>NC_044561.1:95371507-95987935 GCF_007565055.1 Rhinopithecus roxellana | reverse complement strand
ATCCCATTATTACCTAAGATGAAAATCAGCTGTACACATAGTCCATATTTTCAGCAGAGCATTTTTATGAACTAGAGCCAATGTACACATTAAAATCTCCTTACAAGTCGCCCATCACCTTATTCAGCAAAGTGCTCATTGCTGGGAAAAAAAGAGAATAGATTTTGCAGAAGAATAGGAAACGTTAGTGACCAAATGTATTCTACAGAAAAGAGAACTAGAGAAGTGACAAGTCTATGAAATGATTTTTTGAATGAGTCTGATCAAAGATAGCAATGACCAAGCATTTTTTCTTTACATCAGGAAAATGAAAGGATAAAGGACAGTATTAGAATATCTGCAGAAGTTAAACAGAGGCAAAAATCAGCTCTTTAATCAATGATAAATATATCTACATCCTCTGCATCTATATTTATATTGATAACTGTATATTTATTTGTCTAGCTACACACATTAGAGCTACTTCAACAACAAGGCTAATTTGAGCAAGGCTTCCCCGAAGTTTAACTGGGAAGGGTTTAATAATATTTCTCCCATGATCCATGTGATCTTCACATGATTAACTTAGTCAGTGATCACATGGGAATCAGCTGAACCTTAGAGAAAAAGGCCTAGGCATGTTATACAGTGACAGATTTGTTGGAGGATATTAACTAATATGCCTTTCCTCACTTCCTGCTTGCATTTGACCAACATCAACTAAAGCTGCTGGAGGTTGCCTTCAATTGCTCCAAAAAGAGGTGGAGGAAAAAAAAATCAGTTTCTTGGTAAGTCATTCAGTTTCCCAGAAGATAACAAATATTTGTAGAGAGTTTTACGAAATAACAAATTTAAAAGGTCTGGGTATGGTTAAACAAACCAACAAGGAATGGGAATGCACCAAGAACAGTCCGGAGAAAGCTTTATGAGCACTAGTCTTGTCACTCCGCTAAGCCAGAGTGGTGAGTGGAGTGACTGATACCGAGAATGTGCTGTGGCCATGGGCCGGCAATGGAGTCACTGCTAGAACCACGGCCTGCCAGGGAGGGAGCAAGGCAAATAATCACCCTAACGTTTTTCTCCTGTGAATTCCAAGTCTTTTGCAGGTGTATTCTGCAGCTAAACTCAGTGGGAAGCCAGAGGTCATGGAAGCACAGGAGTTGCAATTTATAGAGGACAAATTTCTGTGGCAAAGATTAAACACAGATTATTTTTCAAGAGGGGCAAATGGAACATAAAAAAACATACCTGACTTTTAAGTTCTGCAACTTCTTTTAAAAATGGAATTCAGACTTCAGATTCTGGGGAAAGAAAGTAGACATACTTTTTCCTATTTCTAAGTATGATTTTAAAGCCTGAATGTGATAGACAGATGATATAATAGATAAATAGATATACAGGCAGATGATAGCTGTATGTTAGATAGATAGATAGATAGATAGATAGATAGATAGATAGATAGATAGATAGACAGACAGGCATAAGACTCTGAAAGGTGGAAAGAAGAATGTAAATGATCTAAGGAACTCAGGACAAAAGAGGAAACATGGTATGATTTTCTAGTTTGGGGTATATTTTTTCCTTGTACAAAATTTAGAGGTGATAAAGCTGGAAACAAATTAATGTAAATCTGTGTAGACAGAAAAAAGCCACAACAAAACTCTGTTCTCTCTAGCCAAAGTAAAAGGCAGCCTAATGAAACTAAAAATAAAATAAAATAAAATATTTTAGAGAATATCTAGTCTATTCCAGCTAAACACCACAGAAAAGTTATGCCCACCCCTCATCCCCAGGCCAGCAAAGGCTGAGTGATTAATTGAAGGATCCAATCTCACCAGGCTATAACAAGGCACCTCAGAACATCTGCTGGATGATCAGAGAAGACTAACTAGGGAACCAAAATGTTCATCCCTGCTGAGTGATTACAAGTTTCCTCTTTTCCTACCATGCCAGTGAAGACCAAATAGGGAGCCAGCACTTCCATTCTTACCTGGAAGTAACAAGGTGTCCCTCTGTCTTCCTACTGGGTGGTATGAGAGGAGGCCCATGGAGAATCAAGAATTTCATCTCTGCTCATCACGAATAAGGTCATCCCTCCACCATGGAGGTAGTGGAGAATGTGGAGAGCAGTAATAATGCACACCTACTCTCCCTAGCAAGGGAGCAGTGACTTCATCCCTCTGCCCATGGCCACAGCACCTCTAGGTATCAGTAACTCCACTCACTACTATTGCTTAGGGGAGTAACAAGCCTAGTGCCCCTAAGACCTCCTGATAGCTGTTCCTGCTGCCTTGATATCATTTGTTGGTTTCCTAAACTATAGCTGGACCTCTGTAATGATGGCCTTCCCCTCAGTTATCAGTGGAAATTTAGGGAGTATCCTGGACTTCAACCTCCACTTAGCAGTAATGAAGTGGTACCTCACCCTCCCCTGCAAAAGCAGTATCAGAAGAAGCCAGTTAAAACAAAAGCCTTCAATAATATCCCAGTCTCATAACATAATGTCTTGATCCCTTCTTCATTCTTAAAGGATATTTTCACTGGAAATAAGATTTTGAGTTGACAATCCTTTTCTTTCAGTACTCAAAAATGGCCATCCTACATCTAGACTCTTCTGTTTTTGTTGAGGGGAGCTGATAATAGTCCCAGAAGACACAATCCTTGAACACCAGAATCCTGAATGTTGAAATCCCAAAAGAAAATAAAATTCTGGGAAAAATTATTTTAAAATACTTTAAAAATATTTATTTACATTGCTAAAAGGGAATTTATGTGAGAAACATATAAAAACCACAGAACATTTTATAGGCTACTTTATGTCATAAAACAGGCAATAATAGCACACATATTTTTGCAAGCATAAGCACTCAGATATACTAATTACAGTTGCACAGGCAAAGCAGAAGGAGACAAACTACATATATGGATAAATTCCTTATTTAGTTGCAGTCATCTGAAATACCACAATGGATGACCTAAGTCTTTTGATGAAATCAATCAAAAACTGGGATGGGTCACCACAGCATATGCATTTACCCAAAGAGACAAGATCTTGAGAAATTTTATGTTTCACAAATGTAGATGTATAAAAAGGATACCTCTTCATTTATTAAAGAAGTTTCAACATTTTTACGTATGCACACAATGCTTTCACACAAACTCAGCTTCACAATAATACAACTTTGTGTAGTCAAATTTGCAAAACAAATACATAAAACAAAATAGAACTCTGTAAAAGTTTTTACACAATTTATATATCCAGTATTGGAAATGATGTAAAGATGAAATACATAGCATAAAGTGTTACAAAAAATAATGACAATTTCAAATAGTGAAAAAATAAAGCAAAAAATAATAAAAATAAAATTTGATGTACAAAAAAGTGTATTTCAGGGATAGATTATGGGCAATCACACAGAGGTAATCCATAAGGGCTGGCTGACTTTCACGATGATCAAGCATATTTTAAAGTCTTGCATCATGATAAATGGTGGCTTTTTTTTTCCTTAAGTCATGGCTGTATTTTGAGAATATATTCACATTCATTTTCTACATGGAGCTACTGTTTTTGAAATTATTCTATGTTGTAATACATAAATTTTTGCCATGATTTTATGTTGTTTTGGGTTCACAGAAATTCATTTTGCATGGACTCATATACAGACTACAAATTTGGTGGAAACAATACTGGTGATAGAATAGCAACACTGATGCCCAAATGTCTTTTTATCCCACCATGCACATTATTGTTTTCAAACCATCAGTTACTTTGCTGGCTTCTCAGGCCCTGGAATGTCATTAGCTGGAAGAAATGACAATGCTCGTAAACTAAAGCTTTGTCATTGTCATATCATGGTCAATGCACTCATCTGAATTTTCCACCAAATTCGTTGCCAAATGGAAAGGAAAAAAACACAAACTTTACTGGTAACACTTTGAAATTCACTTTTAAAAGGCTTGAAAACATTTAATTCTAAATCTGTCATTATGGTTTGGGGATTAAATTGAAATCCATTTTCACATACAAAGTCTACTCAAGTCTACTGATATTTACTCCTTGGTTCTCTTTATCCTCACTGTATTTCCCAGCATCCTAGCCTCCATGCATCCTGAATCTCCATGTTCCAAGCCTACTCTTTGGAAGCCATAGCCAAAGAAGAAGAACCCATGGTATGTCCTCTTTATTTCTAACCAGCCAGCCCTGCTAGATCCACCAGCCCTCTTTTGGCCAAACTGCACACAACTTTAAGTGGTACAATAAAGGGGGCTTCTCCACTTTCCTGCCCCTTGTGTCTCAGGTTTTTCTGTCTGTCTAGATTTCTCCTGGCATTATCTTTGCCCTCCTGTAGTTATCCCATGCCAGTATGGACCACTCTTCAAAGCCTTCTTCACCACACGTTGTGTAGGAAGACATGGAGCAAGAAATACTTATATTGGCTCAGAACATCTCTAGCTCCACATGAACAGTTTCTACTCTGGGAGAGATATGATGTGAAGCCCCCTTTGTAAGCACACATTCTCAAATTTCTCTTCCAAATCTGATCCTCTCCCCTCTTCCCAGGAAGGACTTTTCTCTCCTATTTTAATGGTGGTAAAGGATTACTCCACAGATATAGCTAATAAAGTGTCTCTGAAATTAATACCATTACTTCTTATATGTATCATTGCTGCAGTGGGATTTAGGATCCACTAAGTCAAATCTCAATCTTCAGTATTTACTTCCCTTTGCACTTTTGCTATTTTGATCTTAATTTTCACCATTACAATGCATAGCCCAGACTAAATTACATGACAGACAAGAAGTATAAGAGGAGGAAAGAACATGAATTAATATTCTAAGATACTATTTTGCTACATACTTATAAGAATTGCATATTCTTTCAAATCCATAAAAAGACCAAAACTATGACTCATTTACATACCTTGCAGAGGAGAGAGAATAAGCAACTTGGAAAATATACTTGAGGATATAGTACATGAAAATTTTCCTAATCTTTCTAGACAGATTAACATGCAAATTCAAGAAATACAGAGAAACCTAGCTAGACACTAAACAAAACAACCACCTCCAGGGCACATAGCCATCAGATTCACCAAGGTCAATGCAAAATAAATAATCTTAAAAGTGGCTGGAGGCTGGGCGCAGTGGTTCACGCCTGTAATCCCAGCACTTTGAGAGGCTGAGGCAGGTGGATTACCTGAGGTCAGGAGTTAGAGACCTGCCTGGCCAACACAGTGAAACCCTATCTCTACTAAAAGTACAAAAATTAGCTGGGTGAGGTGACACATGCCTGTAATCCCAGTTACTCGGGAGGCTGAGGCAAGAGAATTGCTTGAGCTGGAGAGGCGGAGGTTGCAGTGAGCCAAGATCATGCCACAGCATTCCAGCCTGGCTGACAGAGCAAGCCTCTGTCATAAAAAAAAAAAAAAAAAAAAAAAAGTGGGTGGAGATAAAGGTCAAGTCACAAACAAAGGCAACCCCATCAGGCTAGCAGCAGATCTCTCAGAAGAAACTTTACAAACCAGAAGAGATTAAAAGCCCATTATCAGTGTCCTTAAATAAAAGAAATCCCCCCTTCCCGCAAAAAAAAAAATTCATATTCTCCCAAACTAAGCTTTATAAGTGGAGGAGAAATACAGTCTCTCTCAGGCAAGCAAATGCTGAGGGAATTTATTTCAACTAGACCAGCCTTAAAAGAGGCTCCTAAAAGTGTGTTAAACATGGAATTGAAAGAATGATACCTGCTACCACAAAACCACACTTAAGAACATAGCCCACATGCAGTATAAAGCAACTACACAATCAAATCTGCATAACAACCAGCTAACAACATGATCCCAGGATCAAAATCTCACATATCAGTACTAATGCTGAATGTAAATGGACTAAATTCCCCACAGAAAAGACATAGACAAAAAGATAACACCCAACCACCTGTGTCTTCAAGAGACCCATCTCACATGTAGTAACACTTACAAGCTCAAAAATCATACAAGGGTAGGGGAGGACAAGGAGTCATTATTCTTGTATCAGATAAAACAGACTTCAGACAAAAACAAATCAATAAATAAGAAAGACAATGAAGGGAATTACATAATGACAAAGGGTACAATCCAACAAGAAGAATTAACTGTTCCAAATATATACACACCCAACATTGGAGCACCTAGATTAAAAAAAAAAAAAAAAGAGAGAGAGTTTTTGACGTATCACAAAACCCAGACAACTACACAATAAAAATGGGAGACATCAACACCCCACTGGCAGAATTAAACAGATCATCAAGGCAGTAAACTAATGAAGAAACTATGGACTTAAACCAGACCTATGGACCAACTAACCTAATAGACATCTGCAGAACACTCCACCCAGCAATCACAGAATATACATTCTTCTCATCTGCATGTGGAACATGTTCTAAGATTGACCACATGCTCAGACAGAAGAGGGCTCAATAAACTGAAAAAAAAAAAAAAAATTGAAATCCTACCACGCACACTCTTGGATCACAGTGAATAAAAATAGAAATCAATTATCAAAAAGATGTCTCAAAACTATACAAATACATGGAAATTAAGCAACTTACTCCTGAATAACTTCGGAGTGAACATCAAATTAAGGCAGAAGTAAAAAAGTTTTTGAAATTCATGAAAATACTAACAGAACTTACCAAAATCTCTGGGATGTAGCTAAAGCCGTGTTAAGACGACAGTTTACAGCCCTAAACAACTTCTTCAAGAAGTTAGAAAGATTTCAAATTAACAACCTAACTTTGTACCTAAAGGAACCAGGAAAAAAATAACCAACCAACCCTTAAGCTAGCAGAAGAAAATAAATAAGTAAATTAGAGAAGAACAGACTGAAATTAAGATGCAAAAATTTATACAAAAGATCAATAAAACCAAGAATTGGTTCTTAAAAAAATTAATAAATAAACAGAGATTGAAAGACCACTAGTTAGATTAACGAAGAGTGAAAAAGAGAAGATCAAAATAAATGTGATCAGAGATGAAAAAGATGTATAACAACTGCCCCCTCAGAAATACAAAAGATCCACAGAGACTATTATGAGCGCCTCTATGCAGGCAAATTAGAAAATCTAGAGGAAATAAATACATTCCTGGAGACACACAATCTCACAAGATTGAATCAGAAAGATTGAAACTCTGAATAGACCAATATCAAGCTCTGAAATTAAATCAGTGATAAAAGTCCTACCAAGAAAAGAAAAATTCCCTGGACCAGACAGATTCACAGTGGAATTCTACCAGATGTGTAAAGAATTTGAACAAATTTTTTATACTCCATTTGAAACCTGTCACAGCCAACTATCTACTAATCTGTATTTAATCTGATCGCTGAACTTATTTTCATTATTTAAGGTTAAAAGAAGAAAGTTGGTGAATGTATTTGAAATTAAAACATTAATCAATAAGTAAAATGGATATTATTTTTTGATGAATATTTAAAGTAATGTAGAAAACAGTTACCTATTTTCCTTTAGCCATTGTAATCCCAAAGAAACAAGTAAATACTGTTAGAGAAGACACCATTATACTCAAGATCTTTATGCAGTTAAAAGATTCCCCAACCCTAGCTAATGTCCAAATTTTAATCAGCAATAAGTATAGCATAATTTTAGGGATACAGAATCTGAGCATTTTACTAACATTAGTTTTCTTCAGGCAGCAATTTCTCCAGTAACAAGATCACCCCAAATTGCTAAGAAATTCCAATTTTTTTAATCTAAGCTCTTTTACAATAGGCTTTATCTATCAGCAACCAATGAAGAAGGTAAATTTACATAAGAATCTCATGTAACTGGCTTACTGTTAAGTCCAAATTTATTGAGGCATAAGTATACACCCAGTATTTTTTCTCCCAAGTTCTGCATAGTAACAATGTAACATCTTTAACACAACACATGCCTTTCTGTTTAAGATATATAATTGGAAGGGAGGGAGGGAGGGAGGGAGGAAGGAGCATGGCTCTGCCATTACCTTGATTTCGAACTTCCAGCCTCCAGAACTGTGAAAGAATAAATTTCTACTGTTTAAAGTCAAAAAAAAAAAAAAAAAAGATATATAATTGATAATTCAGTCTAATCTAATTCTAAATTCCTATCTTACGTCTTATGTCTGTCCTTTCAACATATCCAGGGTGGTAGAGCTTGTGGAGACAGAGTGGATAGGTGCTGTTGTCTATGCTTTTACTTCTCTAAATCCAGGACTTTGGAGTAGAGAAAGGAATAGTCTCACTTTGCACTTTTCTTCCTTCTCTCCCATCTTGAATCAATTCCACCAGTCTTCAGGAAAGGGAGGGGAGATAGAAGGCCATATATACATACAGAAAGATAATCATTTATCTCTCTTTAGTCTCTGTAAATGATCAACACCACTTTCCACCTCTAGAGATCAGATTGCACAACTTCTAGCTTGGTTGGTAGCTTCCTTGGTAGTCCTACGTACGGATCCTGCCTTGCCCCAACCCTACATATTTCATACAGAACTACAAGAGCTATAGAAATCCTTTTCCATACCATCTGAAGGCCAAAGGGATATGGTATGTGAGTTGGAGTTGCGGAGGAAAGGGCTCCTCTTCTTCCCAGGCACAACAAACAATGGTCATTCCCCATACCTCTGCTTTTCGCTAACCACACAAGGCTTCAGCCTTTACAGAGCTAAAAATGAGACACAGGAATACATCTCTACATTTACGTACCCCTAAAAATTGCCAGGGCATACATGCCAATCTCTCCATAGAATTTTCTCACCATAACTCATTCTAATGACAATACTAGAGTAGGCTAGAGATCAATCTGGGAAAAAGGGATGCAGTTTATGCAGACATGCTCTATTTATAAGGTGATTTCTTTGAAGTCCTGTCTTACCTGATTTGATGGAATGCAGCAAGGAAATGCTATTCCTGCATAAACATTGAACTCTTTATGACTATAACACCATCCTTTTCCTTTCCTTCATCCAATAAATCGATTGGAGAGAAAGGAGAAAGAAACTGGAAAATAAAGATTAAAGACGAGGTGCTGGGATAAAAGTTGGGATAGCAAAGAAGATCCAATTGCCTCTTACTAAAAGTCGAATAACATTTCCAGCACCAATTATTAGTAGTCCTCTTTAAAATTGTGAAATATTTAATGTATTTAATGTCTCCCTGATTTCAACTTGGGGATTGAGTCACCACAAATTCTAACTACAGGGAAAGTCTCATTTAATCTTTCAATAGTGGATAGATTCAAGTTTTAGAAGCAGAAAAAAATATTTATACATTTATATTCTGTTCCTCCTCCCTCCAATTCATTACCTCTTTCCAATGCAAAAGAACCCCCACCCTATTCCTCTATAATCTTACCCTATGCTCTTGAATTGACTTTGTCTGGAGTTGTTTTGTCAGACATCACTTAAATATCAAGTTATTTGTGACATTTGTGAATTATGTCAGATGACATTACAAGGAATTTAATTTAAATGTATGATCCTCTGACGGAGTGAGTAGGAATCATCTCATTCTTAAATAAAAGTCTTACACAGAATGGAAAGAGAAGAATCTGTAACTATTGTGTTTCTTCTTCTTCTTCTTATTATTATTATTATTTCTTTCTTGGACCATTTTCTATTCAAAATGTCCTCTGTCAAATGTTCTCCCTCTTCTCTTTCTGGGACAATAATTATATATGGTAGTCCCTCCTTATTTGCAGTTTTACTTTCCATAGTTTCAGCTACCTATGGCGAACCATGGTTCAAAAATATTAAGTAGAAAATCCCAGAAATAAGCAAGTTTCAAGTTGTGTGTCCTTCTGAGGAGTGAGATAAAATCTCACACTCTCCTTCTCAGTCTTGTCCACTACATGAATCATCATTTTGTCCAGCATATCCATACCATATGTGCTACTTGCCCATTAGTATGTGGAGGATGAATAATCCTTATCTGAAATGATTTGGGCCAGAGGTGGATTCGGGTCTATATTCCTTTGAATTTTGGAATATCTCCATTATACTTGTTAGTTGAGCGTCTCTAATCTAAATATCCAAAATCCAAAATGCTCCAATGAGTATATCCTTTGAGCATCATGTCAGTATTCAAAAGGTTTAGGATTTTGAAGCATTTCAGATTTCAGGTTTTCAGATTAGACATACACAATTTATAGAAGGTTTGATACTATCCATGGTTTCTGCCATCCACAGGGGCTCTTGGAACCTATGTACCCCAATAAGGGGGACTACTATGGTCAGAGCTGGAGGAGAAGAGAAAGAAATAATTATTTACTATATCTCACAAGTCTTATATCTTTTTTTATGTATTCTCCACATTGTGCTCTCTTGAATATATTAATTTTGTTATTTTAAAATCTTTGTCAGCTACTGTTTGTTTCTGGATCACCTCTGGGTTTGTTTCTAGTGTTTATTTATTTATTTTTTGGTTTCTGTTCATAAATTATTATTTATATATTTTCAATATAGAAGAAAAGGTGAATAATATGAAAAGTAAGAGGAGATTTTTTAAAAGAGTATTGAAATCTATGAAAATCAAATTAGAATTATCAAATTTAATTATACAATATTTAGTCAAAAAATCAATATGAGTGTAATAATAAATCAGACACCACTAACCACCAAAAAAATCTCCACTTGGTGTCTTGAAATTAAACAATATCCTTCTAAATAACCTGCAGATCAAAGAAAAAACATATTTTAAATATTTATTCTGAAAAAAAAAAATAAGGCTGGATATGTCAAACTCTAAGAATAGAGCAAAGCCTGAAATGCATATATTAGAAGAAAACTTCAGTTTTGAGAAATCTGAATATCAAACTTCTGAAAACATAATTCCAGAAAATAAAATTCAAATGAAATAAATAAAAGAAAGGAATGAGTAAAGTCATAGTGGAAATCCATAAAATATATAATAAAACTAAATATTCATTAGAAAAGTCAAAAAATCAAAAATTGTTTCTCTGTAAAGAGTAATGAAGTTGATAAACTCTGAATTAGACTGTTTATGACAGAGACAGAGAGAATACAAATTGCTAATATTATAACTGAAAAGAGGGACAACACTACAGTTCTTACTGTCAATAAAAACATAATTATAGGTATTAGAAACAATTATGCCAATAATTTTGACAATTAAGATGAAGTATATAAATTACTTGAAGAAGACAAATTAACAAAGCTGATACAATAAAAAATGGAAAACAACTTTTAATGTGCTTGTAGCCACTTTAAAAATAATATTTGTTATCCAAACCTTATACAAAGAAATTTCAGGACCAGGAGGATCAAAATTAACAGATTAACTTTGCCAGACATTTAAGGAAGATATAATATCAATCTTTTAAAAATACTTTCAAGGAAAGAAAAAAAGAAAAATACATCTCAGCTTTTTATAAGAGTCAGCATAATTTTGATAATAAAACCTATAAAGACATTTTAAGAATGGAAATTTACAGATTAATCTCTCTCACCAACATTGCTGGATAACATCTGCATAGATACATTATTAGTTCACCAAATGCAATTGTATGTGTGTAATCATTATCACATGGGAGTTAACATTCAAAATCAAATGTAAATTTTAACAGTCAGAAATCAAACAATGTTATTGTTACATTTTGAGAAAAAAAGATGGAAATACTTTTATTATTTCTATGGGTGCAGAAAAAGCATTTGGAGAATTCAATCACTCATTTAAAAATTTAAGTAATTACTTAAAACCTAGGAATAGAAGAGAATGCCCTCAACGTGATCAGAGATATTCACAGAAAGCCCACAAAAGACACAAATGAAATATTTAAAGTATTGTCTCCAAGTTAGAAGAAAAACAAAGATTGCCACTGTCATCAAGATTTTCAACTCTGTATTATGAGGACCAGCCAATGAAATAAGACATTTGATAGATGGATTTATAAAGGAAATGGTGGCACATATACAAAATAAGAATCTAGCATAAGCTATTACATTAATAAACAAATTTAGAAGGATCACCAAATATAAGACCAATATAAAAAATTAATTGGAAAAAAATTAATTGGATACCAGCAACAACAAATAAAAAGTAAATTAAAAAAACATGTTTTACAATAATTCCAAAAATATAAATTTCTGGGAATAAACGTAATGAATGGTTAACATGACATTTATACTAAAAGCTGTTAAACGTTGAGACAAATTAAATAACATTGAAATACATGAAGAAATATAGTCATAAATTGTGTGACGCAGTATCATAAAGATGTCAGTTCTCTTCAAATTTTGTATAATGCCAATAAAAATTTAGATTTTTGGTGGAAATTAAGAAGATGATTATAAAACTTATATGGAAATAACGCAATGGTTCCACAGAAATAACAAATGAAGTAGCATATTCAAGGCAATATTGAAGAAGAACAAAGGGCGGATTTATACTATCATATACCTGTACTTACTATAAAGCTATAGTAATTAAGACAGTGTGGTTATTCCAACAAAAAGAAAAAAAAATTGTGGGAGAAACAAAAGAATCTGGAAATAGACCGACATGTATATAGTCACTCAATCATGTCAAAGACAGCATTGCAGTGCAGTTGGTAATGAAGGACTTTTCAGTACACTGTGCTGAGTAAATAATCTGTACAATATGAGAAACATGAGACTTGACTCCTACCTCACATCATGCACAAAAATTTATCCAGATTGATCATAGAACTAAACATGAAAGTAATATACTTTTAGAAGAAAACACAGGATAAGAAGCCTGTAATTTTGGTGTAAGAAACATTTTTATAGGACAATAAAGCACTAACCATAATGGAGATTGTTGATGAATTGGAGTCTATCAAAAGGAAGACAGATTTACTGAAACAGAATTGACAGACTAAAAAATATAAGCTAGATACAAGGAGAATACATGTCAATGAATATGCTTTATAAAAGGTTTAGATACAGAATCTGTTAAATACTTCTACAACTCAAGAAAGAAGTAGACGACACATTAAAAAACGAGGGCAAGCATCAATCAATGAGTGGAAAAAGAAACTCATATACACGCACACACGCGCGCACTCACACACACACACACACACACACACACATATATATACGATGGAATACTACTCATCCATAAAAAGGAATTAATTAACAGCATTTCAATGACCTGGATGAGGTTAGAGACTACTATTCTAAGTGAAGTAACTCAAGAATGGAAAACCAGATATCGTATGTTCTCACTAATATGTGGGAGCTAAGCTATGAGGACACAAAGGCATTAGAATGACAGAATGGACTTTGGGGACTTGCAGGGAAAAGTGGGAGGGGGTGAGGGAGAGAAGACTACAAATACGGTGCAGTGTATACTGCTTGGGTGATGGACGTATCAAGTCCTCACAGATCTCCACTAAAGAACCTTACTCATCTAACCAAACACCAACTGTATACCAACCCAATAACTTATGGAAAATGCAATTAAAAAAGTGGGCAAAAATCTTTAATATATACTTTATAAAACAAATCATCCAAATGGCCAATAAACATAATAAAAGGTGTCCAATATCATTAGTCATTAGATAAATTAAATCAACCATGCACCCACTAGCAAAGGAAAATGAAAAAAGCAGAAAATACCAAAGCATAGGAACAGGGCAATTGGACTTTCATATACTTCATAGATATAAATTGTACAGGCACCTTAGAAAACTACTTGGCAGTATTTAATTATATCTAACCTACGTATACCCAAATTGCACTTCGAGGATTGTACCCAAAAAGAATGTACACATATAATCACTAAAATACAGTCAACTTATTCTTGTATGCAAATAAAATGAATTTATATTTGTAAAAACCTAAAGACTCCACCAATAAACTCTTAGAACTGATAAACAAATTCAGTAAAGTTGCAAAATACAAATTCAAAATACAAAAACCAGTAGCATGTCTATATGCCAAGAGTGAACAATCTAAAAAAGAAATTAAAAATTAACCCCATTTATTATGCTGGTACAAAAGTAATTGTGGTTTTAATCATTGAAAGTAATGGCAAAAAAATTGCAATTACTTTTGCATCAACCTAATACAATAGCCACAAATAAAATACCTAGGAATTAACCAAAGAAGTAAAAAATCTCTACAATAGAACCTATAAAACATTGATGCAAAAAATTAAAGAAGATGCAAATAATCAAAAGATATATACCAACATTAGTATAGAAGATAGAAAATTAAAACAATCAAATGTTAGGTACCACAGCAAAATACGATACAGAAATTGAATGAATAAATATCCCAACATATTGTTTTTAAACACACACACACACACACACACACACACACACACACACACAGGAACCTGTACTTCTGATTTCATTTATATGATTACAAAATCAACTTATTCTTGTCAGTAAAATGAGGATAGTGATTATCTTTAGAAAGAAGAGTGAGTATAGTGAATAAAAGAGAAACAGGTAGACTCACAGGATTCTGGTTTCTTTATTCATGTGATGATTACACAAGGGTGTGTCTAACATTTTATCAATCTGTACATTTCTAATTTATTTACTCTTCTGGATCTATAAATGTTAATTTAACAAATCCAATTTCACTCTGCAAACATTCATTTATACATTCTCATTTATCTGTTTGTTTATGTTACTTGCTGCAATTAATAGTGAGTGCATAAAACAGTCTTTAAATAATAAGGGAAAATTTAAATTAAGAGAAATAAAATTAAAATTTTGAATTTTATTTCAAAAATTAATATGTAAAAATTTAAGTTTTAAAATTTAAATTTAAAACCCAGGCTGGGGATGGTGGCTTATACCTATAATCCTGATATTTTGGTAAGCTGGGGCAGGAGGATTGCTGGAGGCCAGGTGTACAAGATCAGCTTGGGCAACACAGTGAGATCCCATCTCTACAAAAAATTTAAAAATTAGCCTAGTGTGGTGGTGCATGCCTGCAGTCCTAGCTATTCATGGGGCTGAATTTCCATGATTTTCTGGAGCCCAGGAGTTTAAGGCTGCAGTGAGCTATGATGATGCCACTGTGCTCCAGGCTGGGTGACAGAGCAAGACCTTGTCTCTTAAAAAAATAATAAGGAAAAAAGTATAACTGGAATAAATATTAGGAAGTTAAGATTCATGGTGTTGTAAGTTTATCAAAGAAGGGCTTCATGTAGGAATATCAGGAAGAATTGCTCTAAGCAAGTGATACAGTGCAATTTAACAAATGAAGGTGTGGTAGTAGGTTGAAGAGGCAGGACAGCATCCTAGACCCAGCAACCATCATCTTTAAATATTCAATAAGGGTAAAAGGGTGCAGAAGGGAAAAGTGGTGTATTGTGTGATTGAAGAGATAGGTAGGAGCCAGATAGTAGTTTGCTTAAAAATTTTGATCTTAACCCTGAGAGCAATTGGGAGCATGTGAAGATATTGTAGAAGAAAGTGTTATATAATCTGATTTGTATTTTGAATAAATTCCCCTATGACTCAGAATAAGAGATGGCCAAGAGCAGATGAGATAAGACCTCATAGGAGGCTATTGCTGTAGTATGGTATTCTTATATCATGGGTTAAATAGGTAATGGAGAAGAAAATATATAAATGTCTTTGTTACCACTCAACTGTACACATAAAAATGGTAAAGATAGTAAACTTTATATATATATATTTTTTACCTGAATTTGTAAAAGTATAGACAATTTTCAATTTAAAAATATAGGGTGGTAGTAGGAGAAATAGAGAAAAATGAAAGGATTTGAGATCTATTTGGGAGGTAACATTGGCAGGATTTGCTGATACGTTGCATGTAGGGGGTGAGCTTGATGGAGGTGTCAAAAATAAGTCCCATATTTCTACTAGTGGATATAGAAGTCTGGGGATTTAGTTCACTAAGAGAGGTAACATTAAAATATGACCTAGCTTTGAAGAAGCAAACATTAATTTTCTTGGGAATGTGCTCCGTTTCCTTTGGGATATGTTCAGTTCAACCTTTCAGGCATAAATTAAAGATGTCCAGGGGTGAGTTGTGTTTAGGAATTTGCAGCTCAGATAAACCTTCCAACATAATAAAATTTAATATAATTTAGTGCTTTTTACTTGTCATGCATTGTGCTTTACCTATCATAACTCATTTATTCTGTAGAACTCTATGTTGTTGATATTACTGTTAATATTATTCTCATTTTCCAGACTAGTGAAAAGAAGTGCAAAGGTTACCTACCCTGCACAAAGCTAGTATCTGGAGATGTTCAAATACATGTTGTCTAGCTCCAGAAGATGTGCTCTGCGACACTAATATACTATGTGTCTGAATCACTCAAAAATATAAAAAAGAAATTATTGGCATTATAGTAAACTTGAACCAAATTTAACATCAAAAAAATTATCTCAGGATTCAATACATGGAACACTGTTCCTCAAACTATTTCTTCCTTTGCACCTTCAAGTTTCTGCATCTTGTCTCTCAGTTCTGGCATAAAGAATGATTTCACCTCCATGGGCTATGCTTGTTTTTATAACCCTTGTTCTTAGCATATCCATCATTCTGGTCCTGTCTGCAACATCAAAAGAGAATGCAACCATATCTTGAGTTTTCTGCCAGTCCTTTCTCCTGGTTTTCTTTGAAAGGGGAAGGCATCTGTTTGTTTGTTCACAATGCTATGGATTTTTTCCACTTTGAACACTTATAATCAATTTTAATGGGATTTGGAGATGTTAACAAGTTTTCTGTAGCTTGAACCATCTCAATGCATGAAGATGCCTTGGGCCAGATGCAGTGGCTCACGCCTGTACTTCCAGCACTTTGGGAGGCCAAGGCAGGTGGATAGCTTGAGCTCAGGAGCTTGAGATGAGCCCAGGCAACATGGTGAAACCTCGTCTCTACCAAAAATACAAAAAACTAGCTAGCTGTGCTGGCAGGTGCCTCTGGTCCCAGTTACTCAGGAAGCTGAGGTGGGAAGGTCTCTTGAGCCTGGGAGGTAGAGGTTGCAGTGAGCCAATATGTGCTACTGTACACTCCAGCCTTGGTGATAGAATGAGACCCTATCTCAAAAACAAAACAAAACAAAACACAAGATTCCTTGATGGACAATTTGTAAATTGTGCCCCAAAACCATGATTCTGTGTGACTCTAAGTCCCAAAATTTGTAATTATAGAATCAATCTGATGAAATTAATTTGAACACTTCCATTCTTATTGAGGAAGGAAAGATTGATTTCCAAAAATCATACCTAACTAAAAGAGGTCATTTTCTTATGATCCCTGTTTCCATCCCATTTTAGATTGACACTCATCATCTTTTCCCCCATGCTCATTCCCACTTGGAGTCACAGAAGAAGGAAATTTTAAAAAATACTTTAAGTCACCAATGTAGAAGATTCCTCATAATACAGTACGTATCCATTTAATTTCTCAACATTTTAATTCCTGGAAGAAATGGAGCAAGCTGAATAGAACTTTCCAGTGATCATCTTTCCTTCAGGAATATTAAATTGAACAACTAACCACACAATAAAACACCTTCATAATAACAAAGACTCAGATGAGCAATCACAGTAACTGGATTAAACATTATATCACAGCAAGAGGCAATGAAGAGAGTAGGACGGTCTTGAATCTCCTCTACCAGCCCTCCCCGCCACCAGCAGTGGCACATCACATGGAGAGAGAATCTGTGTGCTTGGGGGAGGGAGAACAAGGTTATTGTGGGACTTTGCACTGGAACTCAGCACTGTCCTGTCTCAGTGGAAGGCAACACAAGGCAGAATTCAACCAGCACTCAAGTAGAAAGCATTTATACCAGCCCTAGCCAGAGTGAGATTGTCCATCCTAGTAGTTGGAACCTGAGTTCTGGCTAGCCCCACCACCAGGGACTAAAAAGCTCTGGGGTTCTAAATAAACTGGAAAATCAACCTAGGCTGCAGGGACTCCAATTTCTGGTTTTGCGCTTGGCCTGAGGCCAATGGACTTGGGATGCATGTGAGCCAGTGAGACACCAGCCCCAGTGACAAAAGGAATGCATGCGTTATTCCGCCTCCAACTCTTAAGCACTGAAGGTCACAGCTCTGGGGGAAAAGGGAAGAGTAAAGATGACTTTCTCTTGCAACTAGGATACTAGCTCAGACAGTAAAATAATGCATCAACCAGAGTCTCAAAGACCCCATTCCAGGCCATAGCTCATGGACAATATTTCAAGAACCACCTGGGCCAGAAGGGAACCCATAGTCCTGAAGGAAGAACGAATTCCTGGCAGAATTTACCATCTGCTGACCTAAAGAGCCATTGGGTTTTGAATAAACATCAGCAATAGCCAATCAGCGACTGCCATCTCAGCTGCAGTGGCCATGGGGAGAGATTCGTTCTGCTTGAGGAAAATAGAAGGAAAAGTAAAGAGGACTTTGTTTTGAAATCTGGATACCAGCACAGCCCCAGGAAAATAAAGCACCAAGCAGATTCCTAAAACCTCTGATCCCAGGCCCTAGCTTCTGGATGGCATTTGTAGACCCACCCTGGGCCAGAAGGAAACCTGCTGCAATGAAGGGAAAGAGCCAGTCCTGACAGGACTTATCATCTACTGACTACAGACCCCTTGCGACATAAATAAACATCAGCAGTAGCCAGGGAATAGTCACTATAGGCCTGGACAAGACCCAGTGCTGTGCTGATGTCAGGTGTGACCCAGCAGTCTCAGCAGCGGTGGCCACGGAAGTGCTTTTGTTACCCCTTCACCAACTCCAGGCAGCTTCTTACAGAGAGAGAGAAAGAGACATGATTTGTTTGGAGGAAAGTAAGGGAAAAGAAGAAGAGATTCTGCCTGATAATCCAGGAAATTATCTAGGATCTTACCCAATATCATCAAGGCAGTACCTCTACAAGTCTTTAAAAATTATGGTGTTACTGAGCCTGGAGTGCTCCTTAATACACATACAGCTGCTATGACCAAGGACTCAGGTGATAACACTCAATTCCTTTTGAATATTTGGAAAGCCTTCCCAAGAAGGATGAGTGCAAACCAGCCCAGACCATGAAGATTACAATAAATATCTAACTCTTCAATGCCCAGGTATCAAAAGACATCCACAAGCATCAAGACCATCCAGGAAAACATGACCTCATCAAATGAACTAAATAAGGCACCAGTAACCAATCGCACAGTGATAGAGACATGTCACCTTTCAGACAGAGATTTCAAAATAGCTGTTTTGAGGAAGCATAATGAAATCCAAGATAATGCAGAGAAGGAATTCAGAATTCAATCAGATAAATATTAAAAGGAGGTTAAAATAATTAAAAAGAACCAAGTAGAAATTCTGGAGCTGAAAAAATGCAATTGACACGGTGAAGAATATATGAGAGTTTCTAAACAGCAGAATTCTTCAAGTGTAGTAAATAATGAATGAGCTTGAAGACAGACTATTTGAAAATAAAGTCAGAGAAGTCAAAAGAAAAAAGAATAAAAAATGACAAACCATGTCTACAGGATCTAGAAAATAGCCTCAAAGGGCAAATCTAAAAGTTATTGGCCTCAAAGAGGAGGTAGAGAGAGAGATTAGGGTAGACAGTTTATTTGAATGGATAATAAAAAAGATATTTTCAAACTTGGAGGAAGATATCAATACTCAAGTAAAAGAAGGTTATACAACACTAAGCAGATTTAACCCAGACGAAACTACCTCAAAGATTCCCAAAAGTCAAGGATCCTAACAGCAGCCAAAAAAAAAAAAAAAAAAACAAAAAACAAAAAAAACCCTCTATAAAGGAACTCCAGTACATCTGGCAGCAGATTTCTCAGTGGAAACCTTACAGGCCTGGTGAGAGTGGTATGAAATATTTCAAGTACTCAAAAAATATTATTTTATAATATTGTATCCAGTGATTATATCCTTCAAACATGAATAATAAAGACTTTCCCAGACAAAAAAAAGCTGAGGAATTTCATCAACACCAGATCTGTCCTACAAGAAATGCTAAAGTGAGTTATTCAAACTGAATTAAAAGGACATTAATGAGCAATAAGAAATCATCTAAGGGGGCAGGGCACAGTGTCTCACGCCTGTCATCCCAGCACTTTGGGAGGCTGGGGCGAGTGGATCACCTGCGGTCAGGAGTTCAAGACCAGCCTGGCCAAAATGGTGAAATCCTGTCTCTACTAAAAACACAAAAATTAGCCAGGCATGGTGGCGGGCACCTGTAATCCCAGCTAATCAGGAGGCTGAGGCAGGAGAATCCCTTAAACTCGGGAGGTGGAGGTTGCACTGAGCCAACATTGTACCATTGCACTCCAGCCTGGGTGACAGAGCAAGGCTCCATCTCGGAAAAAAAAAAAAAAAAAAAAGAAATCATGTAAGGGTACAAAACTCACTGGTAACAGTAAGTGCACAGATAAATACAGAAGATTATAACACTAAAATTTTGGTGTGTAAACTACACATATATTGAAAAAGAAGACTAAAAACTATAAAAATAAAAACTATAACTTTTAAAAATATAGACAGTATAACAAGACATAAATTCAAGTAACAAAAAGTTAAAAGGCAAGGGGGTGAAGTGTAGTTTTGTTAGTTTTTTCTTTGCTTGTTTGTTATTTGTTTTTGTAGAGTTAAGTTGTCATCAGTTTAAAATAATGGGTTATAAGATGCTATTTGAAAGCTTCAATAACCTTAATTTTAAAAACCTACAGCAAACATATAAAGCAAGAACTTAAACCACCACCAGAGAAAATCACTTTCACAAAAAGGAAAATAGAAGAGAAGGAAGAAAGAAAATACCATGAAACAAGCAGAAAATAAATAACAAAATGGCAGTAGTAAATCTCTACTTATCTGTTCTATAAATGGACTAAACTCTACATTCAAAAGACAGAGTAGCTGAATGCATAGAAAAATAAGACTCAGAATCTGTTGCTTATAAGGAACACACTTCACCTATAAAGATGCATATAGACCGAAAATAAAGTGATGGAAAAAGATACTCCATGCAAATTGAAACGAAAAAAGAGCAGAAGTACCTACATTTATATTACATAAAATAGATTTCAAGACAAAACTATAAAAAGAGACAAGGTAATTCTATAATGATAAAGGGATTAACTGAGTAAAAGGATATAAAAACTTAAACATATATGCACACAACACTGTAGCAACCAGACATATAAAGCAAATCTTAGAGCTAAAGAGAAATAGAACCCAATACAACAAAAGTTGTAGACTTCAACACCCTACTTTCAGCATTGGACAGCTCATTCAAACAGAAAATTAACAAACAAATATTGAACTTAATGTTCACTACAGACCAAATGAATACACTAAAAGAGGACACATTCATCTCCTCAATATGTGGATTATTCTCAAGAACAGACGACATGTTAGGCCACAAAACAAATCTTAAATAATTCAACAAAGTTAAAATTATATCAAGTATCTTCTCTGACTATGAAATAAATCCAGACATTCATAACAAGAGCAAATTTGGAAATCATAAAAACACATGGATATTAAACAATATGATCCTGAGTGACCAGTGGGTCAATAAAGAAATTAAAATTGAAATTTAGAAATTTCTGGAAACAAAGTGGAAATGGAACATACCAAAACCTATGGGATACCGTGAAAGCAGTGCTAAGAATAAATTTATAACAATAAGTGTTTACATTTTTAAAAAGTGGAAAAAAATTCAAATAAACAACCAAATAACGAATCTTAAAGAACTAGAAAAGCAAGGGCAAAGCAAACTTAAAATCAGTAGATGAAATGAAATAATAAAGATCAGAGTAGAAATAAATAAAATTGAAAAAAGTTACAAAAGATTAGTGAAATGAAAAGTTGGTTTTGTGAAAAAATAAACAAAATAGACAAACCTTTAGCCAGAGTAACTAAGACAAAAAAAAAAAAGAGAAGGGCCAAATAAATAAAATCACAGATGAAAATGAAGACACTAGAACTGATACCATAGAAATTTAAAGGATCATTAGAGAGTACTATGAGTAACTACATGCCAATAAATTGGAAAACCTAGAAGAAACAGATAAATTCCTAGACACATACACCCTACCAAGATTGAACCATGAAGAAATCCAAAACCTGAGTAGACCAAAAACATGTAACGAGAACAAAGCCATAATAAATTTTAAAAAAGTCTCTTTGCAAAGAAAAGCCTGAGACTTTTCTTTGGTAGAATACATTGCTGAATTCTACCAAACATTTAAAGAATGACTAATACAAACTCTATGAAAAATATTCTGAAAAAATAGAGAAGAAATACTTCTAAGTTCATTCTATGCAGTCAGTATTATCCTGATACCACAACCAGACAAAGAGACATAAAAAATACTATATATAGGCTGATACCTCTGATGAACATGATGCACAAATTCTCAACAAAATAATAGTAAATCAAATTCAACAACACATTCAAATGATTATTCATCACAACCAAGTGAAATTCATCCCAAGGAATCAAGGCTGGTTCAATGTACACAAAATAATCAACATGATACATCACGTCAGCACAATGAAAATAAAACCATTCAATCATTTTAACTGATGATGAAAAAATATTTTATAAAATTCAACATTCCTTCACAAAAAATGCTAAAAATATTGGATATAGAAGAAACAAACTTCAATGCAAGAAAAGTCATACATAATAGACCCACACTAGTATCATACTAATGAGGACAAATGAGAGATTTTCCTCTAAGATCTGGAACAAGACAAGGATGCCTGCTTTTACCACTGTTATTCAACATAGTACTGGAAACAATAGCTAGAGCAACCAGACAAGAGAAGGAACTAAAAGGCATCCAAATTTGAAAAAAAAAAAAAAAAGTCAAATTTTTCTTGTATGCAAATAAAATGAATTTATATTTGTAAAAACCTAAAGACTCCACCAATAAACTCTTAGAACTGATAAACAAATTCAGTAAAGGGGCAAAATACAGATTCAAAATACAAAAATCAGTAGCATGTCTATATGCCAAGAGTGAACAATCTAAAAAAGAAATTAAAAATTAACCCCATTTATTATGTTAGTACAAAAGTAATTGTGGTTTTTACATTGAAAGTAATGGCAAAAAATTGCAATGAATTTTGCATCAACCTAATACAATAGCCACGAATAAAATTAAATACCTAGGAATTAACCAAAGAAGTAAAAGATCTCTACAATAGAACCTATAAAACATTGATGCAAAAAATTAAAGAACACACAAATAATCAAAAGATATTCCATGTTCATGGATTGAAAGAATCAATATTGTTAAATGTACATACTACTCAAAACAATCTATAAATTCAATGCAATACCTATCAAAATACCAATAATATTCTTCACAGAAATAGAAAAAGCAATCTTAAAATTTATGTAGAACCACAAAAAACCCAGAATATCTAAAGCCATCCTTAGCAAAAACAACAAAACAGGAGGAATCACATTACCTGACTTCAAACTATATTATAGTGTTTTAGTAACCAAAACTGCAGGTACTGACATAAAAATGGAAACATAGACCAATAGAACAAAAGAGACATCTCAGAAATAAATTCATACATCTTCAGTGAAGACATTTTTGACAAAGGTGCCAAGAATACATATCGGGGAAAAAACAGTCTCTTCAATAAATGGCGCTGGGAAAACTAGACACCCATATGCAGAACAATGAATCTAGAACCCTATCTCTTGCCGTGTACAAAAATCAAATCAATATGGCTTGAAGACTTAAATGCAAGACCTCAAACTATAAAACTACTAAAAAAATTGAGGAAACTCTCCAGGTCATTGGTCTAGTTAAAGATTTCTTGAGTAATATCCCAAAAGCACAGGCAATCAAAGCAAAAATGGACAAATGGGATCATATCAAGTTTAAAAGCTTCTGCACAACAAAGAAAACTATCAACAAAACGAAGAGGCAACTCATAGCATGGAAGAAAATATTTGCAACCTAATTAGCTGACAAGGGGTTAATAACTAGAATATATAAAAAGCTCAAACAACTGAATAGGAAAAAAAAAGTAATAATCCAATTAAAAATGGGCAAACATCTGAATAGAAATTTCTCAAAAAATACATACAAATGACAAGTGTATGAAAAAGTGCTCAACGTCACTGATCATGAGAGAAATGCAAATCAAAACTACAATGAGAATTAATTTCATCACAGTTAAAATGACTTTTATCCAAAAATCAGGCAATAATGAGTGCTGGTTACAGATGTGGAGCTCCATAATGTCTCTACTAAATTACATTTCCAATAACAGTATACAAAAATTACAACAGTTTACCTTGTACACTGTTGGTGGAAATGTAAGTTAGTAGAGCCATTATGGAGAACAGTATGGAGCTTCCTCAAAAAAAAAAAAAAAAAAAAAAAAAAAATAGAACTGCCACATGATCTGGGAATTTCACCTTCTAGATGTATACCCAACGGAAAGAAAATTAGTATTTTGAAGTGATATCTACACTCTCAGATTTATTGCAACACTATTCACAATAGTTAAGGTTCAGAGTCAACCTAAGTGTCCATCAACAGATGAATGGATAAAGAAATGAGAGACATATGCACAATGGAGCTATAAAGAGAATGAGATGCTGTCATTCTCAACAACATGGATAGAACTGCAGGACATTATGTTAAGAGAATTAAGCCAGGCACAGGAAGATAAACTTGTCATGTTCTCACTCATTTGCAGGAGCTAAAAATTAAAACAATCGAACGCATGGAGATAGACAGTAGAATGATGGTTAACAGAGGGTTAGAAAGGGTAGTGATGGGGGGAATATGGGTAGGGTTAATGGGTACAAAAACATGTGATAGATACAATGCGTAAGATCTCATATTTGATCTTATTCATAACAAGGTTGCAAAAGGTGATCAGAGTCAGAAATAATTTTTGTACATTTTAGAATAACTGTGGAAGTATAATTGGAATGTTTATAATACAAATAACTGATGAATGTTTGAGGTGACGGACATCCCATTTACTCTGATGTGATTATTACACATTGTATGCCTGTATCAAAATATCTCATGTGCCACATAAATATATATATATATCTACTACATACCCATAAAAATATAAAATAAAAAAACTTTTCAATTCCACATGATATCTGAGATGATCATTTTTTCTATGTTAGTCTTAATGCTTTCTCTGTGAAGTGGTTAGCTGGGACTTGTCAAAGTCTTAATTTGGATGAGGGAAGATACATGATATGTTTATATTACCAGGAGACCCAAATAGACTCCAACCAGCAGGGAGGATAAAAGCAGAATCCAGAGCCTCATGATTTTTTTCATGGTCATTGCATTTCCAGTTCATAATTTAGATCTTAATCTCCTGGGCTAGTCTGGAAAGGAAAACTTGCTCAAAGCTTTCACAACTTACATTAATTTGGATTTCCCAAGAAGCAGACCTTCAGAAAAATATTTGTATTCAAGCCATTTAATATTAAGATCTAAGGAAACATGAATAGTAGAGCAGGGAAGTGACTCAAGGAATAGAAGGCAGTGAATAAAAGATATTCTCTCAATCCATTTATCATAGTGGTAACTAGAGCTTCACCCACAGAAAAACTCTCTCTCCGCTTTCACCAAGATGTGAAAGAGATGGGGAGATGGGGTGTTTACGTGTGCGCTTTTAGTCATCAATTCTTTACTGCTTCCAGGGATATTAATCCCAGAGCACTTTTGATCTGTCACTCATACAGGCAAAACAGACTTCACAGTTTCTGAAGGGGGAAAAAATATCACACAAAGAGATGCAGATACCAGCAGCTGGAAATCAGTTGAAGCACACTAACAGATCTAAAGAATATGAACTAGTCACTGACAACAATAACAATGTCTCTAAAGTTACTAGAGTTCTTTTGTAAATTCAAGTCTTGTTTGGAGAATTAAAGACACATCCCAAGTCCTGACACCAAGTACTATTATAATCTATTTGACCTTTCCCAAGACTCTTGCTACCTCCTAGAACCTAATACACTGCTTAAGGTCTATCCTGCAAAAGCAATTATGTATTGAAAAATACGCTAAAACACTTACTGAAGAGAAGTGTGTCTTAAGTACCGTGTAAGAGCTGTCTCCATTCACAAAGCATATCATAGTGATCTACTGTGAATTGACTTGATTTATTATTTCAACAAATTGACAATTAAGATAAATCAGCAAGCACAAGTATAAACAAATTATGAAAGGAAGTACAGGAAATAATATAAAATAAACTTTTCTGGTCTTATTTTTAAAATGTCAAGTTGAGGCACTAACTTGAACATGGGACCTATACTTCCTAGCTTTACCTGTGGTACAACGAATGAATTTTATAAAATTTACTGAGGTACAATGAATGAATTTTATGAAATTTTAAGAATTAGTTTTCTTCTCTCTGCTATCTTTTCTCCCGTTTAATTAGTCCCTTCTCCTATTGGAGTATTTTCCATAATCTAACAAGAATGTTAATCTGGAAATTTTCCAGTGTTCATTTACAGGTCACATTTGCAGATTTTGGGTTGATTTATATTAGGAAAATAACACAGTCACTCAACATACTCATTTCTAACACCAGATCCTCCAGCGGCTGCCAACCGGGTGTTCTACAATGAGCTCAATTCTGCCACTATCTACTTGGAGATGAGCAGATCTCTGGTTAAGAGCTCAATTCCTCAAACTGCTCCCTACTTCAAGGCCAAACACAAGCCCCAAGTTGTGGCCTGCATTTCTGACTGACTATTAATCAGAGTTTTCACAATCCCCTACTCAAGTTTAATTAATTCGCTAGAACAGCTTACAGAACTCAGGGAAACACAATGCTTGTGTTTATCCATTTACTACAAAGAATATTATAAAAGATACAGATGAACAGCCAGATGTAAAAGATACATAGTGCAAGGTATGGGGGTCAGTATGCTGCTGTGCACAGAATGGAGCTTCCATGTCTTTACCCCAAATCCTGATTTTGAGTATCTATGAAAGCTTCATTATGTAGGCATCACTGATTAAATCATTAACCATTTTTGATCAACTCAACTTTCATCGCCTCTCCCCTTCCCAGATACTGTAGATTAATACCGTTATTGCATGAAAGTGCTAGTTATTGCAGAAGTGGGTTCCTAATAAAAGAATAAATTTGGCCCCCTTTCCTCTCTTGCTCGCTAGTTGTGTGATGCCTTTCCCCATGTTCTGATGCAGCAAGAAGGCCCTCGCTAAATGCAATCCCTTCACCTTGGACTTTTCAGTCTCCAGAACCAGGAGCCAAATACATTTCTATTGGTTATAAGTTACCTAGCTGTGGTATTCTGATAGAGCAGTACAAAACAGACTAAGACATCAGATACACAGTTTGCAAATAATGTCTTCCATTCCATAGGTTGCCTATTCACCCTATTGATTGCTTGCTTTGCTGTGAGAAAGTTTTTAGTTTGATGCAGCCTGATTTGTTTTTTCTAGTCTATACTTTTCGTGTTATAGCCACGAAATCATTGCCAAGACTAACATTATGAAATTTTCCCCGTATGTTGTCTGCTCAGTATCACTAATCATCAGGGATATTCAAATCAAAATCACAATGACATATCAACTCTCACCTGTTGGGATGGCCATTATTAAATAAAACAAACAACAACAACAAAAATCTACAACTAGTCTTGGCAAGGATGTAGAGAAATTGGAACCCTTATACACAGTTGGTGGACACACAAAATGCTACAGCTACTATGAAAAATAATATGCAGGTTTTCTCTAAAAATATTAAAATAGAACTACCATGTGATCCAGGGATTCCACTTCTGGATGTTTATCCAAAAAAATTAAAATCAGGATATCAAAAAGATATTAACACTTCCATGTTTACTGTAGTACTATTTACAATGGTCAATATGTGAGAACAATGTAAGTGTTCATTGACAGATGAATGTATAAAAAAAGTTGTGGTATATGCATATAATGAAATATTAGATAGCCTTAATGAAGAAGGAAATCCTGAAATATTCAACAGTATCAATCTTCAGGATGTTATGCTAAGTGAAAGAGTCCAATCACAGAGGACAAATATTGCATGATTCCATTTATATGAAGTGATCTAAAATAGTCAATCTCATAAAAGAAAATAGTAGACTAGTGGTCACCAGTGGCCAGGAAGGTGGTATGTAGAGTTGCTAATCAATGGGTAAAAAATTTTAGTTATACAAGATAAATAAGTTCCAGAGATTTTCTGTAGAATGTTGTTCCTATAGATAGTACTATATTGTATTTTTAAAATCTGCTAATTGGGTACATACCACGTGTCTGGACCGAGGGAGGGAGGGAACAAAAAGAACAAAGGGACTAAAATGGCGCATTTCCGGGTTCTTCATTGTTAACTTTCCCACGCCCGGGAAAGACACAGGTCAACTGCACAGGCGCAGTCTGACGTCCGACGAAGAAAACTGAAACCTACCTAGCCGCGCCTACCGCCCCGCCCCCGACCCGCCTATGTCCCGCCCCCGACCTGCCTATGTCCCACCCACTGCCCTCCCACTCCCGGGCCCAGGACATAAAAGCCGCTCCCGGCGGGCGCCCGGCGGGAACTTCATTGGCCCCTGCTCGTGTGCGGACCTAGGAACCTCACCCGAGAACGCGGGAGCGACTTCGTCGGCCTCCACCGCGGGAGACCGGTGAACCTCGCCCCTCCTTCACATTGGCTTGTAAATAAAGTTTTCTTTTACTTTGCCTACTTGCCTATTCTCTGGCATTTACTCTGGTGGTCGTCTGGAGCAAATCACCATGTAAAGTGTTCTTGCCACAATTAAAAAGAAAATATCTCTTTGATTTGCTGCAATATTCACTCTGAAGATCCCTCAGAAACCCAAAGCGTATACAATTATTAACAAAAATGTTCTCTGGGGGAAAAAAAAATCTCTTGCTTTACATGGAACAATAAATTGTCCTCGTTCGCAACTGCTTCTAGGCATCCCTGGACTTCGATGAGATCTCTAAGGTAACCTCTTTAGAAGATAAGAGCTGCTTTTTGTCTCTTTTGGAATTTGTTACATAATGGCTGCCATTTTGCAGTAGATCCCAGAGGCATTGTTTTGGTTACCAAAGATATGCTTCCTTCAGGAAAAGGGAACACTCTAATTTAACTATGTATCTTGCATTAAAGATAGCTGAAGCAGAACTTCTTTCTGAATACAAAATGAAGTCCATTAGCTACTCTCATTTCAAGCTGACTTGAGTCTTTGAAATTTCTATTTTAATGTGAAACACATTTCTGAACATTATTGATATTCTATTTATGTTTTGAATTCTATGTAAGTTTCTAAAAGCACAAAACTGCTGTGAAGTATCGCTTTTTCTTAGGTACATATTTGAAAGGCATGCAGGGTCAAAGGAATAAATTTCATGGGTCCTTCTCTGAAAGATTTCAAGGGAAATTCTTCTCTCAAATATCTGAACTGTTGGAGGATGTCTTAGACAGAATGTAATCAATGAACATGACACAAAATGATAGTCAAATTTTCTATAATATCCTGAAGAGAATAATATGATATAGCACTATATTGTAATTCTTTAAAGAAATCATATTACAAAAGGCTGTGTTATATATCTGGTATTACGAAAAATAACAGAATTTTAAATAGAATTTTTAAAGGCCTATGCAATATTTTATCCGAATGTTCCACTGGGATTGCAAGTTCAAGTTTGAAGTAAAATTAACCATCTTCACTATGAACATATTATTTATTACTTCTAAAAATAAATAAAACAATATGTCTGTGCATCTATATGTTTACTGAAGATGTCAACATCCCAGTTACCCAGACTGAGAAAGTTGGCATTATGTTTTATTTTTTTCTTTCTTGGCCCCCAAGCCAAATCAGTTTCATTATCCCACAATTCTAGTCTGCATTAATTTGTACAATCTTTTTCTCTTATATATTTCGTTGCTACTGCTATAATTGAGGTATTCCTTATTTCAAAAAAATTTAAAACAATATTTTTATTGTGATTCATTATAAAAAAAAGTGTATACTTCTGAGTACATTTGTACAACATAGAAAAGAAGGAAATAAAATAATTCGTTTTTCACAACCAAGAATTAAGAGGCAGGTATTATGACGGTTAATTTTCTTTCGGCCCTGCATGTGCCTATACATTATTTTTCATGGTAGTATAATATTACATACTGTGTGTCAACATTTATCCAACCATTTCCCTATTACACGACCATTACCCTTTATAGTCTATGTTGTTAAAATGGACAATATTATACATACAGAATATCCACATCTCTATTTTATGTACCATATCTGGATTCCTAGAAGTAGAATAAATTGATAAGAACATAAACAATTTTATTATTCTTTTATTTTTAATTTCTACTTTCTTTAAAATTGTTTTGTTTTTTTGAAGAAAATAGTTATACGTCTAGAATTTACTTTGGTGTATAATTTGAGGCTTTTTTAAACAGTGAAATTCTGCTATTTTTCCAGTAATTATTTGTACTGTTTGACATTTTGTATATTATGCATGTATTTACTAACGGTGCTATTTTATGAGTGTCTTAGTCCATTTTGTGCTAATAGAATACTTGAGAATTCCTTATGAGAAACAGAAATCTATTTCTTACAGTTCCGCAGGCTGGTAAGTCAAAGGTAAAAAAACCAATATCTGGTGAGAGTCTTCTTACTGTAGCCCCACATGGCAGAAGACGGAAGGAGTAATACCTACTCCTGCAGGCCCTTTTTATAGTGGCATTAATCCATTCATTAAGGCAGTATTCTTGTGACTTAAGCATCTATAATCAGACCCCACTTCCAAACACTGCTGTAGTAGGGAATACGTTTCTAAAGCGTGAATTTTGTAGAACGTTTTAGACCACAAAACATACAGACCTTGAGTAGACATTTGAGTTAGTTGATCTGCCTGTCCAATATTAAAAACATATTGCAGCCAGGCGCAGTGGGTAACACCTGTAATCCCAGCACTTTGGGAGGCCTAGGGGGGTGGATCACGAGGTCAGGAGATTGAGACCATCCTGGCTAACACGGTGAAACCCCGTCTCTACTAAAAATACAAAAAATTAGCCGGATGTGGTGGCGGGCACCTGTAGTCCCAGCTACTCGGGAGGCTGAGGCAGGAGAATGGCGAGAACCTGGGAGGCGGAGCTTGCAGCAAACTGAGATAGCACCACAGCACTCCAGCTTGGGAGGCAGAGCAAGACTCTTTCTCAAAATAAATAAATAAATAAAAATTACATCATTTTGTTGATATTTACTAAAAATATGTTTTAGTATTTGGTAGGAAAATTATCTTACTAATTTGTTTTTTACTATTTAAAACATTTTGTCATTTATTTACTTTTCCAGATTATTTTGGAATCATTCTCTCAAATATAACGATAAGAAAAAAGTTATATTAAGAATTTTTTTGAAAGTAGGCTTTAGTTTTTGGAGCAATTTTAGGTTCACAGAAAAACTGAGCAAAAAACACAGAGTTCTGATACACCAACTGTACCCATACATGTACACCTTCCCTCACCATCAATATCCTGCACCAAAGTGAAACACTTGTTAAAATCCATTAAACCTACAGTTACACATCATTACCCAAAGTCCATACTTTACATTAGAGTTCATTCGGAGTGTTGTACATTCTCTATGGGCTTTGACCAGTGGATAATGACATCTATCCACCATTATGGTGTAATACAGAATAGTTTCATGAATCTAAAATCTTCTGTTCTCTGCCTTTTCATTCCTGCAACCTCTCTGACCCCTTGGCAACCACTCATCTTTTCACTATGTCCGTAGTTTTGCCTTTTCCAAAAAGTTATATAGTTCTAATCATGTAAAATGCAGCCTTTTCAGATTGCCTTTTCTCACATGGTAATTTGTATTTAAGATTATTCCATGTATTTTCGTGGACTGATAGCTCATTTCTTTTTAGCACTGAAAAGTATTCCATTGTCTAGTTGTGTCAGTTTATTTATCTATTCAAATACTGAAGAAAATCACGATTGCTTCCAAGTTTTGGTAATTCTGAATAAAGTTGCTATAAACATTCTTGTAACTGGCAAACTTTCTGAATTCATTTATTATTTCTAACAATTTTTAATAGACCACATAGTTACATAAAAGATCATGTCACATATTTTTCCTCCTCTCTATTGCATTTATTTCTGCTATAATCTTTATTATTTCCTTCTTTCTGCTTGCTTTGGGTTTAGTTTGCTCTTTTTTCTAGTTTTCTTTCTTTTTTTTTTTTTTTTTTAGACTGAACCATATTGTATTCACCAACAATAAATGAGCGCTCCATGCTGCCACACACCGTTGCCAGCATTTAGTATATTAGTTTTCTGGACTTCAGTCATTCTAATGAGTGTGTAGTGGTATCTCATTGTTTTATTCTTTTGTAATTTTTGTTTTATTTCCATAGGTTATTAGGGAACAGGTGGCATTTGGTTACATAAGTTCTTTAGTGGTGATTTGTGAGATTTTGGTGCACCCATCACCTGAGCAGTATACATTGCACCCTATTTATGTGTAGTCTTTTATTCCTCATCCCCTTCCCATCCTTTCCCTCTGAGTCCCCAAAGTCCATTGTGTCATTCTTATGCCTTTGCATCCTAACAGCTTAACTCGCACTTATGAGTGAGAACATATGATGTTTGGTTTTTCATTCCTGAGTTACTTCACTTAGAATAATAGTCTCCAATTTCACCTAAGTCACTGCAAATGCCATTAATTCATCCCTTCTTATAGCTGAGTAGTATTCCGTTGTATACATATATACCACAGTTTCCTTATCTACTCATTGATTGGTGGGCATTTTGGTTGGTTCCAAGTTTTTGCAATTGCAAATTGTGCTGCTATAAACATGCATGGGCAAGTATATTTTTCATATAATGACTTCTTTCCCAGTAGCGGGATTGCTGGATCAAATGGTATTTCTACTTTCAGTTCTTTAAGGAATCTCCACATTGTTTTTCATAGTAGTTATACTAGTTTACATTCCCACCAGAAGTGTAGAAGTGTTCCCTGTTCACTGCATCCATGTCAGCATCCACTATTTTTTTTAATTTTTTGATTATGGCCATTCTTGCAGGAGTAATCTGGTATCACACTGTGGTTTTGACTTGCATTTGCCTGATCATTAGTGATGTTGAGCATTTTTTCATATGTTTATTGGCCATTTGTGTGTCTTCTTTTGAGAATTGTCTATTCATGTTCTCAGCCCATTTTTTGATGGGATTGTTTTTTTCTTGTTGATTTGAGTTTATTGTAGACACTGGATATTAGTCACGTGTCAGATGTATAGATTGTGAAGATGTTTTTCCACTCTGTGGGTTATCTCTTTACTCTGCTGACTATTCCTTTTGCCATGCAAAAGCTCTTTCTTCACTTCTTGCACCATTTTTTAAAATTTCCTCCCATTAGGGTTTGCCTTTCTCCGGTGCTTCCCTGATTAGCTTAATAATTGACCTCCTGAATTCTTTCTCAGGTAAATCAGGGATTTCTTCTTGGTTTGGCTCCATTACTGGTGAGCTAGTGTGATTTTGGGGGGGTTGTTAAAAACCTTGTTTTGTCATATTACCAGAGTTGGTTTTCTGGTTCCTTCTCATTTGGGTAGGCTCCATCAGAGGGAAGGTCTAGGGCTGAAGGCTGTTGTTCAGATTGTTTTGTCCCATGCGGTGTTCCCTTGATGTAGTACTCTCCCCCTTTTCCTATGGATGTGGCTTCCTGAGAGCCGAGCTGTAGTAATTGTTATCTCTCTTTTGGATCTAGTTACTCAGCAAGTCTACCAGGCATTGGGCTGATACTGGGGGTTGTCTGCAAAGAGTCCTGTGATGTGAACCTTTTGTGGGTCTTTCAGTCATGGCTACCAGAACAATTTTGCAGTGTCTCCTGGGTCCTGCAGGAGAAATCTGCTTCATGCATGGGGTCTGTAGGTCCTCTCAGGTTTCCTGACATTCCTGCAGTCATTCTGGAGCAAAAATTCATGATGTGAGCCTCCATATATTCCTCTGTTCATTTGAGTTGGAGCTGCAATCTAGTCCTGCCTTCTATCCGCCATAACCCCCTAGCTTTGTAAACTTCTTTCTAGTTTCTTAAGGTGAAAATTGAGGCTACTGATTTGATATTATTCTTCCTTTTTTTTAAAAAAAATGGTGTTTATGAATTTTTCTTCTAAGCTCTGTTTTAGTTGCATCCCAGGAGATTTGATATATTGTGTTTTCCTTTTCATTTATCTCAGTGTGTTTTCTAACTTCCCTTGTAATTACTTCTAGACCTATTTTTATTTAGAAGTATGTTTTTAAATTTCCATGTATTTGTAAATTTCTCAGGCTTTTGCTGTTATGTCTTTCTAATTTAACCGTATTGTGGCCAGAAAAGTTTAATTTTGTCCCAGGTCTCCATATACCTGATTTTTTTTCTTATTATTTTATCTAAATTTTCCTCAGTGTTCTTGGTGAGGTTCTGTAGTTTAGATCAATCTGCGAGTTTTACTGTCTCAGCTATTAAGACTACTATTACTATAACCGTATCTAGTCTTCACTGAACCATAAGCAGCCACAAAATATATTTACTCTTTCTAGACTTTTCACTATTCAATCCACTGGTAAATCATAATTCAGTTTTACTTTCTGAACAGGCCATCAGGTTATGTATTTCAGTCCTAAAATGTATCAATAGCTCTTCACAGCCCTAACTAAATACTCTGGCATTCAAGGATTTTTAACAATATGAACCCACAGCTTCATTTTGTGCTGTGTTATATATTCTTTCTCTTCACACAATTTCCACTGGATCCCTCTTTGTCTTTCTAATATACTTAAGACTCATTAATTTTCTTCCCAATAAATGGTCCTCCTGCTTATTAGTCCTTGTCTATGTCTTCGCTTCCTGCTGATATGGGTTTCTCCCTCCTTCTTTTAAGGTTTAAATTTCATTATTCTCCAAGATCAATGCAAGACCCATTACTATGAGTTCTTATTTGATTACCATCCAACATTTCCTCACTCTTTTGAAGTTTTATGGCATTTATTTTTCTGTTGCTATTACTATTTTCTTTTGCTAATTTTCCAAGTCTGGACATAGCATCTTCTCATCTAGATCATGAACTGTACATGCAAAGATGGCAGAAACTTCATTTGTATTTGTTATTGAGAAGATACTCAACGTACATACATTTCTTAATGCTTATATCTATTCAACAGGTAGTCATTAAATATCAACAATCTATGAGGTTACCCACTAATGAAAAATATCTTGACTAGAATTCTCCAAGTGTTTTGACTTGTGGAACTACTGTCCCAAGTTTATTTGTAATATATATTTTTTCTTAACAATTTCACTGAAGTATAACAAAAGAAAATTTAAAATCGAATCCCATTTCCAACAGCATCAAAAATAAAATAAAACACTTGGGATAAACCTACACAAGGAAGTAGGAGACTTGTACACTGAAAACTACAAAACATTGGATGGAAGAAATTTTAAAAGACATAAATAAATGAAAAATAATCTGTGTTCATGGACTAGAAGGCTTAATATTGTTAAAATGTTCATACTACCCAAAACAATTTACAAATTCAATGATATCCCCATCAAAATCTGAGTAATATTTTTGAGAAATTTAAAAATGAATTCTAAAATTTTATAGAAACACAAAAGACCCAAAATAACAAAAATGATCTCAAGGAAGAAGAAAAAACAAAGCTGTAGTTATCCCACTTCTTGCTTATAAAATCTAATACAAAGCTGCAGTAATTAATATGGTACTGGCATAGAAACAAATATATAGACCAATGAAACAGAATTGATAGCCCAGAAATGAATCCATGCACATACCATCAACTGATCTTCAACAAGGGTGCCAAAATACACAATGAGGAAAGGATAGTCTTTTCAAAAAATGGTGTTGGGAAAGCTGGATAGCCACATGTAAAAGAATAAAATTGCATGTGGCTATCCAGTTTTCCCAACACTATCTAACACCATGTACAAAAGTAATTTTATTTTCTTCTTTCCATGAGTTTACTTTATTCCAGGTCCTCAGTTTGGAGCTGCAAATACAAAAACTAAATTAGACTTTCTCAGCTGTAAAGTGATTCTCAGTAAGAGGAGCTGTCTGTCAAGAAATGACAAGAAGTTTGGCAAATAACTAAAACATGACCATGGTACTATGGAAACAACCAGGAAGGGATTCTCAAGCAGACTTCAGGAACATAGAAAATTCAAGAAGGAATTGATGCTTGGGTTGAGTGATGAAAAATAAACTATCAGGCAAATGAGTGAGTTTCAGAATACAAACAAAAATTACATGTGCAATGAGTTAGGGGAGTAAAACAGTAGGACAAACTCAATATAGTGGTTGGATTAAAAAGCGAATGTCAGAGATAGGAGATAAAGTTACTTATTAGAAATCAGTGATTACTAATAGTCAGCTATTAGTTCCTGGAATTTTGTTGATTCTCTGGAATTTTCTACATGAAAAATGATGTCATGAAGATAAATAGGGGAAAGTTCAGGAAGAAGCTTATGGACCAACAGTCAAAAACTCTATTGCCTGCAAGGGGAAAATAGATAGTAATATAGATATATGAATGGGTTTTAGGTAAAACATGAAAGAAATGAGATGAAAGCAAAACCTAAATGCCCTTTCAAAGAGGAAGCCACTACTCAATCCCACCCAATTGCTCTAAGTTGGAAACATAGATTATTCATTTTAGATCTCTTTTCTTTTCTCACATATTCATTCAATGCTATAAATTTTCCTTGCAACAGTGTTTTCACTGTATTCCACAAGTTATGATAGGATGTATTCTTATTTTACTTTGTTCAAAATATTTCAAAGTTTTCTTGAGATTTTTTTCTTTGATCCATGTGTTATTTAGAAGTGTGCTGTTTAATTTTAAGTATTTTAGGATTTTTCAGCCATATTTCTGTTATCGATTTTTAGTTTAATTCCATTGTGAGCTGAAAGCATACTTTATACAATTTCTATCTTTTTAAATTTGTTGAGATATGTTTATGGCCAGAATGTAGTCTATCTTGGTGAATGCTTTATGTGAACTTGATAAGAATATATGTTATACTGTTAATGGGTAAAATATTCTATAAATACCTTTTATATATATTTATAAACAAATATATAGTCTGTTATAATATATAGTAACAGACAGTGATGATCATAATATACTATCAGAAGGAACTTAGGGCAAGAAGGAAGATTCATGGGTCATATGGTTTTATTGAAGAAAGTATTAAAAAATCAAGCAATAGCATTTCTGTGTGAAGAATACTTTGGGGTATTACAAAGGAACAAAGAGAATATACTTTATAGGGCCAGTGACATTTAAAATAAGACTTAAAATATAATAGAAAATAACCAAGAAGTATTGGAGAGAAGACTGTTTCAGTCTTACAGGAGAGTGTCTGGGAAACCTCTAAAACCATAGCAACCATGGTAAAGTAAAGAGGCTGGGGTGGTGTAGGACATCGGTCAGGGTGGTGGGAAAAATTGTAGAAAGATGCAAACCTTTTTGGAAGGCCCAAAGGTTTTACAAAAGCTTCGGAAAAGGATTTGGCTGAAGGCAGCTAGATTCTCTTACCAGGTGCCTGAAAGCTTAGGTCAGATAACAAGGAGATGTAAAGAAACTGATCTAGATAATTCAGTTTACTTAGGCCTCGGAACCTGGCTTTTAATAATCCTTGTGTAGGACTGCTCTCTTGGGAGGATAGGTGGTGACCATGTTAATTACCCACAAGTGTGTTGACTCAAGGCCTTTGTCAATAAATCTGTACTGAATCAATGTGAGTGTGGCCGAGCTGGCAGGGTGGAGAAGGCAGTGACCAGATCTGGACAGGGACAGGGACAGGGACAATGGCAGCAGTGAGAGTAGACTTCCCATTATACCTTATTACCTTGAAACAGTTATTCGTGGCCTTTGTGGTAGTTTGTATATTCCACAGATGGCTGCATCCACATGTCCCATGCTTCACATTCTTTCCAACATGGCCTCATCCCTTCCTCATTAAGAGGTAGAGTCTACTTTTCCTTTTGTTAAATCTGGTTGACCTTAGTGATGTGCTTGGCAAACAGGTAACAGAAGTGATTTCTTGGACTTCCAAAGTTAGGTGATAAGAAGATTCCAGCTTGAGTCTCGGAATGCTTGCTTTTTGTGACACGCCCTCGCAGAACCCATGCCATGCTGTAAGAACCCCAAGACAGATGGAAGGTTTGCACTGGCACTGCTATTGACAGACCCAGCTGAAATCCTGACAGTCAGCAACAACTTCTAGCCATGTGAGCTAGCCATTTTGAATGTTTAGTCCATATGAGCCCCTGTTGTCATCTGACTATACTACATGAGAGACCCAATGAAATACTTGTCTCACAGAACCCAGTTAACTCACAGAACATTGAATGACAATAATCAATTATTATTTTAAGCCACTAAGACTTGGCATGCTTTGTTCCATAGTAATGAATAATCAAAAATGCTTTATGATCACATCCTACCCTTTCTATCCAAATGTACTCCTCACATATCCTTTCTATACACTTCTTAATCTGTGGCAAATCAACCATAATTGGCTTATTTTATCAAATGATTCTTCTAATTGAAGTTTTAATAGCAAAACACCAAAGGCTGTAGATTCCCCAAGGAGGCTCTTTTTTTTCCACTCACTAGATAGAGAAACAAAACTCACTTCTGAAAACAACAATACTGAAAGAATTATATCTATTAATTATGTGTTTCTGATGTACATCTTAATCCTCAGAATAAGGTATTTGATTGCTTTATCTTAATTTACTTATACTTCTCATTATGAGGCAAGAGTCAGCTAAATTAAAAACACAAAGGTAAGTACAGGAAACCTCAAGGAATGAACTAAATTACCAAAATACTCCAAATCTTTGAAGCTTAATATTCCACAAGTTAAGCCAGTTTCTTTACTTACTTGATATTCCATCAAATTCCATTCCAATTTGAGAGAAATATTGACCTATATCTAATACAATTATATATTCTTCATCTAATTATAAGGTATTCATCTAAATATAAGGCACCTAACATTAATGTTCGAATTCAATGCTCTTGTTGTTTTGTTAAACTGAAAACATATAAATTGTTCTGGAAAAGAGAGGTGTTTTAAAAATGTCAGCCCAAATTTGCATAACAATTGAGGATTGAAGGAAACTCTGTATTCCAAGTAAAACATACACACAGTAAGATACTATTCTTATCCTTGAAAAACGTCTAGTCCAGGAAAAGACAGACATGTTAAGCAATAATGCAATATGGCAAAGCTAAGTACAAAGCTAAACTCAAAGTTTAAGGGGAACATAGAGAAGAGAGTAGTCAGCTCTACCTTGGAAGTGATGGGTGAATACGTGGAGCAGGAGCTGCATTTTATGAAGTGGGGAGGAGAAAAAAAGAAAACATTCCAGGTAAGGAAACTACCTAGACAAAGGCAAAGAGTTGTGAGTGTGTAAAATATTTTAGAGAAAATCCAAGATGTTAGATTCACCTAGAACTTGAATTGTGTGAAGCCATGGGAATAGAGATGAGTTTATGAATGTAGGTTTGGAGAAGATTATAGGACACTGTTGGACAGGCTAAGGAGTTTAAGTTATGTCCTGTACTTAACTATAGCTAGGGAGGAGCCAAAATAACATTTCCTTAGCATAAAATGGCATAATCTGATTGGGGGTCTGAAAGCATAATTCTAGCACCATTAAGGAGGCAGAGGCCAGTACCAGGAGTATATGTGAGTGAATAGCATACTGCACTCTTTTGTCAATTCCAATGACTCTCAAAATTCCCTAGGTTGCAATTTCACACTCCCTTTCCTCTCCTCTAATTCTTTTTTTTTTTTTTTTTTTTTTTTTTTTTTTTTTTTTTTTTTTTTTGAGACGGAGTCTTGCTCTGCTGCCCAGGCTGGAGTGCAGTGGCCGGCTCTCAGCTCACTGCAAGCTCCGCCTCCCGGGTTCACGCCATTCTCCTGTCTCAGCCTCCCGAGTAGCTGGGACTACAGGCGCCCGCCTCGTCGCCCGGCTAGTTTTTTGTATTTTTTAGTAGAGACGGGGTTTCACCGTATTAGCCAGGATGGTCTCGATCTCCTGACCTCATGATCCGCCCGTCTCGGCCTCCCAAAGTGCTAGGATTACAGGCTTGAGCCACCGCGCCCGGCCAATTCTAACACTGATCTTTACTCCTAGGTGATAATTTTTCTTATTACAGAACAAAGAAAATAAGAGTATTCTGAATATAACTTTCGTTACCTCCTACAGGACCTCTACCTTCTCTTTAATTGCTATGGAAAAACTATCCATATTCCTAACAAAGGCCATGGCTTCTGCTTGTGCTCTGGATTCCATCCCCTCAGCACTACCCTAATGCTTCTTCCTTCTTTAAGCATAATCACATTTCCTCTCTACTTGATGCTTCCCATCAGCACACAATGTGATCCTTTCTCTAATTTTAAAATACAAACATCCTTTTGCCTCACTTCTTTCTTATATCTGTCTTTTCCCTTACAAAAAGTTTTCTCAAAGGAAGTCTATACTCACTGTCTCCAATTTTTCTCCTCTCTCATGGATCTAGTTAATCAGGTTTTCTACTATTACACTTAAATCTCTCTTAGCGATGCCGTTTCTTACCATCACCCTGCTGTGTTTAATTTCCAATTATCTGTCCTCATTCTATTTAGCAGCATTGCAATAGTTGATCATTCACTGAAACCTGAGTCACTTCCTCAGCTTCAATTCCAGGATTACACTCTTTCTTAATTTTATTTCTCAATCAGTGGCAGCTTCTTCCCAGTCTCATTATTTGTTTTTCTTCACCTTGCTGATCTTTGAAATTTGGAGCTCTCTGTGTTTCAGTTCTTGTTTATTTTCTCTTTTCTATTTACATTCACTCCTCTGGCGTTAGCAGTCAGTGGCATGGCAACAAATCCCATCTGTATGCTGATGACACCAAAGTTCATATCTTTCCAGAACAACAGAACCATATATCCAACAACCTATTAAATAGCTCTGCCTAGACACCTAACAGAAATCTCAAACTTAATAAAATTAAAACTGTTGATTTTCCTTCTAGTACCTCCTCTAGTCATATTTTCCCCATCTCTTATAAGCACAGCTCCATCCAATTTCTCAGACCCAAATTAAATAAAAACCATTGATAACCTAAACTTCTCTCTTAGTTCCACACCTCACATTCAATTCGCAAACAAATGTATTGATATATTCAACATACACATTTAATCTGATCTCCATCTCCACTGCTAACACATTGTTTGTATTCACCACCAGTTGGCGTGATCCTTCCTTATCTTAGCTGGAATAATTGCAAAGGTCTAACTGGGCTTCTTGCTTCTAATCTTTATTCCCTCAAATCTATTTTCAAAAAACCAGAATTTTATAGTTAAAATGTAGTCAGATAATTTCTCTCTTCTGCTCAAAAACCACCAACACTTTCTGTCTCATTCCAAGTAAACACCAAAGTCCTTATGGTGGCCAATAAAACCCTACATTATTAACTTTCCAATTCACACTTGCTGACCCTTCTTAGTCCCTTTTCCTGCTTTAATTATGTTAATAACTCTTACCACTACCAAATACTCTATATGTATTACTTCTTTCATAGCAATTATTGTTTGTCTACCCAGCCTCCCTGTAACTGCAACGTAAACTCCATAAAGGCAGTATTTTGTCTGTTGCTACCATTGCTTTGTTCCTATTTCTTGAATGGTTTTAGACATATAGTAGGAATCTAATAAATGAATCAAAAAGCTATTGCAGAAGAATGTAAGCAAATGCAGATGACACCCTGGGAAACATAGAGTATGATGTTGTGGAGAAGAGATTAATCTCACTAATATGAAAAAGGTCTTACAAATAACTACAGTCAATACATAAATAGAAAAATAGATACATGGACCCTGAAAATGGAAAAAAAAAGTCAAATAACCAGTAATCAAAACATACAAAGTAAAACAACAATTATACACAAGATTTACATTGATAATGATTTAAAAGAAATGCGTAACTAAAGTGCATGAAACTAAGAATGAAGAATGAAAAATCTGTTTGATTGCAAGGAGAAAATATAAATCATTTGAAGTGAGGAAACATTGGAATTATGGACAAGAAGTATTAACAATAGGTGTACACTTCAATGTACGAAAACATTTCTTGAAATTTATCACTGATATGCATAATATGTAGGCAGAATGGAGACATAAACAGGAAGTCACTTCTCTTTCCCTCTGAATCTCAGGGTCAGGCAATGTTAATGAACTGTTAGAAAACTAATGAGGGTTTATATCTGGAAAATTATTAGAAAAGAGAGATGCATTGATACAGGGTGTTACAGGAGCCTGTAATTGGGATTTGATCCACTTTGGATGAAAGAGAATGCTTTTAAGAAGAAATTATTTTAAACCTGAAATATTAATACAAACATCTTTAGAAGTTAAGGCAAGAGACTGTGGTGATTAAATCTACTTTTGTGAACATCTATTAAGTGTCAGGCAGTGTGCCAAGAACTAGGCCTAAAATGATGAATGAGGCAGTCATGGAGTTAACCATGATCATTTCCGCATCTAGTGGGGGATTATTTTGGCTTGGGGGGCAGGTGGCTACCCAGATAAATTTAGACATATTTTGGAACATTATACAATGGCCTTGTCAATTAACTCGACTGGTTGAAACAAGAAAAGACAGGAATACTAGATAACTTTTATAATTTCAGTTCGCCACTAGGTGAACGCGTACCATTTACTGGGATGTGAAGATAGTTGTTATTCAGAAAATAAATATGAAAGGTTCTATTTTAGACATGTCAATTTTGTATTATCTCTGATAAATTTAACAGAAGTTGACAAATAGTCATTTGTCTAAGAGCAAAAAGAGATAAAAAAAAAAAAAAGATAAGAAAAGAACACCAGATTGTCTGTATAAATCTAGAAGATGCAAGCATAGTGTTTCATACCATAACAGGGACTAACTAAAGCTAAAGACAACATAAAAATAGGAAAGTGGAGGAAAAATTAAAGTGAAGAGAACATGAGAAACAGTGAGTGGAGGAAAACAGAGGGGTAGAAAAGGGAAACAGGAGAAAATTAAAGGGAAAGAGAATTAACAAAGCCCAGGAGTAATTAATATACTTGGAGTTTGGCCAGCAGAGATGAAGTCACTAAGGAGCAAGAGAAAATGAGTCAAATGAATCAAAAAGAGAGAGGGCAATGGGCTCCAAAGACCAGTTGCCAGAACTGACCTTACATGGAGAAGCAGAAGAAGGTGAAGTAAGAAGATAGGCCAGGTAGGGGTGTGTGTGTGTGTGTGTGTGTGTGTGTGTGTGCGCGCATAAGTTTTTGCCTGGTGGAGACTTGCAAATCACTTTGGGTGCATTCTCTTCTGATGGCTCCTGTATTCTCTATGAAATATGAGGATTAGTCATCTGCTGAGAGCATAGAAAGAGGTAGGGAGAAATTTAGAAGTTTAAGGAGGTTAGAGATTCTAAATAATCAATGAGTAGAATGGGGAAATATGGCCAAACAGAAAAATTTGAGACTCTATGTGAGATAATCAGAAATATTTAGTGAATCTAATTTTCTCTGTCATGTGCTATTTTACTAACAGACATTATTTACAACTAAGAAGGGGTAGAAGTAATATAATAAATTAAATAATGTTGGATTTCTGTCATTTTAGTGTGATGAATAATATGTAGGAAAAAATACAGTGATTTAATTTATTGACAAGTTATATTAATTTATAAACTATATGCATAGAGAATTATATAATCCGTTTTGCTTATAAAATGAACAATTAAAATCTGTAGAAATATTCATCAACAAAAGAATTACATATACTTAGATACACAATACAAACGATTGTTACACAATTACTTAAAATGCTGATCTTTTTATTTATTGACATGGAAAGATGCCCAAGATATATGGTTATCTATGAAATGCAGGCTTCCAAAGTATATGTGGAATATTATTTACTTTACTTTGATTTATAAACAATGATTTTGTATCAAGTGTTGGAAGTATGTAGAGCATCTGCAAGTCTCATACATTGCCAATGAAAGTGTGAATTATTACAGTTATTTTGGAAAACTCTTTGACAGTGTGTATTAAAAACTTACCACACGTACACCCCTAGAAACCACCAATTTTACTCCCAAATATATGCCCAACAGAAACATGTCCATAAGTTCCACCATAAGGCGTGCACTAGAATTTCATAGCGACAATATATCGAATGGCCCCAAACTTGAAGCAACCAAATAACAAAATGATTAAATGAAGTCTGGTCCTTTTTTTTTTTTTTTTTTTTTTTTGAGACGGAGTCTCACTCTGCCGCCCAGACTGGAGTGCAGTGGCGCGATCTCGGCTCACTGCAAGCTCCGCCTCCCGGGTTCACACCATTCTTCTGCCTCAGCCTCCCGAGTAGCTGGGACTACAGGCGCCTGCCACTACGCCCGGTTAATTTTCGTATTTTTAGTAGAGAGGGGGTTTCACCATGTTAGCCAGGATGGTCTTGATCTCCTGGCCTCGTGAGCCACCCGCCTTGGCCTCCCAAAGTGCAGGGATTACACGCCTGAGCCACCGCGCCCGACCCCGAAGTCTGGTACATTTATACAATGTAAGTATATACATCAACAAGTATAAGCAAATCACATGACACATAACAATACGAATATATCTTACAATCCTAATGTTACATAAAATAAGCCAACATAAAAGAATATACAATGTGTGATTCCTTTTACATCACATTCAGAATAGCTTGGGTGATGGATGCACTAAATCTCAGAAATCACCAGTAAAGAACTTATCCATGTAACCAAAGACCACCTGTACCCCAAACTATTGAACTATTCAAAACTATTGAAATGTTTAAAAAGTGTCAAGGAAATACACTGTTCGTGCACAGGGGTGGTGATGGGAGGGCTTCTGGAGCTCTGAAGATGTTCTGCTTCTAGAATACTTATTTGGTCACTTTCTACATGTGTGCTGTGCTTTAATTGTAATTACATAAAAATCATTCTCATTCATAGAAAAAGTATCTGGAGAGAAATATATCAATATGTTAATAATTATGTTATTTGTGTTATAAGTTTATTGGTGATTTATTTTTTCTACATTTTGTTTCATGTAAATTTTTAAATTGAAAATGCATTAATTTTTTTGCAGAAAACCAATGAAGCCGTTTGCTTTTCCAACAAGTGTTAACTATGGTTTCCAGAATAACTACACTAAAATTATGAGGTTCATATTTCATCTTCAGATAAAAAGACACTACATCTTCAAACACTTGTGAAAAACTGAAAATGAAAATTAATATATATTCTTATTTTAGTGAGTTGTCAGCATTTGACCTTAAAAATTTAATTTTTATTACATATTTAAAAATTTAGCCTAATACTAAAACAAACTGTTCTACTGTTTCTGGCATTAACTCTTAAATAGGGCAGGGACCATCTATTAAAACTGGTAATCTCCTTAAATTTTTTACTGTGAACTCATTTTCTTAAACACCTACTTATATTTCACCACTAATGGAATTGGAGAGGATACTCCAAAAAATGCCCAATTATTGTTAATCCCCTCCTTTCCCATGCAAGTCGTATCAGTCTCGTTGAGTGTTTTTGTTCCCTTCACAGTGCAGTGGTCTATTTAACAAAATGCTTACGGATAAGCTTTTTGCTGGAATAAAGCTCAAGAGGATGGAATTAAATTAGTTTGGGGTAATTATTTATAATTAGATATTTGTAATGGAAACTGAATAAATCCTTAGTTATTCTAACAACTTACTTAAATGTGCTGCTCTGTTGACCACGCCCCACTTGCCTTCCCCATATGGAAATAAGAAAATTGCTTTCCAGCTTTCAAGGCAGTATTCCAGCTGCTCAGAAAATAACCCAAGGCACATTCAAAAAAAGTTTATAAAGTAAACATTATTTGCCACTCAGCTAAGGAACAGCTAAGTAAAAGCTGAAAATTTAGATTATGCAAATATGACTGTCCCTTAAACTTCCATGAGAAGGGTGAAAAATAAGCCTCAATGCTACAGTAAATGTGATTATCTGTAAGAGAGATTATCTGTTATCTATTTAGTTAGACGCCTGGGTGTGAGTCTCTTGAAAAACCATCAGGTGTCAGTCCACAGTGCTGGGCAGAAAACCTATCCCTAGGTACTGACCCAGCTCCATGAGGGTACCTTGTGAACCACACAGCTCTGTGAGCAATGTGGTGCTTAGCAGGATGTGCCAAGGGGACCGCATCTGTTTTGAATCAAGGATGTCTTCACACCAAGGGGGTGAAGAGATAGCCAAAGACACAAGCAGCTAGCACTCCTATAAAATCACCAGGACTTCGATTTTTATCTTTTTCTCATCAAAACAGCAGAGACGTTAACTTCTCCAATTGACAGATGCGTAAAAGGCTGGTGCAAGAAAATGCCTGACGTGCTTTATGAAGCTTCATAGCAGAAGAATGTTTTCATCCCTACCATGTGAAAAATTGAAGCTTAAATGACTTCCACATGGGGAATTTTGTGTTACTCCATTTGAGTCCCTGGCTTTTGTCTTCTACATGCCATTGCTCCTTAAATTCGATTTATTCATTTGGTTAAACTCTTTTTGTGAATTCCAGATAATAGATTCCTCTTGATTCCAATACAATGACACTTTTTATCAAATAGCTTTAAATGAGAAAGAAAAAACGTTTTATCAGAATAGATCAACCAGGGATTCAGATTTGACCTGAGATGTTCTGTGACTGCACTTGTTTAACTATCTAACACGGAAAAAGAGATATATGATGTATACACCATGACTTGATGGATGGTATAGCACAGATCATGCTATGATCCATGAGGTAGCAATGTGTATCTTTGGGCCACAGTTAATTTGGTTTTGGGCTTAATACATAAAGTTTGTAATGCATCCACTATCTCTTAAGGAAAAATCAAACTGTAAATCATATCCTGATATGTCTCTAAATTATACCTAAAAATAATAGAAATTGAAATTGGTGAGTTAAGTGAAGGAGGTATAAAACCATCATTTACACATTAATTGAGTACTAATTACTATGATAAGAAACTTGCACATATGCTTTCTTCAGCTGCAAAGTAGATATCAACACCCTCTCTTGTCAGAGAAGGTTGCTAACCAATATACTTAAATTAATTTGTCCACAGTTATACAGCAATAAATGATGGAAGAAGGTTAAAATCATGATCTCATTTCAAAGTCCATTTTTCTGGTCTTATGCCATATCTAGAGATACCTAGATCCTAAAATAATAATGCATGGCACTGTCTAAACATGCCCACAAAAGCTTTGATACCCCTTCTGTTAAGAGGAGGGATCTCTGTTTCCTTCCCTTGAATCTGGTCCTAACTCAGTGATGCATTTGTAATCAATAAACCACAGGTGCCATAGTATTATATGGCTTCTGTGACTAGGCCAAAAACACCCTGTGGCTTCCACTGGATTATACTATCTGCTTAATCTGAAAGAGGTCAGTCACCATGAAGAAAGTCTGACTGCTCTGAGATTACTGTGATGGAAAGGCTCTGGTGCTCCGGCTGACAGTCTGGCCAAGCCCCAAAGCCAATACCAGGCATCAACTATCAGTCAAGTTACTGTGCCATCTTGGAGGTTCGATTCATTTGAGCTTCAGGCAACTGATACCCTATGAGACAGCTCACTACAACCCCATGAGAGACCCCATGAAAGAGTAACCTAGCCAAGCCTTTCCTGAATTTCTTAATCATAAATGAGTGAGCAAAATAAAATGATTGCTGTTTTATTACTACTAAATATGGGGATAATTTTCACACAGCAAATTAATCAAAACACAAGACAAGAGTCACTAAGCATTTAGGCAATGAGGCATCAGTAAGAGATATGGGGGACCTCTGAGTCTCTATCCACCTTCACTATTCAATAAGCAGAACTCAACTATGGCACAGGAGATATGTGAGCAAAGCCATTACATCAGACAAACATGGACACTTACTAGCTCCAGTGTGGCCTAATGAAGGTAATATCCAGGGTTCTCTATAGAAACATTATATATATATATATATATATAATATTTATACATATATATCTTATAAATCTCTTTATGTATTTATATAATATGTATAATATCTATTTATATATAATGTATAAAGATATTTATTATGAGGAATTGGCTCACATGATTATGGAGGCTGGGACATATTAAGATCTTCAGTAAGCAGGCTGGAGACCTAGAATAGCCAATAGTGAAGTTCCAGTTCCAGCCTGAGTTTGAAGGCCTGAGAATCAGGAGAGCCAATGATATAAGTTCCAACCTGAAAGCTGACATTCTCAAGAGCCAAGAAGAGCCAATGTTTTAGTTTGAGTCCAAGGAAAGGAAGAGACCTATGTTCTAGCTCAATCACCAAGCAGAAAGAGTTCTCTCTTAAGACTAAGTCAGCTTTTTGTTCTATTCAAGTCTTTGATAAATTAGGGAAACACATTGGGAAAGCCAATCTATATTACTCAGTCTTACAAATCAAATGTTATTTGCATCCAAAAGCATCTACATACATACACTGAGAATAATGATTGACCAAAATTTGCACACCTTGTGGCCCAAACACATAAAATTAACCATCACTAATTAAATTGACACATAAAATTAACCATCACTAAAATATTGCCTATAATTTTGTTTTCTTGTAATATCTTTGCTGGTTTTGGTGTTGGGGTAATTAATACTGATGATAAAATGTATTGGGTAATTTCCTCCTCTTCAATTATTGTACGAGTTTGAGAATGATTGGCATTAATTTTTCTTTAGATGTTTGATAGAATATACATCCTGGGCTTTGTGGAGAGTTTTTTGATTACTGAATCAACCTCTTTACTCATTATTGGTCTACCTATATTTTCTAATTCTTCATGATACAGTCTTGGTAGATTTTATGTTTACAAGTCAATATTCCTTATGAACAGAGATGGAAAAATCCTCAACAGAACATTAGCAAAGCAAATTCACCAGCACATTAAAAAAAAGATTATACATCATGATTAAGTGGATTTTATCTCTAAAATGAAAGGATGTTTGAATATAAGCAAATCAACAGATGTGATACATCATATTATAAGAACGGATGATAAATAAATAATATCAATAGATGCAGAAAAATCATTTGACAAAACCCAACATCCTTTCAAGATAAAAACTCTCAACATATTAAATACAGGAATAATATAGTTTATCATAACAAAGGCCATATATGACAAGTCCACTGATAACATTACAGTCAACAGTAAAAAGCTGAAAACTTTTCCTCTAAAATAAGGAACAAGACAATGGTGCCTAGTCACATCATTTCTATTCCACATAGTACTTGAAGTCCTAGCCAGAGCAATTATTCATCAAGAAAAAGAAATAAAAGGCACCCAAATCAGAGAGGAACAAATAAAACTGTCTTTGTTTACAGATGACATGATCTTACATATATAAAACTCAGAATACTCCACCGAAAAACTGTTAAAACTAATAAACAAATTTAGTAGTGTTGCAGGATACAAAAATCACTAAAGTGTTTATACAATAAACAAGCTATCTTGAAAAATTAAGAGAATTATTTTATTTACAATATCATTTTTAAAATACTTAGGAGTACATTTAACTAAGGAAGTGAAAGTGATGTACACTGAAAACTGTGACACTGGTGTAAGAAATTGAAAAAGACACAATTAAAGCGATCTCATGTTCCTGGTTTGGAAGAATATTATTAAAATGTGCACCCTATGCAACACTATCTACAGATTCAGTGCAATCTGTAATGAAATTCTAAAGTGATTTTTCACATACGTAGAAAATAATTTCTTTAACATTCATATGGGACCAAAAGACCCAGACTAGCCAAGGCAATTTTGAAAATGAAGAATAAAACTGGAGGCATCACATTACCTGATTTCAAAATATACTACAAAACTATAGTAATCAAAACGAAATCATACTGGCATAAAACCAGACATAGGGACCAACAGAAAAGAACAGAAAGCCTGGAAGTACATTCATGGATATAAAGTCAAATGAATTTGGCAAAGATAACAGATGTACACAATAGGAAAATGATAGTTTATTCAATACACGGTGTTGGAAAAACTATATACTTACATAGAGAACAATGAAATTGGACCTTGTACAAAACCAACTCAAAATGAATTAAGTTCATAACCATTAAGACTTGCAACTGTAAAACAACTAGAAAAAGACAGGGAAAAAGACTTCTTGACATTTGTATAGGTAATGAGTTTTAGCTATGACCCCCAAAGTACATGCATCAAAACCAAAAATAGACAACTGGAACTACATCAATCTATAAAAATTTTGCATATCAAAAAAACAATAAACAGAGTCAAGAGACAACCTATAGCATGGAAGAAAATATTAAATGGAACTGAATATACATTTCTCAAAAGAAAACATCCAAATGGGGCCAGGCGCAGTGGCTCACACCTGTAATCCCAGCACTTTGGGAGGTCGAGGCAGGTGGATCACGAGGTCAGGAGATAGAGACCATCCTGGCTAACATGGTGAAACCCTGTCTCTACTAAAACTACAAAACATTAGCTGGGCATGGTGGCAGGCACCTGTAGTTCTAGCTACTCGGGAGGCTGAGGCAGGAGAATGGCGTGTACCCAGGAAGCAGAGCTTGCAGTGAGCCGAGATTTCACGCCACTGCTCTCCAGCCTGGGTGACAGAAGACTCCATCTCAAAAAAAAAGAAAAGAAAAGACAAAGAAAACATCCAAATGGCAAAGAAGTATATGAAAACATTTTCAACAACACAAATCATCAAACACACACACACACACAAAAACCACAATGAGAAATTCTGCAGCACTATTCACAATAGCAAAAGTGTGGACTCAACCTAAGTGTCCATCAACAGATAAATGGATAAAGAAAATGCTTTCTATAGATATGATGGAATGCTATTCACATGACAAAAAAAAAAAAAAAAAAAAAAAGAATAAAACCATGTCATTTGCAGCAATGTGGATGAAACTGGAGGTCATTATATTAAGTGAAATAGGCCAGGCACAGAAAGGCAGAAGCCACATGTTCTCACTCATACGTGGTGGGAGCTAAAAAACTTTATCTCATGGAGATAGGTAATAGATTGATAGGTACCAGAGGTTGGGAAGAGTATGTGGGTGGAGAGGAGAATAAAGATTGGTTAGTGAGTACAAAAATACAAGTTAGAAGAAATGAGTCTCAATAGTCAATACCAGAGTATGACAGATAGCAACAATGTATTGTGTATTTTAAAGTAGCTAGAACAGAGGACTTGAAATACCACAACATAAAGAAATAATAAATACTCCAAGTGATGGAAAACACAAACACCCTGACTTGATTACTCACACTGTATGCATGTAACAAATATTCACATGTACTCTATAAATATGTAAAATATTTTGTATCAATAAGAAAATAATGGCTATCGTAAAAAAAGACAAAAGATAAGTGTTGACAAGAATGTTGAGAAAAGAAAACGCCTGTGTATTGTCAGTGGTAATTTCAATTGTTTAGCCATTATGTAAAAGAGTATGGAGGTTGCTCAAAAAATTAAAAATAGAACTACCATATGATCCAGCAATCCCACTTTTGGGTATATATCTAAAGAAAATAAAATTAGTGTCTCAAAGAGATATTTGCACTTCCATGTTCATTGCAATATCACTCACTAGAGCCAAAATACAGAACCAACCTAAGTGTCCATCAACAGATAAATGGATAAAGAAAATGCAGATAAAGAAAACATTGTATACATACATATAATATGCATATAATATGTAATGTATAAGATGGAATATTATTCAACCTTTAAAAAGAAGGAAATTCTGTCATTTGTGACAACATGGATGAGCCTAGAGGACATTATGTTAAGTGAAATAAGCCCATACAGAAAGACTAATACTGAATAATCTCAGTATTTGTGAAATAGAATCAAAAAGAGTCAAACTCGTAGAAGCAGAGAGTAGATTGGTGGTTGCCAGAGGATGGAGAATGGAAGAAATGAGGAGGTATCTGAAAAAAAGTAAAAAATTTCAGTTACGTAAGATGAATAAATTCTGGAGACCTAATGTACAGTATTGTGACTATGATTTTTAGTACAGTAGGTGTTAAATGTTCTTACCACAAAAAAATAAACAACCGTGTGATATACTTTGCATATTTGTTCCCTCCAAATCTCATGTTGAAATTTGATCTGCAAGGTCAGAGATGGGACCTGGTGGGTGGGATTGTTTGGGTCATGGAGGTGGATCCAACATGCATGACTTTGTGCCATCCTGAAGGTAACCTGCAGATCTAATTATTGAAAAAATCCTGGCACCTCCCTCCTCTCCATATTGCTACCCTCTCTCACCATGTGACATGCTGACTCCCCTTACCTTCCGCCATGAGTAAAAGCTTCCTGAGGCCCTCACCACAAACCAGGCAGATCCTATTCCACACTTTTTGTACAGCGTGCAAAACTGTGAGCCAAATAAACCTGTTTTCTGTATAAATTACCCAGTCTCAGGTATTCCTGTATAGCAGAGCAACAGGAACTAATATACTATATGAGGTGATAAATAGATTAGATTAGTTGTGATGATCATTTTACAATGCATACTAATATCAAAATGTCACATTCTACACCTTTAATATAGACAGTTTTTATTTGTTGATTATACCTCAATAAAGCTGGAAAAAACATAAGTCCTTTCCTTCTCAAATGGGCACCTATATTCATCTCCTTAAACCTACCTATTAACCAAATCAAGACAATAACAAGGTTACAATTCCACCTGATACCATTCTGCATACAGCTAAAAACACACCAGCCTCTTTTTCAGAAGAGGAGGTAAAGTGCTTGAGTTATTTACTTTTCTCTTTGATATTCCATAACTTACAATTGCATTACTATAATGCAAAACATTTTTAAATACTATGTATTTAATATTCAAATGCTATTTAAATAGTGATATAAAAGTGAATACATCTTATATTACATGATAAGAGAATAAGAGAGAAAAAATATGTATGTATAGACATACATGCATGTACATACATGCAACATATTGACAACAAGATAAGAGGGATATGTTCAACAATTACAGTCCTCCTTTCTGTAACTGGTTACACAGTCACAGCTGTTATTTATAACAGCCTTCCTCTCCTAGCCACTCTGTACTTCCTTTGCCTTCAGAAAATCCTTTATCTGGTTCTTTATCTGGTGGGGTTACCCAAACTCCAGATGAAGGGTGTCCTGAAGGGCCTGGGACATTAATAATCCTGCCTTGATTTGAATGCTATAGTTTTCCATTGACCTTAGTCATAAGTCATGGTAATACTAAGAGGCATCCAAAGGAATCTACTATATTCCAGACATATTCTTCCATACCTCCATTGTGGAGTAGTCAGTTTCTCCTTGGTAGTCAGGATCAATCATCTCTGCCAGCAGAGTAACTCCCTTCTTTGCCTGCTGATTTAGAGGCAGCAGGAAACCAAAGTCCCTGGACAGGAGTCTTAACCTCCAGTTCAATAGAGTCACTGTTTTGTCTACTGGTGGAAATGTCTCCTCCCTTTGGAACTAAAACCTTTAGGCCAGCAGATCATAAGGTCATGAAAACAGGAAACAAAAATTTTGCAAGTGGGTCATTAAGGGTCATAGTGAGTGATGCCATTCCCATTTCTAACCCTAGACTCATGAATACTGACTATGGGAGAAACCACACCATATATTGGATGCTGATTGAGACCAGATATATAGCCTTCTAGAGAACTTGCCCCAGCCCAGCAAGGCACTGTCATGTACCTAGAACTGTAACTGTGTCTTCAAAAGACCATTCTACAGATTTATTAATCCAGCTGCTTCAGGATGATGGAGAACATGGTATAACCAGTGAATTCCATGAGTATGGGCCCATTGGCACACTTCATTTGCAGTGAAGTGAGTGTATTGATTAGAAGCAATGCTGTGTGGAATAAGACAGTGTATCAGTGAAAAAGACAGCTTGAAAATTCATAGACTGTAGTTTTGGCAGAAGTATTGCATGTAGGGAAGAGAAATTTGCATCGAGAGTAAGTGCCTATCCAAGTAAAGGCAAAACACTGCCCCTTCCATGATGGAAGCATTCTAATGTAATCAACTTGCCACCGGCTGATTACCCTGGGGAATAGTGCCATGTTGAAGACTCACTGTTGTTCTTTGCTACTGGCAAATTGAATATCCATTGGTGGCTGTAGCCAGGTCAGCCTTGGTAAATGGAAGTCAATTTTGCTGACCTCATGCATCATCTCCATTTCTGACACCATAACCACATTTTTATGAGCTCATTGGGTCATGAAAGAGTCTGGAGAAAGAAATTGTCTGGTATCTACACAATGGATCATTCTGTCAATTTAATTATTAAAATCATCATCTGATGATGTCCCCTTTTGAAGCATTCACATGGGGTACAAATACCTCCATGATTTTTCCCATTTAGATGTGTTTATCCAGAAAGTTCTTCCCCAAATTTTTTGCTATTAATTTATCAATCATGTTTTTTTCAATTTCCTGACCATCCAGTCAACCATAGGTCACAGACCATGCATGACTCATTACGTAGTCACATATCAGACCATTTCTCCTTCCAGAAAAGTGAACAATCACATGCAATTCTATGGTTCTACCCCCTTGGAGAAGTTCTCTTTACCTGTGTCATTCAGGAATGTCCTAGAAAGTGGCTGTAATGCTGCAACTGTCTACTTTCAGGTGTTTTCTGCATACAGTGCAGAAGCATATGTAAACCAGACCTGAGTTTTCTCCTCCTCTGTCGATTGATGGTAGGAAACTCCCATGAGGCAACAGACACAGGCTAAGCACCTGAGCTGTGACTCACCTATCAGGTCATGCCAAAGCTCCAAATAGCATTCCTATCTGCCACTGACATTTCAAGAACAATTGGATCTGCTGGATAATATGGCCCAAGTGGCAGAGCAGTTTGCAAAGCAGCTGGGACCTATAGCAGTTTGTGTAACAGTTGAGCCACACAAAAAAACTAGCAACAGCTCAGGCCATTCAGTAAATATGCCAGAATAAAACACCCAAATGAGGAATGTGTTGCTCCCACAATCCAAAGAAGTTCACTAGGCATTATGCCCCCCCCCCCTTTTTTGGCTGTAATACAATCCTGATACAATCCTGATGCAACAACATATCCTTCACCTTAAAAGGGATCTCTTGAGATTCCACATATCACTGGACCCTTAGAAATTTCATTGTGTTCAGTCCTGAACTTTTGTGGGATTTATTTCTCACCCTTTCACATGCAAATATCTTATCAATAAGTCTAGAATAGTTGCTACTTTTTGCTCACTTGGTCCAATCAGCGTAATGTCACCAGTGTAATGGACCAGTGTGATATCTTTTGGAAGGAGAAAGTGATCAAGATCCTTGCAAACTAAATTATAACCTAGGGCTAGAGAGTTAATATATACCTAAGATAGGACAGTGAAGGTATATTTCTAGCCTTGACAGCTGACAGTAAACTGCCCCTGATAATCCTTTTTGACAGAAATGGAGAAAAAGGAATTTGTAAGCTACATGTCAGGTACCAGGGGATGCATTATTTTGTTCAAGTACTGAAACTACATTTGGTACAGCAGCTTGAGTTGTAGTCATCACCTGGTCAAACATGAGAATGATAACTCATTATCATTCTCCCAGATCCATCTGTCTTCTGCACAGACAAGTCGAATGGGAAGGTGGTGGGAATAACCACCCCTGCATTTTTCTGATCCTGATAGTGGCACTAATCTCTGCCATTCTTCCAGGTATGCTATTTTCCTAAGTAGAGGCCATCCTAGTGTGTTCCAATTGGTCTTTCTCATCCTAATAGCCCTCACTCCATAGGTAATGGAACCAAATTGGGGATTAAGCCAACTACTGAGTAGATCTACTGCAATAATGCATTCCATAACTGAGGCAATAATCACAGAATTGGTTCAGAGATGCACTGAGCTCAATGAGAAATAGACCTAAGCTAAAACTCCACTGATCATCTGATTCCCATAACTCTGTATCTTGACTGGTGAACCACAATTTTGAGGTCTCTTGGGATTAGTGTTAGTTCATAACCAGTATCTTGTAGTCATTGAAAGGTCTGGTTATTTCCTTTTTCCCAGTATATAATTACCATATTAAAGGCCATCGGTTACTTTGAGGAGGACTGGGAGAAGGAATAACAGTATCAATTTTGGCAGTGTACACAGATCTTTCCATTAAGTGGACTTCGATTCCTCTTTATTCAAGAGATTCTGGGTCTATAAATTGGCTCAAGCCTGGGAATTGATCGAGGCGGGACCATGTCTTTGTGTTTTCATGATTCAGGTTAGACTTTTGGTAACTTAACCTAGAAATTTTCTGCTTATACAGATCAAATAAAAATTTAGTATGCTTCCTACTTATTTCATTTCAAGGATCACCCATGGTAAATTAGCCAACACCAGAGGTCTGCGCAAGTCAGACTATTCTGATTGCTGCTTCATCTCTGCTGTCCTTCACAGTAACTACTTCTACCTTGACTTGGGCCGCTGAGTGCCACCACTTGACCCCTGGCACTCCAGGATCCAATTATTCACATTGTATTTAGGTCTTCCAATTTACTGACAACAGTTCCCATTGCAGAGTCTGGCCTATGGAGAAGAACAGTCACAGAGCACTTAAATGATGTTAGGTTTTCCATTACAAATTTATTTCTCACAGTATCGGTGAAAGGTATGTCTTCCCAGTGTGAGTGAGTTGATTTTAAATGACAAATTCACTGTGACATTCTAATCTCCCTAGACCTTTGAATCCCCTCCACAGTAAACCCAGGCAGGTCTGGCATTACTGTCAGCCACCTCTTGTAGAGCTACATCCATAAATTTTGTCTGATGCAACTTTGTTTCTTCTACTATTATCCCATACATTTAGTATCTATTCCTACCCATGTTCCCCAGATTTCTTTCTACATATTTAGAAAACCAAGTGGATATTTTGAGTGTAGTATACCTTCTTGTGTGTAACACATTGTACTTGCCTTTAGAGACTTACCAGACCTTATGTCTGGTATAGATACAGAAACAAAGACAGTGGGTTCTTTAACTTTTCTTTTTATATTAATTAATGTATTTTTTTCCAAAATGCATTCTTAAGCTAAAAGTGTGGTTTCTTAGGAGAACAGCATGGACTTACTTTTATGGCAACTTTTTTAGGGGATGTCATTGTTGTTTTATCAGGCAATCATAGTTAATCACCTTAGATGAGAGTGCAGAAGCCACATTCCCAGTGGTGAGGAAGAGGTCTCTTCTGCTGGCAAGAAAAATTTAGGGGCTCAATGTTCCCATTTCATGAGGATCCTCCCACATAGCCCCATTTCAACTTTCCTTCCCTATCCATGTCATTCTTTCCCAATCAGTGCCCTCACTTCAACAGTGCACAACCTACAAGTCTGGGTCTATTTGCACTGTAATTCAAGATGAAGGCCTGATTTTAGTTTGCAGCATCTCAACCTTACAGCTATAGGAGACAAAGGCAGATATAAAAGCTGTCAAATCATTTATGTAGCATTTAAGCTTGAAACTCAAATTCCTAACTAATTATTTATTTTTCCCACTTTTTCCAGCAACATTATTAGGATAATCATGTCAACCTACTATTCACTGCTTTGCCAAGAATATTCAAAAGCATCATAGACACAATTACCCAAGTCCTTGATCCTTATAAATGGTTGGTTAGGAGTACCCAATGGTGATATTTTGTTTATCCCTTTTGCCATTTCAGGCCATGGACTATGTGTGTTCTCTTAACTCCTAGAAATAGTGTTACTAGTGCCTTTAAACCTAATCAGATAAGAGAGCCAATTCCAGGAATTCCAGAACCAATTCAGGAAACTCATGCCTAAAATTCTGTTCCTATAGAATCATTCTAGGTACCAAAATCTGGATTAGGCTTTTCCAGGGAAATAAAATAATAGGAGATTATGCACACACACTTACACATACTATATATATATATATATATATATATATATATATATATATTCCTAAATATATATACATATACATTTAGGAATTACATGATTGTGAAGGCTGAGAAGTCTCAAGAACTCAGTCAGCAAGGTGTTGACCTGGGAAAGTCAATAGTATCATTTCAGCCCACATCCACAGACCTGAGAACCAGGAGAGCCAATGGTGTCAGTTCTAGTCTCAATCTACAGGCCTCAAAACCAGGAGATATGATGGTGTAAGTTCCAGCTCAAAAGCCTGCAGGCTTGAAACCCAGGAGTAGTTGATGTTACAATTTGAGTCAGAAGACAGGGAAATAAACAAACAAACAACAACAACAAAACTACTGTCCCAGCTCAATCAGTCAGGCAAGGGGAGTGCCTACTTATTTATGGTCAGGTCAGACTTTTTGCTCTATTCTAGCCTTCAGCTGTGTGGATACAGGCCATTTCCATTAGGAGGTCAATCACATTACTCAGTCTACTGATTAAAATGTTAGTCTTATCCAAAAACACCTACAGAGACACACTGAGAAAAAATACTTGACCGAATATCTGGGCACACAATGGTCTAGTCATGCTGACACACAAAATTAACTGTCATAAATACTCACCTCAAGAGTTTACACAAATATTAAATGAGATAATAGATACAAGTACCTAGTTAAGCCCAAGTGTAAACTATACTTTCAACAAATGTTGGTCATTGTCAGAATTAGTTATTACTATTAAGTTCATGGTAGAAAATGTGTTAAGTATTGGTCCAAGAATTGCAAGGTTGAGAGTAGAACTGGGCCACTACTCTACCAGATCCTGGAAAACCAAGGCTAAGAATAATTTATTTAAAGATTATGCTGATATTAGATTTTTCTTGGGAGTAAAAGGCTTACACTTATCATTGATCCCTCTGGAATCTTTATCTCCTAGTTTTGTGGGTTAAAGCCAAATCTTAACTGCCTTACTACTTCTTAGCACAGGCACTTTAATAGAGCAAAGGAAGTATTGGAGAGAGGTACAGATTTAGGTGAAAGCTCATACCAAATTTTTAAACTTGAATCATATGATTTTATTTAGTCTCTTAATATATAATAGTCAATGTAAGCTTTCTTTTGCTTTTTCCTAGAAAGAGTGACACTATGGGTTTGATAGTAAAATGTATTTACTAATGGATAGATTTTCAAGCATGTCTGGTTTCCCAGTGATAACACTGATTAGGACCATGCACATAGACATTCTTGATTACAGCTCTTAGAGTCATCGTGTTAAAGCTTTGCCTCCAGCATTCACGCGCACAGGCTGCTCTACGTTGCCATAGCTTTGCATCCATGATTATTATTTTTCAATTTTAAATTATACATTGAAGCCATGTTTACAAGTGCACATATCATAAATGTACAGATTATCAAATTGTTACAAAGTATATAGTCTTATAAGCAACTGCCAGATTCAATAAATACAAGATTTTAATCATTAGTTTCCTGCTGCTGTAAGAATATAGACTCTTAACCCCTCAAATTAAAGCAAACTGCCATTCTATAATTAACAATGTAGCATCTATGGTTAGACTCAGGGTTCAACTCTCAGCTCCACCACTGGCTAATCCTTCTCTGCCTAACTTTTCTCATTTGTAAAATAAGCATAATAATATACCTATCTCATAGGTATATTAAATGAGTTAATACACGTAAAGAGTTCAGAAATGCCTGGCTCATAAGAAGCTCTCAATAAATGTAAGTCATATTTATTGCATAGTTCATTTCCCCTCATACTACTTATTACCAGATGGTGCCTGAAATGACATGAAGTGCTTGCTGAATGAATAGGAAGGAAAAATAGGAGTCCTTTACCTAACAGAATATAAAGTTTCAATGAAATTACACCATGCAGAGAAAGCAATTTGTCCTGTTTATATGGAAGACAAACAAGGAACTGGACTTTGGCTTTGAGCTGTGTGAATGGGAGATGGCATTGCTTCCGTGACCCACATTCACATTCAATAACAAGACCAGAGAGAAACAGCTTTTAGGAGCCCAACAGGAATAGTCACCTAAGAGTTGCTATTTGACTAAACAGCCACTCCATTCTTTTCTTCTACACAGCCATTCCTTGCACCTTTCAACTGTTTGGCAATATGACTCTCCTGAGATTGAGAAACAGTGTGTCAGGTTCCATTCATCCTTAACATAACAGAGGAGTGGTAGCTACAGTATACCAGAAAGGGCGCTTTTATTGATCTGCAGCACTCTGTTTCCGTCACAGGGAAGAATCTTCTCGCAACCAGAGCGCTAGAGAACTGAACGGCCAAGTAAAATATTGGGCAACGTCGAGTCACCCACACGCCCACATGGAGTCCCAATTTAGCAAAAGAGTAAAGTTCATGAGCAAGACCATCACTAATAATTTGCCATAAAGAGTACCAGTTTTTCTGTTTTATTTGTGGAGTGTTGCAAAATGCTTGCTGCTAATCCTCCCATTGATTTAAGTATATCTGAACCACTTTTTTTTTCTTTTCCAACTACAGAAATCTGTAATTTATTGAGCGATTTTTAGCTACAAACTTTCCCTTTTGAATTCTCTGGAATTAGAAATCTAATAGGCAAGAGGAACTAAACAAAGATCATGTAAATTAAGAAGTGTATGCAAAAGATTATTTGCTGATGTGTTGGTATTGTGGAGGTACTGCACCCAGCTAGAAGTCTTGCTGCAGTCTGTGGCTGTTATTTAAAAGTTATTCAAGAATTACTCTTTTCATATATAAATTACATGGGTGAATATTTAAGAAGTTCTGTGATTTCTTCATTTGCATGCTTCATTAAGCCACCAAGCTATTTCAGAAGCAAGCAAGCAAACAAAACACTCAATAGCCCAGTTATGTAGGGTTTTGTTTTTTTTTTTTTTACTAAACAGGTGTTTCATTCCATGAGACCGTAACACTGAAATTGTGATATATATTACATCATTGTTTAGCACTGAATACTGGCCAGAGGGCATTGCAGACATTCATATAGTTCTTGGTGTACATGTGATACAAATTACCCATCATGTCACTAGAGAATTGAAATGCAAAGAAAGAGAATAAGAAAAATCTTATAATTTAGTTGAAATACCCTTGAATTTTCACTATTGTTAGGGTTATTTTTTCTAGTATATTCATCTGAAGCTTCTCCTAGAAGCTTAGATTCGACATTGTCATATATTGTTTACGTTTATTGAAATCAGATCATTTGTCACCTTTAGGTACTCCTCAAGCCTCTCAATGGCAAACTACCTCATTTTCTGGCAGAATACAGAGCATGAGAGTTGAAGCAACAGACTTTACATAAAGTACACTCTGTACTTCCTCCCCAGGGTAAGAATAGTTTCCATCCCAGACACACTCCAAAACCTTCCATGATTTTGATGACAGTAGCAGTAAAATATTACTTCACATGTACCAAAATGGGCAACAATAAATCTCAAGTTTCTTTTCACAGCTTTGACAATCTTAACTTACCAATTGAGAAATTTACTTAGGGAGAGTGTAGGGGAACTAGGAAAATACACTTGAATTTGCTTTTATTTTGCCAAACGAGTCTACTGCTGCAAGTGCCATTGCGTCAGGTAGGACAGTATGTGAAATAAAGAGTGTTAACAATAGGACTCTCTTGAATTTTATATAGGTATATGATAAATTATATACTAAAACAAAGGATACATATGGGCACACACATATGTATATATACATATATATGTGTATATATATGTGTGTCTCTACATATATATGTATGTGTAATATGTAAGCTTATAGAAAATGAAATAGGTTTGGAGTTATAGGCACACTTTTTCACCCTCACTTGCATATATGACAACATAAGTGTCTAAAAAGAAAAAATATTAAACAATAAATTGATATAGAGATTTTCATAATAAGGGAGATCATAATATAGATGGAAAAAAAGAAGGCCAAATATGTGTCAGACTTATTCATTTATATTTCTTTTATTTGATTCTTAGAACAAACTTCAGTTTAAAAGACACAAACCAATGTTGGCATCAGTTAAGTAATAAATAAGATTTACAGTCTCACTTACAACGAGTAAATGGAAATGCAAGTTTGAAATATACGTTTATAGACTTTGGTTCCAGAGTTTGAACTGGGAAAAGAGTGGAAGGAGTAAGCATTGATATGATAAGCATGGCAGTTTGAGGTCAGGCTAAATATATCTGCAAAGAGAGGTACACTCAGAAGGACCAATAGCTGGCCTTGTTCTAGCAGTAGGAAATCTATGCTAGGATTTCAATCAGGGAGATGGTGAGTAGGAAGTGTGTTGTTAACTTCTTCTTCTTTTTTTTTTTTTTTTCTTTTCTTTCAAATTTTTTTAAAATTTGAGACAGGGTCTCACCGTGATGCCCAGGCTGAAGTGTAGTGGCGTGATCATAGTCACTACAGCCTGACTTCCCCAGGCTCAGATAATCCTCCCACCTCAACCTCCCAAGTAGCTGGGACTACAGGCACATGCTACCATGCCCAGCTAACTTTTTATTGCATTTTTTTGTAGAGACTGGGTTTTGTCATGTTGCCCAGACCGGTTTCCAACTCCTGAGCTCAAGCAATCCATCCACCTCAGCCTCCCAAAGTGTTGGGATTACAGGCGTAAGCCACCGCTTGTGAATTTCTGTAGCTCCTATCAATACAAAAGGATTAAAATGATTCTTTTACCTCCAAATTTCATGCAATTACAAATTTCATGCATTTATAAATTTCTGATTTCTCCCTAAGCTTACATTACCTCCTTTACCATCATCCAGACCAGTCGGAATGAAAAATCAGGGCGAATCTCAGGGTTCTGTATATTAGTAATCTCTCTTGGTTTGAAGTGAAGGCTAGATTGAAGTGGTCATGGGTCCCATACCTCGAAGAACTTAACATGGTGAGCTTAAGAATAGGTGAGGGAAAAAGTTCTCCTTTCCAAATGGTCCACGATCTAAAAAAGCTTGAGAACCACTACCTCAGGTAAAGCTTTAACTATAAAGCAGAGCAGCCACACAGTAACATATTTCCCCTTGATGCTCTTTTCAGAATTCTTTTGTTTTGTTTAACACAAAAGCCCTTTGTAATTGAAGTTAATGTTTTATGGCCTCATTTTGACCACTATGTTGTCAGTAATTATTAATAGTAATCTATTTTGTGTTCAAAAACTTGGAAAGGAAAAACGTATCTTCCAGGATATCACATTGGTCACATCTTAGAAGACAGACTTTTGGAAAAGTGTCCCCTGAGACCTCTGCCCCATCTCAACCAACTTCATTCACATGAAATAATCTGTTAATTGCAATATAACAATTTTTTTAAAAAGAAACATTGAATTTTTCAATAAGGATGTACTCTATAACTTTTATATGCCAAGCACTATTCTAGATTTTGATAGTGTTAATGGAATCTAAAATTCTTCAGAAGAAATAAGATATATGAACAGAAAAATCTCAAAACAACGTGCTAAAGAAAAGACTTTTTTAGTATTAATATGTATTGAGCTCCTACTATGTTCTAGGCTCTATTCTGGAGATACAGCAATAAGCAACCAACAAAGTCCCCCCTCTTCTTGGAGTTTATATTATAATGGGAGTGGGAAAAAGACTGTAAATAAATGGATAAAATACAAATATAATGTCACGTAGTGCTCTCAGCTTTGATGACACATAAATCAGGGCAAGTAGATAAAGAAAGACAGGAGGGGCTCAGTTAAAGTTTACATGGAAGTCCTCACCACTAGAGTGAAAGCTGAATAGAGTTTTAAATAAATTATTATAGGCAAACAAATACAGAAATTTTAAACTTGTCCTGGGAGGCATATCATAGGTTTCATTGAGAGGAGACATTTAATCACACTATCAAGCAAAAAGTAGAAGTTGAGCCAATAGAAAATGAACAGGCCAAAATTTTATATGGTAAAAATACCTACTTTCCTTAAATCCAAAGATGCATCAAATATAGTTTTACAAAAAAGCTTTAGGGAATCACAACTTAGTTTTGGTAGGAAGAGATGAGAGTTCGGTCAACACAAAATGTCAGGGATTTTTCATCAAAGAAGCTGATGTCACAAAATATGAAATGCTGACTAGGTGGAATTTTGCCATGGGTTTGTTACTTCTTTCTAGCTACAGCTAAGACCTCAGGACAATGTCTTCTCCAGAATTTATTTCTATGGAAATGGGGAAGTCTCAACTGCTTATAAAGCCTGCAACTGCACTATTTAAGAATTTGAAATTAGGACTCTTCAATGTGTAGAGTGCACTGTCCATCTCAACACTGCCTCAGGTTCTTATTAAAATGCAATTTTGGGGGCCTTACCTCAGATCAATTAATCAGAATTTATCAGGGGGATCCTGGAAATTTTAATTTTCAGCAGACTTGAGTATTAGGGAAAACTAACTTTGAAAAGAAGAAAAGATATCTTTCCAGGCAGAAGGAAGAGCAGAAACAAGGTAATAAGGTTGTTACATTCTACGGAACAGAAAGATCTGTTTAGCCAAAATATAGTTCTCAAAAGAGAGAGTGATGGAAAATGAGGTCAAGATATAGGTAGTCCAAACCAAGTAGTGTCTTCTAGCTCATGGCATGGAAACCCTTCCCCAACTTGAAGGGTTAGTGGGGAGTCATTGGCAGATATTAAATATAAGATGATCATATTCAAAAATAAAAATACCAGTGGAGTCTGCAAAGGGGAAGTAAAAGCTACCAAAGAAATTTTACATCTTCATCAATTCTTTTTTAGTTCTTGTGTTTTTGGAGGATAAAGATAAACATTGCATTCAGGGCCTTATTTTGACTGAAACAAACAAGTTTATTTTTAGTGACATCTTTTTATTATGATATATGCCACTGAAAAGATAGAAAACTGCAGCTAGAAAGAGAAAATATCTTGGGCCCTATTACTAGTATTAGTTGATCTTGTATCAAGATTGCCCTAAAGTACATGCAATTTGATGTTCCACAGCTGTGGCTTTATGCATGTGAAGGTATGCGGGTTCTGAAAGAGGCCTCAGTACACCTTGTAAAATAAGAGAGAGGTAATGCTCTAAGCAGGTCTTTATTTTGGATGACATCTGATCCTACTTCTCAACCTTGTCATTAATTTTTCCAGGATATTATCTAAATAAATAATTTAAGAAATGCACAGAATAATTTCATAGGGGATATCACTGCTTGCTTTGTATACTCTTACTGCAGAATAGGTTGAATTCTCAGCAGGAACAAAAATAGCTTCACAATGGAAGTAGATGGAAAGGGTCTAGTGTAGGATTCAGAGAATGGAATCTTTTTTATAGCTTGAAAAAAATAATGTTTCAACCTACAGATAGTGCTTGACAATATCGGTTTGGTTTTTCTAAATAAAATAATTGCTACATTAGTAATTCTTAACAAGGGAAAACTTGTTCCTGTTTCCTCACCCCAAGGGAATATTTATCAGTGTCTACAGACATTTTTTATTATCACAACTGAGGGGGAACTCCTAGTATTAGTGGGTAGAGGCCAATGGTGTTGCTAAACATCCTGTGGTACACAGGACAGTCCCTGTCCCCCATCCACATATGTAATAAATCATTATCCAACTTCAAATGTCAAGAGTTCCCAGACTGACAAACCCTAGACTAGAAATTTAGGTATGGTAGAAATGCTTACCTTACGAACAATAAAACAGACCCTGAACTACTCATGTGTAATATTCATGTGTTTGCTGAAAAGAGAAACGAAGGGAATGGCCACAGGAAAAGATATAGATACATCTGGTCATATGAAACTATGTCCCACTAAGTGAAGTCCTCAGAGGCTGTAGGAGCATATTAACTTATAAAACCTATTCTAGACCATTGCAATTCTCAAATAAACAGCAGGAGAGAGTAATAGACTGGGAATCAGAACTACCAACTCATCTTTCCACTCCAACCCTAGCTAACTGTAATTTTTGAACAAAATACAACCTCCTTGAGTTTCTATTTTCTCCTCTGCAGGCTAGAAAGAGTAGGATACTTGACTATAATATCTTTTCTCATCCTTATGACTCTGTGATATTGTGTTTTTCACTGTGTCAATCTAGCTAAATAAGAACTTTACTTTCCATAATGTGCCCTAGATGGTCACAAATTGGGGTTGGCCATAAGAAAAATTTACATAGATTTGGAAGGTCTTTGTAGGGCAATGGAAATTCACCTTGCTAGTATGAGTCAGTAGCTTCTTTAGTCCATGCTGAGTCTCTCCTATTGAGGTCTCTTGAGTTCTGAGTCAGGAACTCAACTGTGAGACAAATGGTGCCAGCTGCTGCACTGACAAGGTTGGAGGTACTGGTAGACATGTGCTCCCAGTTTGTCCCTGTGGATTCTGGTTTGTCCTATTATTTGAACAAATGTCTGCTTTGTGTCCGTATTCTCTGGCTCCAATTTGTATTCATTCTTTCCTACTTCATGCCCAGGTTACTTTCCACTAGCCCTAACCTAGTGCAACTTTGTGCCCACCACCAGATACATAGGGAATAGCCTTTCTTAGACATTTTTGCCAGATTCCATAATTGTGTGAGATATTATGCTTATAATAAATTGTAGGAGCTCAGTCAGATTGCTGGGAGAAGCTACCGAGATAGGAGCAGGCCTTCTGAAAGGTCAGAAGGCTGTGTATAGCTCTGGGCGAGAATAAGCAGAAGGCAGCTGTTCTCTTACCCTGAGGCAGAGGGCAAGGAGTAGATACAAGGAAGTGTAGTGGAATTTAGCGTAAATAGGCTTGTTTATCTATGTTAACCAGAAATTTTGATCCCAGAAAGGGGGAACAATAATGTTAATTACCCACAGATTGTGTTGGCTCTAGGCTTTCAGCATTATGTCTGTGCTAAATAAAAGCAAGCAGCTCCAGCTTATTGAGGCTGCTCACTCTTCAGCAGTCCCCTAGCTGCTCTTTCACTGCAGACTTGTGTCTGGGTACTCCTTTCATCCATTGCTTGGCCAGGGTCTGTGGGATGGACCTGGCAATAAATCCTTTAATCTATATCTCTCATAAGGGTTCTCTTTCCCTTGTTCTTCTGATAAATATGGAATGTATCAATGCTAATCAGTGAGTGGAGAAATGGAGTTTAAACCCTACTGGAGATTATAAAGAAACTGAAAAATGAAAATCACAAAGTAGACATACTTTCAGCCAGGCGCGGTGGCTCACGCCTGTAATCCCAACACTTTGGGAGGCCGAGGCAGTGGATCACGAGCTCAGGAGTTTGAGACCAACATGACCAACATGGTGAAACCCTGTCTCTACTAAAAATACAAAAATTAATGATGTGTGGTGGTGCGTGCCTATAATCCCAGCTACTCAAGAGGCTGAGGGAAGAGAATCACTTGGACCTGGGAGGCAGAGGTTGCAGTGAGCCAAGATCGTGCCATTGCACTCCAGCCTGGGTGACAGAGCAAGACTATCTCTCAAAAACAAAAACAAACAAAAAAAAAATACATATACATTTAATTTCTACTTTTTAATTTGTTTCTTCACTTTGTGATTTTCGTTTTTCTTGACAGAATCTGCAGTGTTTTCCATATGTCTCTAATAACTACCTGGCAATAGTAATTCATTTTTCTAAGTATAATGTAGCTATGCAGACCCTCAAGAAATGTATACTTTAGGAAAATTGATACTACAATTTAAGAAATAAATTAAGCTAGAATACTGTGCTGCAAAAAGTGTTCCACTGATCAATAATGCTAGCTTCATTTTCTAAAATGTACTATCTAATAATAATTTTAGGAAGTATTTTATACTTTAGCCTATTTTGAAAATAAATTATATATTAAGAATATTTTGCAAAAAGTCTTGATGTTAAGCAACATGTTTAATTACATTTAATCCAGTGTTTCCCAACTTAATTAAGCATCAACTTTTATTCCCTCCTAGATAGGTGTGTTAAAATTTTTAAAACGTGTAGAAAATTCTGTACTAGATAATGTAATGAAGCACTGATTATAAACAACCTAAGTGTTTAGAGAAAAGGGATATAAATATGAGGTCCGGTAGTCTTGGAGGACATCATAAAGAAAGTATAGCTTGTATTGGAACATAGGCTAAGAAGTATTTATATGAGCAGAAAAGAGAAGGAATAAATAGCATTTTAGAAGTAATGGGTGATATAATTGAGTGGAATTTATAACATAGGGAGAAAGCCAACTTTTGGTGAAGAACTATCTGATGGAGTCATATTTCAGATGGCTTTGAAATCTAGACTAAGATTTTTCAACTTTTATTGATAGGAGTTAGAAACACAGATTGTTGAATCATTAAGTGTTATGAAAAATATTAAATATTTTTCCCAGCATCACTTTGCTAGTAAATGGTAGAGTCAGAGTTCAAACTCAGGAGCTCTGAATCCGAAGTCTGTTATTCTAGTCTCTAATATTGGATTTCCTAGCAGGTCCACTGAATAGTAAGTACATTTGGGAAAAAATGGATTCATAAACAATCTGCAAATTTGGATAACAGGTTACCTCACAGTGGTTTACACCTGGGGGAACATGGAAGCTTGGACATGGGTACTTTGGAAACGATGTGCCAAACAAGTTACAAATCTATGTCCTGGTCGTATTTGAGGGATCCCCATGAGCTCACTGAGGTCATGGACCTGACATTGAAGGAATTCGTCCAACTGAAATCAAAAACAGAAGCTATGGAATTAGCACCAAAAGACAGAAATGTAACCAAGCCTGGAGATTTCCTGGCAAGAATAAAAGGTTATGGAAAACTCATCTCCTGCTTGTCTGGTCTAGTAAAACCTGACTGAATTATTAGAGAAAGGTACAAAATTAAAATAAAAGGATCCATTTGTAGGATTCCTACCAAGGGAACATTTTGGAGTTGGAACTGAAGGCAGAGGTATGAGGTCCAGTTGATTTCAAAACAGTAGAAAATTAGGAAACTGCTTGGACAATTAATGGCTTGCCATTGCAGATCCACCTGGATCACACACTGAAGTGTGCTCCTGCTAAGTGCACAGAGATTTCTCTGGGTTTTCTGAGCATGCTTGTATGTCTGCTGAAATGATTGAAAAAAAAACATAGACTAAGAGCCTCAGTAATAGTTTTAAATTTGGTTAGTTTGCAAATTCTTTACTCCTTTTTATTCTTCTTACTCTCCTTCTTTATTAGAAAACTAAACCTTATTACACTCAGAGAAATAGAATGAGATGAGTTATCAATAGAGAGTTTAGGGAGTCCACATTTATCAATGCTGTTTATGTGTAAAATAAATGAAAAGGAGGGAGAGATGTTGAAAACTGCAATCCTGGGACTCATAGTATATTCTGAATACAGGGCTTTACTTTTTCTCTTTTTACTTCAGTAAACCATGTTTCTTAAAGGATAGAGGAGTGAAAATGATTTCAAATAACTTGGTGTCAAGAATCATGGAGTGGGCGCTTTTGCTTAATTCTTCTTTATTTTATTCTCACTAAAATAAACTTGGGTTATTTAGAAATAAAAAATATGTGAAAATCCTTGAAAATAAGAAAACATACCATGAACAGGTAAGTAATTCTCAGCAACCTATAATTTCCTCTCACTCTCTGCATATTCAGAGTGGCTGGCATTCATCGCTTACACTTGACTAAAGTCCCAAGTACTTTAAAAATGCAAAATCTACCTGGAAAGGCACCCAGCATGGTAATTAAAGCTTGGTAGAAAAACTAATGAGAACATAAACCAATGATGTAAAAGAGTATGTAAGACAATTTTTTTTCCGACTCTGTCACCCACACTGGGTTGCAGTAGTGCTATCATAGCTCACTGCAGCCTCAACATCCTGGGCACAAGCAATCCCCTTGCTTCAGCCTCCCAAATAGCTGGGACTATAGTGTGCGTTGCCATGTTTGGTTATTTTTTTTTTTTTTTTTAATTTTTTGTAGAGACAAAGTCTTCCTATATTGCTCAGGCTGGTCTTGAACTCCTGAGCTCAAGAGATCCTCCTGCCTTGGCCTCACAAACTGCTGGAATTACAGTTGTAAGCCACCAAGCCTGAATAAAAAGACAATATTTTTTGGAATGTTTTTGTTAGTGCATTTAATCAAAAGGCTAAATAAGATAACCAACATCGTTAGAAAATAATAATTTAAAATAACAAGTCGATTCTCACAAAATGAAGGGCAACAAGGTGACTAGCTATCAAACAAGACAGAGAGCTTAATAGAATTGGGAGGGAAGGATGAAGAAAGATGGCAAAATAGAAGGCTCCAGTGATATCTGGCCTCAAAGGACACCAATTTGGTAACCATCTACACACAAAAAGCACTCATAATACCTGGTTTTAACTTCAAGTCCCTGAGAGAGGCACTGAAGAGGTAGAAACAGTCTTGAATTTCTGATGCCACCCCTCCCGTATCCCCACGGCAACAGTGATGTGGTGCAGAGAGTGTTGTGGTGCACTGAGGAGAGGGAGGTCACAGTATTTGCAAGGCATTGAACTTAGTGCTGTCCTGTTATAAAAGAAAACAAAATGGGACCAAACTCAGCTGATGCCCACCCATGGAAGGATCATTTAAACGAGCCCTTGCTAAAGGTAACTCACCAATCCCAGTGGTCGGAACTCTTCCTGCAAGCCTTGCTACTGTGAGCTAAAGGGCTCTGGGGCTATAAATAAACTTGCAAGGCAGTCTAAGCCACAAGGACTGCAACTCTCAGGCAAGTCATAGTGCTTAACTGGAGCCAGAGAAAACAGACTGGGGCCTGGGGGCATGTGACCTACTGAGACATCAACCAGATCTGCTAAAGGAGTGTTGATGCCACCCTACACTTACCTGCAGGTGCACAGCTAGAGGCTCCAAAAGATACCCCTTCCCTCCACATGAGTGAGTAGAGGGAAGAGTTGGGAGGGCTTTGTTTTGCATCTCGGATACCTGCTCAGCCACAGCAGTATAGGGCAGTGGTCACAGTCATGAGGTCCCCATTCTAGGCCCTGGATCCCAGACAACATTTCTAGACACATCCTGGGCCAGAAGGGAACCCAATCCCTTGAAGGGAAGGATGAAGTACTAGCGGGATTTATCACCTGCTAACTGAAGTGCCCTTGGACCCTGAATAACCAGCAGTGATACCAAAGTACTACATCAAGGGCCTTTGGCAAGACTCTGAGGCTTGCTGGCTTCAGGTGAGACGCGGCACTTTTCCGACTGTGATGGCTATGAGCAAGACTTCTTGCACTTGAGATAAAAAAATGGGGATTTTGTCTTGCATCTTAGGTACCAGCTTGGCCACAGGAGGGTAGAGCACTGAGCAGGCTCTTGGGGTCTTCAATTCCAGGACTTGGCTTTTGGATGGCATTTCTGGACCTGCCGTCAGCCAGAGGGGAGCCCACTGCACTGAAGGGTGAGTCCCAGGCCAAGCAGCATTCACCACAAGCAGACTGAAGAGCCTTTGGGCATGAAAACAACAGCAGTGTTAGTTTAGATATACTCCCCATAGGCTAGGTGGTTGTGGTGGCCAAGCAGTGAGGCTCTTCTGACTTTCAAAAGGGGAATGAAGAACGGAAAGAAAAGTATGTTGTGGTTTGAGTGGCAGTTCATCCACAGTACAATTGAATACGAGGTAGACTTCTAAGATGTTTAACTCCAGTCCCTGGCTTTTGTACATGTCCAGGGCCCAGGAGAACTTGCCATCCTGAAAGGAAGGACACAAGCCTGGCTGACTTTGACTCTTTCTGATTATGGAGACCCAGGGACTTGAGTGAACACAGGCCATAGCCAGGGAGTGGATATAGCGGGCTTTGGGTGAGACCCAATACTGTGCTGGCTTCAGGTATGACTCACTGCAGTCTCAATGGTGGTGGCCACAGGTGTGCTTGTGTCACACCACCCACAGCTCCAGGTGGCTCAGAACAGAGAGAGAGAGAGAGAGAGACTCTGTTCATTTGGGAGAAAGTAAGGCAAGGGAACAAGTGTTTTTGCCTAGTAATCCAGAAAATTCTTCCAGATCTCCAACACCATTAAGTTGGTATATCCACAAATCTGCAAGAAGCACAGTGTTAGTGGGCTTGGGGTGCCCCCTAAAGCAAACAGACCTTAGATCAAACACCCAAGTCCTTTTGAATATTTAGAAAGCATTCTCAAGAAGGATGCTTGGAAGCCCAGACTAAGAAGACTACAATACATGCCTAACTTTTCAAGACCAGACACCAACAAACATCTACAAACATCATCACCATCCAGAAAATCATGAGCTCAAAAAATGAACCAAATGAGCCATCAGGGACCAGTATTGGAGAAACAGAGATATGTAACCTTTCAGACAGAGAATTCAAAATACCTGTTTTGAGGAATCTGAAACAAATTTAGGATAACAGAGAGGGTCGGGCATGGTGGCTCACGCCTATAATCCCAGCATTTGGGAGGCTGAGGTGGGCGGATCCTGAGATCAGATCAAGACCATCCTGGCCAACATGGTGAAATCCCGTCTCTACTAAAAATACAAAAATTAGCTGGGCATGGTGGTAGGTGCCTGTAATCCCAGCCACTTGGAGGCTGAGGCAGGAGAATCGCTTGAACCCAGGAGGCAGAGGTTGTAGTGAGCTGAGATCGTGCCACTGCACCCCAGCCTGGTGACAGAGTGAGACTGTCTCAAACAAACAAACAAAAAGATAACACAGAGAAGGAATTTAGAATCCTATCAGATAAATTTAATTAAGGGATTTAAATAATTAAAAAGACTTCAGCAGAAATTCTGGAGTTTTTGAAAAATGCAATTGGCATACAGAAGAATGCATCAGAGTCTTAATGGCAGAATTGATCAAGCAGAATAAAGAATTAGTGAGTTAAAGACAGGCTATTTGAAAATATATGGTCAGAGGACACAAACGAAAAAAAGAATAAAAACAATGAAGCACACCTCGCCTCAAAAGGGCAAATTTAAGAGTCATTGGCCGTAACAATATTCCTCAAAAAATAGGGGAGAAATAAAGACTTTCCCAGACAAACAAAAGCTTAGGGATTTTACCAACACCAGACCTGTCCTGTGAGGAATGCTAAAGACAGCAATTTAATCAGAACGAAAGGGATGTTAATGAGCAATAAGAAAGCATCTGAAGCTACACAACTCACTGGCAACATTAAGCACACAGTAAAACATAGAATATTATAACACTCTGACTATGGTGTGTAAAGTACTCTTATCTTAAGTAGAGGGACTAAACAATGAACCAATAAAAAATAATAACCACAACAAATTTTCAAGACATAGACAGCACAATACGATATAAGTAGAAACAACAAAACGTAAACAGGGGGTAACAAAGTTAAAATATAGTGTCTTTATTAGTTTTATTTTTGCTTTTGTTTGTTTATGCAAAGAGTGTTTAGTTGTTATCAGCTTAAAATGATGAGTTACAAGATAGTATTTGCAAGTCCAGTGGTAACCTTAAACCAGAAATACACACACACACACACACACACACACACACACACACACACACACACATAGAGAGAGAGAGAGAGAGAGACAGCTAGATGGGTAATGTCTGGTCATAGGGAGACACCAGCCGAGGTAGCTCACAGCAACAAAAATGACTCCTTCCTGCTTGAGGAGAAGAGAGCAAATAGTAAAGAGGACTTTGGCTTGCATCTTATATACCAGCTCAGCCACAATAGGATAGGGCAATGGGCAGAGTCATGAGGCCCCCATTTTAGGCCCTAGCTCCGGATGACATTTGGAGGCACACCGTGGGCCAAGAGGGAATCTGCTGCCTTGATGGGAAGGACCCAGTCCTGGAAGGATTCATAATACGTTGACTAAAGAGCCCTCTGGACCTAAATTACCAACAGGAATGCCCAGGTAGTATGGCATGGGCCTTGGGTGAGACTCAGAGATATGCTGTCTTCAGGTGAAACCCAGTACATTCGCATCTGTGATGGCTATGATGAAAGCCACTCACTCTGCTTAAGAAAAGCAGAGAGAAAAATAAAGGGGACTCAGTCTTGCACCTTATATATCAGCTTATTCATAGTAGGATAGAGGGCCAAACAGGAGCTTAGGTTCCCTGAGTCTGGGCCTAAGTTCTTGGACATTTCTGGATCTAACCTGGGGAACCCACTGCCCTGAAGGGTGAGTCCCAGGTCTGGCAGCATTCACCACAAGCTGACTGAAGAGCCATTGGCCTTTAATTGAACATCAGTGGTAGGTTGGCAGAGCTCCCTGTGGCCCAGTGATAGTGATGGCCACCAGAAGAGGCACCTCTACCTATGAAAAGGGGAAAAAAGAGTGGGAAGGACTGACTGTCTATTGTGTTTTGAAAGTCAGCTCAGCTGCAGTAGAAAAGAACATCAGGTAGATTTCTAATGTTTTTGACCTCAATCACTGGATTCCATACAGCATCTTTAGACCTTCCCAGGGCTTAGGGAAAGATGCCACCCTAAAGGGAAGGACACAAACCTGGCTGGCTTCCCCCCCCCCACCCCACCCCCCGCTGATTGTAGAGCCCTGTGGCCTTCAGGGAACATAGGCAATAGCAAGGTAGTGTTCATAGAGGACCTTGGGTGAGACCCAGTGCTTTGCTGGCTTCAGGTCTGACCCATCAAAGTGTCAGTGGTGATGGCCAAAGGGGTGCTTGTGTCACCCTATCCTCAGTTCCAGGTGGCTCAGCACAGAGAAAGACTGTTTATTTGGGAGAAAGTAAGGGAAAAGAATAAGAGTCTCTACCTGGTAATGCATGGAATTCTTCCAGATATTATCCAAGACAACCAAGGTGGTACCTATACAAGTCCGTAAGAAGTACAATATTTATAAGCTTGGGGCTTAAAGTGGTTTGGTTCTGTGTTGCCACCCAAATCTCATTGCTGATTGTAATCCCACATGTTGGGGAAGGGGCCTGGTGGGAGGTGATTAAATAATGGGGGCAAACTTCCCCTTTGCCGATCTCCTGACAGTGAGTGAGTTTTTATAAGATCTGGATGTTCACTTCCCCCTTCACTCTCTCTCCTGCTCCACTATGGTAAGACGTGCTTGCTTCCCCTTTGCCTTCTGCCATTGTAAGTTTCCTGAGGCCTCCTAGCCATGCTTCCAGGTAAGTGTGTGGAACTATGAGTCAATTAAACCTCTTTTCTTCATAAATTACCCAGTCTCAGGTAGTTCTTTATCACAGTGTGAGAACAAACTAATACAAGACCCAAGTTCCTTTTAATACCTGGAAAGCCTTCCCAAGAAAGGCAAGCCCAAACAAACCTTGACTGCAAAGGCTACAATAAATATCTGACTCTTCAGTGCTCACACACCCATAAATATTCATAAGCTTCAACATCATCCAGAAAAACATGACGTCACCAAATGAACTAAATACCAACCCTGGAGAAAAACAGCTATGTGACCCTTCAGACAGAGAGTTCAAAATAGTCATTTTAAGGAAATTCCACTAAATTCAAGATAACACAGAGAAGGGATTCAGAATCCTATCAGATAAATTTAACTAAGATATCAAAATAATTTAAAAAACTCAAGCAGAAATTCTGGAATTAAAAAATGCAATTGACATACTGAAGAATGCATCAGAGACTCAATGGCAGAACTGATCAAGCAGAAGAAATAATTAGTGAGTTTGAAGACAGCGTATTTAAAAATACACAGTCAGAGGAGACAAAAGAAGAAAACACAACAAAGCATACCTACAGGATCTAGAAAACAGCCACAAAAGGGAAAATCCAAAAGTTATTGGCCTTAAAGAGGAGGAATAGAAAGATAGCAGTAGAAATTTTATACAAATGGATAATAGCAGAGATCTTTCCAAATCTAGCAAAAGACATCAAAATGCAAGTATGAGGAGTTTATAGAACACCAAGCAAGTTTAACCCAAATAAGGCTACCTCAAGGCATTTAATAATCAAATTTCCAAGGTCAAAGATTTTTAAAAGGATTCTAAAAGCAGCAAGAAAAAAGAAACAAATAACATACAATACAGCCACAATACATCTGGCAACAGACTTTTCAGTGGATACCTCATAGACCAGGAGAGAGTGGTATGACACATTTAAAGTGGTGAAGGGAAAAAACTTTTAACCTAGAAAGTAAATCTGGTGAAAATATCCTTCAACCATGAAGGAGAAATAAAGGCCTTCCCAGACAAACAAAAACTGAGGGATTTCATCAACGCCGAACCTTTTCCAAAAGAAATGCTAAAGGGGATTCTCTAATCTGAAAGAAAAAGATGTTGATAATCAAGAAGAAATCATCTGAAGTTACAAAGCTCACTGGCAGTAGTAATACTAAGCACTGGTAACACTAAGTACAGAGAAATCAGTATATTATAACACTGTAATTGTGAGGTGTAAAGTACTGTTATCTTAAGTAGAAAAATAAATGATGAACCAACCAAAAATAATCACTACAACTTTATATGACATAGATAGTACCATAATACATGAAAAGAAACAACAAAACTGAAACAGCAGGGGGATAAAGTTAAAATGTAGAGTTTTTATTAGTTTTCCTTTTGCTTATTGGTTTATGCAATCAGTGTTGAGTGGTCATTATTTTAAAATAATGGGTTATAAAATAGTATTTGCAAGCCTCATGGTAACCTCAAATCAAAAAACATTCAACGGATACACAAAAGAAAATAAAAGCAAGAAAGTAAATTATACCACAAGAGACAATCGTCTTCAATTAAAAAAAGACAGAAAGAAATGAAGAAAGAGAAGACCAAGAGACAACCAGAAAACAACAAAATGCCAGGAGTAAGCACTTTCTTATCAATAACAACATTGAATTTAAACAGATTAAACTCTCCATTCAAAAGACTGGCTGAGTGGATAAAAAAGTAAGACCCAATGATCCATTGCCTAAAGGAAACACATTTTACCTATATATTAACAGATACATATAGACTGAAAATAAAGGGATGGAAAAAGATACTCCATGTCAATGGAAACCAAAAAAGAGCAGGAATATCTATACTTACATCAAACAAAGTAGATTTCAAGACAAAAACTATCAGAAGAAACAAAGGGTGTAATTATATAATGATAAAGGGGTCAATTTAGCAATTTAGATAAACATTGTAAATATGCATCTCAATGTTGAGCACCCAGGTATATAAAGCAAACATTATTAGAACTAAAGAGAGATATAGACCTGCCTACAGTAACAGCTGGAGGCTTCAACATGCCACTTTCAGCTTGGGACAGATCTTCCAGACAGAAAATCAATATAAAAAAAAAAATCAGACTTAATCTGTAGTATAGAACAAATGGACCTAATAGGTATTTACAGAACATTTTATCCAACAACTGTAGAATATATATTATTCTCCTCAGCACATGAATCATTCTCAAGGACAGACCATATATTAGACCACAAAACAAGTCTTAAAACACGAAAAGAAAGAAATAATATAATTCTGACCACAATGGAATAAAACTAGAAATTAACAACAAGAGGAATTTTGGAAACTATACAGACATGTGGAAATTAAAAAAACTATGCTACTGAATGACCAGTGGATCAATGAAAAAATTATGAAGAAAATTTAAAAATTTCTTGAAACAAATAAAAACATATCAAAACCTATGGGATATTGCAAAAGCAATAGTAAGAGGGAAATTTATAGCTATAAGTTCCTACATTAAAAAGAAGAAAAACATCAAATAAGTAATATTATGATGCATCTTGAAGAACTATAAATGCAAAAGCAAATCAATCCAAAATTAGTAGAAGAAAAGAATAAAGATCAGAGATGAAATAAATGAAATTGAAACAAAACATTACAAAAGATCAACAAAATGAACATCTGTTTTTTATAAAACATAATTAAAATGGACAAATCTTTAGCTAGACTAAGAAAAAAGGAGACACCTATATTTTCAAAAATCAGAGCCAAAAAGAGACATTATTACTGATACTGAAGGATTTCAAAGGATCACTAGTGGCTACTATGAGCAAGTATATCCTAATATATTTCAAAATCTAGAGAAAGTGGATGAATTTCTAGACATATACAACCTAACAGGATTGAAACATGCAGAAATTCAAAACCTGAATGGACAAATAACAACTAACAAGACTGAAGCCATCATAAATGGTCTCCTGGTAAAGAAAAACCCAGGATCAGATGGCTTCACTGCTGAATTCTACCCTAATCAAACTATTCCAAAAATTAGATAAGGAGGAAATACTTCTAAACTCATTCTATGAAGCCAGTATTACCCTGATACAAAACCAGAAAAAGACACATCAAAAAAGAAAATTATAGGCTATAAAACTAGAGTTAAAACTTAAAACTATAGTTTACCTAGAAAACTAAGAAAACTCTTCAAAATCTGTAATGAATATTAATGCTAAAATCCTCAACAAAATACTAGCAAACCCAACTGAACAATACATGAAAAAGATCATTCATCATGACCAAGTGGGATTTATCCCAAGGATGCAAGGATGGTTTAACATAAACAAATCAATCAATGTGATACATCATATCAACAGAATGAAGGCCAAAACCATATGATCATTTCAATTCATCCATAAGAACGATTTTATAAAGTGCAACATCCCTTTATGATTAAAGAAAACTATCAAAAAACTGGGCATAAATAAACAAACCTCAACATAAAAAAGCCATATACAAAAGACCCACAGTTACTATCATACTGAATGGGGAAAAAAATGAAAGCCTTTCCTTTCAGATATGGAACATGACAAGGATGTCCACTGTCACCACTGTTATTTGACATAGCACTGGCAGTCCTAGCCAAAGCAATCAGACAAGAGAAAACAAAATTGAAGTGCATCCAAATTGCAAAGGCGGAAGTCAATTTATTCTTACTTGCAGATAACATGATCCTATTTTTTAAAAAAACCTAAAGACATACCAATAAACTATTGGAACTGATAAACAAATGCACTAAAGTTGAAGGATACAAAATCAAAATACATGAATCAGTAGCATTTCTATATACCAATACTAAATAATCTGAAAAATAAATGTAAAAATAATCCCATTTACAATAGCCTCAAATAAAATTAAATACTAGAAATTAACATAACCAAAGAAGTGAAGAATATCTACAGTGAAAACCATAAAGCACTGATGAAAGATACTGAAGATGTCACAAACAGAAAAATATTCCATGTTCATGGACTGGAAGAATCAACATTATTAAAATGTTCATACTACCCAAAGCAATCTACAGATTCAATGCAATCTCTATCAAAATTCCATTAACATTCTTCACAGAAATAGAAAACATAATCCTAAAAGTTACACGGAACCACAAAAGACTCAGAATAGCCAACGCTATCCTAAGCAAAAAGAACATAACTGAAGAAATCACATTATCTGACTTCAAATTATACTAACAAAGCTATAGTAACCAAACCAGCATGGTACTGGCATAGAAACAGACACATCTGTCCACTTTCAGCTTTGGACAGATCTCAATATAAAATTTTCAGAACAGAATAGAGAACTCAGAGACAAATTCATCTACCTACAGTGAACTCATTTTTGACAAAGTGTCCAAGAGCAAGCATATGGTAGGGAAAGAATAGTCTCTTCAATAAATTGTGATGGGGAAATTGAATATCTGTATGCAGAATGATGAAACTAGACCCCTATCTCTTGCCCTACACAAAAAAATCGAACTAAAATGGATCAAAGACTTAAATTTGAGGCCTCAACCTATGAAACTCCTATGAGTAAACATTGGGAAAACTCTACAGAACATTGGTCTGGGCAAAAATTTCTTGAGTAATATACCCCACAAGCACAGGCAACCAAAGTAAGAATGCACAAATGGGATCATATCATGTTAAAAAGCTTCTGCACAGCAAAGGATACAATCAACAAAGTAAAGAGACAACCCCCAGAAAAGGAGAATTCTGTATTTGCAACCTACACATCTGACAAGCGATTAATAACCAGAATACATCAGGAGCTCAAACAACTCTACAGGAAAAAAATCTAATAATCCAATTTGAAGATGGGTGAAATATCTAAATAGGTATTTCTCCAAAGAAGACATATAAATGCCAAGCAGGCCTATGAAAAGGTGCTCAACATTATTAATCATAGGAGAAATACAAATCCCCAAACTACAACGAGATATCATCTTACCCCAGTTAAAATGGCTTTTATCCAAAAGACAGGCAATAACAAATGCTGGCGAGGATGTGGAGAAAAAAGAACCCACTCATGCTGTTGGTGGGGATGTAAATTAGTACAACCACTATGGGTAACATTTTGGAGGTTCTTCAGAAAACTAATAAATAGAACTACCATGTGATTCAGCAATCCCATTGTTTGTTATATACCCAAAAGAAAGGAAATCAGTACATTGACGAGGTATCTGAACTTCTACGTTTATTGCAGCACTGTTCACAATAGCTAAGATTTGGAAGCAACCTAAGGGTCCATCAGCAGATGGATGGATAAAGAAAATGTAGTGCATATACACAATGGTGTACTAACTAGCTATAACAAATGAGATCTAGTTGTTTGCAACAACGTGGATGGAACTAGAGATCATTATGTTAAATGAAATATTAAGCCAGGTACAGAGAGAAGAAAGACAAACATTGCATGTTCTCACTTATTTGTGTGATCTAAAATCAAAACAATTGAACACATGAACACAGAGAGTAGAAGGATGGTTACCAGAGGCTGGGAAGGGTATTGTGGGTGGGGGTAGGGGGCGTAGTGTGGGTAGGAGTGGGGACAGTTAACGGGTACAAAAAAGTAGTTAGGAAGAATGAATAAGACCTACTAATTGATTGCACAGCTGGGTGACTATGGTCAATAATTATTCAATTGCACATTTTAAAATAACCAAGGGTATAATTTGATGATTTGTAACACAAAGAAGAATACTTAAGGTGATGAATACCCCATTTTTCATTATGTGGTAATTATACATTACATGTCTGTATCAAAGTACCTCATATACCCTATAAATATGTACACTTACTATATACCCACAGAAATTACAATTAAAAATTTTTAAAAATAGTAATAATAAAAATAAAAGGAAGAACGTTATTTAGCAGATCTGATCTTTCTCTCTGATTTGTTTTCCTTTTCTTCATCCTCAAATGAGCTCTCTTCCATGTAGCAGTAAAGTTGGGCTTCAGTATTGCCAATATATTATTCTTGGCATCTATGATCTTTGAAGGAACAAAAACGTCTTTCACTACAGATACGTCGATTAACACTAAGCTGATGTAACTGGCCCAACTTGGATCTGACATCCGTAGATCTGATTGGCTAGGCCCAGGTTGCATGCCCACCTTAGAAATGAACAGTAAAATGAGTCCTTTATAAACAACATAAACAAAAATTAAAGGAGAACAGATTCCATTATCTGACGAGACTGGCCTTGCTTCCTGAAGAAGAGAAGTAGACAGTGAAATAAGCAATATTTTACACCAACCATGATTTAGTTCATCTTGTATGGACTCTTCAGCTGCCAAAATTTAATATCGTACGTATTATCTGAAAGAAATGCAGAGTTATATAGCAAATAAATAAATAGTCCACTTGGGGAACACACTTAACACTTGAATTGGTAAGTCAGCATTTGTTTTGTATTACCTAAAGTCTGTTCTTTATCACTTTGAGTTGTACAAACTAGACAAGATGAATTTCTTTAATTGAAAATTCTACTGTGTGAAATATGTGCTATAGATAGTGATCAGAATATAAAGCAGGATAATCCTTAAAAGTTAATACAGAGATATCTTCCCCTCAAAAAAAAAACAAAAAAAGAAAACCAAACAAAAACAGCCCATATTTTTACAAATAAACAGTGGGAACAATGGCATGTGCCAAAAGAGAGCAAAGGGAAACTTGTCAGACCATCATTTATCCAGGCATGCAGGCCCTGGTATCATACACTCAGTCAATTGCATTTAAATCACCTGGACAACACCTTTCATTTCAGGATGCTTACATTAAGTAGATAAAAGGAAAAAAACCTGTGGCCCCCTGTGCATAGTTTTCCCCCAGACCGTTTTCTTTTTCCCTTTTCCAACTTTGTGGCTCTGGCCATGGTGCTGAATGCTGGAGGGCCACAACTCTACAGCCCCAGGCTGACTCGAAGAGCACAGTTCAAATTGTGGATTTAAAGTTACAGTAGATAATTATTCTTCTGTAAGAAGTGGTATTTTCTGACTTTTTTGAGTAGGAGAATTTGTGATGTGGGATAAGGCAGAGATCTTGGCCCAAAAGAATGCCGCATTATTGACTTTGCTTCAGGGAGGAACATTTGTCTCTGCCTTCAAGTAAAATTATGGCTACTACCTCTGACTCAGTACCACACAGACACATTAATTAGTTTTGAGAACAAATTAATTACAGAAACGACTTGCATCGGTGAGGAAGAAAATACTTTAATACCTCGAAAAATAAAAAAAAAATACATATTTTCTTTACTTGAGATGTAAGCTCCATAAGGGCAATGTTTTGTTTTATCTATTTTGTTTTGTTTTTTTCTTCCTATGCCCCTACTATATCTCTAGTATGCCAAAATGCACATCATACATAGAAAGATTAGACATTTTTTCTTAAAAAGGTTTTTCTTCTACTTACTCTCTATGATTGTAAAAAAAACGTATTATCCTCTTTGCCTCAGTTACTTTATATATGTGAGTTGTACCTAGATCATAGGATTATGTGATGATTAAGTGACATAAAACATACAAAGTACTTTTTAGAGTGTCATGTGAGGAGGATCACTAAAAATTAGTATGGCTATCATTTAATATAAGATAAATAAAAGGTACTTGAATATGAAATACATACTCATATCAAGACCTTTCAAAATGAACATGTGTTTCTTAACACTTAGAGTTTTGAATTCATGTAATTATATAAGTACAAAAATTCGAAAATGTACTTAACTTGTATAGACACACTTACCATAACTTTCCACATGTGGCAATATGAACAATGCCTTAGAGGAATTTTAAAAATGAGTTTCAAGGACTGTCAACTAAGAAATAATTGTTAGAAATAATTTAATGAATATTAGATAGTGGAGAAATCATTGGAAGGATAGCAAAAAATGATGATGCAAGTAAAAATTAATAGTATCAATGAAAATTAAATGTGTTATTTAAAAATCATTCTCATAGAAAATTGTTGGTAACAAATGATGTTAGATACATTCGACACCTATCTCTCTATACCTGAATGACCACATTCCAAAATAGTAGTTTTGTCAAGGTGGTGTCATACAACATATTATAAGGTGTCATATAATATAAAAAATACACTTTATATCTGTAAATATTTTTTAAATTAGTTATGATTTAATTAAAATGAAAATTCCATCCATTATGTTACCAGATTATTCTGAAGCTCCAGATTTAGTGTATTTTAATTACTTCAAAATATATTTGTCGCAGTTTCTTGTTATAAGAGATATATTATTTTTAAGCTTTTTATTTTGATATTGTTATAGACCAACCAGAAGATATAGATAGGTATAGACATAGAAAGACACATTTACACAAGTACATACGTGGAGGTCCCATGCCCTCTGCCTATCTCTCCTCCATTGTTAGTATCATGTATAACTATACCACAATATCAAAAACATAGAACTGATTTTAGTACAATCCACGAACTTTTAAAAATTTTACCAATTACACAACCATTTATATGCACACGTCACATGTGTGTGCAGCTCCATGCAATTTTATTACATGTGTAGCTTTGTGCAACTACTACTACAATCAAGGTGCAGAACTGATTTTTTTACCACATGCTACCATTTAGAGCCAACTATGCCTCTTCCCCCAAAAATCTTTTCCTCTGTAAACTACTAATTTGTTTTCTAGCCTTATAATAACATTATTTTAACTATCATAGATACATTGGATCATACATTATGTAAACTTTTTTGATTGGTTTTTCTCACTTAACATAACTCCCTAAAGATCCTTCCAAGTTGTGTGTGTAGTAAGAATTTGTTTCTTACAGAGTATCATTCCATGGTATAGATATGCTTCAGTTTAACTATTCACTACTGAAGAATATTTGGGTTGCAGTTTTTTGACTATTACATGTAAAGCCAAAAAACTGTAACCCAAATATTCTTCATAAAGTTACTAAGAATATTCATATATACGGTATGTATACGCGTGTATGTGTGAACATTAGTTTTCATTCTCTAGGATAAATGCCCAAGAGTGAATTTCTAGGAGGTAGACAGAGTACATTTTTAGTTTTTAAATAAACTAAATAATAAATAAAATAAATAAATAAAATGCCAAATTAATTTCCAGACTGATTGTCTCATTTTACATTTATACCAGTCATGTAAAAGCAATCTACTTTTTCCACATCCGTGAAAGTATTTTGTGTTTGTATTTTTAATTTATTTATTCTGATACGTGTGTAATATATTAATATATCATTATGGTTTAAATTTATATTTCCCTAGTGACCAAGAGTGTTGAATACTTTTCATGCACTGTGTTTCCTCTTTGTGAAATAATTGCTTATGTTTTCTGTCCATTTCATATTTGAATTTCTTATTGATATTGATATGGTTTATGAGACATTTATATACTGTTGATTCAAACCCTCAGTAAGATATGTGCTTTGCAAATATTTTCTCGCAGTCCATAGCTTATCTTTTCATTCTCTTAACAGAGTTCTCGACGTGGCAAAAATTTTTAATTTTATGAGGTTCAATTTATCAATTTTGGATCATGCCTGCATAAATATTATTACCTGCATAACTATTTAAAACTGGTGTTTGTGTACATATCATCACATTTACTGCTGGGCTACAGAGGGTGGGATCATGGGCAAATACTTTTTCAGTGGCTTGCATTTCTATACTAGGTTTAGATCAAGGGTTTTTTTTTTCTTGATTTTTGAGTCAATTTCTGAAAGGTATATTTTTCATACAAATTGACTCAGGTCCTCTAAATTTTTCAACAAGTTTGATGAAATTGTTGATTCAATCCTGCTCTTATCTTTTTATTTATGCTATATAATTCAAAACTTTGTTGACTTGTGCTTTTTCTTTTCACTGGTCATTTTCTTAGAGTTTTTTCTTAGAGTATTTCATTAAACTTTAGAAAAATGAGCATACTGTATGTTTGTTTCATACTTTATTTTTTTGCTCATATGTTTATTATGTTCTTTTTCCTATTTAAGGAATGTTTATCATGTTCTTTTTCCTATCTATTGTTTTTTCTAATTTCTTAAGTTACATACTTACATGATGAATACTTAGCCTTCATTATTTTGACAATAAAAATTTAAGGCCATATATTTATTTTAAAATACTCTTCTGCTGAATTCCATAAAGGGTGTGTGTGTGTGTGTGTGTGTGTGTGTGTGTGTGTGTGTGTGTGTGTTTTAAATTAATAGATTATATTTTCAAGCATAGTCTCAGGTTTGCAAATACATTGAACAGATAGTATAGAGGGTTCCCATATATTTTATTTTCCCCTACAAATAGTTTTCCCTGATTAACATCTTGCATTAATGAAAACATTTGTTACAGCAGATGAAGCACTATGAGTACATCATTATTAATAAAAGTCCATAGTACATATTAGTTTTAAAAGCCTACCAGAGTCTTCTGCCTAACAAAAGTCTAATCTCCAAGGGTATGGAATTTGCCAGAAGACAATTGTAAGACATTATCCTATTTGGGGAACAGAATTTTGCCTTAGCACGATCCTTTCTGTTTCACGTAAGAGGAAAAACTAAAAAGTCAAACTGTTCATCCCAGAAATAGGTTGACCTAAAAGGAAGAGGCTGAATCACAAAAGGTGATTTAAAGAGTTTACTTGAGCCAAAATAAGGATGGCTGCCTAGAAGGCTCAGACTCAAGCAACCTAGGATATAAGCTCCATTTGGCCTTTGTTACAGCCAGATTTTAAAGGCAAAAAAAAAAAAAAAAACAAAAAAACAAAAACAAAAAACAAAAACAAAAACAGGACAGGCAGTGTTTTATACAAAGTTTGGTAAGGAATTCTCATTAGTGTACAGAGATAATATTGATTAGTGATCAGCTAATACTTTACATATACAGGAACATAGAGATAAGTGAATTAAGTGACAGCAACGTCACAAGGGATGGGAGGGAGGAATTAGGATTAGTCTCTTATAAGATACCTGCACTACACTAACATTGTTAAGTGATGGAGTGCGAGATATATTGTCTGGTGACAAAAAATAAAAAAAGAAACATTGAAGAAACAAAAAAACCCCATCATAATCACATTAAGATATGAAACAGGTGTTGGAATTACCAAACATGGTATTCAAATAACTATGATTATATATTAAGGATTCTAATAGAAAAGGTAAACATTATGCAAAGTCAGATGGGTAATGTCTGGTCTTATTTGGAGAAATTAAAGTGCTAAGAAAAAATCAAATTGATATGCTAAGAATTAAAAAGCAAAATAGTATTACTAATAAAGAACGACTTTGGCAGGTTCATTACTAGACTCAACACAGTTGAGGAATAAATCAATGAATAGAAGCTTTCCAAAATATAACACAAATAGAAAAAAAGAGAATGTCAAAGATACAGCATAGAATATCCAAGAACTATGGAACACTATCAAAAGTTTAATATACATATACTTAGAATACCAAAAGGTAAAAATAAAAAAAGAAAAGGACAAAAGAAATATTTGAATTAGTAATGCTCAAGAACTTTACAAAATTAATGACAGACATCACACTACAAATTCAAGATCATAGAACACCAAAAAGGTAAATATTAAGTGAAAAAAAAACTAGAAATACTATATTCAAATTGCAGAAAGAAGATTTTAAAAAGGAGTATCTTGAATGAATTGGCTGGGAAAATACTTTACATATACAGGAACATAGAGATAAGTGAATTAAGTGACAGCAATGTCACAAGGGATGGGAAGGAGGAATTAAGATTAGTATCTTATAAGATACCTACACTACATCTAAAGCAATATAGTGTGCTATTTGAAAGTGAACCTGGGTTGTTTTAAAAATGTACATTGTAAACCCAGGGAAAACCACTAAAAAGATTTAAAAATTGTAAAAATGTATAACCAAGAGAAAAAAATAAAAATTAAATCATATAGGAAGCTCAAGGAAGAACAGAAAAGAGAAAATAAAAGAAAATAAAAGGAACAACTAAGGTGAATAAAAAGTTGTTATAAACATGTTACAGTTTAAGTCAATAGTATCAATGATCACTTTAAATAAGAATAATCCAAATACATCTGCTAAAAGGCAGAAAGACTGTCAGATTAATTACAAAAATACAATTTTATGCTGTGTATAGGAAACTTTCCTTAAATACAGACTCAGGTAGGTTAAAAGTAAAAGAATGATAAATATATAGTATCCTAAAATGAATCAAAAGAAAGGTAGATTGGCTATTTTAATTTCCAACAAAGCAGACTTCAGAACACAGCAGATTATTAGAGATAAATAAAGGCTTTGCATAATGACAAAGGGGCCAATGCTCCAAAAAAACAAAACTACCCTAAACAATTATGTACCTAACCACAGAGTAGAAAAATATGTGAGGCAAAACACGACGTAATTGAGAGGATAAAGAGACAAATCCAATATCACAGTTGGAGATTTCAATACCTTTATGTCACTAATTGATAGGTCAAGCAGGTAAAAATCAATAAGGATACAGATGATTTGAACAGCATTATCAATCAACTTGCTCTAATTGACATCTATAGAATATTTCATCTGACAACAGCAGAATACACATTCTTCTCATGCACACATGGAACTTTCACTAGCAGAGGCCACATTGTGGCCATGACAAAACACCTAACAAATGTACATGAATAAAAGTCATATAAAGAGAACTCTTAGGTGGTATGGAATTAAATTGGAAATTAATAACAGAAAAATCGCTGGAAAAAAACTCAAAATATTTAGACGTTAAACACTACCCTTTTAAATAACACTTGAATTAAAAAAGAAGTCTCGAGAGAAAATTCAAAATGTTGTGAACTAAACACAAATGAAAATATAACATCAAAATTTGTGGGATGCAACTAAAGCAGTATTTATAGTAAATTATATAACATATTTTAAAGCTTTCCACTAATGACTGCTGGGAGGAAAATCTTAAAATGTATAACCTAAGCTTCCACATTAGGAATACAGAGAAGAGAAGAAAATTTAAAGCTCAAGAATTTAGAATAAAATGAATGATAAAAATTAAAATTGAGATTAGGAAAAAAATAGAGACATTGAGTAAAACCAAAAGCTGGTTCTTTAACAAAATCAATAAAATTGAAAAGACATGGGCAGAATGTACAAATTTGAACAAAGACTCAAATTACCAATGTCATTACTAACTCCATGGACATTAAAAGATAATAAAGAAATATGCAAAAGTCTATGCCCACAAATTTGATAACTTAGATTAGGTAAACCCAACTTGAGGAAACACAAATTACAAAAACTCACTCAAAGAGAAATAGATAATCTCAATAACCCTGCATCTATTAAGGAATTTAATTAGTAGTTTTAAACTGTCCCAATAATTAAACACCAAGCCCAGTTGCTTCACTAGTGATTTCCACCTAAAAGTTGAGAAAGAAATAACACCAGTGTTTTGCTATCTCTTTTGGAAAATAAATGCAAAGGGACACATTTTAAGGATACATAAAATACATTTTAGGGCATATTTATGTATTCTCAAAATGTGTCCTAACACGTTTTATGAAGCCAGCCTTACTTTAATACCAATACCAGATGGAGTCATTGCAAAGAAAAAAAACTACAGACCAACATGTCTCCTTGAACATAAACAAAAAATTTCTGAACAAATATTAGCAAATTGAATCCAGCAACATATAAAAAGGATTACATAGTAAGACCAAATGTAGTTCATTTAAGAAATCTAAAGTTGCTTCAACATTCATAAATCATTCAATGCAACATAACGTATTAGTACACTGAATAAGAAAAAACACATGATCACAGCTATAGGTTTAGAAAAAAAATTCTGACAAATTTCAACACCCATTGACAAAAACACTCAACACATTAGGAATAGAAGGGATCATCTTTAACTCAAAAAGTATATATAAAACATCTATAGTGAATATCATACTTAATTGTGAGAGACTGAATAGTTCCCCAACAATTAAGGTTGAGAGTGAGACAAGGATGTCCTCTCTCACCACTCCTATTCAACATCATAGCAGAAGTCTTAGCTAGTGTGATAATATTAGGAAAAGAAATTAAAGGTATAGAGATTGAAAAGGAAGAAAAAAACTGTATTCACAGATAAAAATTGTGTCTATGTAGAAAATCTACCAAAATTTACAAACAAACAAACAAAAACTTCCAGAATGTATGAGTAGAACAACATCACAGCAGACAAGATTCATACTGAAAAGTCGATTCCATTTCTACATGCCAGCAATCACTAATTGGAACTTGAAATTTCAGAAAATAATACTATTTGAAATAACATCAAAACGTAAAATTAATTTGCAAATCACATATCTGATAATAGACCTATATTCACAATATATAAATAACTCATAAAACTTGATACTAAAGAGAGGAATATATCAATTTTTCAAAATGGGCAAAAGCTATGAATAGATATCTGTCTAAAGAGAATACAAAAATGTCTAAAATGGGCACGAAAAGTGCTCAACATTATTAATCATCAGTGAAATGCATATCAAAGCAGTAATGAGATACCACTTCAAACTCACTAAGATGTTTATAATAAAAAGATGAAACTGACTCTAAAATTTATGTGGGGGAAAAAAAAGGATTTAAACTAGTCTACAGAATACTGAGAACAAAGTTGGAGGACTCACAGTACCCAACATCGAGACTTACTATAAAGCTACTCTACTTAAGCCAGTGTCATCTTGGCAAAAGAATGAAGATATTGACGAATGAAATAGAATAGAGAGACCAAAAACAGACCTGTGCATATATAGCCAACTAATGTTTGACAAAGTCCAGACAATTCAATGGATAAAGAATAGTCCTCAAAAACTGTGCTAAAATTTATGTCAAAAAATGAACCTAGATACAGACCTTACATTCTAGAAAAAAAATTACCTCAAAGTGAATCAAAGACATACATGTAAAATACAAAATGATAAAAATTCTGGAAGGAAAACATAGTAGTAAATCTTTGACTTTGTGTTTGGTGATAAGTTTTGTTTATTTTTATGTGTTTGTTTATTTGTTTTGAGACAGAGTCATGTTCTGCCGCCCTGGCTGGAATGCAATGGTGTGATCTCGGCTCACTGCAACCTCTACCTTTCGGGTTCAAGCGGTTCTCATGTCTCAGTCCCCCAAATAGCTGGGATTACAGGTATGTGCCACCACACCCAGCTAATTTTTGTATTTTTAGTAGAGATGAGGTTTCACCATGTTAGCCAGGCTGGTCTCAAACTCCTGACCTTAAGTGATCCACCCACCTCAGCCTTCCAAAGTGCTGGGATTACAGGTGTGAGCCACCATGCCCAGCCTGGTGATACGTTTTTATATATAACAAAACACAATCCATAAACAATGATGTTAGACTTTTTTTTTAAGTAAAACTCTTGATCTATGAAAGATACTGTTAAGATATTGAAAAAAGGAGCCACAGTTGGTGAAAAAAATATTTGCAAAGCACTTATCTGATAAAGATTTGTAGCAGAATACACAAATAACACTGAAAATTCAGCAATGAGCTGAATTTTTGCTCAAAAAATTGAGCTGTTTAAAAAATTGGGCAAAAGATCTGAACAGCTACTTTGCTGAAGAAGATATACAGATGGTAAATAATATATGAAACTATGTTCAACATCAAATACCATTAGGGAAATGCAAATTAAAACAACAATGAAATATCATTGCATACTTACTACAATAGCTAAAATGGGCAGAGGATGGGGGCAGGGATGAAATTGTCCATAAAAAAATATTAGTGAGGAAATGAACAAAAGGAATTTTCCTTCATTGCTGGACAGAAAACAAAATCAAACAATTCCTTTAAAAGGTAGTTTGACAGCTTCTGTACAGTGGAGTATTACTCAGCAATATAAATTAATGGACTATCAGTCAGATCTTAAATGTATATTGGTAAGTGAAAGAAAGCAGTCTCAAAGGGCTACATATTGTATTATCCCATTTATAAGACATTTTAGCAAAGAAGAAACAATAGAGATAGAAACATGTCAGTGATTAGTAGGAGTTTGGGAAGAGTGAAGATCAAGTAAGTAAAACAATCATAAGTTTTAGGTCAGTGAAATTACTTTGTCTTATACCGTAGTGGCTGATACATGACACTATGCATTTGTCAAAACCCATAGATCTTTACAGCACAAAGAGTTAATCTCAGTGTATACAAGTTTATAAAATCAGTTGTAACTTCTGCAAACCCCAGAATGAAATGAAGATTATGACAAAGGAACCTAATGGTATTACAAGTGTCTGGCATAACCTGCATGAATGAATTGGGGGAAAAGGAGATGACCCAGATAACTTTGGAAATTAGTGGAAACTGTAAGACTAAAAGCAAAAGAAACTACACATAAGCACTGTACTCAAGTTGAGTGAAGTTGTTTCTCACTAGAGTACTGGTTAACCATTCTAAAACTGTGCACATATGCTGGGATTGTACAGATAAATAAACTGTTGGTAGAAAGTAAGAACCAGATTTCTCACTGTTGGACAGGGAAGTTACAGGTAAGCAAGGGAAAAGGTTAGAATGAGCTATGTGGTACAGGATGAGAGTAGGAAATATCACTATTAACTCATGTTTAGCTTGAAATAGAAACAGATGAATATACATAGAATGAATTAGACATATGAGTGTATACATAGGTTAGTATACACAGATACATTTCCCTGCTTTGTCCACTGAGATGACCTAGAAATAATGCTGACACCCCAGGGGCAATGAGCATACCCTGGACCCAGATTTTGGTTTACAATACCATTCTCCAATAACAGGAAGCAGGGTTCCTTTGAGAAACTGCTGATTCTAAGGCTGAGAAAGGAAATACACCAGATAACCCTAAAGTATCCTGTGATGTCAGAAACTAAGGAAGTGCTCAAAAAACAAAATAATAGGGTGTGTCAAAGTGTCAAAGGAACCAACTGAAAGATCTCCCAATGGCCAAAGCTAAATCAATTTGAGCAACAAATATAGCATTGGTGTATACACAAAGAATAAAATAAGTATCTATGAGTCCATAGAGATATACATGCATGATTGAATAAATGAATAAATGAGAAGAATGAAAAAGTCTCTTGCATAGAAAAATTACAAATAATTTCTGTAGATACTCCCACCTCAAGGAGGTGAAGTATAACTCTCCACTCCTTAAATGTGGGTTGTGCATAAGGACTTCCAAAAAATATGTTAGGAAAGGGGGATAAAGAACAACTTCACGTTGCAGAAACCTGACAAACACCATATCACTCCTATGATCAAGCTTAATATCTTTGGTTATAAATCATGCTGGCACCCTTGATCTGATGTAATGACAGTATCACTTTATCTCTGTGGCTTCCCCCTACCCCCACCAAAATCTATAACCCCAGTCTAATAATGAGAAAATATCAGACAAATTCAAATTGAAGGACATTCTACAAAATGCCTGACCACTACTCTTGAAACTGTTAAGACTGTCAAAAACAACGAAAATCTGAGAAACCATCACAGTCTAGAGAAGCCTAGGGAGACATGGGGATTAAATGTACCGTGGTATTCTGAATGGGCTCTGGGAACAGTCAAGGGACAATAGGTAAAAACTAAGGGTATCCTAATGAAGTATGGACTTTAGATAACAAACTGTTATCTAAACATTTGTTATCTAAACACTTGTTATCTAAACACTGTGTTAATACGAGTCCATCTGTAGTAACAGACTTGTAATAGTAATGTCAATATAGGGGAAACTGGGTGCAGGGTACATGGGAGCTTGGTAATATTTTGGAAACTTTCCTATTCTAAAATTTTTAAAGTTTGTTAGATGTAAAAATAAAAAATAACAAAATAAAACTGATTTTTAAAAATTCATTATTGTAGTTCTTAAATCTTGCCATCAGACAGCTACTGTGGGTTTTCAGGTGTGGAGAAAAGATTCGGGGTCAGCTCACTGATAATAATCCTACATCTCTCATTGATATAAACTTCTCTACCAACACGTCTTTTGTGATTGTTCAAGTCATTTTTCAGTAAGAGGTTTATTAGGTTGGTGCAAAAATAATTGCGATTTTTGCCATTCCTTTTAATGGCAGACATTTGCACCAACCTCACATTTTGCTGTTGTTTGGTAGTAAGTACAACCACAAATCTTCCCATAAGGAGTAACATTTTTTAAATAAGTTAATTTTGCATAACATCTTGAGTCAAGCTGACATTTCATCAACAAATCTGGGAGGTTGCAGATTCATAATTGTGAATATGATTCCAGCCCAAGAGAAATTAGGGTTTGTAAAATATGATAATTTATTTATTTAATGAATACTTACTCTTACTTACTATATATCAGAAACTCTTCTGAAAATTTTCCAAATACTATATTATTAAAAGTTCTTATAAAAACTTTCTAGTAGGTATTAGTATTATCTACATGTTAGTGTTAACGATATATTCATACCTTCTATATCTATATATTATCTCTCTATAATAGATAAACAGATACATTAGGAGTCCAGTTAACTTGTTTAAGTACAGGTAGTTTGCTTCCAGAGTTCCTTCTCCTTATCAGGATGCTATATGTCTTAATTTGAGATGATTGCTTTGGAAGCTCTTAACTAGTTTGCTTTGCTGTCTTTGAGCATTTTTTTTTTTCCTGGTGTTTAAAAGACTTCCAATACCAGAGAATTTAAACCCCGGAGAGCTAAGTTTAAAAAGTACTCATTTCTGTGGTAGAAACCACATTATCAGAACTCACAACCTCAAGGAAATGTAAATGGATCTGAATGTTTTCAACAGACAGAACAGAGACTCTGAAACAACCTAACATTTAAGAATTAACATCACTAAGGAGCATTCACTCACCAAGTAAAAGTCACATGGGATTGGGAAAACAACAGGCCTGTAAATTTTTAGATAGCCTGTAAATAACTATATGCCTCCCAAAGAAATACTGAAAATGACATTATAAATGATGTAAGAAGATACAAGCATTAAAAATAGTATGACATATGTGAACCCAGGAGGCGGAGCTTGCAGTGAGCCAAGATCGTGCCACTGCACTCTAGCCTGGGCGACAGAGTGAGACTCCATCTCAAACAAAAAAGAAAAAAACATAGTATGACATGACTGTTTCACTGGCATTTAGCACCTGCATATGCTATTGTTCATTGACATCTTATGCTTCCAAATAGTTGTATATTGGAGAGAGTGGGAGAACAATAAATCGATTAAAGGGTCTGCCTTTATCAAAACATTGCAATTAATGAAATTTTAATATTTTAGATAATGTGCTTTTCCACTTCACTTTGCTTAGAACTTTCTTTTAAAACTAAATTGAAATCAAATTGTTTTATTTCATTTATCCACTGCAATTGGAAGGGAAATATGTGAAGTTTTAACGTAATTTGAGAGTGATAACTGACTGGTTAATGGTGAACCACGTTTTATTTTAGACATTTACATTTTAGATTTTATTTTTAGCATAATTTTATTCATATGCACTTCAAATATACATTGAAAAGACATATACAGATATGCAAAATCTAGGCTTTAACCCATGGTGATATTTTGCTAGATTTGCTTCAGGTCTTTTTTATTCTTTTCAGAAATCAAATTACCTACTAACTCTCATCATTTTATCCCTGGAATTTACTATTACCTTGAAGTTGGTATATAACATTCTATACATGTTTTTATGCTATCGTCACGTAAATATACTCATGAGCAATGAAAAATATTGTTCTGTAAAATTTAAAATACTACATCTATGGTTTTGTACTTTATGTATCATTTAATATCTTATATATTTAATTTACATTTTCAAATGTACTTACACTGATATATTTAATTTTTAAAATTTATTCTAAGTATACTTTACTAAAAATTGCCCTCCAAAATGGCTGTAGTAATGTACAGTCTCATCAGTAATGTACAGGTGTCTTATTGTGTGGCAAGAGATTATGACATATTTACTAAGTCCTATTTTTTTTTCTTTTGATGATAAAGCTGGACTCAGTCTCCTAGTCTTCCTTGCAGCTAGGTGTTACCAAAAGACGATACTGGTGACATGCGAGTAGAAGAGATGTGTGGTCCTTAAGTTACAGTGACCAATAAGTGAATCTTCCCCATGGTTTATTTACCCATCTATCAACTGAATGGAGAGTTCTCTGAGGGCCATAAAGAAAGCTGAGCTTCAAGATGAGAGAAACCGGGTTTCCTGAATGACCTCATCAGAGCCTGTACGACATGCCCACTGGATTAGGACATGAATAAATGAATTTTTATTGTATTAAGCTGCTGCAATTGTGACTTTCAGTTTCAGCTAATATTTTTAGCTTAATTAATGTTCATTTCCCTTCATCTTCACCTCCTTTTGAAATTATCAGACTTGTATCTTTTTAATCTATTTTAATTTGTATAAGACAGATGGTTATATAGATCTCAGTATGATGCCAATTTCTATTTCTGTGTACTAGTGAGATTAAGTAGCATTTTCCATGTTTAACGGCATATTCTTTTCTCCTCAGACTTTTCCATTTATCTCTTGCCCATTTTCTATCAGGTTATTTATTTTTTTCTCATCGTTTTGGAGGCATGCCTTAAGTATTTTGGCTACTAAGCCTTTACTGGCTTCGTTCATTGTTAATATCTTCTGCCAATCTGTGGTGTGGATTTTAACTTTGTTCATGGTGTTATTTTTTTTCCACAGATTTTATTCATTTTAGCGTGGTCAACTTATCGTTCACTTCCTTTGTGGGTCGTGAATTTTGTCTTGTTTATGACATTAAATTTTACTCTGTGTCCATCAAGGGATTTTCTTATAGAGTCTCCTAAAAGTTTTAAAGTTTTTGTTGTTCACCTTTAGAATCTGAAATGTGTGTTTTTATATCATTTGGAGTAATACTATAATTTAGTAATTATTTTTAGTTGATTCTGTCCACAATGATTTGCAATACCACTTCTCGTACAGAGAAAACATTCACATACATGTGGGCCTGTCTCTAAGCTCTCCCCTCTGTCATTAACCTAATGTGCATGACAGCGCCACCTTTGACTATGGACCATACCAGTATCTCACTGCCCTGATAACTGCATCACTGGTGTGCCTATCTGGTGATATAGTTACTCCTTTTGTTCTGCTTCAAATTTATAAAAGTCTTAAACCCTATTTTATTCTATAAGATTTTAGGATCTCTTTGTAAAGGTCTGTGAGAAAACATTTCAATCATCTTGTGATTTTAATTGGAAATATGTTTTATCTACAGATTATTCTATTGAAATTAACATCCAGTCTTTCCACCCACAAACATGGCATCTCCCTCAGTATAGTAAGGTTTTCTTTGCTGACTTACAGCAAAGTTTAATAATTTTCTTTATCCACAGGTTTTATTCTTTTAAGCCTTGATACCTTCTGGTTTTTGCTCCAATGGTCAACAGAATTTTTATAAAATGCATAATACTTTCCAACTGGTTTGGACTGGTGCACAGAAATGCTATTGATTTTGTTTGCTGGTCTTAAAAAAACACAAGTGTGGTTTCTTCCTTTCTGTTGGCTATTTCCAAATATCCATGGAACATATTTTTTCACTGTTTCTTGGTTTCTCTTAGTCTTGATGAAAAACTTCCTGCCAGTTTAATTGTTATTCCTTCCTAGAAAATTTGCCTATTCTTTATGAATTATTATGTTTTTCTTTGTCTTGCATGTGCAGTTTTACCACTACGTGTCCAAATGTGTATTGGTTATATGACTAATTATTCACATGACTATCCGTCGCAATTAATTGTTTCTTTGTGTCATTTGTTAACTTTTTTTATTATCAACTCTTTTTCACCTCACATTGGTTATTCAGTTTAATTTGTTTTATTATCTACTCTTTTTCATCTCACATTGGTTACTTAGTGTTTTGTGTAGAAACCTCCTGTACTCTGTGCTCGGAATAGGTTGTTACAAAGCACCCATCAGCTTCTTTGTGTCTTTCACTGTCAGACCCTGAGTAGCTTTGGGATATTCTCCTATCACATATATGATATAAATTGGAATCCAGACACACAGAGGGGCATAGAAAGCCCTGGGCCCTGCATTTCTCATCAGAGATTTTGTTCCATATCAAGATCCATGCCTCTAGTCCCAGCTACTCTGGAGGCTAAGGCAGGAGGATCTCTTGTGCTTAGGAGTTTGAGGGTACAGTGAGCAATGATTGTACCACTGCACTCCAGCCTGGGCAACAGGGCAAGACCCTAAATATATAATGACAAAAACATGCTTTTATTTTTCTCTTCTATAGACTAATGGCTAATGTTAATATGTTAATTTACTTCTTTTTTTTTTTTTTTAAACTGAAGAGAAAGCTTGTCTAGGGTCCTAGCTTAATGCAAGGCTGTAAGCTTCCTGTTAACTCCAGTGCTATGCCTTTTAACAAGTGCAAAACAAAAAATAACAAATTACCTGTCCTTAGGGCATTTGAGGAGTCCGGCTTCTAGTTAAAAGAACTGTGTGTGATTTTTCAGGTCCAAACATAGGTAATGACACAGGTTTTACCTGGCTGCCCCAGAGGAAGGCTGCCCTCCCCACAGCAGACGCAGAGCAGGGCCCGTGTGTGGGGCTATGAGGCAGTTTCAGTCAAGGACTCAGAGCCTTCATTCCTAGGCTCCTTGAGCTCAGGTCTTCTGCAGGCACCAAGGTCTCCTTACAGGAAGAGGAGGGGGCAACCCTGGAGACACATCCTCCCTCTGACTAAGTGCCCAGGACTTTCCAACCCCTAGCCCTTCCTCCTCACCCTCTCTGCAACATCACGGTTCCTAATACTGCAGTGAGATGATCCCCAGGAGCCCCAGGAGATCCACCTGACCCTTCACCGGTGCACTGCCCCAATGAGGCAAAAGGGAAGAGGGGAGTCAGTGCTTTCTCTGTTTTGGCTTCTTATTTATACCATAGCAGAAAGTGATTAAAGGCTTAATTCATTTTGGCTTGTTGATTTGGATACCCCATTACCCACAACTGTCCCAGGTTACCCACTCATCAGCCTAAGCTTTGCCATCTTAGCTTTAATTCCCTCTTTGTTTCTAGATCCTTAATTTATTTTCTGCCATTCAAGCTCACATATTATAGGAGCATATTTTGTCTAGAATATCTATGAGTTTGTAACCACAGAGACCCTCAAGAGAGCCCTGCCCCTACATTAGAGAAATAAGAACCCTCATTTTATTTCTTCCCAAAAAATGAAGAAGAATCCTTCTGGTAAAAGTAAAGGGAACATTGCAATGTGGCAATTCCTCAAGTCTACACAGGGCAGAAGAGGAGGGAAAGGAAATTTAAACTGGATGGCAAGCAATCATATTAGGTTAAAATGAATAATTTTCAGACTTTGAGACTCATTATTGAAATAAGTTGCTGACTTAGTTATAAAAGTTCTTATCTCAGAATTTGTAAAAGGAGAAGACACCCAATTCTTAGAAATGTCTTGAAGTCTGCCTGTAAGGAACTGCTAAGCTTCCTTTCTACGATGCATATCCATGATGCCTACATTTGAAAGGCTTCCAATTGTATACATTATTTTGTAGCTCACAAATTTTAAAGTATATATTTCCAGTGACAATATGCTATCAAAGGCATTTAACTTCTCGTTGGAGAAAATTAAATACATCTATTCAAAAATTAAGAGTATTCTGGATTCCATGTGCTGGACAAGAAGTACCTTCACTCATCCTTTTGTATGTTAAATACAACTTCTTTTCCTTTTTTCAACTTTGTCCTTCTGCATGAAGACTTATCCCCCACCTACTGTTATTCCTTGATAGCTCTCAGAGTATTTGTTTTGGTCAAGTTCCCTAGAAGCAGAAGCTGGCATATGTGTGTGTGTGTGTACAAGCACATGGATGAGTATATGAAAATAATATCCTAAAGATGTTCTCTCATGAGAAACCTATAAGGGGATGAGGGAAATAAAGCAAAGAAGCAACAGCTATCCAGCTAGGTGCTCCAAATGAAGTCTAGCCTCAGCCTGATTCATTGGAGGACTTTGGAACATGAATAGCCTGCAGGGTTTGTTACAAGTGGAGAGTTTTTGGTGCCCTATCATCATTCAGCCTTTGGCTATCAGGCATTGTCTCCCATGAGAGTGTAACTCCTCAGACATTGCTGGGTAGCATGGCTCCCACTGACCAAGGGGAAGTTTTGAGAAGAGAAGGCAGCTGTGAGCCATGAACAGTGAACTCACAGAAGAGCTGGGAGATGCGTGAACTGGAAGGTAAATGGAATCTTGAGAAAACACTAACAGAATCTACTATACTACAATTCATCTTTTTGTCACCTCAAGGCAGTAAGAATTAAGATATAATGAAGCCAAGGGTTTGATTCCTTTCTTTGGGCTTTGCTCTAAGTTGAGAATTCAAAATTCTCAATGCTTAGATACATTTTTAAAAATGTATTTTAAAGGCATATGTTTACTTAATTACTCCTGTATTTCTGCTTCTTTGGTTTTCCTGCATTTGATATTTACTAGAAGTAACTGGGACTATGGCTGAGAAGGTAGAAAGGGCTTATGTGGCAATGACAGAAGCAGCTATGGCCTGGCCTCCTGCTAGGTCAAGGCAGGTCACATTGCAAAACCCAGTCTCAGCTCAGGACTCTCCAAGACTGAGCTCAGAATTACCATAGAGAAGAAGTCTGAGTCCTCTTTTTGGGCTATTTCACATATGGTAAAATCTTTACTTTGGTAATGAAGAAAGACACTGGTAAGCAGAGGTCTGCAGCCAGATGAAGTTGGGTAGAAATTCATTTCTAGTAGACCTCAGTTGTGTGACTTGAGGTATTAGACATTGCCAGTCAAGTAAGCAGCAATAAAAAGTTCTGATTGATAGTCTATGTTCTCCAAATTTTTTGAATCTGGACTTCAAAAGATGTGTGCCTCAGATAAGTGTTGGGTGAACTTCTCTATCATTAAGAGATCACTGTATTATAGCATTCCTGTATTTCCTTTCAGCAAGAAAAAAACAACTAGAAGTATCCGCCAACTGTCCATGACTACTAGTAAACAGCTTTTAGTCACAAAAAAATGCTATGAGAATGATAACATGCCAAGCCTGTAACTTCAGACTCAGAAAAACAAAAACTATAAAGAGCCACATGATTATTCATTTCCTTACTCAACCTATATTATTCATAGCCTCCTGAAATTCCTAAAACATCGTGGTAGGTTTTCCTTGCACGAGCAATAATTTCTAATAGTTTCCACATTCCAAAGACAATGAGGGCAAGAAGCCAATATTCCATGCACAAGGTCTGTGACATGAAATAATGTACGGAAATTACTACCATTGCTGATTAACACTCATTAAGTGCCAAAAGCATTTGACTTTAATTTGCAGGTATTTTTTTTCTGGTTTACATTTTATTCACTTGACATTGTGAAACACATTTCAACCTGATATTCATAATTTGCATGTTACTGAAAAATCTCCAATGTAGTAGCTACATTGCTATGTGTATATATAGTATATTATGCACCATCTAAAAGAAATGGTAAATAATAATATAGGTGCCAATTATGGATTTTTGTTTAATCTGTCCTGTATTAACTCATTCGAATTGTCATTTCATATTAAGATTCTTAAATACTAGTGTAACATACTTAGGGCTGAATGAACCTAGTGAAAGCATTTTCAGGGAAACTACCACGGGTCAAATTTGTGGATTTCTATTTCAAGAAAACTTTACTAAGAGTAGGAGAGATAAATGAGGCACAGTCTCTTGAGGACTTGAAGCTGTAGCACAGCATTTGTAAGCACCGAATATGGATTCGAACTTTCTTGATTCAAATTCTCACTCTACTACTTACTAGCTGTATTACCTTAGGAAAGTATTTAGTTTCTCTCTGTCTGGGTTTCCTGATATGCAAGTGGGGTTAATCATAGCACCTAACATGAGGATTAACAAATGTGAAACATTCAGAATAGTGCTTAAAAAAGTAAATAGTGACTGTTCTTTCTCTATTATTACTTTTGAAAAAATATATTGCAGGCTCCCACTAGACCATCTAAACTGGAATTGTGACTTTTAAAAGATATCACCAAAACAACAGTGAGATAAAGAGACAATAGTATAACTTAGCCATTTCCTCATTCTTAGGAAATGGCAAAGGTACACTGTCCTTCTTTTGGTAATTCTTACAGTCCTCTTTCATGATCTCTAAGATCAACAAAGAAAAGAGGTAATTACTGAGGAAAACTTAATCATGCATCTATAAGAAATAGCATCTTTTTTGCTTCCATTAAGTCATTTCACTATTATGACTCTTCCTCCGACAGCATGCCAGAAGTGTTCAATACATGTGTAAGAAAATTTTCCCCAAATTTGACAATAAGTAATAGAAGTAATAGGGTGTACTTTCCACACAGTGCTGAGTGTTGACTAGCAAACTCTGTGGGAACACTCTGACTATAGCTATCTATGGACCAAGCTATTAGGTTGGTGGAAAAGTAATTGCAGTTTTTGCCAACAAAGTAATCCCCAAAACTGGAATTACTTTGGCACCAACCTAATATTTCACAATTATATAGGAGTAGAAGACAGCCTGCAGAAAAATAATAAGAAAGCAAATTATTCTTGAACATATGAAGTTTCTCCCCATTGGGATATAACTGATTTCTGATTTTTGGTCCTGTAATAAAGATTACACCAAAAATTACATGCTATTTTTTGATCTATAAAAGAGTAACCAGTTTTATATTCATTAGAAAATTCACTTCATCATTCGTAACTGTCTCTATGACTCGTGTGTGTGCGTTTGTGTGTGTGTATATGTGTGCGCGTGTTCTTCAAATTCTTCTTTGAATCCATCTGGTATCTTACTGGTTGCTTCATTATAATGAGTTGTATAAAATATTTGATGCAAGTTAAATATATATTTGTATGAGAATTATGCATTTCACTATTTTAACTTTTTTCTTGGAGATAATTTTAGATTCACATGTAGTTCTAAGAAATAATACAGAGAATTAGCCAGGTGTGGTGGCGGGCACCTGTAATCCCAGCTACTCTGGAGGCTAAGGCAGAAGAATCACTTTAACCCAGGAGGTGGAGGTTGCAGTGAGCCGAGATCACGCCATTGCACTCCAGCCTGGGCAACAAGAGTGAAACTCTGTCTCAGAAAAAAAAAAAAAAAAAAAGGAAGAAAGAAAAGAAATAATCCAGAGATCTTGCTGGGCATGGTGGCTCACCCTGTAATCCCAGCACTTTGGGAGACCGAGGCAGGTGGATCAGTTGAGACCAGGAGTTGGAGACCAGCCTGGTCATCATGACAAAACTCCATCTCTACTAAAAATACAAAAATTAGCTGGGTGTGGTGACACATGCCTGTAATCCTAGCTACTCAGGAGGCTGAGGCATGAGAGTTGCTTGAACCTAGGGGGCAGAGGCTGCAGTGAGCCACGATCATGCCACTGCACTCTAGCCTGGGTGGCAGAGTAAGATGGAAAAAAAAAGAGAGAGAGAGAGAGAGAGAAAGGAAGAAAGAAGAAAGAAGGAAAGAAAGAAAGAAAAAGAGAAAAGGAAGGAAGGAAGGAAGAGAGGGAGGGAGGGAGGGAGGGAGGGAGGGAGGGAGGGAGGGAAGGAAGGAAGGAAGGAAGGAAGGAAGGAAGGAAGGAAGGAAGGAAGGAAGGAAGGAAGGAAGGAAGGAAGGAAGGGAGGGAGGGAGGGAAAGAAGGAAAGGGATCTCCTATACACTACTCACTTTTCCTCATCTTGTAAAACTATATACTATTGCAACCAAGATATTGACATTGATGCAATACAGACAGAAAAAAATCCCATCACCAGAAGAATCTCTCTTATTAACTATTGAGAGTCAAATCCATCTCCCTCTCATCAAACTCTCCTATCTCTAAAGCCTGGTTTTCAGGAATGTGTTCTTCACTTCTATAATTTTGTAATTTCAAGAATGTTATATCAATGGAATCATACAGTATGTAACATTTTGAGATTAGTTTTTATTATTCAAAATAATTCACTGGTCATCCATCCAAATCATTGTGTATATCAGTAGTTTGATATTTTTATTCTTGGAAAGTATTCCCTGCTATGTATGCAGCATAGATTTTCCATTCATTAGTTGAAAAATACGTGTGCTGTTTTCATTTTGGGCTGTTATGAATAAAACTACTATGAATATTTATATACAGGTCTTTGTGTCAACATGGGTTTTAATTTCTCTGAGATAAGTGACTAAGAATGCAATTGCTGGATTGTATAGTAAGTGCATGTTTAGTTTTGTCAGAGTAGCCATACCATTTTATATTCTGGATAGCAATCGGAGTGATCCAATGTCTCTACATGCTAACCATCTGTTGGCATTATTACTGTTTTAAACATTTTATTCATTCTGATAGGTGTGTAGTGATATCTTCACTGTGGTTCCAGTTTGCATTTCTCTAATGGCTAATGATGTTCCACATCTTTTCATGTGCTTATTTGGCATCTGTATATTGTCTTTGGTGAAATGTCTGTTCAAGACAGTTTGTTTTTGAGGCTGATTTTGGGCATTCCTTATATATTCTAGATAGTAGCCCTTTCTTGAATACATAATTTGCAAATATGTTCTCTTCATCTCTAGTTTTTCAAAGATAGTCTTTCACAGAAGAGAAATTTTGAATTTGATAAGATCTAATTTATTAATTTTTCCTTTTATAAGTCATTATTTTTATGTCAATTCTAAGAACTCTATTCCAGTCCTAAATCTAAAGATTTTCTCTTGGGTTTTTTCCCAGAAGATTTAGTTTTTGGTTTTAAATTTAAGTTTTTGGCACACTTTAAGTTTATTTTTGATTGTTGTATAAAGTGTGAGGTTTAAATTGAGATTTTTTTAAATGCTTATGTATGTTCAATTGCTACAGTATATTTTATTGAAAAAAAAAAAGACTATCTTTTCTCCGAATAATTTATTTTCCTCCTCTGTCAAAAATCAGCTTGTCATACTTATGTGGTTATATTTCTGGAATCTCCTTTTACTTGTCTATGTGTGTATCTCTTTACCAATAGCATATTGTATTGATTACTATACCTATATAGTGATATTTATTTATTTATTTATTTATTTATTTATTTAATTACTTATTGAGATGGTCTAACTCTGTCATCCAGGCTGGAGTGCAGAGGCACTATCTCAGCTCACTGCAGCTTTCACGTCCTGGGCTCAGGTGGTCCTCCTACCTCATCTTCTCAAGTAGCTAGGACTACAAGCATATGCCACCACAACAAGCTAATTTTTGTGTTTTCTTAGGACAGGGTATTGCCGTGTTGCCCAGGCTTGTCTAAAACCTTTGGACTCAAATGATCTTCCTGCCTTCGTCTCCCAAAATGCTAAGATTACAGGCTTGAGCCACCACACCCGGCCTCCACAGTGGAATTTAACTTTTGATAGAGTGATGTCTCCCAGAATATGTTTTTATTTTCAAGACAGTTTAGCCATGATTTGATCAGCATCTTTCCATATAAGTTTTAAAATAAGTTTTATATGCCAACAACAATAAAAGACTCTGGTAGGATTTTTGGGGGAATTGTATTAAGCCTATAAATAATTTGGAGATAATTGACATCTTTATTTTGTTGAGTCCTCAAATATGTGAACATGGTATGTCTCTCATTTATGAGGTCATATTACATTTCTGTCATCAATATTTTGTAATTTTCAGCATACAGAGTCTATAAATGTTTATGTAATTGTACATAGTATTGTGGTTTTTGTTTTGATTTCCACATGTTCATGTTCTTTATTAGCATATAGGAATGTTATTAATGTTTTTGTATATTGATCTTGAATCTTGTAACCTTGCTGAATTCATTTATAAAGTTCTGGAATTTTTTGGTATATATCTCTTGGGATTTTCTTAGTTATATCATGTGCAAATAGGGGAAATTTTACTTCTTCCTGTCCAATCCAATCTGAATGCCTTCCTTTGTTACTTATTTCTTTTCTTCATTTTATTTTGCTGGGACTGTAACTTCCAGTACAATGTTACATAAGAGTAGTAACTTGTTCCGATTTTTTATTATTATTATTATTATACTTTAAGTTCTAGGGTATATGTGCATGACATGCAGGTTTGTTACATATGTATACTTGTACCATGTTGGTGTGCTGCACCCATCAACTCGTCAGCACCCATCAATTCGTCATTTATATCAGGTATAACTCCCAATGCAAACCCTCCCCCCTTCCCCCTCCCCATGATAGGCCCCAATGTGTGATGTTCCCCTTCCCGAGTCCAAGTGATCTCATTGTTCAGTTCCCACCTATGAGTGAGAACATGCGGTGTTTGGTTTTCTGTTCTTGTGATAGTTTGCTAAGAATGATGGTTTCCAGCTGCATCCATGTCCCTACAAAGGACGCAAACTCATCCTTTTTTATGGCTGCGTAATATTCCATGGTGTATATGTGCCACATTTTCTTAATCCAGTCTGTCACAGATGGACATTTGGGTTGATTCCAAGTCTTTGCTATTGTGAATAGTGCCGCAATAAACATACGTGTGCATGTGTCTTTATAGCAGCATGATTTATAATCCTTTGGGTATATACCCAGTAGTGGGATGGCTGGGTCATATGGTACATCTAGTTCTAGATCCTTGAGGAACTGCCATACTCTTTTCCATAATGGTTGAACTAGTTTACAATCCCACCAACAGTGTAAAAGTGTTCCTATTCCTCCACATCCTCTCCAGCACCTGTTGTTTCCTGGCTTTTTAATGATTGCCATTCTAACTGGTGTGAGATGGTATCTCATTGTGGTTTTGATTTGCATTTCTCTGATGGCCAGTGATGATGAGAATTTTTTCATGTGTCTGTTGGCTGTATGAATGTCTTCTTCTGAGAAATGTCTGTTCATAACCTTTGCCCACTTTTTGATGGGGTTGTTTGTTTTTTTCTTGTAAATTTGTTTGAGGTCTTTGTAGGTTCTGGATATTAGCCCTTTGTCAGATGAGTAGATTGCAAACATTTTCTCCCATTCTGTAGGTTGCCTGTTCACTCTGATGGTAGTTTCTTTTGCTATGCAGAAGCTCTTTAGTTTAATTAGATCCCATTTGTCAATTTTGGCTTTTGCTGCCATTGCTTTTGGTGTTTTAGACATGAAGTCCTTGCCCATGCCTATGTCCTGAATGGTACTACCTAGGTTTTCTTCTAGGGTTTTTATGGTATTAGGTCTAACATTTAAGTCTCTAATCCATCTTGAATTAATTTTTGTATAAGGAGTAAGGAAAGGATCCAGTTTCAGCTTTCTACTTATGGCTAGCCAATTTTCCCAGCACCATTTATTAAATAGGGAATCCTTTCCCCATTTCCTGTTTCTCTCAGGTTTGTCAAAGATCTGATGGCTGTAGATGTGTGGTATTATTTCTGAGGACTCTGTTCTGTTCCATTGGTCTATATCTCTGTTTTGGTACCAGTACCATGCTGTCTTGGTTACTGTAGCCTTGTAGTATAGTTTGAAGTCAGGTAGCGTGATGCCTCCAGCTTCCTTCTTTTGACTTAGGATTGTCTTGGCAATGTGGGCTCTTTTTTGGTTCCATATGAACTTTAAAGCAGTTTTTTCCAATTCTGTGAAGAAACTCATTGGTAGCTTCATGGGGATGGCATTGAATCTATAAATAACCTTGGGCAGTATGGCCATTTTCACGATATTGATTCTTCCTATCCATGAGCATGGTATGTTCTTCCATTTGTTTGTTTCCTCTTTTATTTCACCGAGCAGTGGTGTGTAGTTCTCCTTGAAGAGGTCCTTTACATCCCTTGTAAGTTGGATTCCTAGGTATTTTATTCTCTTTGAAGCAATTGTGAATGGAAGTTCATTCATGATTTGGCTCTCTGTTTGTCTGTTACTGGTGTATAAGAATGCTTGTGATGTTTGCACATTAATTTTGTATCCTGAGACTTTGCTGAAGTTGCTTATCAGCTTAAGGAGATTTTGGGCTGAGACAATGGGGTTTTCTAAATATACAATCATGTCATCTGCAAACAGGGACAATTTGACTTCTTCTTTTCCTAACTGGATACCCTTGATTTCTTTCTCTTGCCTGATTGCCCTGGCCAGAACTCCCAACACTATGTTGAATAGGAGTGGTGAGAGAGGGCATCCCTGTCTTGTGCCAGTTTTCAAAGGGAATTTTTCCAGTTTTTGCCCATTCAGTATGATATTGGCTATGGGTTTGTCATAAATAGCTCTTATTATTTTGAGGTACGTTCCATCAATACCGAATTTATTGAGGGTTTTTAGCATGAAGGGCTGTTGAATTTTGTCAAAAGCCTTTTCTGCATCTATTGAGATAATCATGTGGTTCTTGTCTTTGGTTCTGTTTATATGCTGGATTACGTTTATTGATTTGCGAATGTTGAACCAGCCTTGCATCCCAGGGATGAAGCCCACTTGATCATGGTGGATAAGCTTTTTGATGTGCTGCTGAATCCGGTTTGCCAGTATTTTATTGAGGATTTTTGCATCGATGTTCATCAGGGATATTGGTCTAAAATTTTCTTTTTTTGTTGTGTTTCTGCCAGGCTTTGGTATCAGGATGATGTTGGCCTCATAAAATGAGTTAGGGAGGATTCCCTCTTTCTCTATTGATTGGAATAGTTTCAGAAGGAATTGTACCAGCTCCTCCTTATACCTCTGGTAGAACACAGCTGTGAATCCATCTGGTCCTGGACTTTTTTTGGTTGGTAGGCTATTAATTATTGCCTCAATTTCAAAGCCTGCTATTGGTCTATTCAGGGATTCAACTTCTTCCTGGTTTAGTCTTGGGAGAGTGTAAGTGTCCAGGAAATTATCCATTTCTTCTAGATTTTCTAGTTGATTTGCATAGAGGTGTTTATAATATTCTCTGCTGATAGTTTGTATTTCTGTGGGGTCAGTGGTGATATCCCCTTTATTTTTTATTGCGTCTATTTGATTCTTCTCTCTTTTCTTCTTTATTAGTCTTGCTAGCGGTTTGTCAATTTTGTTGATTTTTTCAAAAAACCAACTCCTGCATTCATTGATTTTTTGGAGGGTTTTTTGTGTCTCTATCTCCTTCAGTTCTGCTCTGATCTTAGTTATTTCTTGCCTTCTGCTAGCTTTTGAATGTGTTTGCTCTTGCTTCTCCAGTTCTTGTAATTGTGATGTTAGAGTGTCAATTTTAGATCTTTCCAGCTTTCTCTTGTGGGCATTTAGTGCTATAAATTTCCCTCTACACACTGCTTTAAAAGTGTCCCAGAGATTCTGGTATGTTGTATCTTTGTTCTCACTGGTTTCAAAGAACATCTTTATTTCTGCCTTCATTTCCTTATGTACCCAGTAGTCATTCAGGAGCAGGTTGTTCAGTTTCCATGTAGTTGAGCAGTTTTGATTGAGTTTCTTAGTCCTGAGTTCTAGTTTGATTGCACTGTGGTCTGAGAGACAGTTTGTTATAATTTCTGTTCTTTTGCATTTCCTGAGGAGTGCTTTACTTCCAATTATGTGGTCAATTTTGGAATAAGTGTGATGTGGTGCTGAGAAGAATGTATATTCTGTTGATTTGGGGTGGAGAGTTCTATAGATGTCTATTAGGTCTGCTTGGTGCAGAGATGAGTTCAATTCCTGGATATCCTTGTTAACTTTCTGTCTCGTTGATCTGTCTAATGTTGACAGTGGAGTGTTGAAGCCTCCCAATATCATTGTATGGGAGTCTAAGTCTCTTTGTAAGTCTCTAAGGACTTGCTTTATGAATTTGGGTGCTCCTGTATTGGGTGCATATATAGTCAGGATAGTTAGCTCTTCCTGTTGAATTGATCCCTTTACCATTATGTAATGGCCTTCTTTGTCTCTTTTGATCTTTGATGGTTTAAAGTCTATTTTATCAGAGACTAGGATTGCAACCCCTGCTTTTTTTTGTTCTCCATTTGCTTGGTAGATCTTCCTCCATCCCTTTATTTTGAGCCTATGTATGTCTCTGCATGTGAGATGGGTCTCCTGAATACAGCAGACTGATGGGTCTTGACTCTTTATCCAGTTTGCCAGTCTGTGTCTTTTAATTGGAGCATTTAGTCCATTTACATTTAAGGTTAATATTGTTATGTGTGAACTGGATCCTGCCATTATGATATTAACTGGTTATTTTGCTCGTTAGTTGATGCAGTTTCTTCCTAGCCTCGATGGTCTTTACATTTTGGCATGTTTTTGCAATGTCTGGTACCGGTTGTTCCTTTCCATGTTTAGGGCTTCCTTCAGGGTCTCTTGTAAGGCAGGCCTGGTGGTGACAAAATCTCTAAGCATTTGCTTATCTGTGAAGGATTTTATTTCTCCTTCACTGATGAAACTTAGTTTGGCTGGATATGAAATTCTGGGTTTTAAATTCTTTTCTTTAAGAATGTTGAATATTGGCCCCCACTCTCTTCTGGCTTGTAGAGTTTCTGCCGAGAGATCTGCTGTTAGTCTGATGGGCTTCCCATTGTGGGTAACCCGACCTTTCTCTCTGGCTGCCCTTAAGATTTTTTCTTTCATTTCAACTTTGGTGAATCTGGCAATTATGTGTCTTGGAGTTGCTCTTCTTGAGGAGTATCTTTGTGGCATTCTCTGTATTTCCTGAATTTGAATGTTGGCCCTACTAGGTTGGGGAAGTTCTCCTGGATGATATCCTGAAGAGTGTTTTCCAACTTGGTTCCATTTTCCCCCTCACTTTCAGGCACCCCAATCAGACGTAGATTTGGTCTTTTTACATAATCCCATACTTCTTGCAGGCTTTGTTCATTTCTTTTTATTCTTTTTTCTTTTGGTTTCTCTTCTCACTTTATTTCACTCATTTGATCCTCAATCGCTGATACTCTTTCTTCCAGTTGATTGAGTCGGTTACTGAAGCTTGTGCATTTGTCACGTATTTCTTGTGTCATGGTTTTCATCTCTGTCATTTCATTTATGACCTTCTCTGCATTAATTATTCTAGCTATCAATTCTTCCACTCTTTTTTCAAGATTTTTAGTTTCTTTGCACTGGGTACATAATTCCTCCTTTAGCTCTGAGAAGTTTGATGGACTGAAGACTTCTCTCATCTCATCAAAGTCATTCTCTGATCAGCTTTGATCCGTTGTTGGCGATGAGCTGCGCTCCTTTGCAGGGGGAGATGCGCTCTTATTTTTTGAATTTCCAGCTTTTCTGCCCTGCTTTTCCCCCATCTTTGTGGTTTTATCTGCCTCTGGTCTTTGATGATGGTGATGTACTGATGGGGTTTTGGTATAGGTGTCCTTCCGGTTTGATAGTTTTCCTTCTAATAGTCAGGACCCTCAGCTGTAGGTCTGTTGGAGATTGCTTGAGGTCCACTCCAGACCCTGTTTGCCTGGGTATCAGCAGCAGAGGTTGCAGAAGATAGAATATTGCTGAACAGCGAGTGTACCTGTCTGATTCTTACTTTGGAAGCTTCCTCTCAGGCGTGTACTCCACCCTGTGAGGTATGGGGTGTCAGACTGCCCCTAGTGGGCAGTTAGCCCCAGTTAGGCTACTCAGGGGTCAGGGACCCACTTGAGCAGGCAGTCTGTCCGTTCTCAGATCTCAACCTCCGTGTTGGGAGATCCACTGCTCTCTTCAAAGCTGTCAGAGAGAGTCGTTCGCATCTGCACAGGCCTCTGCTGCTTCCCCTTTTGTTGTTTAGCTGTGCCCTGTCCCCAGAGGTGGAGTCTACAGAGACAGGCAGGTTTCCTTGAGCTGCTGTGAGCTCCACCCAGTTCCACTTGTTCCGATCTTATGGGGAAAGCATTCAGTCTGTCAGCAGTAATATCCTGTTAGCCGTCATTTGTTTCATAGATGTTCTTTATCAGGTTGAAGAAGATCATTTTCCCTAATATACTGAGAGTTTTTGTTTTTAATGTAAATGAGATTTCAAGTGTATTCAAATGTTTCTTCTGCATCAGTTTTTATAATCACGTGACTTTAAAACAGCGTGGTTATGTGGTGGATACAGTGATTGAACTTCAAATAATAAATCACACTTGGTCATGATTTATAAGTCTTTTATGTCCTGTTAGATTAGATTTTCTTTACTTTTTTTTTTTTTTTTAAGACACAGGGTATCGTTATGTTGTCCAGGCTGGAATGCAGTGACTATTGTGACTATTCACAGGTGCGATCCCACTACGGATCAGCATGAGAGTTTTGACTGCTTCATTTCTGACCTGGGATAGTTCACCCTTCTTTGAGCCACCTGGTAGTCTCCTGCTCACGGGAGGTCACGACACTGATGAAAAACTTAGTGTGGACATGTGACCGGCATGACACACTCCATCTTAGAAATCCTTGGCTCAAGCAATGCCCCTGGCTCAGTCTCCCAAGAAGTTGAGAATATAGGCATGCACCACCTTTCCCTGTAGAATTGCCCTATAGAATGAAATATTAATTCGATTGAGGATTTTTGTTTAAATTCATTGAGAGACATTTGTCTGTAGTTTTCTTTTTTTCATTTGATCTTTTTTTTTTTTTTTTTTCTTGTTTTCATGTTCAAGTAATATCAGCTTCATAAAATCAGGTGGGGTATATTCAATTTTCTGGAAGAGACTATATACACTTGGTAGATTAATTCTTCTTTAAATGTTTGATTTGGTTCTCCAGTGAAACTATCTAGGCCAAGAGATTTTATTCAGAAGCTTTTAAACTACAAATTTGATGTCTTGAATCATTATGGTACCATTCCCATTATCCATTTCTTCTTAATTAGGCTTTAGTAGTTTGTGGTTTTTGACAAGTTTGTCTATTTATTCTACAGTGTTGACTTTGAGTGTGAACTACATAATATCCTGTTGCTAGCTGCAGGATCTGTAGTGACATCCTCTGTTTTATGTTTAATTTTGGTGGTTTGTGTGTTCTCTCTTTTTACATTTGTCACAGTTGCTGAAGTTTACCAATTTTATAATTTTAAAAAACAAACAGCCTTTTGTTTCATTGATTTTTTTCATTTTTGTTTTGTTTTGTTTTGTTTTCCATTTCTCTGTGTTCTGCTCTTATCTGCATTATTCCCTTCCTTATGCCTACTTGGGTTTATTTTGCTCTTCTTTTTCTAGTTTCCGAGATAGGATTCAACTACTGACTTGAAATCTTTCTTTGTTCTAGAATCTATGTTATCTGATATTAATATAGCCACTTTCTGTCTTAAAATAATTATCATCATGATATAACTTTCTCATGCTTTTATTTTAAGTCCACTTATGTTGAAGTTTCAGAGTTTCTTATAAACATCATATAGTTGGTTCACGTTTTTTATCTAATATACCAATCTCTGCCTCATAATTATATTAAGACCACTTATACTTAATGCTAAGCTCAAGTCTATTATTTTGTTTTTATAATTTGTTTTCTATTTTTTCTGTTTGTTGGTTTTTTGTTTTTTGGTTTTTTTGACAAGGTCTCACTCTGTCGCCCAGGCTGGAGTGTAGTGGTTCTCCACTCACTGCAACCTCCACCTTGCAGGTTTAAGCAATTCTCCCAACTCAGCCTCCTCCAGAAGCTGGGATTGCAGGTGCATGCCACAAAGCCTGGCTAATTTTTGTATTTTTTGGTAGAGATGGGTTCACCATGTTGGTCAGGCTGGTCTCGAACTCCTGATCTCAAGTAATCTGCCCACCTCGGCCTCCCAAATTGCTGCAATTACAGACATGATCCACTGCATCCAGGCTTTTGTTCTGAGACAGAGTTTCACCCTGTCACCCTGGCTGGAGTGCAGTGGTGTGATCTCAGCTCCCTGCCACTTCTGCCTCCCAGGCTGAAGTGATCCTCCCACCTCAGCCTCCTAAGTAGTTGGGACTACAGTTGCATGCCAACATGCCTGGCTAATTTTTGTATTTTTTTTGTAGAAAGAGGGTTTCCCCATGTTGTCCAGGTTGGTCTTGAACTCCTGGGCTCAAACAATCCACCTGCCTCAGTCTCCCAAAGTGCTGGGATTACATGTTTGTTGTTTCTCTTTCTCTTTTCTTGCCTTCCTTTGATTTACTTGAACTGGTTTTAGGATTTTATCACAAATTATATCTAGTGGTTTTGGGTTTTGTGTGTTTTATCAGGGATTTCTCTCAGCTTTACAATGTGTGAATATAACTTATCAAATGCTACTGATATCAAAGATTTACCATTTTCTGTGAAGCTTTGAAACTAACTTCTATTTTGATCCCATTCTCCTCCTCACTTTTAAATATAACTGTCTTGCGTACTAGATGATGTAGTAATTTTTGTTTCAAATATCACATACACATATGCTAATTTATTAACATATCTAAGGTCCTCATTTGTAGAATGGAGATACTTGTACCTATGGTATAGGGATATTTTTATCCCTAAATGAGAAAATGCATGCCCAGGGCCTGGCATGAAATGATAGTTATTTTATTATTGTCAAGAACCTATGCCACATGAACAGGTGATTAGGAAATATGCTACACGTTGGCTCACACCTGAGGAATAAACCGAGTCATGACATTGACAAGATAATTTGCCTGTTTTCAAAATTTTAGTGCACTTCCAGAAATTAGATTGCCCTAACAAATGTGAAAGCTAAACTTTCATCTAAGAACATGGTTTGAAATACTTGTATCAGTGAAAAATGGCAGAAAGAGGGAAGGTCAAATAGTAAACGTGATAGACAAAAAGTAGATAGATTATAACTCCATTTCTGGTTTATAAGAAAAGTCAAATACATTATTTTCCTTTAGGGTTGGTCATAATAGCAATTGTCACTCACCATTTATGAAAAAATATCTTACATAAGTCCAAAATGTTCTTTCTATTTTTAAACAGGCCAAGAAAACATTTGAGTATTATAATGAAAGTATTTACTTTAATTATAGAACTAATTTGAAATTAATCATCTCACATTGTGACCTCAATGAGACCATTAACTCTATCAGACAAACACACCATAAACTAGCTGAAGGGCTTACAAGTGTGGACTATTGTTTTAGATTGTGTTCCACAAAAATGCAGCCTGAGATAGACATTCAGGTGCTCTCAGGAAAAGGGAAATGAAGAAAGTGGAGGAGGCAGAAGAAGCTGCTAAGCCAGCATGTGGTCTCAGCTAAAACTGAGCTTCAACCTAATCTGAAAGGAAGCTCTCAGGTATGGATAGACTCGATGCCTCCTTTAAGAATTGGAGCAGGCCTCTGGTACTTCTGATCAGTGGTCATTAGCTATGGGATACTCCTGTCCCTGCGCAAAAAAGTGTCTCACAGTTAGATGAAGGATAATTATCTGGATAAGGCACAGCCCTAAATTGATAGTTACCAATTTAGCTACTCATTACAACTAGGGGTTGGGTATACTTGCCCCTAAAGAGGACTAGGATCAGTAAGGGAAATGGGGATTCTTATTTGGAACCACAAAAACTCTGTCTCTTTGAAGAATGTATTGGCTTTATAGGTAGGAGGTATGCATGTTTATATGTATAAAAAGGCAATGTAATACATTGCCTAAATTCTGCCAAAGAGAATCTGTGCTTGTAGTCCTTAAAACTATGGGTCAGGGTGAGGTATACACATCTGAAAAGTGATGATAAATACTAGAGAACTGCTTTCAAGAAAATGCACAAGCGTGCATACACAGAATATTTGCATAGGATTTCAGGGGTTCTTGGGATGAGTTGATGAAACTCACTCACAGATCCATTTGAATTTAAAAATTCTTCTCTGGACCATCTGGCTTTCATTTGGCCTTTACACCACCATTGGAAAGGTGATTACAGTCCAGAAGAACAAAGAAAACAGTGAAGAAGCAAGATACGGTTTCACATTACCAGGACAATGGAGAGACAACTGTTGAAAGAAATTAGTCGTAACTCACAAGGAGAAATCCACCAAACTAGATATCTCCAGGGACACATGGGGTGGGTAAAAGGATTTGAGGAGCAATGAAAAAAGGATTTCTAGATCTTATCTGCGTTTTTCTATAGCTGTCCACATCCTGCCCACACATAATGGGCATAATATCCCCACCCTTCTAGTAAGAGATAATATCAGTTCTCAACAGCTCTACAGGCACCCACTGCAAGCAAGCATAAGATATTGTTGTTTTCACATTTATTATATTGGGGGTAGCTTTTCCATCATCCTCTGGCTCCTTAATATGTAACAACATATTAAGTTTAAGTGTTCTATGACCCATCTTTCTTTCTTCACTGATCTTGCACAAAATTATTGCCATAATTCTATGAATGTACATTACCCAAAGGATACTCTAAAACCCAGTTTTAGGGGAAAAAAATATTCAGGAGTGCAATACGAGCAGCAGGCATTGAGTGGGATGTAAAATGGAATGCTGTTTTGCGAAGTGTAGTGATGACTTTCTATAGGTGCCCCAAATAAATACATTGCAGGTTTTGTTTATTTTTATTGACGTATGTAAACTAAAAGTAAAATTCTAAGGTCCCCAACCATCTGAGCAGATGCCTCCTCTCACCCAGGCACTCCAAATTTAACCTAAAATGCTGGTTCAGGCTATGACAGGAAGGGAGGGTCAGACACACCTCATTATACCCTACTCCCTTTTGGAATTTAGGAAAAGCCAACTAGCATTTAACATCTATACAGCCCTTAGGTCTGATAAGAAACATTTACAATCACTCTCTTTGAAGCCTGCTACCTGGAAGCTTCATCCGCATGATAAAACTTTGGTCTCCACAACTCCTTATTATAACCCAGACATTCTTTTCCATTGGTAACAACTCTTTTAACCAATTGCCAATCAGAAAATTTTAAAATACACCTATAACCTTGGAGCCCACCGCCCCCCCCCCAACTACCACCACTTTGAGTTGTCCTTCCTTTCTGGACCAAACCACTGTATATATTACACGTATTTGATTGATGTCTCGTGTCTCCATAAAATGTGTAAAACTAGGTTGTTCCTTCACCACCTGGGACACATGTTCCCAGGATCTCCTGAGGGCTTTGTCATAGGCCATCGATATATCTTTAAGTATTTTACAGCTTTTTGACTCTTTGTTGACATACATAACATTCATACTTAAAGGTGTATATATGTCATAAACTTGATTAATTTTTCTCTGAGAATACCTGAGAAACCAAACTTTACCTGCCTCTTAGAAGCTACTCTGAAGCCCCATTTCATGGTCACAGTTTTATCTAAGACCTTTTTGAAGGCACAGCTGAACTGGAATTAATTCAGAAGCCATTCACATTTGTAGCTAATTTATTCTGACTATATTCATTCTAATGCTATCTTATTATCCCTGAATGCTTGTCCTGGTAGTTATCCTTCAATTTAAGGAATGTGCCAGTCTTGCAATGATACCTCGTGATAAGAAGGTTCTCACCTTCTTTTCCAAATAATTCCTTTTGTTATTTTAGCTTCTCAGCATCTGGAACTCTCGCCGTTAAAACGCCCTTCGTGAGAAACAGCAAGGACCTTTTCATCCTGACCTCTATTTTGAGGATCAGTTAAGAGGCCCTTGTCTGGGTAGGAAGCAATGTAGCTACAAACAGGATGGGAAGTACTGATCACACACTGATACCCACACTCTTGGACAGGCAAAGTGCAAATCTGGAAAATATTACAGTGACTTGGGCAAGAAAACAAGTTGAAATGTTCATTGAATCTTCTTCATTGATTTAGAACCTATGAGTAGATTTTCTTTCATTGCTGTGAAATGTAATGACAGGTAGGGCTTCAGATAACCATCCCCAAATCCGGATGCTTATCTAAAGTAAACCTGCCTGCCTGCAATCCTTTTGACTTTCAAAAATAGAGCCTGAATTCATGGGGAGCCCTGCATCCTAGGCAATGTGGAGCAGTTCCTGTGTTTAGTAAGGAATATTTCTTAAGGCTTTATTTCTTCCCCCGCTTTCCTCCAGGTTAAACCCAGACCCTGAAGACAAATCTAGGGCAAAGTAAAACAAACAATAAAAATTACAAGAGCAAGAGTCGGGAGAGGCGTTGCAAGAGGGGAGAAGTAGAAAATCTAGGGTTTCATTTGTGACCGCCCTATTTTTGAACTGAACAGCTTTCCCATTGTATACCTACACCAATATCCACTAAACTCTTCTGCTTCACTTTTTTATTTAGTTAATTTATTTTTATTTTTGGGGATACTCCTGATATGTGCTGGATAGAAGGTATTCTTATTCAGCAAGACTTGTCCGGAGCAAATCTGTGACAAGATAGGAATTTAAGCTCAGATGTTCTCACTTTCTTTCTCAGAGGCAACTACTGCACTGCCAACACCACCCAACTCCCAAATATTGCTTTTAATTTATCCTTTTATTTTCCTCATTTTTTTCCTTCGTTCATTTAAAGATTGAATACCTACTTGCATCATTACTTGAGTGTCTTAATGCCCTTTCAGATAATCTCTTAAGAAATTTAGGAAATATTTGATTAATCCACTTTCCCAAGGTAAAAGATCTTAGTGTTATTTTAATTTTCATATAATGTGAATCCGTAAGGTTACAAAATGCTTTGACTTCAGAATATCAAAGCCCAGCACCGTTAGAAATGGGAGCCAAATTTAGGGCCCTCGCTTCTCAGAATACCTTAAACTTATGACAAGTAAGAGTGGATTTCCTACTTGAACTTTTTGTAAAATTTGTCCTGCTCAAGAGATAATCTGAACATACACAAACTGAGACTGGAAACTTGATTTCAAGTCCGTCGCCTCTATTTTCCTTTCTTCTAATTGATTTTTCACACTAAAACCAAAATGCTATCTACCCACCAATATGGATTTTGTAATGAAAATCCAATCATGACAGTCACTACTTAAAACCTTCTTTTGAGAGAAAGCTCAATTCGTCTGATGACCTTTAGCAGGATATGGCTACTGCCCACCACTGGGATTCTTCTAATTTTCATTCTCCCTGTTCTGTAATTCTGAGCTGAGGTTTGGTTGATATGGAAACAAGAGAGTTTCATACAGTCCTGAAAAGTACAGAACAGGAGACTCCTGTGAGAGGTTACCAGATTTTAAAAGGCTTCAGAACTAATATAAATAAAAGGGAGGTTCAAGGTCTTTTTACCAGTTTCTTCTTCAAAACCAAATTTGAGGAAATAAAAGTACTTACTCCTAAGGTACACAATTTGAGGAGGCCCTATAATGATTTATTGTTCTTCCCGTAGTATTAGTGAAATTGCTGTTTAGTTATTTATTGATGAAATAAATATATTTGTAAAAACTTCAAGAAGTAATGAAAAGATACAATAATACTAATTTTCACCAATCCTAATAAACATTTTTCATATTTTATTATTTCTGAAATAAAATAAAATAATAATAATGAAGATGTAGAAATTCATGGTGCATTATAATCTAAATATTTCTTCTTAGGACTACACGGAATACTAATATATCTTATAGTAGTTGGCAATTAAATTTAATAAGATATGGTAGCCAATTCTTCCTTTCAAACCACAGCTTTAGTATGTACTACAATGATAACTATTTCTTGTGTATACTTGTCCATTTTTCATGCATATGCAATTATGCAAACAAAATGAGAACATATATGATTCAAAATTCAAAACTCAGCATCACATTTATTATCATGCATGCAGGAAAATTCTGAATAATGTTTCTAGTAATTATCTGTGCCTTTATTGTGCCATCTTACTTAGAATTTTATCATTCTTTAAAGCGCTACTGGATTCTACTTGCTAATAGTATATTAGTATATCAACATTGTCAACACTGATATTTATAAATTCATTATGCACAGTTTATGTAGTTTCTTTAATATGACACTAACTTTCTCTATGTTATATTTGCTGTCATAATAGTAATTTGAAAGTTTTTCTCTCTAAGGTCTAAAACTGTTTAATTATCTTTGAAATCCTATTTCTGAAAGGTTTAAGAGAATTTTTATGTTTATAAGTAAAATCATATGAGCCTAGTACTTTTGAGGGGAAGAAAGGAAGAGGAGGTAGTAAGTTTTTTGTCAAGTATGTCAATTTGTTCCAAATAAATTGGCCCTCTTTTCTAAAGTTATCATTATTTTTTCTAGAAAATCATGCATTTCATCCATGTTTTAAATGTATTCACATAAGATTGAGAAAAGTATTCTCTAGCGTGCTTGTGATTTTTTTCTATATCCATGGTTATTTCTCTGTTTTTCCTAATTGCATATATTTATACTTCTTTTTTTTCTAATACATTTAGTTAATAGTTTAGTTAACTCGTTTTTTCAAAGAATCAGATCTTATCATTCATGTTGGCAAATTTGTCTTTTTTTTTCCTCTCTCCTTTTTTGTTTCTTAGTTTCCTGGGTTTGATGCTAAGTTGTTGAGTATTTCATTTTTATTCTTTCTGGTTTAGTGAGCTAAATTTGTACAGTACTAGGTAATTTTTTTTTTTTTGACAGAGTCTTGCTCTGTTGCCCAGGCTGGAGTGCAGTGGCACAACCTCGAATCACTGCAACCTCCACCTCCCAGGTTCGAGTGATCCTCCTGTCTACAGTCCCCCAGTAGCTGGGATTACAGGCACGTGCCACCACGTCTGGCTAATTTTTGTACTTTTAGTAGAGATGGGGTTTCACTGTGTTGGCCAGGCTATTCTCGAACCTGTGACCTCAGGTGATTTACCTGCCTTGACCTCCCAAAGTACTATCTTTAGGAATTAAGACTAACAGTTTTCCCCTGAAGACTGCTTTAACCGTGCCCCTTTCATTTTGATGCATAGATTTTTCCAACCCTTATTTTTCTAAGTGTGTTGTAGTTTAATTTCTGATATTAATTTTGACCCGAAAGTTAAGGAGAAAATTTCCTTAACATTTTTCTGGTAAGGTTTTCTCTTTATTTAAATAAATTTCTAGACTTACTACATTAGAAGCACAGAATGTCACTGAGAATTGTTATGACCTAATACAAGGTAGAATTTTGTAAATAATTTACGGACACATGAAAAGCAGGTGTCTTTTTGATTTTCTGGTTATATAGTTGCATATACTTCATTGAACATGTTATTAATATCTTTATATCTTAAATATCTGTACTATTTTTGCACGGTTGATATGTTTTGCTCTGAATGAGGTAGGTAAAAATCTCAGCCAGCATTTTCTAAAAATGTATTTTCCTTTTTTGGGGTTTGTTTTTCTTCAGATTTTTTGGGCTATGTGATTTGGCTAAAAAAAATCATGGCATATATTCATTGTGATTTATGCCACTTTCATTTTTGAATCGTTATCCTTGTCACATGAATTCAACCTTGTTGGATACTATTACTCTTGCTTTTCTTTTTCCTTGCCCTTCTCTACTGTGTCTTTGTCCATCATTTTACTATACATTTATCTCTCACTATTTTAAATGCCTTTTATTTAAAGTGCTTTGATACAGTTCTGATTTTTTAATGTAATCTGGGAATAGTTTTCTTTTTACAAGTATGTTTATTTTATATGTATTTATTGCTAAGTTAAATGTATTTTCTTAGGTTCACCACCATATTTTATGCTTTCTGTTTTTAATGCTTCATTTGCGTTTTTAATTTTTGCTATGATTTGTGCATTTTTTTTTGTTCTATGGTCTGAATGTTTGTTTTCCGATCGTTTAGAAGATTCATGATCTTCAGTTTTCTGCTTCTTATTTTCATCATTTCAGTGAACTTAGCAAGACAGAGATGTTTTTGTTCTGCCATATGTATTTAAACTGTCCATTGATTTAAAGCATTGATATTTTCTTATCTCTCGGTCTTATGTGCTACTTTAGAGTCTTTAAACTAAATATTTTGAAGGTTGGGGGCTTTGCTGAAGCTAACAGAATGTCATCAAAAGAGCAGAGGATCAAGATTACTAAACTATTCAGCCTCCACACAGAGCATCTCTGCTTTCATTTATTTTATGTATTTGCTTATGAAAGATTCCAGTTAATAAAGGGCATGTGACTGAAATAACTTCAAAAATCATTGATGTAGATATCTAAAGCTGGTGTTTTCTGTTCAAAAGTGAACAAACGCAGTATCACTAGAAAAAGGTAAATACAACTCTATCTTCCCATTTTCTACCATGAGGAGTAACTTTCTGATTACTTTTAGGTTGGTGCAAAAGTAATTGCGGTTTTTGTTCTTATTTATGGGAAATAATAAAGTAAGTCACTCCTGATTTTTAAGCTCAACAAATTAAATTATCTCTGAGTGATTCAAGTTATATTTACCAAGTATGGTTCACTTAGAAGAAAGTCAGTTACTTAAGGAAGAGAACAGCATTGACTACTGTAAATTGAGTCTATCTTTTGCCCAGGTATTTTCCATGTTTCATACAGGCTGATGATTCTAATAAATTGGTCTTTTCTCAAGAAAACAGCTATAATTTCTCTATGATTAATACAAATACCAATGTCTAGGTTTACTCATTCATTCATTCAAAGTTACTGAATACCTACTACATGCCAGTCACAGGAGAAGTGGAAACAAATAAGTGAACAAAAAGAAGATGCTTCCTGTCATCAAGATTATTTGCTTGTCTTCTAGTAGGAGAAACAATAATTGATGATGAATATTTGTAGATCATTTTTGGAAGGTAAAAATTTGGGAACTCTGTATTTCCTGCACCTAGCCCAGTATCTGGCAAATGATAAGCACTAAATAAATATATGTTGAAAGAACTCACGTTGGGGAAGATGGAGAAAGGGAAGCTTTCAGTTGAGAGTCACAAAATATTTCCTCAAAGGTCAGGTAATATTCCATGAAAATTTAAAGTATCCATATAAAAAGGACACCAAATGAATGCGGAAGTACACATTTAATAGAAGGTTGAAGTAGTGCCATGTCAAGAACCATGAGAAATCTAGAAAGGAGTCGGATGGGAGTCCTCAAATTGGCCGAGAGGGAGAATGTGTTGACAGTCTCTGAGCAGGTACACTGTATGAATGAGGCCATACTATAGGAATATTATTGTGCCAGTAGCATTTGCTGATCAGATGTTAAGTTTCCCAAAACCACATGGGGAAATCATAGCTATATTGCCAGCAATTCTAAAGCATAATCAGTGCTGCAACTTCCCTTCCTTTACATAAGACTCAATATGAAAAATCACTCATGGAATGAGTATCGCCCATCTTGTTTTAAGTGTTTGTAAATGGCATGATTAATAATAGAAAATACTGACATTAAAAGAGGGACAATAAAAGATAAATACATGTACATGAATGATTAATCAAGTCAATTTCATAAGTTAAAAAAAGATTATATAAGAAGCATATTTGGAACTGACTTCTCCACATTCCCAGTCAGTGGTATCTTTTGAGAAATTAACTTCTTAGTGACATCCCACTTCTACTTTGCTTTTTCTCCAATAGTCTCCCTTCCCCCTAACCCTTGCCTTGGAGATAAAGTTGTCTGCCTTTCCTACTCATTTGATGGTAATATTCTCTTTAAATTTATGTATTACACATTTATTCCTTCCCTGGTCTGTGAAATCCTTAAGAGCCGCGGCTTTGTCATTTTATTCTTGTCTCAATAGTGGCATGTATGGTCTGTAGTAGGTAGTAAAGGTGGTAAAATTATAGACCATCTTTCATGTAAAAATCTTAAGCACTGATTCATTATCATAAGAGCAGAAGCTTCACCACTAGCAATCTTTTTTCTGATTAAGCTTTCTTTGCCTAGCAGTTTATTACAGGAACATTAGCCTAGCAAATTCACAAATCTTACCTCTCTATTTTTTTTATAAAGTTGGCCATATCAGGGCATGTTTCTTAGTTTCCAAGGGCTACTGTAACAAATTACTAGAAACTCATTGCTTAAAATTCAATAGAAATTTATTTTCTCACAAGTCTGGAGGCCAGAAGTCCAAAATCAAGGTGTCAAGAGGGTTGCGCTCCTTCCAGAGGCTTTAGGGAGGATTCTGCTTCTCACCTCCTCTGGCTGCTTCACTCCAGTCTCTATTCATGTGATCACATTGCCTTCTCCTATTATTTCTTATTAGGAGAACTGTCATTGGATTTGGGATGATCTCATCTCAAGATCGTTAACTTAATTACATTTGCAAAGACTCTTTTTTCAAAATAAGGTAACATTCACAGATTCCAGATTTTGACACGGACATATATTTTGGGAGTCACCATTCAACCTACTACAATGTCCGTCTGAAGTTTCTGGTCAATTTTTCATTAATCTTTTTCACAGCAAGTAGAAATTGCTGAGTCTAAATCTACTTTGCCTAATTTACAGTCAAGTCGCAGACCCCTAAATGTGAGAAAAAGTTAATTTTGTGTCACAGGCACTGGAAAACCTATTGAGAACATATATAAACATATTTACTTATGAAAAAGAATTCTCCACTTGAGTTTTTTCTTTCTGCAAGTTAGATATTTATTGAGAAAAGAGTGATGCTTACTTTTCAAATATTTCTGGCACCGAAATATGTGAACCAGCTCCCCTCTTTTGTCCATGTTTCTCTTTGCAGACTTTCTTGATTTTAATTATACATTAGATATGTGACTTTGAGGGTAGGCTTAGGACTAGGGGTTAGGCGTATGAGTGGTGTTAAGGCTAGGACTAGGATTAGGACTGTAATTAAGGGTTAAGGGTATGTTTAGAACTAGGATAGGATTACTGTTAGGGTTAAAGTTAGGTTAGAACTGAAACTAGAGCTATGTTTAGGGTTAGAGCCAGAGCTAAGGCTAGGTTTAGGGCTAAGTTTAGAGTTAAGCTAGGATCTGGGTTAAATCAGGGATGATATCTGGCATTAGGTCAGGGTGAGATTTAAACCTAATGTTACGATTTGAGTTATATTAGGAAAGTGTCAAGACCTCACAAGGTTAGGTGAGAGTTAAGAGTGTGATCTTGACCAAATCACATTCTCTGAAACAGTTTCCTCTTCTCTAAAATGATGACAATGTCACAGGATCCTTGGGGTGTTGGTTCACCAGCCAGAAACCTCTATGGCCGGTGGCACCTTTGCCTGAGTTTTGGTTGGGCCTGCTGGGCTCATTCCGCCAACTTGGCCTGGCAAGCTGAACTCAGCTCACACTACCAGCCCCGATTCCACATCTGCCAAGAATGACCCAGGCATGGAGCAGTGAGGGGTGTGTGAGTGAGCAAGTGTGGGGTCCAGCCACTGTGCAAAGCCAGGCATGCCAGTTGCAGTGGGGTAGGCAGCTCCAGGTGCTGGCATGGGTGCTGCCTCCCTGACAGGCTATGGCTGGACCAGGCATACTGCTAGCAGCTTCCACTGTGGACACTGGGGAACATGGTGGTGCCCAGAAGCTTGGAAACATGCAGAACCGCAGGGTCCCAAAGAGGTTGTCACAGCCCTAGCTCAGGGAGCTTCTAGGTTTGAGCTCCCCAAAGGGCAACAGCTCTTCATTCCTTCTCTCTTCTCTTCTTCTCATCACCCACAATGTGGCAAGCAAGGGGGCATGTTTCAGCCCCTTTTGTGTTATAGCTCTTTCAGTCCCAGTCCCATCATTCAGTGGGTCTGCATCCAGGAAGAATGAGGTACATAGACAACAGGAGGGTGATCAAGGCAAAGAGGTGCTTTATTGAGCAGCAGCACAGCTCTCACGAAACTGGAAGCGGCTAGCTCCTTTCCACAGGCAGGTTGTCCAGACATCTGCTGGAGTCTGGCTGAGTCCAAGGTTTTTATGGGCTTCAGAGAGGAGGAGGTGTGTGCTGATTGGTCCATGGGTAACCATGGGTGGGTCTGGAAAGAGCACCATCAATTCTCATTCCATCAGCAGAACTGGCAGTCTGACCCCTAAGCTTCAGGCCATCCTGGGCCTGAAGGTGGGTCTTTCCTGGGGACTCACCCCTTTCTGCACAGGAGTCTGTTTGCCTCCTGCTGCCATCAACCTATAGTCCACAGCGCCCAGGTGCCTGCAGGCCCATGCCAAGCTGCCCTTACCCCTCTGCTCAGCCTCCCTCCGATGCTCTTTGGTGCCCAAAGTTCAGCTAAGGTGGCAGGGGGCTGGCATGTCAGAACTGCCCCAAGCATGCATACACACAGCCGAGTTGCAACAGCACCCAGGTTGAGCTTCAACTTTGCTTCATAATTGGAGGAGGCATCAGGAGTGGGGAGAGGCCAGGCAGTGGGAGCAGGCACTTCCAAGCTGACAGGGAAGGGGGGCTTCCTGCGCCCCTGAGAGTGCAGAGATTCCCAGATCTGCAGCTGCAGCTGAGTGGCTGAAGCTGCGCCTAGAAGGGTGAGGCTCCTGCCTGATCCCAGCTCCTGCTGGCTCCACAGGGTACACAGACCTGGCCATGCCCTCCCCACTGCAAGTGGCATCATGGCAGTGGCTGCTCCAGAAAGGTCATCACTGCCATCAATAACATTCACCTTACAGTGCTCTTACGTGGAAAAGGTGTTCTACTCCACAGGAAAGCTCTTAGAAAACTCCAAATTACAGTGAAAACTGATAGTATTTTTTCAGTATTATTACACATATAGATCAAAACTGTACTTGTCCAGAGGAAAGTTAGGTTTGACATAGTTTGGTTAAGGTGATGGGATTTTTTTAAAATAAATATTATTGTTTATAGTCAATCCTAATTTATTCCAAAATAAGCATTCACTAAATGCTGTGCACTGTATATATTGTGCTTATTGCTTTAGAATATTTGCAGGGAAATATGTTTATATGACATTCTTCTTTCTCTAAAATAATTTCCCAACTCTAATGGTCAGACAAACCCATTCTGAAATTACAGTGAACATTTGAAGGTAATATATGCATGTTTGTCTGTGTGTAACTTGTTTGACTGAGATTACCGTTGGTAAACATTTTAGCAGAGAAGCACATAAATGAGAGCTGTTGTAGTCCTAGAAGGCTTTCCAGAACACAGATCTTATCTGGGCTGAAAAACTGGCAAGTATTTATGAAGGCAATGGGAGATCACACATTGTTGCAAGGAAAGTGGAGCACAGGCTGTTAGACAGAAATGACCATTTTATGCCCAGGAGTTGTTGAATAAACCTAGACTACAACCACAATGCATGTTGTATGTGTTACATACTAGTGGGGGAAATGTTTGCATTACTGTGCTGCAAACAAACAAGAAGGGGCCTTGAAAACCACAGGGTACAATTTAGATGTTTGTCCCCCCAAATGTCATGTTGTAATGTAATCCCCAATGTTTGAGGTGGGGCCTGATGGGAGGTGATTGGATCATGAGTGTAGATTTCCCATGAATGGTTTAGCACCATCCCTTTGGTGCTGTCCTCAGATAGTGAGGGAATTCTCCTGAGATCTGGTTGTTTAAAAATGTGTGGCATCCCTTCCTCCTTTTCTCTTTCTCCCACTCCCACCATGTGATATACTGGCTCCCACCTTGACTTCTTCCTTGAGTAAAAGCTCCCTGCGGCCTCCTTGGAAGCAGAGCAGGTGCTGGCACCATGCTTCCTGTACAGCCCATAGCACTGTGAATCAATTAAACCTCTTTTCTTTATAAATTACCCAGCCTAAGGTATTTCTTTATAGCAATGCAAGAATGATCTAACACACCAGGCAAAAGATGGTGGACTAGGTGTCATATAAAATATTCAGTGACAAATGATTTCTCAGTACAGCATTAACATACTTCAAATAAGTGGATTAAACACAATTATTGTGATCTGAGAAATGAGTAAGGATCTGAAGTTTGGGAAACTGAGGAAGAGAAGGCCAGCCAAATGCTTCTGTCAAGGTTGAAGTTATAAGTGTCTGAATTGGCTGATGGAACTTTAAATAGAAAGAGAAAAGGCTCCAGGGACATTTGATAGAAACAAATATCAAAATTTCCTGACTAATGAAATGGGAAATATGATGATACAGAATAATGGAAGATTGCCTTTTGATGTAGGCTGGACATGGGAAAGAGCAGGGTAAGACCACTGACAAAGATGGAGAACTTAGCTCAGATTTAGCAGAGTACTTTAGCAGAAGTACTCGCCTGGATGAATCAATTTTAAGTTTTCAGGACACAATTAATTAGATTTAGAGCTCAAACTATAAGAACACAAATTCACATCTTTTTTGATGGTTCATAAAACTCTTCAAGACCATGGATACATACATTTGTTTTGCTCCCAGTCCACATTCAGATTAGACAAACTTTTGGAGCAAGAACTTTTTTCTTAATGACTGTGTGATATGTTTCTTCTCTCCTCTGCATACGTGAGGTGGAATAACATGGTGTTTACCCGTGTGTTCACTTGTATCTATAATGCTCATACAATCTTACACCCATTCCTTAGTACCAATCTGTGTGTTGAAAGTGTGTGCATGTGTGTATGTCAAGAGGATAAACAGCCACAGATGAAGAGCATAAAAATGGAAGATGAATGTATTTCTATTTCCCTTGTATATTACAGTGAATAGTAGTTAAGAGACGTGACCTTTCCTTTTTTCTGAGTCCAAATTAAAAAGTCACTGGGGCCTTTCTCATGAAGCTACAACTTAAGAACCTCGCCCTATCCTGAATTTTGAGGTGTGGTATGACCAGCATGAATTTAAGCCACCTCCCTTTACTCTTAAGATTCTCAATTCAAGGAAAAAGCTTGAGGCTGGAACAATATTGTTCAGTCAACACCCTTTCAAACCCTGGTGAGGATGAAAGGGTCCATAGCTCCTTTTTCATTCTTTGTGACAGTTAAACCCTGTTTTGCTTTTTTAAATACAGATTTAACCTAGGGCCTGTTCTTTTTCAATGTGATCCACTTGGCCGCACCCATTTGGAAGAGCCTATTACTCTGGTCAGGGTTGGTTTGGCTTGCTACAAGCTCTTGCTGCATTCTTTTTTTAGAGCCTGCCAAATGTGGGACAATGGGTGTGCCTTGTTGACATCCTGTGGTTCATCAGATATGTAGGATCATTCTGCAGTGCAACCTCTTTAGACGCTTACAGCTGTGCTAGGAGGCCCAAGTCAGCGTGTCTGTGAGGAAGCCCAAACTCTGGTTCACACGAAGGGCCATTTAACCAAAATGCTTGTGGGAAATGGGAGCACAGGCATGCCTTCCTCTAATGAAATACACGGGGCCCTCTTCATACCTAGATGAGTGATTTGCTATTGCAAATGTTTGCCTATCTCTCCAAACCATAATTTATCCCCAAAAGATGACTATATTACCTAGGCATTTAGACAAAAGAACCACACACAAAATGGATTTCCTTTGTCAGTTCTGATTTTTAAAGTCCATGTTCCATTTTTGATTTGCCACATGAAGACCAAAAGCTACTCTCAAAGGATCAGTTGGGGATACAGGGAATATTAGTGTGCAGTTAAAATGGATATTCCATGTGGGAAAGACCCAGAGGACATAATTTTGGACTGGAGAAGGCAAGGATCACCAGGAGTTTGTCACTCAAATATATCATCTAACAAACCCACATCTTATCCACAATTACGGGTTTAAGTTGATTAACAGTGTAATCTTATTAAGTACAAATGCTCTCTCAGGTGGTTGGGCTTCATTCAAATTTCATTATGAAGTATTTCAATGAGATTTAAGCTTCTCTTTCTGAGAACCTGGGAGTCACAGGAAATGGGAGTGTGGAGGGAGAAGGTGAGGGGTACGCTTCATTTCTAAATCTATTGCAGGGAGTATTATCACAGCTAACATGAATGAATAAAAATAAAATCACAGTTTCTCTCTGATGAGGATTCACTGAATATTTTTAACATGAGAAATAGACTCTAATAGAGAGAGAAAGAGACAGAAAGAAAGAGAGAAAGACATAGAAAGAGAGAGAGAAAGGTGTAAATCAAATGTGGCAAAAGTTGGTGATGCATTTCACCACTTGTGCAATCTTTCTGTAGATTTAACAGTTTTCAAAATAAGTAGTTATTTTAAATAATGAAATCTCACACCTGAAGAGTTTATTTTGAAATCATCAATGTTGTCAGCTGATGGTTGATATCATTAATACTCATTTTTCATTGAGCAAAAAGAATGGGAGCAGTATTTATGGAGGCGAGGAAGATGATATTAGAGAACTAGGAGGTAAAATAAGAAGTGTATTGGAACCAGAAATTGGGAGGTGGGAAGTAGGATAGGAGACTGAAAATGAAAATAAGATAGAAGAAAATAGAACATTTCAATACTATCAATTTCACTAAAATTCCTATCTGTGAAATTTCTGCCATGGACTGAGGTGGACTAAAGTTCAAATTAGTAGATCAACTCTGGATTCTGAAGTTGAATTTCTCATCTTTCCTGATTTGTTTTATATCTCATATTTCATTTCTCCGAGATAGATGACTGTTTTCTCCATTCAGCACTTGTTTCCCCAATTAAAAAGGAGAGAACCTTCTATTTGTCTCCCTTCCTTCTCTTCTTTCATCAATTCTGATCTGCATTTCTGAGACTGCCTTATTTTAATATGCTCAATGAAGGTCATGAGCCACCTTTTGGAGCACCCGTGCTCAGCATCTTTCACACAATTACAGTAATTTTCACAAAAGAGACAACTGAGGGTCAGAGAAGTTATATAATTCATCCAACTTCATATATAATCCAGGGCTGTCATCACAATCCATAGCTGTACCCTTCCAAAGTCCCCTGTTTTGAAGTTAAACACCACATTTTGGAGAAGTGGCTTAAAAGGAAAGAAAAGAATCAAAGGGCTGCAAACACGCTTTACTTAATTGTAAAGAAGACTTAAACTTTCTATTGAATTTCATGATAAAATTAATGACAATGGCTTGACAGAAATGAAAAGTAAATCTTTAAATTTCAGTAGAATAAAGGTTGAGATGATTTTCATAGCTCTCCCTCATTGATTTTTGTTGAATTAATAGACTTACCTCAGCATGGGACTTGGAGACAGATGACCCAATTCTGAGCTCTGGTCTTAGTCTGTGCCCTGGGAAAAGTCTCTTCAACTGTCTCCACCTTGATTTCCCTCTTTGTACAGTGGGTTTAGCAAGAAATTCCCATCTTTTCTTCTTCTCAGGAGCTACTGTGAGCACTGAGACAATGACTGCAAGACCCCTCCCCAATCTTCCTAAACAAAGGGCAGCCTACAATTGTTATTATTATTACTTACAGCAAACATAAAAATTGGCAGTATTTCTGTACCATTTTCATGATACTCAAATATTTTCTTCTTTATTTTTATACAAAATAACAAAATCCTTAGAATTTCTCCTACGATTGTGGTTTCTTAATGCCATAATTTTAAAATCTGAACTTAACTTCTTGTTCAGTTCAACTATTTCCAAAACACAGGTGATCATAGAAATTATTTATATATTAACCAACTTTCTAAATGCTGGTCTTCCTTTCTCACTAAAGAACATAAAAATTAAAGAAAAAAATTTCTGATTTCTTTAACAGACTATCATTGGGCAAAACAGGGCAGCGTTCCCTAGAATTTTGGATTTCATGGATTACTAATTTTATTTATAATAAAACGTGCGCATGTGTGTAATATTCTAGTTGGCCAAACACACACACACACATGCACGCACACACACACTCCACCAGTCATCAACTATCAAAGCCATTTTCTAAAAGAAAGGGCAATTTAACCTATAAACTATTCTCAGAATAAAAGAGGAAAGGCCTTAAAAATTAAAATAAATCTGATATCCTGAAATATTGCTTAATCATTGTTTTTCTAATTTCACCACTATCCATTGGAGACCTTTCTACACATCCTGGTTCATATATGAGCTATCGGAAGCCATTGAACTTGTAGACTTATTAAGAGTGAACTGCCCCCTCCCAAGTTAGGTATTTGCCCACCATCCACCCAAAGGCTCTTAAACTGCCACTTTCTTAAACTGCCACTTTGAGCCCTCCTTGCTTTCCTAAACAGGTCTATTTTTACCTCGGTGTGACTGTTTCCTTTCAGAGAAAATCCTGCTCAGTCCTGTCAGGTCCTGTCACAAGCTTTGTGAACATTTAGTAAGTAAATGTTGGTCTCAGTTCAGTTTCTCTTGTCCAAAATAAAGGAAGGAAACATGTCTTTCAGGGTTTTGACTTTATATTTGCTTTTGTGATGTCTTCCTTTTAATTCAATAAAACTGACAGAAGGTGATATTGATTCCGCTAAAGAAAAGACAATTTGTGGAAAAGGAAACGTCTTTAAAGTACTCTTTCTTACTTTTATTTTTTTCATTTGGAAAGATAAGATTTATTTAAAAGATGAAAATATCTTATTATGTTGTCTTTTCTTTTACTGTTTCCTCATATATTTTGGGACCACATTCTCTGAGAACCATGTAAAAAAATTTTGAGCTAAACACAATTATCCATCTAACTGTGGATTGTTTTTCCACAGCTGGAAATTCAAAAGAAGAGAATAATTTGAGGATTAATTCAGCCTTTACTTGGGAAAAAAATTTAAAGAGGACGTCAAGTGTTTTTGGAAATTGAAATAAGTTACCAGAATGAAAATGTTCTTCAGTAAATATAAGATATTAAAAATATAAGAAATAAGAGAAGACTTTAAAAAATACGTATCACTCCCCCATTCCACACATCACCTTAGTCTTACGGATTAGCATTCTTTTGTATCTCTGAGTATGTTCAGAAAGATTCCACACTTGGACATTTCTTATCACATATATCCAGTCCTCAAGGTCATGTCCTGTAGCCATTCTTCTCTGTCTCTAAAGTAATTTGCAGAATTGGGTGTAGTCTAGTGTATGCTAATTCTTCATTATTTTCTATCCCAAAAGGTCAAAGCATAATATGGAAATTCTTGAACTTGAAAGAGGCACTCAGCCTACATATCCAGCTCTGCCCAAATTAAAACATCCAAAAATACCATTTATTCCTACAACAGCAAGGGCTGATGTTAAACCCAGGGGAGTAAGAATATCCACTAATAAGACTTTGAAATTGTTCTCAGTGACTCAAACTTCCCCAAATTTCAACAAGATTCCTTCAGAATTAAAAAGAAATGACTGTTTTACTCTACAACTTCAGCATCTGTAATCTGAAACTTCTTCTGTAATGAGAAAAATCTACAGAGGATTTCCTACTATTTAACTAGACTGGAAAGTCAGAAAACTGGATTTTGTCCCTCAGAAAATGATCACAAATCCACATCTCCAGGTTTCCCCCATGTTTTACCATTTGCTAGCAAGAATTTCCTCAATTCCTGAGAGGGTAAGATAAAATATGGGCACACACAAAAATCTAAGAAATATTAGAAAGCACCATTAATATTATGCCAATATGAGGAAACTGGTCCAATTTTACAAAAGCTTGCAGCTTGATGGGTGGTGAGTTGCATGAGCTATAGTCAAACATACATAGTCAATCACAGCTCCTCAATACCCTTAGTTTAAGGACTCCTACTTCAGATAAGCAGTATGAATGAAATCCTTCTGAAGTAGGAACAACTTCTATGAATTTTCTTATCGAAATGATAAATTATAATAAATAATAATTTAGAAGTCTGGCAGTCTTACAAACACCTTCAAATAAAATATATTATTGGTTGAGGGCCTGGGGCATAATTGTAGAAGTTATCTTGCATTCCTATTACCCAGTAGACTATTCAAAGTTGATAAGCTTTGGTACTGGTTTTAAATAAATCTAACAATCTCACCTCTTTGAACAGGACTTGTTGGTATGAATACAGAAAAACATGCCCATTTATCCACTTTATAATCCTTCATATGTAAACAGAAGCAGATTAAAACAAAATTCACAAATAACAGACCATAATTTGCAGTATAAATAATCACCGGGCCCAGGATTTCCATCCCAAGCACACCACACAAGACCATGAGCCTATCTAAGTTCAGGCATCATGTCATTTATCTGGCATATCTAGCAATATGATCAACACATGGCAGAAGCACTGTTAAGTGTTAAACTATAAATTCTATAGAGACATATCTATCATATTGCCTATTATAGCAGAGGGCCTGGCAGGCAGTAAGATTTATTAAATCGATGTGATATAAATACTTTAGTGGGTGAGTGAATTGATGAATGGTTTGAATTAGGTAATTAGTGGACAACAGCAGAGATGTTTCAGGAGGAGATAATGTCATAGAGGCAGTTGCTTGTAGGTTGAATACCATGCATGGTAGGTAGATTTACTCTTGGAGGCCATGGGAAGTCATTAAATATTCTTGAGGGAAAACAGAATTGGTGGAATTGTTATCTGAGAAATATTGTGGTGTTTTTTATATGTTGGATTGAGTAAGGAGAGAGTAAAGGGAGAAAGAGTCAAATATATCCATAAGCTTTAACACAAAAGAAGTGGAGAATGTCATCTTCCAAATATTTCTCATTTCTCTACCTCTCACTCTCCTTTTTACCTTCTACTAGACTATTTAAATATATTGATAGCTTAGGATCTTTCTTCTCCATTCTATTTTATACCACTAGAATTATCTATCTAAATTTAATTTTTTTTAACTCATATAACCAGAAATCTTCAACTGTTCTCCAGTTCCTAATACATCACGTTAAAACCTTCAGACTGGCATTGTAGGTTACCAATATAATACAGTATAAAAGCTCTACACTGGTGTTAGAAAAAGAGAAAGTTTAAATCCTTCAGGTTCAACCACCTGCTAACTAGTTTTCTTAACCAAGTATCAAACTAGGCAGCTCCTAAAGACCTTTCTAACTTAGCATTTTATATTTTGTTTGACTTTGTCTTTGAGGGTGCTCTTCATGTAACCTAAACCAATGCCTCTCCCACTTCATATGTGAATTACCTGGGAATCTTGTTAAAATTCAGATTCTGACTTAGTGGCACTAGAGTGGAGCTAGTAACCCTGCATTTGTAAGAAGCTTCCAGGTTACTTTAATGATTCTGCTCCATAGATGATACTTTGAGTAGCAATTCCCTATTTGTAGAAATTCATGTTGGTAAAACTGTATCTATTCTATCCTTTTAAACTTTGTTGAATCTGTTAGTAAACTTGGAATGTCCTCCTAGCCATATTCACCTGTCAGAAACTCTCATCTTTTCCCTAATCTATCTCATCACTGCTAAAATCCTGTCATCTCAATAAAGTTCTTAATCCAATCCCTTGCTCACAAAGGAAGCCATCCTGCTTTCCCTGACTTTCCATAGCTCTCTGTATATGTCTTTTAACATCATGAAAACCTTGTGTTATAGTTATTCACATACGTGTCTCTTGCCTCCCTCTAGGTCATAAGCCTCCTAATAACACAAATGATAGCTGCCACTTTTGACTAAAGTGTAGAAGGAAGAACATTCAAGGGAGAGGGGGGAGGGGACATGGTCACACTAGTAAGTGTCAGGGAAATTCAAACCTGGTACACTGGACTCCAACACATTTCCTTTTATTACACTTGGCAGGCATTGTAATATGCATGGCTATATCGTCAGAACACAACACCTGACACATTGCTGGATTTCCATCCCTGTTTACATTTGGCAATGGAGACACATTAGAAGAAATGACAGTCTTATTTTTTGCATGCTTAACTTTAAAGTGTTGGAAGACAGCCCAGTAAAAACATTCTCCCTGCATCTGCAATTTGAGCGGTTAGGAGACATCCAGAATGGTGGAGCTGGGAGTAGTCCATTTGGGGCATAATCTGCTTTATTCTACCTACAGAGTTGCAAAATTAATCTATTTCCCCTCAGTGGCTCAGGACATTTTTATTTCTTGAGACACAAGTATAGTAGTTCAATACATACAAACCTCCTTTTAAATTACTGGGTCCTGGCCTCATTATATTTGGTATATTACATAAAGACAAGAGGCCATGTGATATATATTTTAGTATAATGCCAGTTACATCTAAAATAATAAAACATTAATCAGGGCAGCATGATGTTTTACAAATCATGAAAAATATATTGCATTTGTAACTCATCTTTACCCTATGATCTATCTCTTTTGTAATATATTTTACTGCTTGGGATTTATAGGGCCATATCTCTACATGGCTTATGCAACAACACACATCAATGTGTCTGCCTTCAATCATTAAAGGGTAAAAATTCAGGTCAGACATTAGTCATTTGCCAAGCTCATCTGGATTAATGAAAGTCTAGAGCTTGCAATCAGCATACAGAGAGAACAATGTAAGGTATGTCTGTAAGTAATGTCAACTTACTCCTGAACTTGTAATACCCAGACTTATGCCTCCTTTGCTTTTAAATCAAAACATAATTGACTGTTGCGATAAAAAGGTTTTTTTCCACTGCAGCTGTTGTTCCAATAGCTACCATAGCCCTACACAAACCATAGCCCTACACTAACCATAGCCCTATTAATTTTCACAAAATAAGCAACAAACCTCTTCATATATCTTGCTCATTAATTTCTGATGGAAGTAGAGCTTCTTTGGGCAACTTTGAATGGAGTAAATAGACTCTAAAGTGGAAGTAGATGTTGTCATTTCTTTTGGTACCCTCCTAAATACAACATATGGCCTGAAAAAATGAAAGCTGTTAAAGACCTGTAGAGAGACTTTCCAATGGAGTAAAATCATTGTACTCTGAAGCACTTCGCACTTTTTCCCAAAGCAAATAGTTTATGACATTTGATTCTCACAATCATCCTGTGAGCTCAACAGAATAGGTGACTCTACGTCTAATCAACAGCCATGTAAACTCAGCCCCTATGATTTGCCCAAGATTAGAAAGATTGACATAACAAAACAGAAGTCCTGCGCTAGAATGGTGCCTTCTCCACTGTATAATCCTTTAAGACGATAATATGCCAAGAGGAAGTCAATAAAATGGTAACTGAAAGATCCAGAATGAGCTCAAAAGTTCCAGAAATAATTAAATGCTAATGAAGGACTTAGCTGGTGTCCTTCTTAGCTGGTGAGCTAATTGTTGAAATGAGTTAGTGAATAAGCATTTTCAAAATACTAACTGAAGACAAAGAAGAAGCAATTATCAGCATCATCAAATCCTACAATGACTGTCTAAAAATCTCATTTTATCTCTACAACTTTACTCAATGTCCCAGAAGCTTCTAATACGCACTTGAGATGACAAAATACCTAGAATCTATAGTTAATAAAATTACATTCGGATCATGCTGCTCTCCAAGTAAATCATTCTTTAAATGTTACCTCAAGTTATGGCCACATTGGTGCTTTAAAAAACACAAGCAATATACAAGAGGTGATATATTAAAGGACTTAAGAGAACAGATTTGTAGAATCGCTCTCTGGAAAGATATTTAAGCTTTTTATCATACAATTTATGATATTTAAAATGTGACTTGTATTAAACAAGGTAAAGTACATAAAACTTACTTTTTGCCAGGAAGATAGTCAGTGCTCAATACATGTTAGCCAAACAGCCTTACTAGTACCTCTTACTCTATTCTATGTGCCTCTAGAACTGAATCAATGCTATCTATCCTATGACCCAATATTGAAAGAAGTGAACCAGATTTCCGTGGGTTCTTTCCTCCCTGCATGGTCAGAAAATTGTTAGGTAAGTGGCACTGAAGATCAGACAAAAGCCCCTTTGTGTGGCTTTTCTCCAGATGAAATGAGAAGTAGTATCCAATATAATCAGCAAGGTAAATCAAAACTTAAATTGTCCCCAAAGAAGGAAAGGTATTTTTCATAACTGCTCATTGTAAATAGTGGTGTCCTGCAGGAATCCCTTTTAAATATTTACTTCCAGCATCAAGTTATTAAAAAAAGAAAGAGAGAGAGGAAAGGAGGGAAAGAACAGGAAAGGAAGGATGAGGCAAGGAAAGACAAAGAAAGAAAAGGAAAGAGAGAAAGTAAGTTTGAAAAATTAAATAGCATTCCATTAGCTGCAAGATCAATGACTTTTCCAGGAAAAGATCTTGGACAAAGCCAGAAATCAAAACCAAAGCAAAACACAAACAACAATTTTGAGAGGGAAAATGTATTTATAACATATTAGTCTTTCAAACCTATTTTGTCAGGTATTTTCCATTGCCACTAATAAAGTAGGTGGTAACACAGGAAGAAAAACAATACTCTAGGGCCAATTATTTTTTCCTATCATGTAGTCAAGGCTTTTAGACACAGCAAGATTCGGTGTTCTCTGGAGAAGTTATAATACAATAGTGTTTGCAAGTGAGGTTCATCTCGCTTTGGGGCAAAGGATAGGAAAATGGGCACCTTGCTCATGACATGGTATTTCATTCTTGAATGACTTGGTTTGGAGACTCTGCCTTGTTGGGGTGATATCTGTACAGTTTGCTTCCTTTAAAGACCTGACTCTTCAACATATTTTTGAAAACATTTCATGCCATTACAGAGTAGAAAAAGCAGAGAATGGAAATTTGAGCTAGAGCCATGAATAATTTATCCTAAACTTCCAGGAGATTCTGATTATTTGATATCTTCTTCCTGAGCAGAGAATGCTCTTGTTAAGGAGTCTTGGTAAATGTATCATTCTCTTTCTAATGTCCTTTTGTGTAGGCTTTCATGGGAGGGATGCTGCAGACAGACAGACGGCAGGTTCTCTTAGACAAGAAATGGGAACTTTGAAATAATTCTTCAGTGCTCTCTAAATCAGGATCCTGCAGTAATGGTGATGATGATGATAATGATGATGCAATAACATTTACTAACTTCTTATTTTGAGCCAAGTTTCATTGTCAGGGCTTTGCCTGCAATATCTCATGTAAGCCTCACAAAAGAAACCCATGATCTGTATTGACTTTATTGGATACCTGAGTAAACTGAGCAATGAATAATGATGCAGAACATGGTACAAGTCTTTGTTTAATTAATGCAGAAGTACTAACAGAAAAATACACACAGAAAATGGTCCATTGTGTATATGCTACAGCTTAGCTCTCAAGCTTTTGTTTTTTGTTTTGTTTTGTTTTGTTTTGCTTTGCTTTGTTTTGTTTTGTTTGGAGATTGGGGAATGGTAGGACCATTGAGAATACATCAACAACTGAAATTATGGCTATCAATGACTCCGGCCAGCCTGCTCAAAGACATACCTCCCATGACCAAGTAGCCTCTTTGCTGCTGCCAGAGGATCAACTATATTGACAATAACAAAATTACAAAAGCAAGATTTACTGTTACCACACTGTCTGTAATTTTTCCTTTCCATTCGCTCCTCTTTTATGATCCCTCCTTTTCTTCCATTGACAATCATCTACTTACTTTTCTCTCTTATTCGTATATTTATAAGTACAAAATTATTTATAATTTTCAGAAATTAATTATAATTTTCTGAGTTATTCTTTGACTTGAGTCCTGGAGAGGTCAAGTATCTTGCACAAGTAATAAACCTAATGAGTAAGGGAGCCTGTATTGGAACCCAAGCAGTCTTATTTGCACTACATAATCTCCTCCAGAAAAAAAAAGGTCTAAAGTTTATGCATCTACAAAAAATATTAAGGAAGTTTCAAGTGAGAAAATGTCAGTAAACATTGGCTCTAAAGTTACAAAATTAGTCTCTATCTCTCTCGCTTTTTTCCTCTCTCTCTGACACACACACACACACACACTTCACACACCTCATAAACAAACAACCTAGGCTTCATGTGATACCCCTTTTGTGATTTCTATTCAATTTCAAGCATTCCTTTGATATTTATTTTAGCAAGTTTCTGCAAAGAGCAAAGGCAAACATTTTTATAAAAACAGAATTGTCCTAATATTAGTAAAAAATTACAATGATATTCACAGTGTGTAGGAGAGCTCATAGTATGTGGGGGTGGAAGAAAGAACATTCGTAACTGGAGCTAAGGCAATGTGCATGGTGTAGACATCCAGTGAAAGCAGGCAATGTCAGGCCACTCTGCAGTCTGAGAAGCATCACTCATTATGTCCACCCTTCCATGAAGATTCGTCATCTTCTCCTCCTCAGTAATTTCCTAAGGTCTTTATCTCCATCATAAAGTTCTTCCAGCACCTTGTGAAGTCTATCTTTATAGCTGTCAAAGCACTTTTCAGGCATATTCTCAAGAGCAAACTTGATGCATGCTGTTTCCACTTCCCCCTCTAGTTTCAGAGCTTCCAGAGTTCAATGTCAGTAGCCAATACCATAGCCACATTCTTCACTGAGCCTTACATATGGCATATGCTTGATAAATATTTATAGACAACAGAAACCTGAGGCCTGTGCCCAGTGGTTTTCTAGCTAATTTAGTAACTCTTCCCATATTTCCTTAAATATAAACAAAGACAAGTTGGCAGGAACCAACCAGAATTATGTGATCCAATCTATTTGATGGCAGAAGTTGTTCTTTCCAAATGGGAAATGGTCTTGGATTTCTGCTAGTTATCCTTTTCATTCTCCACATGTGCCAATTATTTCTTCCATTCACATGCATATTGTTGGTGACTTCTGAATAGATTTCAGGAAATTATTCCTCAAAATAAAGATTTGCTAAGATACTTTCAAGTGTCACAGGAGTAAGAAGCAGCATTGTGTTAAGGCAGAGAAATTAGCCTAGGGGCTGCCTTTATCTTTATTCACAAGGCTGAATATAGAGATTACAAACCCTACCCGGGTAATGATTAATGCTGGGTCAAATCAGAATAAAATTTTTGCACTGATTCTAGACTGTTTCAATTAAACATGCTCTTAAAAAATCTCTTAGTTCAATGCCTAGATAATTTATTTCCAGGGCTAATTCTCAACCAAAATAGTAACTCTTTTAAAACTAATTTGACAATGATCTAAATGTGACAGGTATCTCCATATCTTCTAAAAAGTGTGATGCAGACTCTGTTGCATTTAAAATTAGGATTGAATAAGCTTATCAAATGAGTTATGGCAGAGCTAGAAATCTTCAGAATCTACTGCTCTCCATTGTTCTTCACGGGGCTCCATTAACATTGCTGAGCCCCCCGAGCACAGTCTTGGGGTTTGATCAGCACAAGTTGTGGGATCTGTATTTGGTGGGTTCCTCTAGAGCTCAATTCTTTCATAAGCTTACTGATGACCTCTTCTAAATTGAGATACCTCTTTGCTCTGGAAAGCTTAGATTGTCCTTGCCCAGTGAGTCATTAATAGTCTGTGTGGCCATATCCTTTTGAGTCTCAAGCATATTACTATTATCTTCAAGATGAACACATATAATTACAATTCACTTTTTGTAAACTGTACTCTGAATTATTATATCAAGTCCATTGGAATTGTAGTGAACCTTCAGAAAAAAAAATTCTGAGATCTAAGATACCAAAGGTTTCAGGAAAATTATTTTTTTAACTCCTGTTTTTTGAAATGTACAATTGAATTTAAATACTACTAATAAAAATATTAGCTTTGTTAAAAGAACTCTTATTTCTCTATAGAAAGATAACTAACTGAAGTTTTACTAAGAAACATAAAACTCAGCCCATCATGTGTTAAATTTGTTGCAACTATTAGCCTGCCTACTCAACTCTTAATCAATCGGGGGTTTGTGGGTGAGACACGAAGACCATAAAGGGTTTTTAATACAGCCATCGGTACATGATTTCAATCTGGCTGCCTGAGAGTCAAATAAAACAATAAACTCACAGAAAATTACACACATGTACATACATGCACAGAATCAGATTTCTTGTTTCTTCTTGTTTTTTTGAGATGGAGTCCTGCTCTGTCGCCCAGGTTTGGAGTGCAGTGGCATGATCTTGGCTTACTGCAAGTTCTGCCTCCCAGGTTCAAGCCATTCTCCTGCCTCAGCCTCCTAAGTAGCTGGGACTACAAGCACCCACCACCACGCCCAGCTAATTTTTTGTATTTTTTTTTTAGTAGAGATGGGGTTTCACAATGTTGGCCAGGATGGTCTCAATCTCCCGACCTTGTGATCCACCTGCCTCGGCCTCCCAAAGTGCTGGGATTACAGGTGTGAGCCACTGCGCCTGGCCCTTCTTGTTTCTTCTTTAAAAAATCTGCCAAAACTGGGCTCATAGTTCCACAAAGCAACCAATTTGTAGCTGACCTATTTTGGTGATGTCTGGGCTTTTGAGTATCCACAGGCTATACCAATCCCAACTGTCTTAAAACCACTGGTTTGTCTAACCTGTATAACCCATGTAGGCACTTGAATATGAGACCCTATCACTGTTCATTTGTATAAAATCTTTGTAATTTGAACATGAAACTAATCATTGACACTAAATGATCATGCCTAGACAGTATAACTAATCTTCCTTTGTACTCAAAATACTCCACTTTTTCTGCTTTGTACTTAGCTTGCAAGACAACACAGTAGATGTATAAAAGGAATGAACAGCAAAAGGGTCAGTTGCATTTGAAGCAATCCATGATTGTTTACGCTGGCATCATTCTGCCCTGAAGATTTTTTTCTATGACTTTCTGGAAGCATTCTAACATAAAGCATTTTTCTGGTTTTCAGATTCAAACACATTCTAGTCTAACCACCTGTGTATGCAATCGATTTGGTTTTAACTTTGAGCTTCATCCCTGAACCAGACCTGGCACCTGCAGAAAAAAAAAAAAAATACCAGAGGCTAAAATAGAGCAGGCAGGGCCACAAAATAGTGTAATATCCTCCCACTGTGATTCGTAGGGGATGCTGTTTCGGGGTGTGCATTTCATCTCACGAGACTCCAGACAACAGAGGAGCTAGACAAAAGGAAAATATGTGATGGAGCTGTATTTATATTGCAATCTTTCCAACATTTCAGAAGGGAATGGTTTACAGATGTATACCCTCCAATGACATTTACACATCTATTGTTTTCTTAACCTCCTTCCCCATCTTACTACAAGGTTCTTTTCATGAAAAAGATTACAAACTGCCCCCATGCTTTTCTATGATAAGGAACACATGTCTTCCTGATTACAAGGGAAGACATGATGAGCTATATGATAGGCCAAGTGTTAATGTAAAATCAGCCTCAGAAAATGGAATACTTTTATGATTACTTAAGCATTTGTATTTTCATGCCATAAATTCTTCCCCGTCTGAAACAGACCACTTAACCCAGTCTTAGAACATCAGGCTGCTAATTTACACAGCATTCTGACAGGAAGCCATCTACAGCAATGAACGCCCAGTAGGAGATTTTAACAGAAGTCCATCTGGACTTTCAGCTATTGCAGGCAATTTATTCTGAATAATCTATTGAAGAGAAATGCCATAAAGATGAGTTACCAACTCTTGATTGAAAATTTCAAGAGAGGTTTTATAAAGAGCCTCTTACTTTTTCAACTTTTTAAGATCTATTTTTAGTGACTCAATTCATCAACACTTAACTTGGTGTCTTTCTGCCTTGTTATGACTCTTGAAGAGTTTACAGTGCTGTCAAGGTCACAGTCATCGTCTTCAGGAAAGGATACCTGTCTCAGACACGTGCTTTCTGTTAATTTAGCCCTCTGGATTGTGTTAGGATGAAACATGTCTCCTTCAGGGTATTTTTGTTTGTTTGTTTTTCCATTTCAAGATGTTTTTTTTCTCAAAATAATCCTCCTCTGGTCAGACAATATTCAAACATTTAAAATGATAGACCAATTATTTGGTAAACCTGAAATCTGGGGTGCTGAGGAGAATTATTTTAAGTAACAATATAAGCACCCACGAAGAACTCTGTTTCCTCTAACATGTCTTTCCCTCAGCTCCCTCAAGTCTGCTCAAATCATGTCTTCTCAAAGAGGCCTTCTTTGATGTATTCTGTTTTATATTGTAATCTTGCCCCACCCCTGGTTCTATTGATTTCCCTGCCCCACTTCAAGTCATTCTGATATACTATGTATTTAATTATTTGTTGCATTTGTTTATTTTTATTTATTTTTTGATACAGAGTCTTACTCTGTCACCCAGGCCACAGTAGAGTGGCGCTATCTCAGCCCACTGCAACCTCTGCCTCCTGGGCTCAAGCAATTCTCATGCCTCAGTGTCCGGAGTAGTTGGGACTACAGGCATGTGCCACCATGTCCGGCTAATTTTTGTACTTTTTTTTTTTTTTTGGAGATGAAGTCTTGCTCTGTCACCCAGGCTGGAGTTCAGTGGCATGATCTCTGCTCACTGCAACCTCTGCCTCCGGAGTTCAAGCCATTTTCCTGCCTCAGCCTCCTGACAGACTGGGACTACAGGCTTGTGCCACTACGCCTAGCTAATTTTTTGTTTTTGTTTTTGTTTTGAGATGGAGTCTTGCTCTGTCCCCCAGGCTGGAGTGTCTGCTCACTGGAAGCTCCACCTCCTGGGTTCACACCATTCTCCTGACTCAGCCTCCTGAGTAACTGGGACTACAGGCATCCACCACCACACCCAGCTAATTTTTTGTATTTTTAGCAGAGACGGGGCTTCACCATGTTGGCCAGGCTGGTTCAAACTCCTGACATCAGGTGATCCGCCCACTTCAGTCTCCCAAAGTGCCGAATTACAGGCATGAGCCACCACACCCAGCCAAGTTTTGTACTTTTAGGAGAGATGAGGTTTCACCCATGTTGGTCAGGCTGGTCTCAAACTCCTGACCTCAAGTGATCCGCCAACTTTGGCCTCCCAAACTGCTAGGATTACAGAGATGAGCCACCTCACCTAGCCTATTTGTTTTATTTATTACCTTTCTCCACCTGTTACAATGTGAGCTTCATGCAGAACAAGGTTTTCCACTAGTTCACCCGCTTCTGTGTCCCTAGAACTTAGAATGGAGCATAGCACAAAGTATGTGTTATTAGAAATATTTGTTGAATAAATGGATAGATAAGAGTAGATGATTCATTCAGCAAATACAGAAAACAAAATAAAGCTGTGATAACAGATTTGGAACCAAGAACAGCACATGACACACAGTAGGTGCTCAAGTAGATGTTTAGTTAATGAATGACAAATGGATATGATAATAATACAAATTTAGCAAATAAAAACAACAACTAAGGTAAAAGTGAAAGATTTGAGGAGAGTACATTCCCAGCATCTGAAGAGAAGTTATTAGAGATACAAAAGATAAGATTTTAAAACTGCGTTTTCTTTTCAGGGCAAATTTGCCAAGAAAGGAAAGAAGGAAAATAGAAATCAGATGGAAGAAATGTTTTATTGTTAGTGTTTCAAAGCTGCTTAAAATTATTTTTAATTATGATTGTCAAAGAAGCCTACCCATTAAAAACGACGGAGAGTATATATAAAGGAGAAATAGGGAAAGAAAGTCATCCACAGTTGCATGCTTTAAATGCTAGCTCTGTGAATAGTTGAATATACTCTGATATTTTTTATGAAGTTTACATAGGAATTTTAAGAAACAGGCAACAATCAGTTCATATGCTTACCGACTTTTTAATTTTCTATAGACAATATATTAAGGTCATTGGATAGTCTTTTTTATACATCCTAAAAATTAACTTCTTGGTATTTCTTTGTACATAAATGCACCATAATTTTTTAAAGCAGTTCCCTCTTCCTATTTGTGTTTGACTCTTTTAAATTAGGTTATGACCATTCTTGATAAATCTTCATATATATCCATGATTGTTTTCTTAAAGTCTTAGAAATAAAACATAAATTTACAAAAAAATTTGATAACTCTTGCTATTCTGCCCCTCACCCTCAAATATTGAACCTATTTGAACTTCCATTAGCAACATTTGAAAATGCCAAGTCCTTTGAGACTTTTTAAACCATAGCTTTTAAAAACTTTGCCATTTTGACAGATGAAAAATAAAATAGAAATTTGGTTAGGCAGAGCAGAAGGGAGATGGATATGCAGGAAGAACAAATAATACAATTTGGGATGAAATTGTAGATTCAATTTTAATTTTTCATTTGGTTACTTTATATCTTAAACAGATCATCAGTGCTACCAACCCCTCCAGACTGATCTGTAATCATAAACCATGTTAGCTCTACTATCAGGGTCTTGAACATATATGTATATAGATTTTATGTAATAAACTGTAGTCTACTTTTCTGCAAATTATCTAAGCAATTTATAAACATTAGCTAAATATCATGCTTTCCTGTTTTCATAAACTTTCTGTAGGAGAACAGTGGGTACTCAAGAGTATGATCGTGCTAGTCAGGAAGACAGTCAAAATGTAATACACCTGTGTTCTGAACTTTGCATAATCTTCGATCTCTAACAGCAAATTGAAGCTGAAAACAGAGGGTAGATATGATGATGAGTCTTGATATTTAAGGAATATGCCAAGTTCAGGAAGCATGTAAATGTGCAATGGCTATATCAGCCATTTCTTTTTGAATATAGTTACTTTTTTTCAAGTGTGATGTCCTCTAAGTCCATGTTCCTTAATGTGAACCCATAACATCAACACAGATACCACTTGAAAATATCAGAAGTATAGATTCTCAGGAACTACCCCAGAAATACAAATCAGAATCTGTATTTTCACAAGATCCCCATGTAAATAATATAAATATTGAATTTAGAGACATATGGAGAATTAGTGACTCTGTTGAGAATGGGTGCAAACATGGTCAAACTGCCCGCTTCTAGAGTATCTGTTGTTATGTATGAATCATGTGTAACAGCATCGAGTCCATCTTTGGAAGACAAAAGACAGGATAAGACTATAATTTGCATGAAGAGCTCATCAGAAAATTCATAAGATAAATGGCCAGGCTATGAATGGTTTGAAAATAAGAATTGCCCTAGTTTGGAAAGTCAATAAGCTTATTATTTAAAAAGATTTTCTAAGTTTCGGATAAAAATATCATTTGAAAACAAATCCTAAAGTTGTTTCTCTCCATAAGTGATAGGAGAAATGATCTTGGATATTTTGCTGAGCTTTTCCAGAATTCAAATCTTTCTTTGAAATTTTGCCACTTATTCATTGCTGAGTAAAAGCCACTTGAAACTTACTGGCTTAAAACTACAATTCATAATTATCTTTCATGGTTCTGCAGGTTGACAGGGTTCAGCTGGGGAGTTGTTATTTGAGGCCTCCCAGGCAGTTGCAGTCACATGGTGACTATGACTACAGTCACCTGAAGACTCTATCGGTTAGATGTCCAGCATGGCTGGCCTACATGGTGGAGAGTAGACATGGGCTGTTGATAGCTAAAGAGGTTGACTGGACCACCTATATATGGGTTGCACATGTGGCTTTATTTTCTCAAAGTATAACAGCTGTGATTGGAGGGGGACTGTCTCAAGAGCAAATATTCTCAGAGACCAACATGAAAGTCACAAAGGCCTCCTATGTCTGAGCCTCTGAAGCCCCAAACATCACTTCTGCAATGTTTATTGGTCTAACAAGTCACTAGTCTAGATTCAAGGAAGCAAGGAAATACATTCCATCTCTCAATAGGAGGAACAGAAGCAAGTTTTTATACCACCTTCAATCTACCACAAGACATTTTAAAGTTAGAACAATCTTTCTAACTTTTAAAATTACACACCCAGATCCACTTCACAAGTATTAAACACTGAAAAGAATGCAATGAAATCAGAGCTTTGGTCCTACAAAGTCCACTTATAAAAATATCAAAACCTCTTTCATCCTATGTTAAGTGAAGTTGCCTCTCTCTCTATATTGATATTTGGGGAGAAATCAGAAGTGTCCTGTACCTCAAGAGACTTTCTCCTATGTGATGGCTATTCTTGATTTCTCTCTTCCCCAAGATCCATTCTCCACCCTCCGCTGATCAACTCTGTCATGGGAGCTGCAGAGTTTGCCATCTGGGCTCCTTTTGCTCTTGGGCTTGCAACTGAATTTGGCCAATGTCAGGTACTTGCTTGTAATGTCTCTTTCTCTTTTTCCCATAGTTAACAATGCATTTCCAGCAGTTGCTGCAACCTCTGCTTCTGACTTTCAGTCTTTCCTTGTGAGTTCCACATACTCCTTGACTCTGCTAATTCTTATTATTTCCCTTTCTTTCAGCTCCAGGAGTGATAATAGAGTTCAGGACTTTTGTTTATTTCAATTTTTTTTCTAAAAAGAATACTTTTCTGGTCAGCTAATAGTCAAATAATAAAAATAAAAATCAATTACTTGGTGAATATGCATTTTTTAGCACTGAGAGAATAATAATTTTAGAAACTTTGAGTCATTAAAATCCCACCTATCATGAAAAGAGGCCAGAAAAATCACTAGACTTTCTCTTCACTGTGTGCCTCACAGGCTCTTAATATTGCTATAGCACATTTGAAGAGAAGCACTTTCTTTCTGAAAATGGAGACAGGATCTCAGAGGACAAACACTGCTGTGATTAAGAAATTTCTATATATAGCTTTTTAATAGGAATTACGTTGCTAGACCACTTAAGCTAGAAGGCAATGTTTAACACTCCATTTTTTAGACAACCTTGCAACTGGATGTTCATGTCATGAAATGGAATACTCAATTTTAGTGACTCAATCAGACCTCCTTACAGCTAGATATTGATTCAATCTAATTCTCACCCATGAGAAATCAGCAAAAAAGGCAGCAAATGGCTTCGTGGAAGATGGAGACTAAGGATTTGTTACACAATCCATGGGAGGAGATGCAAATACAGAAAGATCTTCAGATGCAGCCGGTTGGAGGAGAGGAAATGTGGGTAGCACACAACACCTTGAGGTAGAGTTTTTTCCCATAAATATGCTCATGGGCAAGAGGTCCCATGAGTATATTTTATATTCAACAATTTGAATATAAAAGGAAACCATAGACTCATTTTATAATAGTTAATTATAAGACTGAAACCTATTATGTATGTATAGCTTGAGAGTCAGTGTGGTCAGCACTCATGATTGATGACTTTGAATAAGACTTTTGGGTCTAATTTCTCAAAAGAAGACATTCATACAGCCAACAGACACATGAGAAAATGCTCATTATCACTGGCCATCAGAGAAATGCAAATCAAAACCACAATGAGATACCATCTCACACCAGTTAGAATGGCAATCATTAAAAAGTCAGGAAACAACAGGTGCTGGAGAGGATGTGGAGAAATAGGAACACTTTTACACTGTTGGTGGGATTGTAAACTAGTTCAACCATTATGGAAAACAGTATGGCGATTCCTCAAGGATCTAGAACTAGATGTACCATATGACCCAGGCATCCCATTACTGGGTATATACCCAAAGGATTATAAATCATGCTGCTATAAAGACACATGCACACGTATGTTTACTGCGGCACTATTCACAATCGCAAAGACTTGGAATCAACCCAAATGTCCATCTGTGACAGACTGGATTAAGAAAATGTGGCACATATACACCATGGAATATTATGCAGCCATAAAAAAGGATGAGTTTGTGTCCTTTGTAGGGACATGGATGCAGCTGGAAACCATCATTCTCAGCAAACTATCGCAAGAACAGAAAACCAAACACCGCATGTTCTCACTCATAGGTGGGAACTGAACAATGAGATCACTTGGACTTGGGAAGGGGAACATCACACACCGGGGCCTATCACGGGGAGGGGGGAGGGGGGAGGGATTGCATTGGGAGTTATACCTGATGTAAATGACGAGTTGATGGGTGCTGACAAGTTGATGGGTGCAGCACACCAACATGGCACAAGTATACATATGTAACAAACCTGCACGTTATGCACATGTACCCTAGAACTTAAAGTATAATTTAGAAAAACAAAAAAACAAACAAACAAAAAAACACAACAAAAAAGAAAACCCTTCCATCTCTCTAATGCAATGTGATTTTAACCACTATGTAATATTACCCTATAGGGTTATACTGTGTTATATATATTACATAAGTAATTCATCTAACTAAATCCATATTGTTGGGCCTCTGGATTATTTTAATTTTCTGTAACTATAATTAATACTGTAATTTAAAAAAAAAAGACTTTTGGGTCTATATGCCAATTCTACCACCTACTTTCTCTGATTTATTGAACGGGATTACTAAGAATCTCTAAACTTCAGTCTCATCTACCATAAAATGGGGATAATATTAATTCATCACAGAATTAAGGATTAAACAAAATAATTAATGAGAAGCACTTAGTTCATTACATAGCACATATTAACTCTTACAAAATGTTATTTATTAATATTTTAAATTGTTAGTTAATGGTTAAATTAACCTAACTGATTATCGATAGTGAAAGTTAAATATGCCATATTTCTACAATGTAATACTATATGGCCATTAAAAAGAGTAAGAAAGAGAAATATATTTATATAACATATATGTATATTTGTCTATATAAAGACTGATCAATATATCAATATGATTAAATGATAAAGGAAATTGTAATAGAAAGAATAATGTATTGGGGTACTCCTACTCCTTTTATCTTTTTTTTTTTTTTTTTTTTTTTTGAGACAGAATCTCATTCTGTCTCCCAGGTTGGAGTGCAGTGGCACGATCTTGGCTAACTGCAACCTTCACCTCCTGAGTTCAAGTGATTCTCAGGATTACAGGCGTGTGCCACCACACCCAGATGAATTACACATTTTTAGTAGAAACGGGGTTTTGCCATGTTGGCCTCAAGTGATCCACCCGCCTCAGCCTCTGAAAGTGTTGGAGTGACAGGGGGAGCCCTGTGCCCGGCCTAGGGTACTACTTTGGTTTAAAGAAAAGACAAATATGAATACACACGTATACACAAATACACATTTCCTTCTAAAAGGGAGACACGTGGGCATTAAGGACTGAGGAATTGAGGAGGAGGAAGGTACCAGAGACTTCTTAGATGCTGTTTCAACTTCTTTCACATACAGAGACATTCCTTTTCTTTCTTCAGTTATTAAATAGATTTGTATTATATAACAAGTTCTGGCCAAGGATGTATGAGAAGAAGCTAAGTGTGTCCGTTTCAGATTGAAGTGATTAAGAAACCAGAGTGCCTTCTTTCCACATTCCCCTCTCTTTACTCATGGATTCTACTGAATGTGGGGAGTCTGCATTGAATTCTAAGGAGGTCAAGGAAAGAGCAGGGATAACAGTGAAAGCTGAATTCGCTCGCTAATTAGATCCCTGAATTAGCACTTGGAGAAAGGCCAGCCAGAAAAGCTGCATGTCCTATGTTAGACTATGATATAGAAAGAAATAACATTTATTATGATGTGCATTATAATCTAAAGACTGTTTGTTACAGCAGCTAGCAGTAATGACTACAGAAATAATTATTTTTCATATCGTTTTATATTGTCTAAATTTTTATCTAATGAAACAGTTAAACTAAATCTTAAATTGAGATATAGTACACCAACCAAACTTTTAATTGATAAGTCAAAAACCACCAGGAGAGATTTTACTTTCTAAGCAGCAGCCTATTTACATTTTTAAATGTTTTGGCCATTACACCTGTTTATTTTAATTAAAAATATTTTTTAACTTTAAACATATGTAAAATATCTGACAGCTAAAAACAGCAAGATTTTCCAAGATACCTAACCATGTGCCATTAGTCAGATCTGAATAGCTATGGTAGAATTTCTAGGTAGAAATATTCCTTCTGCTAGCCCTCCCTATCAGATTACTTCAAGCACTTCTTGACTTCAGTCAGCCAGTGTGTAATATTGCAAGCCATAATTTTTTTAAAAAGATAATTAATTTTTTATAGCTCATCTTTGGCACTAATGGTTTGTGCTTTATCAACTCCCTAACATTCTTACCATAAAATAAAGCAATATATAAAGGACATGGCACAGTAAATGACCATCACACTAACAACTATTATTATTTTTGTTCTTTGCTCAGAAGATGCTTTAAGAATTTTTTGATATTGTAAGAAAAAATGAAACCACAGAACTGTTTGTGTTATGATGACAGAAGAAAATAGTGTATGGAAAGCCAGCATAACAATACTTAACACTATTTTTAAAAATATATTTTATGGCTAAATAACCTCAACACTGAACCCATTTTAATATGGAAGTTCAAAAGGAAAACCATATATTTCCCACTTATTTTTCTTTGGCAAATTCTGTATTCACAGATGGTACAGATATTTTGGCTTTCTAAAGTAAAGCATCTCTATTTATGATTTTGTCTTGGAAGTCTCTTTCGTGGTTAGACCACATTGTGTATACTTCCGATGATGGACATATGATCCGAGCTTAGCCACGAAAAGGGGCAGGCCACATGAAACATCATCAATGCTGTAAGAGGCTGCTGCCAAGAAGTTGGAAAAGACAATTTTACAGGTCATGAAGAAAATTGGGACCCAGATCAACCAACAAAGCATTGAGTGACTAAAAAAATAAGAATGTGATGCTCATACAGAGCCAATATGGGCCTCAAAAGAAACTTATTTATATGGAACAGTGGGATAGGAATGCCATGTTTAAACTACTTTTTACCAAAAGAGGAAGAAGAAGGTTAGGGAAGAATTAATCTGTCTTTGGCAAAAACCACATTTTCAAAAATCAATTTAAAAGTTCATTAAGTGGCCATGTATTTGCATAACATTGCCAAAAGGTTTATTCTTCTCCCTCTTTTAAAGATATTCCCTTCTTTTAAAGAAGGATGAGCTTCTTGCTGCAAACAAGGCATAAAAGATCATATATTTGCATTTTCTTCATTTTCAATTGTTTTGAGTGTCAAATTTATTAATAGTAAAAATTTTTGAGCCAAGAAATGAAATCCTTCACCAAGGTTTAAGAAAAAATATAGGCATATTGCTTATATAATTCACATTGACTTTGGAATATTGAAACATTAAGAAATTAGGTAATTATGACACAATTTATGGTTAATCCAAATCCTTCTCGAAAGGACCTGAAATAAAAATCACTGGTTAGAATATAGAGATCTCCACTACTTGCCATGTTAGAGTAACTGAATCTGAACTTGCCCTCCCAGTGGAAACAACTAGAAGGTTAAAAAATATATGCAAAAGAGTGCCTCTCAGACATTGAACAACTATCTGTGCATGACTGTGATATATAACAGAAGGTAAAACAAATGAGATCAGCTCTAAAATCTACCAGCTTTTTGCCTGGATTCGTACCACAGACTGTGACACAGCAAGGCAGACCCCAAGCAGAGCTAGAAGATCCCATTCAGATGAGAGAAAAAGAGATAAGATCTGGAATGATGGGAACAGTTTGATTTTGTGGAACAGAATACCATAGAGGAAGGAGCTGCACAGAGAGAGTGAGTTCCAGATATCAGCATAGGGGTTCTTTTAAGCCTATTTCTAAGTACTAAGATCCACATGAATAGAATGGTATTTCCTGATGCCTGGCAAATGATTATCAGGATGTTTTAACTTGAACAATTACAAAAGTGTAAACAGGACTGGAAGATATTAAAGTTTTATCTAGAAGAATGCAGTTATTTCAATGAATACATCAAATATTTTGTAGGAAGCACATTAGAGTTAACTTCAGGAGTAAGACTCAAGACTAGGATAAAAGATAGTATAGACATGTCCTAACAAATCTTAAAAACCACCAGAGAAGTGACTGAACTGATTTGTAAGTTACTTAACCACTGTCCAAACAAAGTTCAACATTTTTTAAAGGTAAACAACAAAATCTATACTCTCAAAAGCATTGAATTTACCAATATCTGTTATATAATCAAACACAGTGAGACATATAAAGAATCAGGAAATTATGACACATAACCAGAAGGAAAAAAAATCTGCCAATAGAAATAGTAGAAATAAAGATAATAGTACTGAGAGGGATTTTTAAAGACCTCTGAATAAGCTCAAAGATTTAAAGAAAAACATAAATACCAAGTTATGTTTTGATATGTATGTTTTTATATCAAAGAAAGAAGGAAGATATAAAAACAAATCAAATAAAACTTTTGGATAAAAACAAGAAGCATACATATATTTTTTGTTAAAAATCATGAGATGGGCTTGCCAGATGATTAGACATTGCAAAAGAAAAGATAAGAGAATGTTGAAGCATAGTCAAAGAAGCCATTTAATATAAAACACAGAATTTAAAAGACTGCCAAAAAAAGAGAAAAGCCAGTTACCTATGAGACAATATCAAGCAGTCTAACATACCTAAAATTGGAGCCTGTATTAGTTTCCTATTGCTGCTGTAAGAAATTGTAATAAACATAATGGCTAAAAAACATTAAGAGTTCTGGAGGTCAGAAATCCAGAATGAATCTTTTGGGCTAAAATCAAGGAATTGGGGGAGCTGCATGACTTCCGCGGGCTCCAGAGAGGAGTCGACTTCTTGGCCTTTTCCATCTAGAGGTCACTTGCATTTCCGGGCTTCTGACCCCTTCTTCCATTTTTAAAGTGTATCACTCCAACTTCTGCTTTGGTCATCACATCACCTTCTCACTCTCATCCTCCTGTATCCCTCTTATAGGGATCCTTGTGATTATACTGGACTTGCCCAGATAATCCAGGATAACTGTCCCATGTTCAAATCCTTAAGCTAATCACATTTGAAAAGTTCACTTTACTATCTAAAGCAACATATTTACAGGTTCCAGGGATTAGGGAATAGGAGAGCCATTACTCAGTCTGTTATGGAGTCACAGAAGAAGAGAGAGGGAACAGGCAGAAAAAACATTTGGAAAAAAAAAAAAGTCCCAAACAATTTTTTTTTAAAGGACAGGGTCTTGCTCTGTGGCCCTGACTGGAGTGCAATGGCACAACCATAGCTCTCTTCAGCCTCAAACTCCTGGAGCTTGAATCTACCCTCCTTAGCCTCCCAAGCAGTTGGGACTACAGGCATGTACTTACTTATCCAGCTATTTTATTTTATTTTATTTTCTATAGAGATATGGTCTCACTAAATTGTCCAGGCTGCTCTGGAACTCCTGGGCTCAAGCAATCCTCCCGCCTTAGTCTCCCAAAGTGTTGGGATTACAGGTGTGAGCCACCATGCCTGGCCATACAATTTTCTTCATTTGATAAAAAATGTAAACTCAAAAACCCCAACAAGTACAATAAATTAAGAAGGATAAACAACATCAAGAAACATCATAATCAAATTTTTGAAAAGCAGTGACAAAGAGAAAATCTTACAAGCAGCCAGAGGAAAGTGAACATGAGAGAGGAGGGAAGGCACGTTTCTTACAGGGAAACAAAGATTATAATTTCCACAGACTTTTTGCCAGAAACAATACAAAACAAAACTTAAAGAATATTTGAAATATTGAAAGAAAATGATGCTTTTTTACTACATAAAAATATCCTTATCCCTGAATGTATCTTTCAAAAACTAAAATAAAATAAAAACATTTTCAACATTAGAATGCTGAAAACTTGTCATTTGTTTGTATTCTGACAAGTTTTGTTGTTTATTGACTATTTTCCAGAAAAATGGCATAATAAATTCTTCGTGAAGAAGAAAAATTATGTCAGATTGAAACTCAGACTCATTCAAAGAAATAAAAAGAGCTAAAAGTGGTGAATATGTTTTGTGAGGGTTTTGTTGTTGTTGTTGTTGTTGTTTACTTTTGTTTTAGTGTCAACAGAAGATAATTGATTAATTAATTTAAGCAGGGGTCAGAAAACTGTTTCCTATCGGATATGTCCCCCTTCCTCCTTTTGTAAATAAAATTTAATTGGCACACTGGCACACCTATTTATTTACATATTATCTATGACTACTTTCACACTACAGTGGCAGAATTCAACAGTTTTGACAGAGACAGAGTGGTCTGCACAGCCTAAAATATTTACTATCTGGCCCTTTAGGGAAAAAATGGCAGACCACTAATTTAAAGAACAATAACTACAATCCAGTGTAGAGTTTGCAACATATGTAAAAATAAAATGTATGGAAAGTCACACAAAGAACAGGAGAAGAGATGTGGGAGTATACCATTTACAAGGTTATTACATTACACTTGAAGGGATGTGACATTATTTGAAGGAACACTGTAAATAAAAATGCAAATTATACATGCTAGACAATGACTACTCAAAAATGTAGCAAAGATATATAGAGAATAAGCCAGTAGTGGAGACAAAATGAAGTATGAAACTTAGTCATTGGCTAAAATAAAGCAGTATGAAAAGAAAAGAGAAACAAATTTGTAGACAATTGAAAGGTAAAACCAAGAAGATAGATTTAAGCATCTTTACATCAATAATTATATTGAATACAGATGGCCTAACATTCCCTTTAAAAGGCAGAGATTTCCAGACTGAATAAAAAAGAAAAACGCACTTGCTATGTACAATAAAACTGCTCATCACTGGCCATCAGAGAAATGCAAATCAAAACCACAATGAGATACCATCTCACACCAGTTAGAATGGCAATCATTAAAAAGTCAGGAAACAACAGGTGCTGGAGAGGATGTGGAGAAATAGGAACACTTTTACACTGTTGGTGGGATTGTAAACTAGTTCAACCATTATGGAAAACAGTATGGCAATTCCTCAAGGATCTAGAACTAGATGTACCATATGACCCAGGCATCCCATTACTGGGTATATACCCAAAGGATCATAAATCATACTGCTATAAAGACACATGCACACGTATGTTTATTGCGGCACTATTCACAATAGCAAAGACTTGGAATCAACCCAAATGTCCATCTGTGACAGACTGGATTAAGAAAATGTGGCACATATACACCATGGAATACTATACAGCCATAAAAAAGGATGAGTTTGTGTCCTTTGTAGGGACATGGATGCAGCTGGAAACCATCATTCTTAGCAAACTATCACAAGAAAAGAAAACCAAACACCACATGTTCTCACTCATAGGTGGGAACTGAACAATGAGATCACTTGGACTTGGGAAGGGGAACATCACACACCGGGGCCTATCATGGGGAGGGGGGAGGGGGCGATTGCATTGGGAGTTATACCTGATGTAAATGACGAATTGATGGGTGCTGACGAGTTGATGGGTGCAGCACACCAACATGGCACAAGTATACACATGTAACAAACCTGCACAATATGCACATGTACCCTAGAATTTAAAGTATAATAATAATAAAAAAAATAAATAAAAAAATAAAAAAAAAACTGCTCAAATTAAAATGACATAATTAGATTACAAAAAGGAAAAAACATACCTTAAAAAGAGTAATCATAAGAAAGCTGGAGTGGCTATCTCAATAAAAGACAAAATATACTTCAGGGCAGGGAATATTATCAGAGATAAAAGGAACATTTCATAATGACAAAAGGTTCAATTCATCGAGAATATATAATGACCCTAAGTTACAAAGCTGCAAAACGCATGAATCAAAAATTCACTGAATCAAAAGGAAAGTGAAATGAATATTAGTGATTATCAGAAACAAGTGTACAGAAAATCAATAAGGATATTGCATATATGAACCTTTTCCATTACTGTATCCAAACTGATATTTAAAGAACACTCCACTCAGCCACAAGAAAACACACATTCTTTTTAAGTAGAAATGGGACACTTACGAAGATAGATCATATTCTGGACCATAAAGCAAATCTCAAAAAACTGGAAAAAAATTGAAATCATGCAGAATATATTATTCTACTATACAGCATAAGGGCCCGTTTTAAACAAATCTGATGAAATATGCCACCATTAAAATATGTCCTAGGTAATAAATACCCCATTTCACTTGGAAAGATTTAGAACAACAAAAAAAAGTGTATTCGCCCTTAAAATTAACTTTAACCAATGATCTCCATTTATTTAATTAATACATTTTACAATATTGGGTGGACATATTTAATCCATTTTTAACCCCAGAATTACATTATTTATTTATTTATTTATTTATTTATTTATTTATTTATTTATTTATTTTTGCTCAACTGGTAGGCATGTCTACGGCAAATTAGCTTTTGATACAGCAAAACCCATCCAGTCACCGGCCAACAGCTTGCAGTTTAACCAGACACGATACAACCCAAATGTATTATTACAAAGTAAAACAAAACTGCCATCACCAGGCCAGGCGCAGTGGCTCACGCCTATAATCCCTGCACTTTGGGAGGCCGAGGCGGGCGGATCACGAGGTTAGGAGATCGAGACCATCCTGGCCAACATGGTGAAACCCCGTCTCTATTAAAAATACGAAAAATTAGCCGGCCTGGTGGCACATGCCTGTAGTCCCAGCTACTCGGGAGGCTGAGGCAGGAGAATGGCGTGAACCCGGGAGGCGGAGCTTGCCATGAACCGAGATCACGTCACTGCAGTCCAGTCTAGGGACCAGAGTGAGACACTGTCTCAGGAAAAAAAAAAAAAAAAACCTACCATCACCAATTGCAGTTCAATTATTTTACAATATACCAACACTGCTGCAAATGCAGTTGGATCTTGAGAACCATATTATTCTGTCAAGAATTGTCATATTGAGAAATGAAATCCATCAACAAATTATTTACATGTGTTATCTGTGTGTGTGTGTGTGTGTGTACAAATTCATGAAAAAAAGATATTTAGAAAAAACAAAGAAAATCTTAGTTCATAGGAGTCTAGGTCTAAGTGAATCTAAGAGAGTTTAATTCAGGAATACAACACTGAAGGCAAGATAATAAAACTAAGTCCGGTCCTTTTAAAAAGCTGTATATACATACATACATTCACACACACATATATGTATTTGATCAGAATAAAAACATTTAAGTAAAACATGGTAAATATTTAGAGTAATACTTGAGATCCAAGAGTCTTGGTAGATGCAAACTTTAGGGAAAGCAGGATCCCAGGCCAATACCTAAACACACCAAGTTGGCGTGTTTTTAAAACCTGATTTTAAAACCTCTCAGGTTAGAATTAATAGTAATAAACCATCTTATTCACCTCTTACCTCTAGGAATGGTCACATTCAAACCTAATAGAAATGAGTTTTACCAGCCTTAATAATGACCCTAATACCTAGGAATTGCTAACTTAGACTTAAGCAAAATTATTCTTGAAAATTTTTTTTGAATATTTCCTTTCATTCTGCATTTTCTTATTTATGAAAATTAACTTTCCCAGTTTCCTATCTAAATCTGGTGGCACACCTTCACCAATGTATGTCTTTTTTTCTTTTTTTTTTTTTTGAGACAGGATTTCACTCTATCACTCAGATTGGAGTGCATGCCATGATCATAGCTCACTGTAGCCTCAGCGTCCCAGGCTCAAGTAATCCTCCTACCTCAGCCACCTGAGTAGCTGGAACTACAGGTGTGCACCACCAAGTCCAGCTAATTATTTATTATTACTATTTTTTGTAGAGATAAGGTCTAGCTATGTTGCCGAGGCTGGTCTCAAACTCCTGGGCTCAAGTGATCCTGCTGCCTTGGCCTCCCAAATTGTTGAGATTACAGGCTTGAGTCACTGCACTTGGCGGGTTTTCTCTTCTTTAGTAAGACTTGTGATCCCCAAATCTGCTTAGGTATGTTGTTAACCAGCGTCTTCTAGGGATGGTGAATATGGGCTACCTAGATTAAAATTCCAGCTCTGCCAGTTACTACTTGTGTGATCCTGAGCAAGTTAATTTATTTCTCTGTGCTTCGACTTGCTTATTCTTTAAACAAGGATGTCATAGAGATAAGGGTTAAATGTCACTATATTTGTAAAGTGCTTTAAACAGTGCCTGGCATGGGATAAGTCCTATATAATGCTGGTTAAAAATAAATTCATTCAGGTATATTCTTGTTTTAAAAATTTACAGAATCATCTTTTCTTCTCTGCCTTCTTCTCTCCCTTGACAAAACTATTTAAAATTGGGACTTAAGAAAACTCCAATTATAATAGACGTTTATTCTTATAGGAGTAATGGCAAAATAATTTTTGAGGACTGTAGAGGAGAAAGTTGCATATATTTTTATTTCATCAATGAAAAACATGAAGCGTTTCTCTTCTACCTCAACCAGGAAGGCAGCTATTGCAAATTTAACCAGAAGACTCAGTTGATGTGTACTCTAAGATTACAAAAGTATCAATTTATAGCATTTCCTGTTCTACTTTACAGACATAAATAAAAGTCATCTACCCGCATGCTTAAAGTATCACCCCATTAGGTGAGGTTTTTATGTTAGGATAGTGTATATTCTTGCTTAATTTTTATGAAAATTTGTACACTTTAAATTAATGGAAAGATATATCCAGATATTTTCAGTTTTCTTTAGATAGTAAAATTGCAATAGACTAATGTGAAATCAAATGTTTGAGGTAACTTGAAGAAAAGAGATAGAAGAAAAAAAAAATTAAGCCAAATGCCCCCATGGGAATAAATCATAATATTGGTAGTCATGTCAGGAAATGTTAACTGGTGGTTATGTAACAAAGAGAAGAATGTTTTAAAACAACGTTTTGGAAATATCTACACTTTAAGAAAAGTGGGGGAACATTTCCTTTTTGGTCTTACTGAAACATTGACTTTAAAAGTAGAATTGTTAAGAAAACACACACTGTTGAGGTTAGTTACAGTTAGTTGGGATGAAGTAATTAAAATGCTTGCATGCGAACATCCTCTACTGCAGCTGCAGTTCATTTCTCCAACACAGACATAGAACATTTCTGATCTCATTCAGAAAACTATCATCTTTTCTCTTCAAATGCTCATGGCCTGCCACTCTTTTCCCATTTGGTTCATTCAGAGACATCATTTTTCTAGTTTGTATTGTATTATGTTTTGCTTTCAAAAAAATGTAAGGTACTTTAGAGTATAACTGTAAGGAAGAAAAGTAAACTGGATTTCACACAATATCAAAAATAGTAAAAAGCACATTAGTTTCATGTGTTTACTCATTAGCTTCTTTACACATTAGTTTCAGGTGTTTATTGCTTTATTCTTAGTGTAACATTTTATGTAGCAGTAAAAAATCAGGAAGCAAATGTGCATCAAAAGGGAAATAGATAAAGATATGCTAAAATTATATAACGCAATATACAATATTTAAATAAAATACATGCATTTATTTATATAGATATATGATTATATATATTTGCAGTAACCTGGAATATCAAAAGAATATTGACATTGAAATACGTAGTCACAAAATGATACATAGAGTATGTTAACATCTATGTAAATGTTAAAATGCAAATTAAGACCATGTGTTATTTATGAATAAATTATGAATCTATCAAGGAAAATTATAAAAGCATGGACTGGAAAGATGTACACCGAACTCACCATAATGGTTGCCTCAGAAAATAGGATGGGGGAGGGAAAAGTAGAAAGTTTATCTTTAATGCCCTAATTCCTTTATTTAAAATACATGAAAAGTGACTAAATACTTGTTAAATCTGAATATTGTACATATATATTTATTTCACTATTTTCTGAGGTATTCTATATTTTCTAAATTTCTAGCAGTAAACATAAAAATAATCATCCCTTTAATGATTTCTAAGGGGTTTTATGTTTGTTTTTACTGCATAAATGTAAGCACCCAGAATTGCTGCTGATTAGATTCAACTTTGATTTGCAGAGCACAGATCTGGTCAGTTCATGGTGGTTTTAATTTGCATTTCTCTTATAAGTGGTGATGTTGAGCATTTTTTCAGATGCCTGTTGACCATTTGTATGTCTTCTTTTAAAAACTGTCTATCGGCCGGGCGCAGTGGCTCATGCTTATAATCCCAGCACTTTGGGAGGCCGAGGTGGGCGGATCACGAGGTCAGGAGATCGAGACCATCCTGGCTAACATGGTGAAACCCCGTCTCTACCAAAAATACAAAAAATTAGCTGGGCGTGGTGGTGCACGCCTGTAGTCCCAGCTACTCGGAGGCTGAGGCAGGAGAATGGCGTGACCCCAGGAAGCGGAGCTTGCAGTGAGCCGAGATTGCGCCACTGCACTCCTGCCTGGGCGACAGAGCGAGATTCCGTCTCAAAAAAAAAAAAAAAAAAACCGTCTATTATGTCCTTTGCCCACTTTTTAATGGGGTTATTTTTGTTGTAGTTGTTGAGTTGTTTGAGTTTCTCCTAAGTTCTAGATATCAGTACCTGTCAGATGCATACTTTGCGAATATTTCCTTCTATTCTGCAGGTTGTATGTTCACTCTGTTAAGTATTTCTCTTGCTGAGCAGAAGCTTTTTCAGTTCCATTTGTCTATTTTTGTTTTTGTTGCTTGTGTTTTTGAGGTCTTAGTCTTTAATTATTTGCCTAGACAAATGTTCAAAAGAGTTTTTGCTAGGTTTTATCTAGTATTTTAATGGTTTTAGGACTTACATTTAAGTCTTTAATCCATCTAGTGTTAATTTTAGTATATGGTGAGAGATATGGGTCCAGTTTCATTCTTCTGCATATGGCAATTCAATTTTTCCAGCACAAGGATGCCCTTTCCTCGGTGTATGTTTTTGTCAACTTAGTAAAATATCAGTTGACTGTAGATATGTGGCTTTATTTCTGGGGTCTCTATTCTCTTCTGCTGATCTATGTGTGTATTTTTACACCAGTATCCTGTTGTTTTGGTTACTATAGACTTGTAGCTGTGTAATTTGAAGCCAGGTAATGTGACGCCTCCAGCTTTGTTCTTTTTGCTTAGGATTGCTTTAATTATTTGGGCTCTCTTTCGGTTTCATATAAATTTTAGAATTGATTTTGTTTAATTCAGTGAAAATGATATTGGTATTTTGATAAGGATAGTAATGAATCTATAGATTTGGTCTTTTGCCCTTCTACCTTCTGCCATGTGAAGATGCAGCAAGAGAGCCTTCACCAGATTCCGAATCCTTAATCTTGGACTTTACAGCCACTAGAACTCTGAGAAATAATTTTTTGTTCTTTGTTACTTAGTCAGTGGTACTCTGTTATAGCAGCACAGAAGAAACTAAGGCAAAAATTGTGTCAGAAGTGAGGTGCTGCTATAATAAATAATGAAAATTCTGGAAGTGGCTTTGAAAGTGGGTAATAGATAAGAGGCTAGAACAGTTTCTGAGTGAACACTGGAGAAAGTCTCTTTTGACAAGAATAAAGCATTAAAAGTGATTCCAGTGAGGGCTCATAAGAAGAAAGCCTAAATCTTCTTACTTAAGAGGTCCTGACAATGGAAACTATGCTGATGAAGTCTCAGATGAAAATGAGGAACAAGGTATCGAACACTGGAGGAAAGGTCATCTTTGTTACAAAGAGGCTAAGCTCTTGGCTGAATTATGTCCAGTTTTAGGACTTAAGGAGCAACTTAAGAGGAATAAACTAGAATATTTGCTGGAAGAAATCTCTAAGCACCAAAGCATTCATGGTGCCTCATGGCTTCTCTTAACTTCTTATAGTAAACGAGAAGGGAGAAATTGTTTAAAGATGGAATCTATAATTAAAAGGGAAACCATACATAAAGATTTGGGAAATTCTCAGCCCAGCCATATGTAAAGAGTGAAAAAGGGTGTTTAAGAAAGAAAACAAAGAATGTGGACAAGTGACCATTTGAGATTAGAATGGAGAGAAGAAAGCAAAGTGTTATTCATCAGGACAATGGGGGAATGACCCCAAAGGCATTTTAGAGGTCTTCAGGTTGTTCTTTCCATCACAGGCCCACAGTGTTAGGGCCTTAAGGGCAGAAAGATTTAAACACATGGATCCAGGGAGCCCTGGGACCTCAGGGCTTACTGCAATTGCTGCCAAGGAGCTCTGCTTTCCACATTCTGGCACCATGCCTTTTGGGCACTCCAGCTGTGGCTCAAGCAAGCCCAGGTGCAGCTCAGGCTGCCACTCTGGAGGTACAAGTGGTGAGCCTTGGCAGTGTCCACATGGTGCTAATTCTGCAGGAGCACAGAGTGCAAGAGTGTTGGAGGCACGACTTTTTCCACTTAGATTTCAAGGGATGATGAAGAGTCCCCACTAAGGCAATGCCAAATGCAGCTATAAATGTGGAGCTGCCCCCAAACCCCCAGTACTGTAGAACCACAAGCATGTAGTGCCAGCCTGGGAAAGCCACAGGCATGTGAATTCAATGCATGAAACCTGAAGTAGGAAATGCTTTCAGCAAAGCCATCAGGCAAGGCTACCCAAGTTTTTGGGGGGCTGAACCAACACCCTATTGTGTCTCAAAGGTGGGACATAAGACCAAAGATGAGAATCCTCAAGCCTTAAGATTTAATGTTCCTTACCCTGTTGGATTTTGGATTTACTTGGAACCTGGTACTTCATTCCTCTTTCCTAGTTCTCCTTTTGGGAATGTGTGAATGCCTATCCCACCAGTGTCTCTGGAAAACACATAATCTGTTTGACTTCACAGGCTTGCCTCTGAAGGAAAATTTACCTCAGCATGAATTATGCCCTGAGTCTCACCTATATTTGACTTAGATAAGACTTTGTGCTTAGACTTTAAAGTTAATGTTGGAATGAGTTAGACCCATTGGGGTGGAAGGAATGTATTCTGTATGGGAGAGGAACATAAATCTTGAGGAGCAGGAAAATAATGCTATGGTTTGAAAGTTTTCTGTCCAATATCCATGTGTTGTCAATGTGATAGTATTGGCAGGCAGGGCCTAATGCCCTGATGACACTTCCTCCGTGAATGGGATCAGGTTCCCTTACAAAGGGGCTTCACAGAGGGAGTTGGTCCTCTCCTGCCCTTTTTCCTTCCACCATGTGAGACTGCAGGAAGAAAGCCCTCGCCAGATGCTGGCACACTGATCTCGGAAACCCCAGCCTCCAGAATGGTGAGAAATAAATTTCTGTTCATTATAAATTACCTAGTCTCTGGTATTTTGGTATCAGCACAAAATGAACTAAGATAGCAATGAATGTATTGCTTTATTTGTATAAGGAAATAATGCTTTCATAATGGTTAAAAAATAATAAGGAAGGAAGCCACCTGGGAAAGAGCATGAAATCAGGTACTAAGACTGAATGATTCAGAATGTTTAAGTTAAAGTGATCTGAGGGGTGAGTCCAAATGATATGGTTTGGATCCATGTTCCCACCCAAATCTCATGTCAAATTGTAATCCCCAGTGTTGGAAGTGAGACCTGGTTGGAGGTGATTGGATCATGGGGTAGCTCCTTCATGAATGGTTCAGCACCATCCTCTTGGTGCTGTTGTCATGATAGTGAGTGAGTTCTTGCAAGATCTGGTTGTTTAAAAGTGGGTAGCACCTCCTCCCTCTCTCTTGTGCTCCTTCACTGACTATGAGAAGTGCTGCTCCCCCTTCAACTTCTGCCATGATTGTAAGTTTCCTGAGGGATTCCAAGAAGCCAAACAGATACCAGCATCATGCTTTCTGTACAGCCTATGGAGTCATGAGGACATTGAACATCTTTCTTTATGAGTTACTCAGTCTCAGGTATTTCTTTATAGCAATGCAAAAATGGCCCAATACACTAACCTTTCACTTTATACATACAAACTTCACGGATCAAAAATAAAATAAGTAATTCAAGCATGGTTACATAGCAGGTCTTGCAGATCTATGACTACAGCCCTCTACAGCAAATGTAATACTACAGGATGGAAAAGGGGACATTTACTCTTGAATCTGTGTTACTATAACAGGTCATTCAAGCTACTTTGATAGTACTTTCCATATATTAGCTAATCTGTTGAGGTTAGAAGGAATCAAACTTTCCATGGATATCTTATCTGCCTCAATCACAATTTTATATAATATAGATATATAGATAAATTTGTGTAAGAGCTAAGTTTTTTTAAATAGATACCAATGAGATGAGTAAGTCCTATAGCTCAAGCAGAGCAGTTATAAACCTGTGCTGTGTATTAAATTCTAATATATTTCCCATTCTCTTGCCTTCAAAAAAATCAAAGTGTAAGCTGGAAGCACCAGTTAGAGAACAGTGGCTCAAATAACCTTCTTCCATATCAAAAAGAGACTCATTAAAACTTTTGTCAATCTGCTTCTGCAAGGGAATTGACTGAGTGCACAGGAGTTCTAATAAAATCATACTCAAGTATAAGTGTGATGGTAGACTTCTGGAAGGATTACAGTCAACTTGATATTACAAGGGACTCTCTAATCCCACCTCATTAGGATGACTTTTCTGCAAACTGGTATGTATGTAATCAACCAACTAAAATCAGTTACATATTTTCTGTGTTCAGTCGAGTATGTAAAGAAATATAACTTACACAGCCAGTATCAACTAGAGACAGTGAAGCAAAAAAGTGGTTTAACAGAAAAAAAATATTGGCAACTAGCTTAAAAAGAGAGTTGAAAGGTAAGCGAGGGGACAGGAGGGCAATTCAGAGACGAACAATAACAGACAGCTTCTACTGTCAGAGGAGTTTGAACCAGTGTGACTCCACCTTGAATTAGGGTTGGGTAAAATAAGGTTGAGACCTACTGGGCTAAATTCCCAGGAGATTAGGAATTCTTAGTCATAGGATGAGATAGGAGCACAAGATAAAGGTCACAAAGACCTTGCAGATAAAACAGCATGTAGTAAAGAAGCCAGCCAAAACCCATGAAAACCAAGATGCTGATGAAAGTTACTTCTGTTCTTCCTCACTGCTCATTATGTTAATTATAATGCATTAGCATGCTAAAAGACACTCCCACTAGTGCCATGACAGTTTACAAATGCCTTGGCAATGTCAGGAAGTTACCCTATATAGTCTAAAAAGGGGAGGAACCCTCAGTTGTGGGAACTGCCCATTCAGTTCCCAAAAAACTCATGAATAATCCATACTTGTTTAGCGTATAATAAAGAAATAACTATGAGTATACTCAGTTGAGCAGCCCATGCCACTGTGCCTGCTCTGCATATGGAGTAGACATTCATTATTTCTTTACTTTTTAAATCAATTTGATTTCACTTCACTCTGTGGACTCACCCCAAATTCTTTCTTGCGCGAGGTCCAAAAACCCTCTCTTGGGGTCTGGATTGGGATCCCTTTCTGGTAACACTAGGATGAGGTAGTCAAAGGAAAGAGGTTGTTCCTAGAGACCAGGAGCTGGCATCTACAGGTAGTTGCCAAAACCACTTCAAGGACAACCTGCCAGGAGCTGGAACCATAAAAGAGACACAGTCACACAAGACATTGCCTGATGCACAGAGAGAGAGAGATAAATATCTTGGTTTGTCTCCTACTCTCACCCTCAAGTCTACCCAATAATTACTGGCTGAAACTACCCTCAAGTCAATGAAAATGTACTTTTTATGAGTTTTTCTCTTGCATTCCAGTTATCTATTGCTATGTAGCAAACTACCTAAATACATAGTGCTGTAAAACCACAACCATTGCATTATGCTCACAGAGAGGTGTGGCAACTACAGCTTGTCTGCTCCATGGTGTATGGGGCCTCAGCTAGGCTAACTGTAAAGGCTGTGGCTGGAGGATAGCCTTTCAACACAACATCTTCATGCACAGATCTGTGCCTGCATTGTGATGACTAAAGGACCAACACAGCAAGGACTATCAACTGAAATACCTGCAGGTAGCTGCTACAGCATTGTGGTGTCAGGTTGGCCAAATTTTAAACATAGTATTTCAGGGCACCAAGAGTGAATCTGACCAGCAAACGAGGCTAAGTCTACATGGTCTTTTACGATACACTGTTGGAAGTAGATTGTGGTTTTACAGCTTTGTGTTTTTGGTGGTAAGTATCACTTTTGCTGTATTCTGTTAATCAAAGCAATCACAAGCCTACCTAGATTCAATGTAAGAGAGAATGTAGGCTGCCTCCAAATGAGGATATAAAAGAATGCATAGACATATTTTCAAACAAATTCCTCTAGGCACAAAGAAAACCAAAATTCAAAAACTAGAACAAAATTCAAATAAGAATGCAAGGACTAAGAAAAAAATACTAGAAAAGAGTACAACAATGTACATCACAATGGACCTTGAATTATGGCCAAAAAGTAGCAAAGGCAAGGAATGTTTCATGAGATGTGCAGAGAAAAATCACTGAAAAGAGTTAACCATGGCTTCCAAAAAGCACTATCCAGTTTCCCTAAAGACAAAGTAGAAAATTATAGAGAAACCCTTTATTTCCCCAAACTTTTAAAGAGCAGGTCATACAGAAGTTAGGTACAAACCTAGGTGAATTCTAAACTTTTGCAAGTTAGTCCTTCTGTTTACCTAACACACATGTAATTTTATCTTCAGAAGTAGCAATCTGCACTAATAGTTTGACTTTCATCCTTAATATGAAACTACATCCTTTTTCTCCAGGTGTGCAGAACACAAATTGTTATGCAAACATGAAGCTCTCTTGCTTTATCCTGGCCCATCCTCTATGCTCTTGATATTGGTTCTTTCTTGTTCTTCCCTCCTCCTTTTCCTTCTCTCCTTCAATCAACACACATCCTGACTTGCAGTCCTTTTAGTTTTTTGGCTTACTTTGTGTTCTTAGCCTCAAATTCCAGTGGAACCTCTTAGCCTAAAGCAGCTATTACAGTTTTTGTAGGATGTGGTGAGTCCAGCAGTCTTCAGTTACCACTTGTAGACCTCCAGACCTCTCTGTGGTGAGGGGAGGAGGACCCAGGCCATTCTCTGCCTGGGATAGATGACTAAAGCAAAGCACATGACCCAAATTAGCAAAAAAGAAGCAGAACACATGGAAAGAATTTTCTTCAAACAAATAAAAGTTTTTTTGGACTCTTCTTTTATGATTCAACTCTTCTGTTGTTCAGCTAGAAGTTGGAGTCATGGAAAAGGGAGAAATGGCTGGTGCGTGGATGAGAAAAACTTAGAAACTGAAATTGATCACCTTTGCATGAAGAAGATAAAAAATTAATGCATATTCAAGAGGTATATTCACATAGGTTTATCATGTAATTATATATAATTAAATAACCCCTGTGCCCTCTGCTCCATTTGGGTTTCTATTTTGGTTAGCACAAAAACACTCATGACCACAAGACTCTTATTTTATGTGCAAACAGAGGGCTCTAGTGAGTGTTCATTTGTCCTCTGATTAACAACTACACAGAAATAGAGTAATAAGACTTGCTAGGAAGCAGCTTTCTACTCCATTATATATTGAAGGAAAATGGCAAATCTGAAAGCCTGCTACTAACCACCACAGTGAATTAGGAGAGGATGAAAGCTGGCATTAAGTGATTCCTTTAAATTCAGTAATATTTGACTGGTCTCAGCTGTTGGGAATAGCTGTGAACTAAATTATTGAAAAAAAAAAGAAATGATCTCCAAGTGATCATATGACTTAAAGAAACTAGCCAAAGTTCAGCCCACATTCAGCTGTCAGAAACACACCGTCCACACACGGAATAAAGTGTGCAAATTCTAACTCTACAACCGAAGTCTCCTGCTTCTGATCCAAAAGTATTTCAACCCAATTCCTATGCCTTAAGGCTCAGGGTAGGTGTCAGAGTGGGTGGCTCTCTGGGGTGCTTTCTTCATGAGGCCAGATAGAATAAAGAGGAAACAGGACCACTGTTTTAACTCATTGGCTTTGTCTTTGAATATATGCTTTCTACTTTTTAATTTTCAGTTTATATTCTCTTCACAGTGATAACCACATGTATTTAAATGTTCATTCCATTTGAGTAAGAGTTTCTTTGAATAAGAGTCATCTGTTTCATTTAATCTGAGGATGGGTATTTTGTACCTATTCCTCTCTAGGTAGAGTATTAGGAAGCCCATGTGTTGAGTCAGACCATGAACTACCAATTCCTCTGTGTAATAATAAGCAAGGACAGTAAACCTTAGCTCAGCAAATCAAATGTGCAACACCCACCATCACATTAAGTAGCAGAGGAGAGATACCACAAAACTTTAACAGAGAATGTAAATGTCATGAAGAAAATGATCTCCAGAGACATTTTCATAATACGTAAATTCAGACAAGTTTATTAGAGCCAAAGACATTTACTTGATTTGACGTTGCTGCACTGGTCCCTAAGGGCAAATTAGACTCACAAATTCTGAGTGTCCTTGCCGCCACAAGCACACTTTATTTTGCAGAGAATCGTTTGTGGACTCATAGCAGCACCATCACCAGACTGGAAATGCTTTGCTTAACTATTCAGCAAGGTTTCCAGAAGATTCTGTGACCTGGGTGTCCATTAAAGTTGGAGAAGCTTTGGCATAAGAAATGCACTCCAAATCTGCTGTCTGGAGGTGAAATGTAAATAAGTCCCCCACCTGCTGGTTAAAGAAAGGGTCTGCTCACCTGTTAGAAGGCAAGCTGTAGACTAGAACAGACAGATACATAAACCAAGGCCCCCTGTTAGTAGTCACTTTGGAAATTCCCAAACTGTGAGTCGGATTAGTCCAGAAGCTGTGGTTACCAGGCAAGCTGATGGCCCAAACCACCTCAGAAAGATTCCAAAAACACACTCTGTGTCACTGTTTCAAAACAAAGCTAGTAATATTTTAATCCCCTCACCACAAGGGCATGTCTAATATAGCTTGTCATGAGGCCAGTGACTTAGAGAAAGGAATCTGGACTTCCCCAGTTCTATCAGCTCTTTGATATTGAAAAAATAAACTAAAATGTGTATCGGAACTGGAAGCAAAGGCAAGCAGTTTGAGCAGATCACAGGCCTGCCTCCAGCACTAATGATAGTTCAAGATCATTCTATGGGTTTTTAATGTTAGGCCTTCTAGCTTGTTCACTTGATGATATCACCACATGCTTTGAAAATCCTTTTAAAAATTACCATTATTCTTTCATGGAAAAAAACAAACACAGCCGAAAATGATCCTTTTCCAAGGGATCTGAGGACTTTTAAACCCTGACTTCAGATTCATAATAAGTACCATGCTTTTCCTTGTGTCTTTGGATCAGAAATATTAAAATTCTTCTCCAGAGACATTTTCCATTTTGTGTGTAGCAGTTTTATATTAAGAAATTAATGTTTGTGGCAAAGCCTGAGACAGTGATAATGCCCCAGGTAAATCAAGAAGGCTAAATTAGTGGTGATGAAGAAGGTTGACACTAATTTGTTTTTTTTCCCAATAAGCAGCACCAGAAATCAGGAAGAATAGCATTCACAGCCTCGCCTGACTGTTTGCCCTGTGTGTAATTGGTCCTTGGGGTTGACTCACAAATGGAGCAATGACTTGGACTTGACTTTCTGGGTCTCCACTGTACCTTGCTCTGGCCTGATTATTCTGGCACTCTGGCCTCAGTCTGCTTACTCCTCACACTTTGGTGACAGTGGTTCTTTGACCACAAGTCAGGGAGAGTTCCCTCTTTCATCTTCAGGTCCCCTTTTATGGAAATTAGTTTTGGCTTCCATTCTTAAAGGATTTACCATAACTTTTCCTTTTAGTATTAAGAAATGTTTTAACAACCAGTGGTTTGAGTGTCTGAATCCACTCTCCAAAACAACCAACTCATTGCCTTCTGAATTAGTTTCTAGTTATTGAATTTGGCCTACTGCACTTCCATTCCACCTAAAGTGACCAACTCATTATGTTTGCCACTGAAATATCCTGCGTCCCGAGAAGCCCCTCAGTCCCAGGCAAACCAGGACTTTAGGTCACCCTGAATATTCCTCCTCTTTTATCACTGTCTACTCAAACCCATATGTCTAATCTCCACTAACAAATACACACACTCTTTCTATGCACCATGGTGTCCATAATGTGCTGGCTCTCTCTTTCTTTTCCTTCCTCTCTCCCTCTTTCTCCCCACACTTTCTTTCTCTTTTCATTTTCCATTTCATTTGCTAACCCTTTCTCTATCCTCAAGAAACAGAGTGTGAAGGGGGTAAAGAGAGGGAAAAGTATGAAAACATTTATATGCAAGCTACATTAATATTGCTAAGAATAAGGTAATGTCGAAAGTATGATCAAAGTTATAAAAAAAAAGAGCTAACATGTGTCTCACCAATCATAGTGGTATATTTTGCAGCAGATAAGATACAAAAAAATTTAGTGGGGATAAGGCTGAGGGTGGAGGAGAGGACATGTAAGTGTGATTTTTTTGTAATATTTCATCTAGGAGAATTTATACATGTTCTCATTTCATCTCCAGATAAGAAAAATGAGGTAGGTGTTTATAAAAATTTAAAGATGAGAACTTTGAGCTGCAGGAAAATTAAATAGTCTGCTGATGGCCATCAAGCTGATAAATGGAAGAACTGGGATTTTAGAACTAGATCTCTTAAGGAGTTACTAGTTTTATTCAGAAGATAGAGGAAAGAAAACATGAACAATTATGCATATGGAAATTATTTGGTAAATTTCCAGGTGGGTGAATCAATTCCGTTAGTTTAGATGTCACAGGAGGAACCAAACTGCAGATGAGCTGGCAGAATGAAGGACTAGATGTCATGAGAGCCATATCTGCCTGAGTAGATTGGGGTGCAGTGGCATGGAAATGGCATGGTTGGAAGTGTAGACACATCCTGGAAAAAGGACTGATGAGAGAAGAAGGGTATCCATTGTTGTCAATCTCAGGACCATCACTGATGTGAGTTGACAGCATCCCTCCATACAGCGAAGGGGAAAGAGAAGTGGGATGTAGCACCTTTAAAAAAAAATTGCTAGATTCCTTGAATACGATTTTTTTTTTTTTTTTTTTTTTTTTTTTTTTTTTTTTTCAGACGGAGTCTCGCTCTGTCGCCCGGGCTGGAGTGCAGTGGCCAGTTCTCAGCTCACTGCAAGCTCCACCTCCCAGGTTTATGCCATTCTCCTGCCTCAGCCTCTGAGTAGCTGGGACTACAGGTGCCCGCCACCTCGCCCGGCTAGTTTTTTGTATTTTTTAGTAGAGACAGGGTTTCACCTTGTTAGCCAGGATGGTCTCAATCTCCTGACCTCGTGATCCGCCCGTCTCAGCCTCCCAAAGTGCTGGGATTACAGGCTTGAGCCACCGCGCCCGGCCTCCTTGAATAAGATTTAAAAAAAGAAGAAGCCACTGATGTGAATCTGTTAAAGTCTGGCAAGTTAAATATATATCTGGAGAAGTATTAAACATGACATTACATATTTAACTTTAATAAGAAAAACATTTGTAAAAATGTAACGAATTAAGCTGTGGCCATTGGGATTAGTAAAAAGACCAAATGCTATGGTTTGAATGTGTCCCCTACAAAATTTAGGTGTTGAAACGTAACAGTTAATGTGATGATATTAAAACCACGGGTCCTATTGTGGGGAGGGGAGAGGAGGGAGGGATGGCATTAGGAGATATACCTAATGTAAATGACTAGTTAATGGGTGCAGCACACCAACATGGCACATGTATACATATGTAACAAACCTGCACGTTGTGCACATGTACCCTAGAACTTAAAGTATAATAAAAAAAAAAAGGTGGCCCCCTTAAGAGGTGATTCGGTCATGAGGACTCCTTCTCTCAGGAATGGGATTATGACCTTTATAAAAGAGGCTTCACGCAGTGTTCTGTTGGCTTACCCTGCAGCTATTCTGCCATGTGAGGACAGAGCCTTCCTCCTATTGGGAGGATGCAGCAACAATGTGTCAACAAGGAAGCAGGGATCAGCCCTCACCAGACAACCAAACCTGCCACCACCTTGAACTTAGACTTCCCAGCCTTGAGAATTGTGAGAATATAAATTCCTCTTCTTTGTAAATTACCCAGCCTACAGTATTTTGTTGTAGTAGTACGATGGACTAAAACACCAAAAGGTTGAAAAAACTTAATTTCAAATGTATAAATATATTAAAGTGCATCCCAAAACCCAAATGAAATATACCAAATTTATATAGCAGAATTTCTCGTTGGCTTTTCTTTAAGGAATCTATTTTAAGAGACTTATATCTTATATCTAGCCTAACCATAAATACATATTTGCTGAGCTTCTTTGCTCTCTGGTCTAAACAAAGGTATGGATCCAGGGGCAAGAGGCATGACAGAAGTATAAGTTGTACAATCTAGTTAGGAAATCAGAACATACATAGGAAACCAATAGAGAACAGAGTAATACGTATGGAACCTAAATATACTACTTAGGAAGTTGGACTCTCAAGAGAGAATAGAAAAGATGGATATAGTATGCTAAAAAATCTTGGTATTGAAGAAAGTCTGATTTTCTTAAATATTGTAATTTTCTTAAATATTGTAAGCAAGTCCTCAACAATATTGTATGAACTATTTTAGAAAAATAATAATAAAATTTGAGTTCTAATTACCTGCCAAGAGTCATGCCAAGGGTTTTATATGTATTATTTAATTTACTTTTTCCAACAGTTCTAGAAAAGAGTGTCATTACATCCTTGTCTTTAAAGGAGATGAAATTTAGGAAGTGATAAGTTAGTAGTTGAGAGATAGGGGCTAACTTGTCCAAGACTGACCCCTGCAGCCTGGCTTCTCAGAAAGGGAATTTTCCTTCTGCAATGTTCTATGGGAAACCCACTTTGAGCAACCTTTAAGCCAATCGGTACTGAGCAACGCTGAAGCTTGAACCCCAACTCTCCCTCCTCCCACCCTCAATATGCCAGAGGAGAGGTTTATGCTTCAAGAACCAATAACACCAGTGTTGTTGCTAGCTTACTAACAAGAACACCTCTGTCCTAGTTCACCATGTAATCTACCTGCAATTTCAGCTTCTGGAATCTTAATGACAGCAGGATAGGAACTTGTGCCTCCCTCCACTGCCAGTCACCACTACTGAGCTGGTAGAAGAAGGGCACAGTTTCTGCCACATCATTTTGCTATCATATCCTGGTCCCTGATCACACCAGGAGAAGGCCAGTGCTTCTCTAACCATGCAGCTTCAGAGCTCCATGGCCCAAGGGTCAGAATCACTCTTGCAAAGTCAGAAATCAGGCTCTACCAAATCTTAGGTCACTGCCTCAACACAATGAGGCTACCAGGGGATATGAACACCTACTACTGATCCTAGGGCAGTGAATTTGTCCAGTGAGTGCTGCTCCTGCAGACCTGTGTGTAAGCACTGCTGAGGTTTTGCCCTTGTTTGTGCTATTGTCACTTACCCAAAGTCTCACCTTCAGTAATGTCACATCCAAGGGGCAAATATTCCAAATCGATGGTTATTAAATGAATTAGCAAATATAATCGAGATTGTTATTATCAATGAGCTGATAATAATGTTGATAAGCTGACATCCTTTACATTATTTACATAAACCTCTAAAGGCAGTCTAAGATATTTTCAACATGTCTTTACAAACAGAATCTGTGATTTAAATGTCAAAAACTATTTTAAAAGGCCATGATGTGTGGAATTGAGGGCTAAGATTATGTATATTTTTAAAACATGATCAGATCAAATAAAGTCTCCATTTAATGCCACAGTTCTATATGGGGAACCTTCTCCTGAATTTCAGTACTGCTGAACATAAGGACATCATGACCAGATAAAGCTGCTTTCATAAACCTTAAAATCTAGTGACAGTTCTTAGACAATAAAGAAATGGTTCCAATCTAGCATGCTATGTGGTAAGAAAGGAGTGGTCCTGCATGCCATGAGGACAGAGAAACAGTTTAATCCAGACATGTCGGGTCAGGAAGAGCAGGTGAAAAAATCAGTGGCTCCTCACCTAGAGCCATGCACTTGGATTAAGAAAAATATTACATCTTTATTTTCAATAACTAACTAAAACTTAACGTTTCCTTCTGTAATGACTGTAGGCAACAAACCACAGTAGCAGCAGAATCTGTGATCACAGAATAAAAATTATAACTATTTTCACATCACATCACAACTATAGGAAATACGTCTAAACATTTATGCTTATTATCACGTTGAAATTAGAGAGGTTATTAGTTCCACCACTACATGGTGTTACTTAAAACATTAATAAAGATGCACATAGATCAAATTTTATTTCCTCTAGTATTTTGATAGGTTTATTTCAATAGGACCTGTTCCCTTTGCTTAGTTTCTTTATTTTATGCATTTAGAACACTACACTGGGAAGGATTCATCATCATGACCAAATGTCACATGGGTCTATGATGCCAAAAGAGTAAGAACCCTTGAGGGCAGTAGGTAGGTGCTTGGGGGACCAGGTAACCTACAGGATTGGAAGTGGAAGTGGGAAGAGAGAGGTTGCTTGTTTATGAGAAACAAATAAATGGTGTTCCACGCAGAGGGAACAAGAGTGTGCAACATCAGAGCAGCAAGCATTGGGAGAGACAAATGTCCTGAGTCTCTGGATCCTGCCAGAGAGGAAGAGCATGGAGGGAAGCAATGTGGTTAAGAGACACAAGATAAGCAAGGAACAGGTCCTGTAAGCTCTGAAAATGCATGCAGAGGAATGTAAATTTCATCTTAAGACACTGGGTAGTGAAAAAAGGTTTTGAAGCAAAATTTTCAAAATTATTTATTCCTCAATTTTTTTAAATGTTCTTTCCAAATAACTTTTTTTTCCCTCAATCTTCTATCTTCAATATTTGAAATGATCCTGTGGTGTAGAGTCACACATTTTCTTATACTACATACAGATGAACAGAGATAACAGAGCATTTTAAGTGATTGTTTTTACAATTGATTTGATCTTTCTTATGTACAAATGTCAACTTAAACGTGATATAAATGTCATATCTTCTTTTTCTCTAATTTTACAGCTGCTCCTATTTGCCCATTCTGTGTTCCATCTCCCCCTCTTCTCCCCACACAGGGAGAGCTCTTGTGTTCCATCTTGACTTGAGGACATGTGTGTGGTGGCAGGGGAGGGTGCTGTGATGATGTCTGGCTATCCAGGAGCTACTATGGCAATAAGGTCTTCAATCTGCCTTTTCATTGCTTGCCTGACTAGCATTACTGTGATAGTTACTGCTCCTGACTGTGATCCATGCTTTCTAATCCTAGTCAAAGAATGATGTTCCCTCCTGTTGACTTAGATCTTTCTTGGCTTTTGCTGGCAACCTTCCCACAGATGCCTGACCATGACTCTTACCCGATCTCAGCCAGGCAGTCAACCCTGAAACTCTCGACTACAGAGGTTTCTATTTCTACCCCATGACATTCCTCTTCTCTAGCTGTCATCGGAAATGGCTTCCACTCCATAATGAGACAAGCGGGAAATTGCAGCTGCTACTGCATCATGCCTGTTCACACACACACATACACATACATACATACACACACACACACACACACACACACACAGAGCAGGTCACATTGCTAACAATATGCATCTCCCTCTTACCGGGATATCCTGAGAGGCAGTGTCTTCCCAAAATCTCAAATGGGAAAAATAGTAATGGCACTTGTTTTCTTTCCTTTAACTGATTGAGAAAGGCACCCTACAAGATTTGAGACAGGAATGTAAAGGCACTGCATGAATCTGACCTGCTGCTCTCCCTCCTCATTGATTCCCTTCTCTTTCCTACAATCCACACAGGCAGAAGTTCTGGGATGTTCCCATCCTATTCCCTTCTGGCTGGCATTTCCCGTCATACCCTCCTTCCTACTGGCATACTAAAGTTCAAGGCTTAACCTAACTAGTGAAACAACCTATGATTTAGGTAAACCAGACATGACCTCAGTAAAAAACTGTCAGACACCTTGGGAATAAGGACACTGGAGGATGATAGCCTGTTAGTAAATATTATAAAAATAATACTCTCAGATCATCATTTTTCCTTGAAAATCATTTCTTTCAACGTGCTACGTAGAATGATCTTAGACTCCCAATGAGCCTAGTCTCCCAACGAGTGAGAGCACAGAGGCTCAAACATCTTTGTGTCTTGTCCTTGATGGAGATTCCTGCTCAAGCCACTGGCTCAATGGTCCAATCTTTGAGGAGACAGAATTTAAGCAGGCAGATCTGTACACTTTTACATGACACGCATCACCTCTCCTCTCGTGTGTCTCTTTTTCCCCCCTCTTTTTCTCTGTTTCCCTTTTCTGTTTCCCTAAACACCCCAGTTAACCCTTTCCCTGTCCCCTAGTCCTTGTCCACACAGGAAATCTGGTTCTAGAGAACAGTACTCAAACAGCCTCCAACTAAAATGTATTACATGTGGTAATGCGAAAAATTATTAGAACAGTTATTCTATTTAAAATATGACTCCTATTCACTGCTTTGGTTTCCCTGTCTTTGTGCTTCAGGCTAAATATTACTCAGATTTCTGCGAGGCCAGGTGCTTTCTCACCAATTATCTGAAAGGCCCAGAGAATGGTACTTACATCAAAGCCAGTCCTAATGACAAAGGACACCTGGCCACGGCAAACACAAGCATCTCTCAGCTCCTCGCTCCATTTGGCAAAAAGCTATTTCCATCTCAGTCACAACATAACAAAGGACTAATTGATGGGAGCATTTTTTCCATCTTTCAAAAAATAAATTGAGCCAACCCCACGAGCTCATCTAGAGGAATTAATTAGGGAATAGGAAATCTCCAAAGCCATCCTTAAATTGACATTGAACAAAGCCCAGGGAACAGATGGCTTTTCATCTGAATTCTTTAAAACCTTTAGCACTCTGCTAATTCCCCTATAGGAATGAAAAAAAATTGCTAAATGAATTTGAGCAAGCCATTTCACCAGGTGTTCAGTTCCCCTAAGATTCCTTTTGCACTAAGAAAAAAAGAAACTACAACAGGTATCCTCTCTACTGATATTACCATAATTTCATTTGTACATGTGAGTTCTTCCCCCAGGGCTCATTCTAAACTTCCCCTGCATTTCTGACTACCAAGCTGGGGGAATGATTCTCTTAATTGGTGCAGCTGATCATGCACAACTGCTCAGAGCAGAAGGACAGTGTCAATACACACAAAGTCGAGAATGAGGCCATTGTTCAAGCAAAATAGAAAAATAGAAAACAATTTTTTGTCATTTTGTTTCAGATATCTGGAGATTCCTGGGACAAGGGCTGGTGTATTACCCCAATAGTTGAGTAGATTTTTTTCCCATATAAATTTGACACGTAGAAACATTGTGAATAAGAGAGACATTGCCTCTCATTTGCATAGTCAATAAGCTGTCCTATTGAAGCCTCCAGAAGGATGAACTGCTGGAATTTATACTTTATCTATTCAGAGGATGTCTACATGCAATCCTCCATGATAATTTGATAGAAAAGTTTGAAACATTTTTTTTCTTTTTAAAATTTGACAGATAAAATTGTATATACCTACTATGCACAACAGGATGTTTTAAAATATATGTACATTGTAGGATAGCTAAATTAAGCTAATTAATATGGCACATTACCTTCATAGTTGTCATTTTTGTAATAAGTATATTTAAAATCTACTCTCTTAGCATTTTTCAAGAATATAATACACTGTGATGAGCTATAACCTCTGTGTTATAGAATGGAGCTCTTAAATATATTCTTCTTATTCAACTGAAGTTTTGTAACTTTTTACCAACAGGTCCCCATTACCCTCCTCTAGCACCCCAGCCCCTAGAAACCACCATTTCACTCTCTGCTTCTATGAGATCAACGTTCTTAGACTCCACATGGGAGCGAGATCATGTGGTATTTGTCACATGCCTGGCCTATTTTACATAATGTCCTCTAGGTTCACCCATGTTGTCACAAAAGGCAGGATTTCTTTCTCTTTTATAAGTGAATTGTATTCCATTGTGTATATATCCTACATTTTCTTTACCCAGTTATCTGTTGATAGACACTTGGGCTGATTCCACATTTTGGCTATTGTGAATAGTGCTGCAATAAACATGGGAGTGCAGATGTCTCCTGGGCATACCAATTTTCTTTCCTTTGGATGTGTATCAAGTAGTGAGGTGGCTGGCTCATATGATAATTTTATTTTTAAGCTCTTTGGGAATCTCCATACGGTTTTCTATAATGGCTGTACTAACTTACATTCCCACCAGCAGTGTGCAAGGGTTTCCTTTTCTCAACAAAAGACTTACCTTTTGTTGTTTTCTTCTGAAGACACGGTCTTGCTCTGTTGCCCAGGCTACAGTGCAGTGGTTCAATCATGGCTCAAGCAGTACTCCAGCCTCAACCTCCAGAGCAGCCAGGACTACAGTAAGATGTGATCTCACCATGTTGCTCAGGCTGCTGGTCTCTAACAACTGGGCTCAAGTGATCCTCAGCCTCCCAAAGTGCTAAGATTACAGTTGTGAGCCACCATGCCCAGCCTTTGTCTTTGTGATAATAGCCATTCTGACAGGTGTGAGATGATATTTTGTTGTTATTTTAATTGGCATTTCCCTGATAATGAATTATATTGAGCATTGTTCGTATACTTTAAAACATTTTTTCGTTTATGATACATTTTGTTTTACATTTTAGAATGAATAATTTTACTTGGGATTCTGATATTTCACCTGAATATCTGAACATTCCAGTATACGTTCCTTTGTTTTAAACAATTTCCTTTAAACATAGTTTGTACCCATAGCCTGAAACCATGCAATCAGGAAGGATCTAAGGGGCCAAGGAAACTCTAAGATAACACATGTCTCATGTGTGCAAATTCTGATACATGAATTAAACATGCACTGAGGGCTGAGCACGATGGCTCACACCTGTAATCCCAGCACCTTGGGAGGCCAAGGTGGGAGGTTCGCTTGAAGCCAGGATTTCAAGACAAGGCTGAGCAACACAGCAAGACCTCATCTTTACAAAAAATAAAAGAAATTAGGCAGGCAAGGTGGCATGTGCCTATAGTCCCAGCTCCTCAGGAGGCTGAGGCTGGAAGATCACTTGAACCTGGAAGGTCAAAACTGCAGTGAGCCACGATCGTGTCACTGCTCTCAAGCCTGGGTCACAGAGTGAGACTCTGTTTCAAATAAATAAATAATAAAAATTAAAAAGAAAAAATATGCTCTGAGTAATTCTGTGGTGGGGGTAGTGAAGAAAAAGCAAGCCCCTAAAGGCAAGCCTCTAAATCCATCAGACTATCCACTTTCTTTTCACCTTCCAGCCACCTGCCCATCAGAGCTACTATGACAGCAGTTGTCTCCACACCACACAACCTGGCACACAATCTCCCCAATCAACTTTACTCTAGACAAAGGTCTGACCATAAAGGTGTTCACTTTTATCATGGCAGACCTATGGCAATTTTAGAGCCAAGAGTCTTTTGTTCTAAAAGTAAGGCTATTAAGTGAAACTACTGGGAGCAGAAGTTGCACTAAAATTAAATAAATGGATACAGTTACATGTACACACATATATACTCAACCTATTGATTATACTGCTTCTTCATTCAATAAACAGTCATCACTCTGCCAGGAGTTAGGGAAAAATTAGTGAGTAAAATAGAAATAATCTATGTCCTCTTAAGAGTTCTATGCTGCTTTGGGAGAGACAGTCAAATATCTCCACATGTATATAATTATGAACTATAACAAATTCTATGTGGATTAAAGGATAACACAGTATATAAAAGTAGAAACCAGTGTAGGCTGGAATGTCAAGAAAAACTTCCCTGAAAAATAAATTTTCAGACTGATATCAGAAAATATGAGTTGCCATTAACTGTTGTGAAAGTGATACAGGGTAGAACTCAAACCAGTGAGGGGAAACAGTGCAGGCAATGGCTCTGAGAAAGGATCAAGCTGAATATCCTAGAGGAATTGGAAGAAATTTACAGGACTGAAAGTAATTCAGCAAAGGTGAAGAAGGACCCTGGAGGGGTTTAAGACTGAAGGGCTTTGAGAGACAGTAGAAGTCTCTTGTCTTTGTTTGGGTTCCTCAGAAGCAGACCATGAGACAAAGGTTCCAGTTGGAGATGAGCCCAGGAAACACCAGAGAGAAGTGATAGAGAAAGGAAGATCAAGAATGGGTTACCAAGCAAGTCACCACTGCGGGCACCTGAGCTTCCTCCAGCTGCCAGGGAATGGGGATCCGGTGAAGGGCACATACCTCAGAAGTATCTCACCCAAGTGGCAAAGCAGCCGGTGTCTTTACTCATTATTTCTCAGTACTCTTGGATTGAAGGGTATTGTGTAGGGGAGGGTGAAACATTAATTTCCCAGTACCTCGCAACAGCATGCCTATAGTTGAGCAGACTATGCTCAGAGTTCACCAGAGAAAACCCTCAGGCACTGGGAAGCTGGGCCATTGAGCATCACACAGGTGAGGTGGAAGGGACCTGAGCAGGTCGCTCATGTTATCAGCTGCATCACACCAGGTCCACTCTTGTGTTCTCCTTCCTGCTTACAGAGCAGCACGAGTAACATCAGAAAGCAGCAGAATTTATGTCTCCATTTTTATTACATTCTTCACACCCTTCTACATTTATATAAGGGTACTGCACTTTGTGTAAGTACTAAAGTCTCAACTACACCTGTCTGCAGTGGGCAGAGGTTATCACTTCCATTTTACACACTGGAAAATTGGAAATTACTGAGGCAGGACAAACTGCTCAAGGCCATATATCTAAAGGACAAGCACCTATGATTCAAATCCAAGGCATTAGTTTCCACAGTCATTTTTATTCCCACCATACCATGGTGACACAAGTGACGTATGACAAGAGAGTCTACAAATTCGATTAAACCTTAACCATACAATTGACTTAAGGATCCCTAGAAAAAAAGGGGTCCCCATTACTTAGTATTCCTATTTCTAAAATGTATCAGAATTTTGAATGATAAAACATAATAGAATTAAAATAAAAGGTATACCTTTCCTCTCTATTACATTAATATTTAACAGATTTTAAGTGATGAGCAAGCATATTAATTACGGAAAACAATGGAAGATAAGGAGAGGGGTCTAATACGGTTGAATTCAACACCATCTGAAAGTGGAGGACAAGTACATAAACCAACTCTCTTAGCATGAAGATAAATGTCGCCAGGCAAGTCTTATTATATTTCTATTAGACCTAAGCTTCTAGTTCTTCCGCTTCATAGGTGAGAGTAAATGAAACTGAACTGGAAGAGAAGCATGTCTTTCTGAAATTCTATCTATATATGAAAGGTTTGCCAATTCTCCTCAGATCAATTTCTGAAACACATGTTTGGGAAGCAGAAAATAATTTCTCAAGTGCAAGTATTGCAGGTCAAATGTCAGCTTCGGGGACAGAGGTTGTGTTTTATAGTCGCATACTTTAATGTGATTCTCATACTCTGGTTTATGATTTGCCTTTTCAAAGTGAATATTTCCACTCTGTTGACCAGAGCGCTGGTCTTGCTGTTGATTATGTGTCAAGTCTTGAACATCATCCCACATTGTCTGAAAAATGAGCCCTTCCATGGCTTTGCACTGTGCAATGAGATGAGAATGTAAAGAATAACCTGGTCTGAGAATGTCCAGTATTAAAAAAGGAAGAAGAGAAACCTGTAAGTAAGAAAGCAGATTTTTCTGAGTGCCCATTTTCTGAAGGAATTTCTGCTGACTTTGCAGCCCAGCACCACAGTTCCCAATAGGCCTAACTCCATTTCCTGCAATGCACCATTTCTACATAACTGTTGTCTCTGAAGGGTGGGAATGTATTTCTCAATATGACAAAATATTTCTTTCAAAGGAGATACTGCAATAATAAGGATTACTGCAGTTTCTTACAAGAGAAATGTTTGATGTTGGGGTAACATTTTTTACCATGCTTTGTTTGCATATACTCTAAATTGTGTAGCACAATCTATTTTCAGTATTCTCTCCACCTGGCAGTTAAAACTAATGTCAATGTGGTGGGAGGAAACTTGTACCCCTGATAAATTTCAAAAGCCTGTCCCCCTTCCTGAGGAACAGCCTATAACCATGTTAGAAATTCTAATTCCTTTTTAAATAGTTTCACTTTAATTTAAAGAAAGCTCAGGCATATAATAAAATGCCCACTAATTATGGAATCTAAATTTCTCTATCAAACTCACATTGAGAATGTTACAATTGTATGTTGGACCTATGAGAAATGCAGATAAACAATTTCATACTGGAATTTGCAGGCTACTTAATTTGAGTTTATCAACAGTTATTTATCTTGTTAAATATAAAATAATTCCTTCTAGTGGTTTATTTTCCTACTGCGCCTTTGACATATTTGAGAATATTAAGTGAAATTATATTTATTTATTTAGTTAATTAATTATTTATTTTATTTTGAGATGGAGTCTTGCTCTGTCGCCCAAACTGGAGTGCAATGGCACAATCTCAGCTCACTGCAACTTCTGCCTCCTGGGTTCAAGCAATTCTCCTGCCTCAGCCTCCCAAGTAGCTAGGATTACAGGCGCCTACCACAATGCCAGGCTAATTTTTTGTATTTTTAGTAGAGACGGGGTTTCGCTATGTTGGCCAGGCTATTCTCGAACTCCTGACCTAGGGTGATCCACCTGCCTTGGCTTCCCAAAGTGCTGGGATTACAGGCATGAGCCACTGTGCCTGGCCAGGATATTTATTTTAACTTGTCCCAAATCAGCAATACATTCTGACTCCATATTTGTTTTCTTCAAAGTTTGTAGTAGATATAATGTTTGAGGGTAGTTTAATTTGATTTTAACTAAATACACATCAGTTCCATTTAGTTAAGTGAAATTAGAGAAGTGACACTGGGGATAACGCCAAAAATATATTTAACAAATTAATCCCCAGAGATGTTACTTGATCTCAGGTTCTTGTCCTACAAAAGACTAAAATGTTTTGTAAAGATATTACGTACTAAATCCTTGCTATTACCTGCAATAGAGGAACTCCTCAGTGGTCCTGGGTGGTCTACTTTTTCCTCTTTATACTCTTGTCCATACCATGTGTCACGAATGTAGATATTACAGATGGAAATTCATAATTCTAAGAAAACAAAGATGACAGATGCTCTCATTTTGAAAATAAATAACAGTGCCTGCCATTTTTCAAATGTACTTTTACCTGTTTTGTGGGCAGATCGTTTTACAAAAAAAAAAAAAAAAAAACAATTACAGTTCTAGACATCCGTAGATATTTTGTGGTTTTGCCACTGGCCACAAACCACATTTAAAGAAAATTCTTGCGACTTTTACTGTCACTGATTTGGCGAGACTTTCAGCAAACAAATTGTTTCAGGACATTGACGTCAGTAAAGAATGGTGCGCTGGATGATGCGATATTTCTCTTGTAAAGAGTACTCAACATGTTGCTCACTCTTCAGTCAGAGTTGGTAAACATTTTTACTGTTCTTAGAGACAAAAGGACATGTGAGCAAACTTTTAAAAATTGGAATTTTCAACATGATTATGGGCACTAACATTTTTCATTCATTGAAGATTTTAAGAAGAGGATATAAATTATTTTTATATTGAAAGATATAAAACTCAAGCCTGTCTAAATGGCTTCAAAGTGTTTAAAGTATTTACTGAAAGAAAATTAAGTTTGTAGAATTCAACTATTTTTCATTGAGCCAACTGTTACGTGATACTTAGAAATTTGTTTTCACATCTCTCATTTAATCCTAAAGTCCACCTTTTTGTAGATGTGTTATTACTTCCATTTTACAAATAAGGAAACTAAATGCCAGATAAAGATATTATATGTTAGAACAGTGGTTTTCCACAGTTACCTGCATATTAGAATCACCTGGAGAGCTTCAAAAATATTGATGCCTCCATCCTAGCCCCACAAATTATGGTTTATTTGGTCCAGAGTGTAAACTGGGCTTTGGAATTTTTAAGAGATTCCTAACTGACTCCACTGTAAATATAAATTTGGAAAACCCTTGGTCACAAGCGAGAATCATGTACTCTTTTATGTGGAAGTTCTTAGAAATTATTCATGTTCTACATTTCATTAAATGTAATCTGGGGTATTTATCAGAACAGTCTAAAAACTGAGGATACAGGACTACTATTCTCAATATCACACTTTCACAAGATTCTTTTCCTTCTGGCTTAGTGATCACCTACATGCCTACCACATAGCTTTGTAATTATATATGGTCACAATAATGTCTAAATTTGATGAGTACTTCCTCTGTGCCAGACTTGACTTTACATGTGACTTTTCACGTGTTCATAATGCTGTAAGAGCATTATGAACTTACATTTACTATTTATTCCTTTTGCATGTGGGGAGCCTGAGGCACAGACTGGTGCTGTAGCTTGCTAAAGGCCCCAGGGCTAGCAGAGTGGCAAAGACAAGATTCAGATCTAATCTGCCAGAATGTCTTGCCCATATTCCTGATCACCACACTGCCTAATATGACTTCCATATCTGTGGATGATAATCATAAAATAGTTTCAAGTAGGAGTAAGTTGCACAGCTAATAGTCAAGTGTTCTTGTAAAATCAATCATTGAGGCTATTTTGACTTAAATTTCTTTTCTAAGGCCTCCAGTTTTCCTTCATTCTAGCTCAGAAACCATAACTGGGTGCCTGATCCTGCTTCTTTCTCCCTTTCTCAAAATACCTTACTATGTTCCCATTGACTGTTCATTCATTTAACAATGAAAGAAAAAAACAGAAGCCAATTCATGGAAGCTACTGTTATTTGGGATTTCTGACACACACAGCTAATGTCTTAAAATTATTCACAAGAGATGAAATTAAATATAGACAAGGCTCAGTCAATACAAGCCACAAAAATTTCATGAAGAACTTTGAGAAAGACACCCACATGTCCATTAGCAGAGCAGCTGAGTAGAAAGCAAATAGTTCCCCTGTGAATTTCCCCACAGCACACTGAACTTCAAGAGCTTTTCCACTGTGTTTCATGGCCTATTAAATCCTAAACCAGTGTTTTAAGAAACTATATAGAAAATAACACAGACATATTTTCTTCTTAGGAATTGTTTGTGCGTGTGTTAATGACCCACATAGTATCTAACAGAATGGACTTCAAATCACATATTGTACTACTACACACTATACTCTATAATCCTGTGTGTGCAGAAAATTCAATGATGTGTGAAAAAATACAGCAGTTTAATAGAAAAGTTCAACATTCAGTTCAAGGACCTAAGAATGCCAGATAGTAATAAAAATCAACCTACAATTAGATGAATGGTGACTTATTTTGTGTTACTTTGAATACGAAGATAATATTCTACTAACAAAAGCTTCCATGCAGAATAAAGTGAGAGCTATTGAGATACCATCAGACTTTTCTTCCACAGCACTGTATAAAATGGGGCACTGGAGAAGTATTTTTAGAGTTTCAGGAGAAAAGTTTATGACCTAAGATTTCTAACCTCAGCCAAATCAACATTCATTAGTGAGAGCAGAACAACGTTCTCAGACACAAAATGACTCAAGAAGTATGCTACCCATCTATCTGTCTTGAAAAGATTACTCAAGGAAGTACTTCATTCAACCAAGAAATGAATCAAAACCAATAAATTAACTCAATTTGAGGGTATGTGTGGTTCAAAGGAAAAGGCAGTGAGTAATGAACTCAACACAGAGTTGGTGTCTGAGTAATTGTTATAAACATAGTTATGAAACTTGACAAACGTCAAAAACTAAATCATGGATGGAAAAGAACATATTGTTAAAAACAAATTAACAGCAATATCCAGTTTTATTTCAATAAAATAAGAAGAGTAACAGGACTGAGGAAGACGGAAGAAATAAAAGTATTCTAAACTTCTTATTCTGATACAGTAAATGAATTATGTTTTATCAATAATGTTTATTGATTTATTTACCCATTTAGCAAATACTTGTTCAGCATTTTCCTGTGCAAAGATCTGGCTCAAAGTTGGTGTGGCAGAGATTAACAAGCAGGACTGGCTCTCTATTCACAGTGCATACAATTTAATTAACAAATTAGATTGTTTTTAATGTGAAAATAAAGACGGTAAAGATAGTATATATAACTTAAAATCACTATAGGGAGTAAAGAGTTAAGTAAGTTTAAGCAATATCTCAAAAAACAGAAATAAAGATCAGATGGGAAACAAGGAAGCAATAAATGCAAAAATCATGAAACGAAGTTCATGAGAAATTTCAGTAAACTTGTATAGATTTGACATTTGTTAAAAGAAAGTGATTTTTAGATTACATTAAACTATTTTTAGATGTAAACAGGAGACACTAATAAAATGTGATGACCATATTTTCAGCAAAATAGATGAATGGGCAAACTATGACAGGAAATTGTAGACAAAAAAACAAAGACAGTGAATCAATACAAGAAAAAGTAGAATTCTAGGCAAAATTATTAAATTTAAAAAAGAGGAACAATTTACATTGATAAAGGTATAGTTCACAGTGAAGAAGTAATAAACTGTTAGGCATCAGATAACATTCAAAATATACACAAAACACAAATAATTACACTTAAGTAAATTAAAATTATACTTATATATAATTAAAATGATCTGACATTGCTATATCTTCATCAATGCTAGATACAACAGATAAAAATTATATTTAAAACATTATATACATTTCATGCTTTTAAAAATGAGCTGATTAAGTAGCTACATACACACACATCATACACATATTCATGAAACATATGTAAAAACCAATTCTACTGTAGTTCAAAAAAATCTTATTATATTCTAAAGTGTAGAACTTAGCCACATACTTTGATCATACCGAAATAAAACTAGAACTTAAAAAGAGAAGAATCACGGTTAAGACTCAAACTACTTAGAATGTTAACCAATAAATCTCCTAAGTAAATATTTGGCCAAATAAAAAAATCAAAGCTAAAGCTTTAGAGAATTTAGAAAATAACAATAATGATAATTGTTAAGGAATATATGCAAAAATTTATGCAAGGTTTTGTAAACCTATACTCAATAGAAAATAATATTTTAATAATAATATTGATATAAATAATCTAAGTATTTGATTCAAAGAGCTGGAAAAATAAAAATTTGATATACTGAAATGTAGTACATTTACAATCTTTAAAAATAATTATGTCTTTTTAAATATTATAACTTGATATCAAAATATTATAACTTTGTATATCATCACCCAAAGAATTGCGCATTTCAATAGTGGCTTTTATAACATTAAAGAAAAAAATACGTGGCTATTTCTCAGGTCAGTTTCAGGGAAATAGTTTTTCTTTTCCTCAAATTTGTTGGTTTATGATTTTTAAACCAAATTTGTCTTTAAATTTTATGTGCAATTTACAGCTTACTTTAGTTTACACCCCATTATCCTCAGGTTAATCATCTATTTTGCACTGTTTAATTTTTTTTTTTAATTTTTTACTCATAAAATTTAACTTTTAAATAAGTCGTCAAATATTACATATAAAATATTACCTTACAGGTAAATTCAAAGAAAAAATTACGAGCAACCTAAATTCAACAGTAGATTACCTTTTCTAATTAGCTTTTTTTTTTTTTTTTTTAAACCAATCCCAAATGGACTTAGTGGCATGACAGTGCTCGGCTAGTAAATGTTTAACAGCCAGGACACTGTGTGTTGGGGGTGAGGAGGTGTGTGTGGTGGGCGGAGGGCACTGATGATTTACAGCGTTTGCTACTTTCTGTGGTGTAAAAAGAGTCTCGCTATGTCCAATTTCACGCTACCACCTTGAGGCTACTGAATGTAAAACTGGGACAAGATGCACAGAATTAGCTCTTGCTATCTAGTGCAAATACACCACTGCACATATACTGAATTACGAGTACCTAATGATGGGTGGATGGATAGATGGGTGGAGGGAGGCAGGGAGGGAGGGACGCAGGGAAGGAGGGAAGTAGGGAGGAGATAAAATTGTTCCTTGATAAGGATACCAAATTAGCCAATATATTCTGTTGATTAGTTTTTTAAAAAAATTATTAAGCTATGTCTTTCAATGCCATTTCTGAGCTAATATATTTTATTGAAAACCTTTAAACAACTATTAGGGACCACTAAATTTTAGTATCAGGAATAAACAGAATTCTGTTATAATCAGATACGGGTTTGAAATAGATTTGAAAGTTTCTCTTACAAGTACTGGTTAGTACTCTGCTCCTTGGTTCAGCAACCAATTCACTGCACTCTCACAGTTCTTAACTAACACTTGTGTACTTGCGTAACCTTAACTACTAGATCGGATAGTTATCATTGATAAACTGCCCAAAGTTCTAAAACATTATAGTTCTATAATTGAAGGAACACTACAACTTTCAGCAACTCCCTTAAGTAAGACAAGGAAAGTAATGATTCTACTCTTGATACAATTTTTAAAGGACTAACCTATGACAGTCCATTTATGCCTAGTGTTCCATTATTGGAACTCTAAGCATGTGGGAGTTATTTATATCCTACTGCGCAAGGTCATAGTCAAGGTCTGATTGCAAAAATTCAAAAAATTGCAATCTTCGGCATACATGGGTTAAATTCTTAGTTAAGTGGTGCACATTTACGTTTTATCCCCACTATATTGACTAGAAATCTGAAGGCTTGAGAGAGCTCTTATGTAGTGAATGACTGGGTTCCTTGACTCAGAAGAATGAGATGCTAAGCCCAGTATGCAAACTTCAAAAATGTTTTGAACTGATCTTGTTGCTAATTAGTCTATGTTCTAGATTTATTAAATTGAGTTTGTATATATACACACATATATATAAAGCAAATATATTTAGATCTTAACATAACTCAACCATTACAGGCCACACTATTTATTTCGTTTGTCAAGTCCTAGTCCCAGTTTGAAATTTTAAAACAGTAAAATATTATGAAATTCACATACAACTAAAATCGTTAAGTTCAACACAGTAACAAAAGTATTCTTTGACTACAATATTATTCTTGGTGAGAAGCACAACTAATCATTTGATACAATTTCTATTGCTTGTTTTTGCTCCTCTTAGATTGTTTTTCCTCCAGATTTCATCTTACCCCTCTCAAGATGCTACCATCAAATGTGAAAAGAAGACAATTTGTGATCCAAAAAAGCAAATCCCCAAAGTAGTAAAGTTCGTTACATCTTAAATCTTTCCGATTACACCTCCAGCTACTAAGTGGTTAATATTTTGCCTTCTCTACAGGCCACTATCAAACGTTCATGGAGATGACTTGGAGCAGTTGTGCTGGATTTGCAAAGCATATTTGCAAAGATATGGAGGAGATGATAAAAACAGTTGCTTTGTTATCAAAATATACACATACGTATAGTATGATGGGTGCTGCAATAAACATGGGAGTACACATATCTCTTCGAGAGCCTGATTTCATTTCCTTTGGCTATATACCCAAAAGTGGGATTGCTGGGCCATACTGTAGTTCTATTTTTAACTTTCTGAGGCACTCCCCTACTGTTTTCCATAACTACTCCATCTTTTTACATCCCTACCATATGTGACCATATGGATGAACTTGGAGCACATTATGCTAAGCCAGTCACAGAAGAACAAATGCTGCATTATTCCACTTAGAGGAGGTATCTAAAACAGTCAAACTCATAGAAACAGAAAGTGAAATAGTGGTTGCCTGGGGCTGGGGGAAGGGGAAATGGGAGGTTGCTGTTCAATGGATATATAGTTTCAGTCATGCAAGATGAATAGGTTCTAGAGATTTGCCGTACAGCATTGTGTCCATACTTAATACTGTATTGTGCACTTAGAGTTTGTCAAGAGGGTAAATCTCATGCTAAGTGTTTTACCACAATGAAAAATGTTTAATTAGAAAATGCTAAATAAAATACTAGCAAATTTTAAAAATAAAGACGGAGGATATTATCTAAAGAGTTTCTAACATTATAGAATAAATAAATGATTATTTTAGAATCACTTTACCGATATTCCACTTACACGTGCCAAAGGAACTTTCTGCTAATGAACATGTTAATAACTAGAATATCATGTTCAAATCTGCAAAGAAGGGATGCAACATCTATTTAAAGGAAAATTCTTATGTATTTCTATGTAGGCACTGAAAATTTCTAAAAGAGCAGCTATCAGTAAAATTTATAAAAGAATGATGGAATAATTCAGTGATTTATGGAAGCCATGTTGCAAATAACTAAAGACCAAAGATTTAAGTTTAAAATAGAAAAAAGTAGGAAGTGCCTAAATATCAATATAAAAATTAATAAAAAGTGGAGTTTTTTTGTCTCTTCTATCAACTTAATATTCCAAGCATCAACATAGCTTGATGACTCACTCTAACATTAAAAAAGAGAAAATAATAAAATAATTGAAAAGAAAAACAGAAAAAAATAGTGAAATGCAGTCACTTCCACCACTGCGAGTTTGCTCCAAGTCTTCCTCATTTCCAGTCTGGATTACGGCAATAGCATCTTAACTGGTTTCTCTGTTTCCAAGCTCATACATTACTATTCTGTTCTCCATGTGGTAGTTAGAATAACCCCTACACAACTAAAAATCAGACAAAGTTCTTCCTGTGGTTGAAACATCACATTCTGGATTAAATGCTTTCTGTAGTCTAAAATGTCCTAGGCATATAGGACATTTCACCTTTTAGACTTCATCTCCAATGACTCTCTCTTTTTCTTTCAGCAATTCAGTTTCATGGGCCTTTTCATTATTCCTTGGATGCGCCAGGGATGCTTTTGCCCCATTTATCTTTGTAGCCTTTCTTTCCTCTTCTCAAAATATTCTTTTCCCAAATATCTGTGGGGCTAATTCCCTCACTTTAATCCAGCTCTGCTTGGGTGTCAACTTGTCAGAAAATCCTTTCTCAATTCCACTATCTAAAAGAGCCCACTCAGACACTCTCTATTCCCTCGTGCACCTTTATTTTCTTTAAACGACATTTTAGCTGATCTATTATATGTCGACTGGTTCATTACTTGCTTGCTCCCTTCTTCCCAATAAGAATGTAAACTACGTGCTAGATGGGACTTTATGGCTTTGATTCACACCGATGCCCCCAGAACCTGGTGCCTTTACTAAAGTAGGTCTTCACATATTTGCTGAATGAATGAAGTAATAAAATCAAGTGATATGTTCACACAATGGAAAAGTATACAGCAGTTCACATCAATGAACTAAATAAATATTACCAGCCTGGAAAATATGTCAAACCACAATGCTGATAAAAAGCAAGTTGAAGAATACTATGTTGAAATTGAAGACATTTCAATCAAAGTGGCCTAGTTTGGAGAATCTGTATTACTTCCTCTACCAAAACATTCTAAGTTTACACACACACACAAACACACACAACAATTATTTATATTTTTAAGATGAGAAAGCTGAGTCCCAGGAAGTGTGATCACTTGCCCTAAGTCACAGAGCCATGCATGAGTAGTGACATGGGGCAAGGACTGAAAATGACCAGTTCACTTGCCTCCTTCATTCTTCCAATGACCTTAACAGTGCTAAGAATTTTATTCAAAACACCACTCAGATATGAGCTTCCTGAGAGGTCCTCAATGGAATCAGGACCACCACTATTCTCACTTTTCTTCTTTCTCACCCTTACTATGGTGAAGTGAGTATACATATTACTTCAAAAATGTGAATGCAAAAAGGAAATAATTTCTTTCTTTTTCTTGTATCTTATAGGCCTTATCAATGCCCACCCTCCCCTCATACCACTTATCTGTGAGGGCTCAGAGATTGCACATAAAGCAAAATATTCATGCAGGCCCTTCAGTCATCCTTTGGTCACCCTGATCATCATGGAATGGCTTAATGTCCAGGCTTGCATCTTTCTTGCAGCCCCTAATTAAGGACGATGTTTGAGCAACATGCAAGCTCTGTGCTCTGGGGAGCCTTGGAATGTTTTAAATCCACCACCTGGACAGTGATTCTTCTACCACTTTCCATGGGTTCCCATCACTCATAAAATCCCCCAAATTTTGTCAGAGTTGCCTTGGGAATACCTTCTTCTTACCTCACCTGGTGGTCTCGCCTGCCATATAGATCATGCTGTCAGTTGCCTTGGACTAATGGGAAAAGAAGGTGGGCTGGGATGGGGAGAATCAGTGGGAAGACGGGTGGAAGGCAGATCCCAAGTGCAGTGGTGCATGAGGCCCACACATTAATAAAAGCCAAGCTACACCTGTGATGTAAGCAAGGAAGGAGCAGTTCATGATGCCATGAGGGACTTTGCAAGGATTTCTTGAGAAATTCCCAGTAAGCAGAGACCTAAGGTATAAGTAAGGGTTAAGAAAGGGCAGGAGGATGAAGAGCATCCGGGGGGCGGGGGTGGGAAAGAAGCTGCTGCAATGAAACAAAGTGGGAAGGAACATAGTGCACATGCCATATAGTAAGTGCTCAGTAAATGGGCGTTATTGTAATAACAACTTATTATTATCACTATTTAGGGTGTATATCCACATAAGATATTTTTCTCTGTTCAGAACAAAGATATTTGGAAAATTAAGCATAAATAGAACTGAAAACATGAGAAACATCCAATACAGAAAGCAAAAAGAGAGAAGATCAAAGCCATGGATGTGAGCCTGACAGATTTCACCCAGCCCTAACTAAGAGAGGGAAAGGACAGCACTTGTGAACAGCCAGATCAGAGGGGAAAGAAAGACTTTTCCTGAGAAGGCTGAGTGTGTAAAGGACCATTAGGGAAAGACAGGGAACAACGTGATAAGCTGCATTCTCACATATTTAAGATACAATTCCTTTCCCCACCCCAACTCTCCAGGTTTCCTGAATTAATTGGAAGGAAACTGTTATATTTCCTTAATTCCTGAAGTGGGAGTTAAATCTAACAAATGATGTTTTCTTTTTCTTTCTTTTTTTTTTTTTTTTTTCTGAGGTGGAGTTTCACTCTTGTTGCCCAGGCTGGAGTACAATGGCACGATCTTGGCTCACTGCAACCTCTGACTCCCAGGTTCAAGCGATTCTCCTGCCTCAGCCTCCCAACTAGCTGGAATTACAGGTGCACACCGCCATACCCAGCTAATTTTTTTTATTTTTAGTAAAGACAGGGTTGCACTACGTTGGCCAGCTGGTCTTGAACTCCTGACCTCGTGATCTGCCCACCTCAGCCTCCCAAACTGCTGGGATTACAGGTGTGAGCCACCACACCTGGCCAACATTTTCTTATTTCTATTTTTAAACTAGTAGAAGTTTCGACTGACCAGTCTCCAGTAAATGATACACTAAGCCAAGATATTTTAATTTTCTCTAATAAATGTTTTCACTTCTTTTCTTTTCTCTTTTCTCTTATCTCCCAAGCACACCCATTCCACCACAGGAAAATAGGAAAAAAACTTAAAATTTACCAATGGACAGGGCATCAGTACACTCCAATAGAAAACAGTTAAGTGCTGCAATGTGTGGCAAGATCTGCTTATTGTATCTTTAGTTTCCTTCAAGAAGACACAGGGTTGCATTCAGGAACCTATTTCTTCTTTCCCTTGAAACTTACAAAAGAGTAGGGCACGACTTCCTCTTTCCTTCTCTCTTCTCCCACTATTCCCTATCTACACAAGCTCCTGCCCACCACCATAGCCTCGGGCTCCCAAAGTAATGAGATCACAGGCTTGGGCCACCATGCCGGCTGAAGATACACTTTTAAGGGTAGATGGAGACCCTGTCATTGGCGATTTGACTCCTGTTTTCTGGTCAGTTCTTTAGAAGCCTGTGCTAAATATAACTGCAGAATGTACCTTTTGAAACTTCTCCAGCAATTGAAGTAGGTGACAATCTAAACATAAAAGTACTTAGAAATTCCAGTTATCATTTTGAAACAGTGTTCCTTTTGTTTCAAGATTCACATTGGATTAGATTAGTTTGGCCCTGAGAGTACATATTGCCTGCCAGTGATCTCCAGACATCCTTAACACTGCCCCAAAATAAAACCAGACCCCCAGCCCTAGGAAAAGATCAACATTGATATAGGACACAGCATGGTGTGTGTTTGCTCAGAACGTGTGTCTTCTTAATTAAATATTTTTCAGCCCCTGTCTCAGAAAATGGAAAGCACAATTGAAGTAACACAAAGCATACAGTGTTTTAAGTCTGTCTATGAAATGGAAACTAAAGGCCATAATATTATACTGTAGCTATTATTAAGTACTTTCAAGGCTATTCTTTGAGAACACAAACAGTAGACCAGAAAGTCATAAAATGTGTTAATTTTATTAAACAAAAAAACAATTATGTAACATTTCCTAAAAGTGATATTATCATTATATAACCCTCACTGATAATAGTAGATGGGTGGATCATTTTAATGTGTTTTAAATAAAAGGGTGGTCAGCCCTGATTTAACATGGGATGTATTCACTACAAGGCTGAATCACTCCTGTCCTTTATCATGCCACCTAAGTCTGTCCCAGGAATGTTGCCAAAGAAAGTAATACTAGTGACTCCCAGTGTCCTGTAATTTCTCAAAAGTTTTTCACAGAACCATACTTCCAACAGCTGAATTGTTTGGAAAATAATTGGCATGCTACTTACTGAATTACAGAAGAGTCTATCTGAAATTAAATTTGAAATCAAAACAAAAGCCTTTATAGGATTCCAGCAAAATCTGAAAGTGAGATCAAAGGCAGTGAAATGTGTAATTATATCACCCAAAAAACTTTTTTCAATAAATAATTTGCACATGTGAACCTACTAAGTGATAAATGCTAATCACATATTCACTCTTTTAAGTTCTAAATTCAATCTGAGACAAGCGAGATTGCATTTTTAAATATTAACAATCTATTTATAGACTTAAAGTTTATAACTGATTTACTTTCTAAAGTATATTGAGATGATTTGCAATAATTTTAAAAGTAAGATTTTTCTTCCTAAAATGCCAATAGAATCTCTTTGAGAAATACGGTACTGCCTAAGAAAATTCAGGGTTACATTACTAACAGCAAAGTGGTAGGGAAGTATAATTTGGGGAGAAGAGTGGAAGAAGGAAAAAAGTCTACTCGATAGATTATCAGCAGTGACTAGCATGGGAGGGTTATGGAGCTATTCCAGAAAAGTCTTGGCCCAGCTGAAGCCCCATATCCTGTTGATTTCTGATTAGGACATACTCCCTGTTTGCTCACCCAGGGTGAGTCAGAATCAAGTTTTGTCATGTGGTGAATGGGATCCATTTTTACAACTTGAATGCCACATATTGCACCAACTACCCTTTTCTTACATGGGATTTAATGTGCAACTTTTGGATCAACCTAATGATTATACACCTTTGGTTACTTTGTATTACATGATTAATTATGACATAACAGAAGTGGGTTGAAATTGTCCCACTACTAGGGTGCCATATAATGTAACAATTTAAAACACAGTCCCCGGAATACAACTGCCTGAGTTCAAACCCTCACCTATGTTGCTCTGAAAAAATTCCTTAACACCAGAAACTCAGTATCTTCATCAATAAAATTGGAAGTAATAAGCAGTGATTAAATGTATGAACTCTAAAACTAAATGCCTGATTTTAATGTTGGCATTTTCTACTTATATTCTGTGTGACCTGAAACAAATTATTTAATTTGTTGCATATGCCTGAATTTCTCATCTATAAAATGGCAATAATAATAGCACCATAGCCCAAACTGTTCTTAAGACTAAATTATACACTATTATATACCTAATTGCCTTTCCAAAAGATCATTAAAAATTGCCCCTATTCTTGGGTACTATCAGTTTTATTTTTAACCATCTGACAGAAAAGTCAACTGAATTTTAAAAATAACCCTGACTGGATGAACTTTTTCTCATAGATATAATGGCCTTTTTTAGCATTTATTCAAAATCTTTGCAACTCTGTTTATTAACGTTTCCTTGTAATTTTGTGGAAGCTTGCTATAAGTCAAGAACATTTCATCTTTGTCTAATTTTTATTCATTTATTAATTCTACAGATATTTACTGAGTGCCTTCTATATACTAGGAATTATAACAGGTGCTGGGGACACAGCTATGAACTAACTAGATCAAAATCCCTGCCTTTAGGAAGCCGATGTTCTGTCATTGAGACCAAAAATAAATGAATCGATAACTGTATGCTCTAGAAAAAAAAGCAATAAAGTGATATAGAGTGCTTAGATTGGGGAAGGGTTACTTGTTTTAACTAGAGTGGTTAGGGTGGGCATCATGAAGAAGACAACATCTGAGCAAACACCTCAAGTAAGGAGAGGAGACATTGAGGTCACTGGGGAAATAACATACAAGGCACAGCAACCAGCAAATACAAATTAGACAAGAATTTGGCTGAGATGTTTAGGAACAATTAGCCAGCAGTGCAAACAAGAAAAGGCGGGGCAAGAAGAAATAAAGGAGTGCAGGTGTATGATGTGTACGTGATATTATAAGATTTTTAACTTTACTTTTGAGTAAGATAGAAGCAATTGGAAAATGTGTGGCAGATTTTCATGGTGTGACTTACTTTTTAACAGGTTTACTCTATGATCTTGACCATAGATTATGGGGCAAGGACAGAAGCAAGAAGACTAATTAGAAGTGTATTGTAATCGTTCAGGAAAGAAATGATGGTGTCTTGGGCTATGACAGTAGCAGTGAAATGTTAAAATGTAGTAAGTTCTGGATAGGTAGAGCCAACAGAATTCACTAACATATTGGATAGAGGGTATTCAACAGAGTGGAATCAAGAATGACTCCAAGGATTTTGGCCTAAGCATTTCGAAAGATAGAGTTTTCATTTACTCTAATGGCAAAGACTATGAGAAGCATGAGTTTTAGAGAGAATATGAGGAGTTCAGTTCTGGGCATGTTAAGTTTAAGATGCTTATTAGATATCCAAACAGAAATAATGTGTGAGAAGCTGGATGTAAGAGGCTAGAGTTCACGGGAGAAGTCCAGGCTGGAAATGTACATGTGGAAGTCAACCAGTGGAGGGTGCTTAGGCCATAAGATTGGATGAAATCTAGAACGGAGTGGAGGTTAGTAAAGAAGAGATCTTGAAGACTGAGCTGTGGAGCAATCCAGTGTTACAAGTTCAAGGAAATAAGTCAGAACAAGCCAAGGCAATGGAGAAATGAAAGCCAGAGACTGAGGAGAAAACCCAGGAGAGAACAGTGACTTGGGAATTTCATGAAGAGAACGCCAATGGTGCTTATAGGTCAAGTCAGTGAAGACTCAGCATCACCAGTTGAATTTCGTAAGATTAGAAGTCATAGTGACCTGGGTAATAGCAATTTCAGTGGAGTGGTGGAAGCAAAGGCTTGATTAGAGGGAATCTGAGGTGGAAAGGGAGAAGAAGAATTGAAACAGTAGACAATCATTTCTAGACATTTTGCCTTAATGAGGAACAGAGTTATGTTACAGTAGGTGGAGGGTGTATGACATCAGTAAAGGATGGTATTTTTAATGGGAAAAAAATAAAGCATATGCTTTTTATGGAAAGGATTTAGTTGGGAGGGAAAAACTGATGATGCAGAAAAGAGATGGAAGGAAAGCTGAGCTTTTCCCTTGAGGGGATGAAAGAGAATAGCATTTACTAAAAAAGTAGAAATATTTGCTTTGGATACACAGACAGAAAATTATTAGAAATAGGAGAGTAAAAAGCTACTGATGTTGATAAGTAGGTTTTTGTGCAGGTGGGAAATTCTGCAGTTTTCTATCTGACTTTTTCTATTTTCTCAAGAAAATAGGAAGCAAAGATTGTCAACTGAAGGTGAGTTTAGGGCTTGAGAATAAAGAAAAAGTTGTCAACAGAGACCTGGATTCAGAGACCTGGATTGAGTAGGAGAGTGAATAATCTAAAAAAATACAAAATGACTGATGAGCAAAATAAAGACCCATTGAAGTTAGTGGCAATAAATTTGAGGCGAAACCCATCAGTATAGCTTTTGTCTTTCCAGTATTCATTTGCCTAGGTGCAGGTGTATAGTATGAGAAGTGATGGATTTAAAGGAAACTGGGGTTTTGAATAAAAAAGAAAGAGATGTCAAGTTATGATTGGCTTTGGAGTTTATCTGATAAAAGAGGGAAGCGAGTGAGTTTTGTAATGGTAAGATTGATGATAGATAGATCCTAGTAGTGGTCAAGGGATGTTTAGAGTTTGGGCATTCTGCAGCTGTGAGATGGAAAGAGATGTAGAGATTAAAGAGTAATACATACTAACAGTTCATGAATGTGTAACAACCTATCCCAAAATTTAGTTGTTTAAAAAAACAACCATTTTACTATTATATCTCATGATTTGCAGTTAGAGATTTGGGCAAGACTTAGCTAAATGATTCTTCCACTCTGTGTTGTTGTTGACTGTGTTCATCTGATGGCTGTCCTCATCTCAGCCAATTCCAAGACAGCTCAGCTCACATTTCTGGTGCCTTAATGGACTTGGCTGGAAGGCTAACCTCAGCTGGACACTCTTCCATGTGGCCTCAGGTCCTCTCCAGGTAGATTCTGCAGAATGGCTCTTAGCCTTCTTAGATGCTAGCTCAGTGCTCCAAAGTGAGTGTTTCAAGAAACATAAAGTGGAAGCTGCTAGTCTCTTAAGGTAAGGTGCCAGAAATTGATACAGCTTTACTTCTGTTGTATATTAGTGATCAAAGCAATCAAAGGACCTGCTGAGATTCAAGGGAAAGGGAAGTGCACCTCACTTCTGATAAACATAGTACTGTATCAAAAAAAGTATGCCCATATTTAATCTGCTATCACAGTGACCTGGACTTCTTGTGGTAGGTAACAGAAATAGAGTAAAATATCTCAATGCAATTAATGTTGATAGTCTCAACATACAAAATGGAGGCAATGCTATGAGTGTTCAGGGACTGAAAAGATGAGGGTCTTTCCAATGGCAGGTAAGAGTTCTTGGACTTCTTCTTGACCTTTCCTGAGGAAAGTAGAGGACCTGGGAGAGGTGTAGTATTATACTAAAAAAGCTGTACTGCCTCTTAAAAATCTGCCATCAAAGGATTTGGGTGATACTTTATATGTTGAAATTATTTATTTGTGTCTCTCTATCCATTAACTGTGCTTACCTTCTACCTATATTTTGTTGTCATATCTTATTGTATTTTATTTGGCTTCATTTGTTCTTAAATATAGTTCAATTCATTCATTCTTTCATTTATGGACTATATTTGTTATTACTTATATTTTCCCCCACTCTAAGATTATAAAAATTACTAAATTGTATTTTCTTCTGGTACTTGATAGTTGCTTTAAAAATGTTAAGTATAACAAAAATTAAGATATATAACACAAGTTATAATATAATTTTGGAGTAATGAGTATGGCCAGTTACCCAAAAGACCATTTCATTCCCTGTCCTAATCACCATTGCTCTTCAGCTAACCAATATCCTACTGCTGATGGCAATCTCTGCCTTGGTTTTCTCTATAATTTTGGCACCTAAGCATGCATCTCTAAACTTCATGGCTTTCATATCCCCATGTCTGTGTGCGCACATGCATGCATGTAATACGTGTAACTTTAATGTAATAATTTGGTTTGTACTCTTTTGTGACCTGTTAATTTCACACAAAATTGTGAAAGTCTTCTCAACTTTTGTTTGCAGCCTGGGTTCATACATTCCCACTGCTGTGTGTATTATTTTGAATGAATATATTACAATTAACTTATACAATTGTTGACTTGCATTTGGTTTGCTTTCAGTTCGGAATTATTATGAATAATAATCTGAATTTTCTTGGTGCTCATGTGCATGCATTTCTGGAGTGGTACTGAAACGGGTCTAAATTAAACATACCTTCCATTTGGTATCTGAACATCAAATGCTGGCCCAATGTAGGTGTACTGATTCACACTCTCACTGCCATGGGGTAGAAGTGCCTTTCCACCATATGCTCCAACCAAAATGACCATGAGTCATTTTCATTTTAGCCCTTCTGTGTGTCACAATGTCTCACTGTGGTTTTACTTTGCACTTCTCTGATTACTAATGATGTTAAAGTGCACTTTCATACATTCATAGACCATTAGGAGATTTTGTTTTGTGAGGTTTATTGTCAATTTTCTGCTAGGTTGTGGCTCTTTTTCCTGTGGATTTATATGACTTTTTCATATATTCAGGAAACATTCCCTTTGTTGAATATGTATTCTTTTTATATACTCAAGTGTATTTATCTTTCCCTGTATTTTTAAAGAAAACATATCCTTTTAGCAAAGCCATGAATATACTCTCCTGTATTTCCATATAAGATTTATTGTTTGGCCTTTTACATGTACAGCCCACATAGAATTAATTTTGTGTGTGATGCTGATGTGGATTAAACTTCATTTTTTCTGTATTGATATGGACTTTCCCAATTCAACTCACTTTTCCAATTCAACTAACTGAATTTCAATTCAATTCCCTTTCTCTATTGCTCTAGAGTGCCACCTTTTTTGTTTTGTGTTTTTTTTTTTTTTTTTTTTAAATCAAGGGTCTATATCTGTGAGTTTGTTTTAGGGTCTGTGGTATGGGTCTATCATTTTAGGTGTAATCAGTAAATCTTTTAAAACAAATATTTATAACGGGTAAATCAAGTCTCTGGACTTCTTTTTCTATAATAGTGTCTTAACTAATCTTGGCCCTTTGCATTTTAAAATAAATGTTATAATCAACTTGTTAACATATAGCACATTTTTAAAATAATAACTATTACGATTTTGCCTGAGAGTGCCTTGAATCTCTAAATCAATTAGTATGAGAACAATTAACATATTTATATGCTGAGTTTTCTAAGCATGATCTTTTTCTCACATTTATTAACTATTCTTTGACTTACCTCAGCAATGGTTTATAATTTTCCACGTAGAAGTCTTGCACATCTTTCTCAATTGTAGTCAAGGTATTTGATATTTTCACTTTTTGTAAATGGCATCTTTTTCATTTTATTTTTCTGTCTGTGGCTTATATACAAATTGCAGTCAGCTTATATCTAGATACCTTGTTAAATTTGCTTATCAATTTAAATAATTAATCTTTGGATTCTATTGGTTTTCTACATTCAAAATCATATTACTCAAATAAAGGCAATTTTATGTCTTTCTTTCCAATCCTTTGACCTATTTTTAGCCATCCTCTTGTGCAGACACTCCATGCATCATACTCAGGAAAACTTGTGCAAGCAGAGTGGTCATCTTGCTTCAGGGTCCATCCCAAATATAGAGCTTCCAAATTTACTATTAACAGTGTTTGCTGTTCACACCACATATATATAAAGTTCCTTTCTCTTTCTAATTTTCTAAGGGCTTTCATCATTAATATATACATTAAAATTTATTCAACCCTTTTATTAAATGGCAAAATTAACATATATATTTTTTCCTTTATTGTTACTATTGATATTTACATTTATGGGTTCAAATATTAAGCCAAACTTGATTTTCTAGAATAAAACACAATTACTGTGATGTGATACATTACTCTTTAATTTTGTTTTTTCACTAAGCTTTTAATTACGACTTTTGCTTCTGTGTTCATGCTGGGATCCAACCTCTAATTTTCTTTTCTTGTTACGTCCTTGTCAACTTTTGATATTGAAGTCATGCTGATTGAATAAACTGAGTCACTAAGTTGGGAAACATTCTTTTTCTTTCTTTGAAACAGTATAAATGTTTTAATATTTATATTTTCAGTTGTTTGTTTCTAATGAATGATAAAATTCTCTGTGGAAACCATTGGCCTGGAGATTTCTTATGGAAATATCTTAGTCATATATGCAATGTCTTTAGTAGTTATAGACCAGTGAGGTTTTTTTTTCTGCTCATTTTTCTATAAACTTATAATGTTTCATTTCCCAGGAATTTGTTATTTCATATCATATTTCAATGTATATAGTATCTATGTCTTATTTTATTACCCACAGAATATGATTTATTCTATTTATTTGACATTTGTTATTTGAGCCTTTTCTCTTTTGTCTTAATTAGTCTTATAACTGGTTTATCAATTGCATTAAATCTTTTTAACTTGCTTTCACTATTTTATGTCTGTTTTCTAGTTCATTGAATTCTGCTCTTACTTCTATTATTCCCTTTCTTGTATTTTGTTTCTGATATATTTTGCTAATTTTTAAGATGGATGCTAAATTTATTGATTTTCTTTCTTTTTTCCAAAATATTCATTTAAAGCTATATGTGAAATTACAATTATTACTTCAGAAATATCCTATATACTTAACCTTGTATTAGGTCAACTTTGCTGATCATATTTTTCAAATTTTCTTCATGCTTGTTGATTTTTTATATGATTATCTTATCAAATACTTCTAGGAAGGTATTGAAATATCCATTATAATTGTAAATATGCTTACTTTTTCTTGTAGTTCTAAGGCCATGTTTCAGGTGAATACAGTTAAAATTTTTCACAATTTCTCATGATAGAAAGTTTATCAATGGAAATTATCTCTCCTTATTTTAGGTAAATTTTTTGTCTCAAAAAGTACTTTGTATACATTTTTTAATAAATTTTTTCTTTCTTTTTCTTTCTTTTTTTTTTTTTTTTTTTTTTTTTTTTTTTTTTTTTTGAGACAGAATCTGGCTGTGTTGCACAGGCTGCAGTGCAGTGGCATGATCTCTGCTCACTGCAAGCTCCGCCTCCTGGGTTCATGCCATTCTCCTGCCTCAGCCTCCTGAGTAGCTGGGACTGCAGGCACCTGCCACCGTGCCCGGCTAATTTTTTGTATTGTTAGTAGAGAAAGGGTTTCACTGTGTTAGCCAGGATGGTCTCGATCTCCTGACCTCGTGATCCGCCCACCTAACCACCCAAAGTGCTGGGATTACAGGCGTGAGCCACTGCGCCTGGCCTTTTCTGATTTTAATGTAACAAACTGTGATCTATGATCTATTCTTTTCCACCATCTTAGTTTCAAACTTTCTGTATTTTATTGGTTTTCTCCTTAAGTGGCATTTAGTTGGTCTTGCTTTTTTATTTTAATCTATTTTCAATATAGATAACTTCTAATTAGAGCAAGTTGTCTTGAATTCTACTTTTTCTATTAGTGTTGTTATTATAATTTTTTTTCCTATAATTGTCTTGCATTGTTGTATTAGTCTGTTCTCACACTGCTAATAAAAACATACCTGAGACTGGGTAATTTATAAAAAAGAAAAAAGAGGTCTAATGAACTCACAGTTCCACATGGCTGGGGAGGCCTCACAATTAAAGTGGAAGACAAAGGAGAAGCAAAGTCACGTCTTACATGGTGGCAAGCAAGAGAGCTTGTGCAGGGGGATTCCCCTTTATTAAACCATCAGATCTCATGAGATTTATTTACTATCACAAAATCAACACGAGAAAGACCCACCCCCATTATTCAATTACCTCCCACTTGGTCCCTCCCACAACATGTGGGAATTATGGGAGCTACAATTCAAGATGAGATTTGGGTGAAGACATAGCCAAAATATATCAATAGTCAATTCCTTCTCTTAATTTTTATTCTTTTTTCTTTGTTGTTTTAGCTTAGATGAGACTCTCAAAAATCAGCATATGAGAGTCTCAGATATTTTTGGTCAGATAACAAAGAAATTTAATATAGTTCAATTTATTCTCACTAATGTTGTTTTCTTCTCCCATCACATTATAAACTCAGAAAATGTTTTGATTTTTAAAAATTGCTACAAGCACTAAGATCAGGACATAATTTTCTTGCACTCACACTGACTTTGCAGCATGATGACCTAGCGATTTTGAACTAATTAGACATAGCATAGTGCTCAGCAAAGAAATTACGTACTCATATGGTTTGTTATTGATGGCATGGAGGAGAAATGTGAGCATGTGACAAGTGTACAGCTGCCCACCATCATACAAACAACCTTCCCAACTGGGAGTCAAGAATGTGCTTTTTCAGCTGCCCCGAAGATAAGACACAGGGGGAGCCACGTTTCACAGAGCAGATGCACCAAGAAGATGACTTCCATTCACAAGAAAGTGGAAGTTAGGAAAGAAGCACCAGAAATAATACATTATTTATAGTAAAGAAATGAAGGATGGCAAAGTCAGTTTCCTTGGGGAAATCTCTAGCATCATCTCTTAGCATCCTGGATGTGAGTTGCTGGTTTCTGGGTTTCAGCAGTGGGTTATTTGTTGTAGCAACTCTTATGTTTTTTTAAGTTTTTCCTGGATGTGTAGCTCCTATCTCTGATCATCTAGCCCACTTGGAAATTCTCTGAGCTATCAAATATCCTAAATACCCTTTCTGTGTAAACCACTCAAAATGGGTTGTCTTGTTTGTCACTAGAAACTTCAGCTGATATAAGTGAATGGAAGCAAATAGGCAGCAAGATCTGTATTTCAGACCATGAGCAAAGGATAACAGAAACCCATCACATCAATTCCAATGCTACCCACTTCGAGTTCAGCTAAGAATTCAGATCAACTTCACTTGCATTATATTTTTTTATTTTTAATTTTTTAATTTTATTTATTTATTTATTTATTTATTTTATATTTTGGCAGAGTCTTGCTCTGTCACCCAGGCTGAAGTGCAGTGGCACGATCCCAGCTCACTGCAACCTCTGCCTCTCAGGTGCAAGTGATTCTCTTGCCTCAGCCTCCCGAGTAGCTGGGACTACAGGTGCGTGCCACCACACCCGGCTAATTTTTTGTATTTTCAGTACAGACAGGGTTTCACCGTGTTAGCCAGGATGTTCTCGATCTCCTGACCTCGTGATCTGCCCGACTCGTCCTCCCAAAGTGCTGGGATTACAGGTGTGAGCCACCGTGCCTGGCTACTTGCATTATCTTAATGAAAAATAATTGTCTCTTCTAAAACTATTACTTCTGGTTTTGCTGAGAATGCTAATCACTTAAAAATGTAGATAGAAGAAAAAAAATAAGGTAGTGAAGTTGTGTGTGGCAGTAGATATGTTGAATTTATGAAATGCATTTAATAATTCTCCAGGAAAAGAGTTCTCAGCCTTAGCACTATTGACATTTTGTACAAGCTAACCTTTATTGTGGGCAGCTGTCCGCGCATGTGGTGTTGAGTAGCATCCCTGGACTCTGTCCATTCAATGGTAGCAGAGCCCTTACCAACCAAACACATCTCCACAAATTACCAAACCTCACCTGGAGGTCAGAGAGGCAAAATTACCCCCCTGCTAATAACCACTGACACCGAATGGTAACTATATGACAAGAGTGCTGCCCACTGCCCTTCCCATACATATCAGAATTACTGATAGTGCTTCCTAGCACCATTTTCTCTTGAATCTGATTTGACTCAGAACCCTTTTCCACACAGCACTGTATGCAGCTACCATTAATTAGGAGGAGCTGGGGTGTAAAACAAAACCCTATGGATATCCCTATTGTTGTCTACTCCTTGGTGAATATCCGACTTTCCAAATTCCCAGTTCTATGCTCTATACTCCTGCTAAACCAAAATTTGTCTGGGATTCAAATTTCTAACTCAAGTTGAAAAATGAGTATTTAGGATTAATTGAAGGTGCAGTGGTTTGCCCATTACTCATTCTGCTTCTCCTACATATTCAGGTAATGAATGGGTCCTGCAGAGAAAAGTTACAAGATAGTGGCAATGTAGGGACAAATTAATTTAAGTTATGTAGCAGTGGACTCAATATAACTGAGGACTGTTTCCTTGGGAGTGTTTGAAGAGTTTGGCAGCAGGAAATAATAAAAAGTCCTGCAAGAAAGGCTTGCAGGATTAATGATGGTAATTATTAATGTTAACAGAGTGCCTGCCACCTCTTATTAAAACCTTATTATCACTTTTAATGTTTAATCTATTATTTAATTGTATAATAGACACCAGTCAAAATACATTTTAGTATGCTATATATATATTATATATATATTATATGCTATATATATATGGACATCTTGCAGGTTTGTGAAACAAAGGTCTTTTTAAAGTGCCTCATCTTTAAATATTACCTTTAGTATCCCTTGAGAACATCCAAAGAGGTATTTTTGAAAGTTGGGAAAACAGATTTTTGCAAGTTGGTCTCTTTAACCCTTTGAATCTTTTATGGCACATTTGTCATTGGTGTGAAGTATGAAAAAAGAGGTATTTGGGGAAGATCTGCATTCTGTATTAGACTCAGACTCAAATATAGTTGTCAAACAACACATCATATACAGTACTTCTGTGGTTTGAGTAACAGAAATCATCATACCCATTGCTACACTATTTACAGGAATATTAACCTCTTGACTTAGTATGACAATTACATCATATTTCCTGAATAAATATTTATAAAAATTGAAGTTTCTTCACTTCTTTTGACTTACCACTTGTTTTACAAGAGACATTTCACATCTCTGTGCATATAATCCTTTGATTTATTTTCCCTATGATCAATGCTCAATATAAGCTTCTATTTTTAATATAGAATAATATCAATCAATCATTTGCACAAATCATCTGATAACTGACAAACTGAATGAAGGTTTTCCAAGAGAAAGATGGCAGAAATCAGATCATAACAATCATCACACAGCAATCATCATCTGCGCCTGCCGCTAACATGGGCCAGTCATCCCTCTGCATTGAGCAATAACCAGAAGGCCCAAGAGTTGACCTAGAACCAGTAGGAGGAGGTAGAAGGTCAATGGGAGATTGGTGAGCCAGCCTCATGCATTGCCTGCTGGCTTTTAGTCAAGACGGCCTACTGAGGCTTAAGAGAGGATGAAAAAGAAGAGAAGAAATGACAAAGGATGGACAGACTTCTTTGACTTGTCACCGGCCCTGGTATATCCGTGACTGATGAAAAGCACCTTTGGGTGTTAAAATGAATATATTCCACATAAGGCCCTCATTAATTCGTTCCATGCAAATCCATTGAGTTCTCACTATATGTATGATACACACACACACACACACACACATACACACAGGTATATTATATTTGCTGAAAGAGACAATCATGCCTGACTTCTCAAAGGTGAAATTCTTGTGAATGATGTTTGCTTGTAATGATATGTTTTGCATAAAGCCATGAGGGGAAAGGTAATTTTTCATATGATTGTATGTATAAAAAATTTGGAGAGAGAAATACAAAGGTATAAGGCTGTCAAATCCCAGCAAAGAACTTCAAAAGATCCTTGTGGACAGTGTTCTCCAGTGTATATAGCATGTGTCTTACTGCCTGAGAGAGTCTTCAATTATGGGCAACAGTGCTGAGGCTATTGGCTTAACAGAAAAGATAAAGATTGGGCCTGTCGTGGGGTGGGGGGAGGGCGGAGGGACAGTATTAGGAGATATACCTAATGTAAATGACAAGTTAATGGGTGCAGCACACCAACATGGCACATGTATACATATGTAACAAACCTGCACGTTGTGCACATGTACCCTAGAACTTAAAGTATAATAAAAAAAGATTACTAGAATAAAATAAGTAAACCAGAAAACAAAATAAAACACGTAAAACCAAAATGGAGTGCTGAAGATGGCAAGTAGAACAATGTGACAATGTGAGAAAAAAGGAAAGTATGAATGAATGATCAATAAATTACACATGTAACACTACTTCCGAAGAATACCTGAATCTTTCAATGAATAAAAGGAAGAGGCTGGGCATGGTAGCTCACGCCTGTAATCCTAGCAGTTTGGGAGGCCAAGGCAGGAGGATCACTTGAAGTTAGGTGTTCAAGACCAGCCTGGCCAACATGGTGAAATCCTGTCTCTACTAAAAATAGAAGAAAAAATTAGCCAGGCATGGTGGCGCACCTGTAATATCAGCTACTTGGGAGGCTGAGACAGGAGAATCACTTGAACCCAGGAGGCAGACATTGCAGTGAGCAGAGATCATGTCACTGCACTCCAGCCTTGGTGACAGAGCAAGACTCTGTCAAAAAAAAAAAGAATTTTCCAACAGTTAGGTATTCAGCAGTGGAACAGTAGGTTGGCTAAAACAGCATGCCACATTAAGGCAGAATCTGATTACAAAGCATTGTGGGAAAAGTTAATTATTTATACATTCTAAAATCCCTAACATTAAAATTATATTACAACAAAATTAAACACACAGACAAGGGAGAACTAGTGTAGTCATATAAAATGTGGGAAAATCCACTATTGCCCTTGTATAGGCAAAGTATTTTCTACATTTTACCTTAATGTAAAATAGAAAATTAGGCTTTTTAATCATTTTTCTCAATGAGGTCAACCCACAAAGATGGATGACCCTGAAATCAATTTTCTTAACAGCTAATCTAAGTTAAGTTCATTCCCTTGTATATAAAATAGCAGTCTACTGAAAAATTCGCAAATGCATGTTGTAATTAATGTATGAATATGAGATGGACAATGATTAAGGCAATCAACGTGACTAGAATATGAGGCATCTCATTAATCATAGCCCAGCCAGATTTCAACATTAACAAAATGCATCATCTTTAATTTCATAGTTACCTTCCAATCCAAATAGAACAAAACATACAATTAAGTCATTTAAAATAGTTGGATTAGGTCATTGCGTTTTTTGGTCAAACCCTTTCCTTTAAAAGACAATGGATTTCTTCATAGGAAACTCCAGTTGGCAGGACTGCTTTTGAATACCACCCACTGGTTTTTGGATCTTTCCTAAATATTAGAAAAGTGCCCAAGTCTCCTAAAATAGTCATTTATTTTTGAGGTAGTAGTCACAGAAAATAACATATAAGATTTTCCACTATTTCTAATCTTAAGCTTTCAACATTTTATCATGGCATACTTGCTACTGGTTTTTTTTAAGCTACACCTAATCGGATTAAGGAAGTTCCCTTTTATTTCTGGTTTCCTAACAATTTCTTTTACATATAGTTTGAATCTAATCATTCATGTTTTCTCATATCATCATATGATTTTCTGTTTTTTTACTGTGGTGAATTGCGCCTATTGATTTTTAAAATCTTTAACTATTTATATATTATTAGAATGAAACCAATTTGATGATGATATGGTTTTATTTCTATAAATCACTGATATTTAAAGATATTTTGTTTAAGATTTTTGAATCAGAGAGACTGGCCTGTAGTACTACTTACATATATTGTCCTTGTCAGATATTGATTCAAGATGACGCTGGCCTCATGAAGAAAGCTGGGAAGTGATGACTCTTTTCTATTCTCTGGAAGTTTATATACATATATATGTGTGTGTGTGTGTATATATGTGTATATATACACATATACGTATATATACACATATACTATATATGCAAAGTGTATATATATACACATATATATGTGTGTGTATACATATATATATATATACACTTTATTTTTTTCCTTAACTATTTGATAAAAATTCACCAATAGTGAAATGTCATTATTTGAGAAAGCTGGATAAATTGCACACAGAATTCTGTAATTTTTTTTACAATTTCATATATGTCTGCAATTAATTCAAAATAAGATTTTATTTTGAATTCACTGGGGGAAGCATCCGAGTCTGGAATTGTCTCCTCACCTCCCCAGTAGGTGAAATGTAGATTCTGTTTCTTTAATATGTGTGGGAGTATTTAAATTTTCTCCTTTCTGTGTCAATTTTAGAAAGTTTTTTTTCCCATATTTTTTCTTCTATATTTTTAGATTTATTAGGATAAAGTTGTTCATAATACTATTTTGTTGTCTTATCAATGTCTGCAGGATCCTTAATGATGCCCCCACTTCATCCCTGATATTATTACTTTTTTTAATATCCTTTCTCTTTACCAGTTAGGCATCATTTTATTTTTCCTCCCTGAAAACCATTTTTTTGGCTTTGTTGATACTTTCTATTATATTTTTCAATTTCATCTATTTCAGCTTTTTCCCCTCATTTCCATCATTAAATTTAGTTGCTGTTCTTTTTCTATATTGGCTTTACTCTTTTTTTCTCTCTAACATTTTGTAATGGGTTCTTGGATTAATTTCAAGTGGTTCCTCTTATTTAATAAATGAATATAAATTTCCCTTCAACAATGGCTTTAGCTGGATCCTGAAAGTTTTGTTATGTAATGTTATTATAATTCAGTTCAAAATATTTTCTAATTTCTATTGTGATTATTTCTTAACCCCTGGGTTGTTTAAATAACATTTCTTAATATTTCTGTTCTGGTTAATTTCTAGCTTAGTTCCACTATAGTAAATGAACATATTCTATATGGTTGCATTATTTGAAATTTGTTGAGACTTGTTTTACGATCCAGGGTTTGGCCTATTTGGTGAATTTTCAATGTGTGTAGGAAATCATGCACATATATCAGTTGTTAACATAGTATTTTATATTTACAAATTTGGCTGTTGACTTGGCATGATTAAATGTGTTGTTCAGAGCTTATGCATCCTTCCTGAATCTTGGTCCTTGTGTTACCCTGGAAGAGAGGCGGTAAAATCTCCAAATATGATTATGGATTTTTCTTGCTCCATAAGATCTGTCAATTTTTACACTAATTATTTTAATACCATATAATTTTACAGCTATAAGTTTAAAATTACTATATTGTATCTTCCTGGTGATGTAACTAATCACCATTAAATATCTCCCTTTATTTCTTCTTCTTGCCCTGTTTGATACTAGTGTGTCCATACTAACTTTATTCTAGTTAATGTTTGTATGATATGCAAACATTTTTCAGATGTTTTCTTTCACCCTTTCTACAATTTTTAAATTCAAGGTTTCTCCTTTTACAAGTAACATTTTAATATTTATATTAGAATATTTACAATATTCATACTGAATGGAATATCTGATATATTTGAATTTCACCATCTGTTTTCCAAATTGTGTCCCTTATATTTTTTCTTTCTCAGTTATTCATTCATTAATTATTTGTATGCCAATAATATTGAAAATGCAGGCAAAAAAACAAAATTAACAGCAAAAATAAGACTTACCAAAACCGAATTTTAAAAAAATCCTTTCTGACAGTGGTTGCCCTGGGGAAAAAAAATGGAAATCTAAATAGACCTATACCCTTTAGAGCAAGCAAATCAGTTGTTTAAAACAAACCACAAAAATAAACACCAGACCCAGAGAGTTTACAAACAAATTTAAACTGACCTGTTTTAGGAAACAGAAAATGAAAGAATATACACAACTGGTTTTATGAGCTTTCAATGCCCAAACCAGAAATTAAATATATGAGGGAAAAAAAAAGTCAATTTACACTATGAGCACAAATGCAAAATTATAATATTTTATTAGCAAAAAGTATATTAAATTACATTAATTGTACTATTCAAATTAAATATTGGGTAATTATTAATCAAATTATTTAACTATTTAAAATTAAATAAATTTTTCATCTATTTTACCACTTTTACACTAGCATATTTAATATTATTCACAAATTAATGAAGATAAAATTGTGATCTCAATAGATTCACAGAATGCATTTAATAAAATCCAATACCTAATTGTCTTAGTTTGTTTGTGCTACTATACAAAATACCTCATCATGTGTAATATATAAAGAACAGAAATTTATTTCTCACAGTTCTGGAGGATGGAAAGTCCAAGATTAAGGTGTCAAGAGGTTCTGTGCACTGACGGCCCAGTCCCTGTTTCAAAGATACCACCTTGAAGGCTATATCCTCACTTGGAAGAAGGGAAGGAAGGGCATAAAATGACCTCAACTAGTTCCCTCTAGCCCTTTTATAAGACACTAATTCATTGATGAGGGTAGAGCGCCTTCATGTCTTAGTCACTTCCCCACAGGTGCCAACTCTTAATACCACCACAATGGGGAGTAAGTTTCAACATGTCCTCTGGAAAGGACACATTCAAAGCATAGCACCAGTCTTTATTAAAAACAAAAAAGCCTTTTAACAGACAAGTTCCCTAGCCTGGTAAACCATAAACCTGATCACAGGTAATGATAAAACACTAAAACCATCCCACTGAAAATATAAACAAGATAAAGACATGTGCTATCATCATTACTATCAAATCTTGTCTGAAGATCCCAGGCAATGCAGAAAAGAGACAGAGAGAGAAATGAAAGATAAGAGGATTGGAAAAGAAGAAACAAAACTCTCTGTTATTCACAGAGTGAAACACAGTGTGATTGTGGACATCTAAGAAGTCCGTGATCTAAGAAGTCACTAATGAAAAATGTGTATCTTGAATGATCTTTGGGAATTTCTGACAGATCCAACAATTTGACAGGTTTTCTCCAGTAGCAGTATTCTGAGACAGTTTGTTTACAGTATTATTGTGCTATTCTAAACACTGCAATAATAGGAACAAAAGGGCAATTAAAGCTTTAAGAGTAAGGGAAGATATTTTGAAAATTCAAGGATGTGTAAATGAAAGGGACATCTCTCACCATATGATACACCACCTTCCCCATCACCTTCTGCCATGAATATAAGCTTTCTGAAGCCCTCACCAGAAGCAGATGCCAGCTCTATGCTTCATGTACAGACTGCAGAACCATGGGACAAGGTAAAACTTCCCTTCTTTATAAATTATCCAGTCTCAAGTATTCCTTTACAGCAATGCAAAACAGCCTAACACAAAGACCTCGCATCCTCCTTCTGCCAGGAAATTTAAAGTCAATATAGTGTTCTGGTCAGGGTCTGCTTAGTAGTGCAGGCTATTACTATGCCATCAACATACTGTAACAAAGTCTCATCTTTTAATTGGAGGTCTCAGAGGTCCTTGGCAAGTATTTCCCCAAAGATAGTTGGAGAGTTTTTGAAACCTTGGTGAAGCACTGTCCAACAGAACAGCTGTTAGGCTTTAGAACATGGTATTGTTATTCCAAGGCAAACAGTTATTGGGACTCTGGATTCAGGGGAATACAGAAAAAGACATCTTTAAGCTCTAAGGCTGAAAACCAGCCACACTTACCAGGCAATGTCATGAGTAGCATGAAAGGATTGGGGACCACTGGATGGATGTCTTCCATAATCTGCTTATTGGCCCTCAAATCCTGTACAAATGTATATTCTTTAAGTCCAGGCTTCTATACTGGCAGAATAGGCATATTGCACAGGATCTGACAGGGTCTAATGTGCTCATATTGTAAGGCAAACAATAAAGGCTAAATGCCCCACTGTGCCTGTTCTCCCATAGTGTACTGTTTTAGGTTTGTCACTGTTACTCTAGCATAGCCTTGACTCACACTCGGAGTGCGGTTTTCACTTTCTCTGACCTCATCTGCCCAAGTTTCTGGACTTACCTCTTAAAGCAGTGTCCCCAACATTTTTGGCACCAGAGACTGGTTTCATGGAAGGCAATTTTTCCACAGATAGTGGTGGGGAATGGGGGTGGTGGTGATGGTTTCGGGATGAAATTGTTCCACCTCAGATCATCAGGCACTGGTTCGATTCTCACAAGGAGCACACAACCTAGATTCCTTGCATGCACATTTCACAATAGTTTGCACTCTGTGAGAATCTAATGCTGCCACTGTTCTGACAGGAGGCAGAGCTCAGGTGGTAATGCTCACATCTTGCTGTGTGGCCCAGTTCCTAACAGGCCATGGACTGATACTGGTCCATGGCCCAGAGGTTGGGGACCCCTGTCTTATACCTCTTCAGGTGTGGGGGCATTTTCAATAACTTCTCTTTGCAATAAGGCAACCTGAAGAACACAGGCTTTTTTCTGGGGGCCCCTGAATGTTCATTCAATGCAGAAAAAAGGTAACTTAAGCATTTAATTTGGCCAGGAAGTCTTGTCCCAACAAACAAATAGGACATTCAGGCACGTGTAGGAAACCAGCTTTTATATGAGTTTGTCCTAGTTGAAAGCACAACATTTGGGGAAGTAATCTTGTTAGTATCTTTCCAAAGACCCCAGCCACATTTATAAACTCAAAAGAAAATTTAGACAACTGAGTGTTCAATACTGAATAAGCAGTACTGGCATCTACATAATACTTCAGAAACTGATTTCCTATTGTCATTGCTACCCAAGGCTCCATATGGGAATATAGAAGGTATTGTTTGGGTCAGGTGGTAGACCTCAGCCCCATTGTTCCTGATCTGCTTCAAGTCCTTAGCCATCTGGGGCATTAGGTGGACTGAAGGCTAACTTTTCCCTGCATTGGGCTTTTGAGGCATGAGTAATCTTTTTTCCAGTCCTCTTTCTGTTTTGAATAGGCATACTGTTTGGGACCTGCAGTGAGACAACCCTTTTTATTGACAGTTTGGGGCCAAGGTGGTCCTACCTTAGATGGTGTGCTTGCTAGGGTCCCTATCACGGTCTAGGGACTCCTTGAGTCAAAGCCTCAACCAGTAAGTCAGCTGTTCGGTCATTTTTCGTTTTTATTTCCATTTTTTTACCTGGATCAGTAAATACATTGAAAGCAATATCCACCAACTAAGACAAAGACATTCATAAAGACCTGTCCACCTTTTTCAGCTTTTTCCAAGGATCTGTGACACTTTGACTAATAAACCTCATGTATGCCATTTTTAAATTGTCTGGGGCTTCTGGATCAATATCCATGTATTGTCCGAAGTCTTCAAAACCCCACTGTAAGAACTCAGAGAAACTGTCATTAGGTTGCTCTCTAAATTCCCGGAGGTTTCTTTGGTTGCGCACCTGTTTCCACAGACCAGCCAAAAAGCAATCCCAATCATGTTCAAGCTTAGGTCTATCTCCAGTGTTTATATTCAATCCTGGATCAAGGGTGGACACTGCAACTTAGGCACTTACTCTTACCAGATTGCTGGGTGAATCAGCATGCAATCAATCAGTTTCCTCCTGAGCTTTATCTAAACCCATTCTCTGATTCTCTGAGGTTAAAAAATGTTTAAAAAAATTTTAGACATCTGTCCATGTGGGGTTGTGAGTACCAAATATTGAGGAGAACAGATTCTCTACTCACTTTGCATCTTGCTGATAGGTGGGCATGTTGTTTTTCCAATTAAACAAGTCCGGGGAATTGTCCTCCCGGAGCCAAAGTGGCATCCTGATTGAACTGAGTTCCCTGTCAGGAATGAGAGGGAGAGACCACTTTTGCACTCCTGACTCCTGACCTTTGGAGGGTGAGGACTCCAGCTTAGGGGTCAGCAGAGCAGCTGCAGCTACCACATAAGGTGAAAATGCTGTGAGAACTGTATGCTTATTTCGTTGAACTACCAACATATCATTATCTTTTTCTTGTCAGTCAGCCAAACAGGTATTTTCCTTTGCTGAACAATGATTTTGCATTTCTTTTCCATTGGTTTATTTTGCCAAAGCAGCGTAAAACATTATACATAAAGGATCTCTTCCCATTTCTCTTTCCTCTTGCAGTAAACTGCAGGACAGTACCGTAATGATCACTGCTTGCCTGAATCCAGCATGCATTGTGGCCAGGCAGTATTACAAAAGAAAATCACTTTTTATTTGTTTGTTTCATGCACTTATAGACAAAACCTTCTGAATTTTGCAGGCTGCAGCCCAAAAGACTGCTTCAGAGAACCAAATAAACATTTCCCATTCCAGCCAAGATGTGCACACACCAAAACATAGGTACTAGTCACTCTGTTCAGTGCCAGAGTTTGACGTGGCAAGGCTGAAACTTGTTCCTATCGGTCTCTAGCACCACTGATGCACTCAAGGTCGGGAGGAATGACCTCCACTGGAAGTTCAGTAGGTGGTCTCAGGGAGGATGGAAGAGCAGATGGTCACTCTGAGTTAGGCTGGTGGAGCTTTCAGTACCAATTCCTTCAGGGCTCACCAAATGTTACTAGCCATACAAAAAAGAGAGTTCCCTGAATTAGGCCTGCTGAACTTCTGCTAGTAATTCCTTTAGGGGATTTCCTCCATGGCCGTAAGTATACATAATAAGACAAAGATAAATAACAAGACCTTCCAAAATCAAGTTCCAAATTTCAGAAATCAAGAGTATTTCACCCAAGCAATGCCCTTTATTCTCTTTCCAACTGAATAGAATCCCCTCAGACAAGGTCCTTCTTATTTCTAGGGAGGTTTGACAAAACTTGAAAGAGGCAAGAAGACCTCTAAAAAGGCCACAAGACCTTCAAGAAGGCCGTAAGACTTCCAAGGAAGCAACAAGAATGGAGAGGCCACAAGATCTCCAAGGAGGTCACAAGATCTAACAGGCAAGACATCAGAGATAGCCACTAGTTCAGTGGAACTGAGTGGCCACTTGGCTTGTCTCTGGGTCCATCCCAATGGAAAGGGGGCACTGAGCCAAATGTCCACAAGGGGCTCTTGAATAGCTCTTATAACAAAATTTGTTATAGGACCAACAGGTTTATATGCCTGCTGCACAGTAACAGACCAATTACACTGAGGCAGCAGGGATGCAGCAGAGAAAGAATTTAATTATCATAGAGTGCCAAGTGAAGAGCTGGAAGGATAACATCAAATCAATCTCCCCAAGGAGTTCTGAGCTGGCATTTTTAAGGAGATTGTGGAGGATGAGAGGCTGGAAAAGTGGGATCATTAATTGGCCAGGGCAAACAGGATGAAACCATCAGAATGTGGAAACTGTATTCTTTGCCAAATCAGCTTCTCACAAGGTTCTTCAGCCCAACTGGCATGAGTGAGGTCCTTTAGACCAGCTAAGTCTGTAGTTTCATCAGGACCTGAAGGAATATCTCAAAGAGAAAACTTAACATCTCATAATGTTCAGGTTGTTATTTATAGACCAGTTATGGGAAACTATAACCTAGGGTCCATGTGATTCCAGGATAATCACCACCAAACAACTCGCAGGATGCAGGTCAAGGAGCAGGCTGACCTCCTGATGAATGCTGGACACGCTGCAAACTTGGTTTATTTTTGTTTCTTCCTTCTCTTCTTCCCTGATTAATTTTATAAACTTTACCCGGGTGGTTTCAACACTTGGATCCAGTAAGCGGGACATTAAAGAGATAAGGTATGTGGTAACAAAGAAAGATAAATAGGTCAGTGGAAAATATGAGAGTCCTGTTCCTGAAACAGACACTTTGGTAGCTTAATATTGGACAGAAATGGCATGAAAGATAGTAAACAAAGGATGGCTTATGAAGTAAATCACAAAAGGACAACTGGCCTTACATTTGGAGAAGAATAAAGCAAATGAGCAAAAAGCCTGGAATTGTGGATCATCCGTCTAATCCTAACACTTTGGAAGGCTGAGGTGGGATGATCACCTGAGCTCAGGAGTTTGAGACCAGCTTGGGCAACACAGTGAGACTTCATCTCTACTAAAATTAATTAATTAATAGCTGAGCATCATGGTGCATACCTGTAGTCCCAGCTGCTAAGGAGGCTGAGGCAGGAGGATTGCTTGAGCCTGGAAGTTGGAGGCTTCAGTGACTTACGATAATGCCATTGCACCCCTATCTGGAAGACAGAAGGAGACACTGTCTCAAACAAAACAAAACAAAACAGTAAACAAACATTTACTGGATTTCAAGAGGAGACCAATCTCTACATGAGTAAAAGTGATGAAATACATTATTAAGGAAAACAGTGATAGATTTTGCTATAAAAATGTTACAAATTCTCTTAGGTTAAAAACATGTAAACCAAATAGAAAAGAAACAAGCTGGAAAACCTAGGTACATGGAGTTAGTGAAGTTTTTACTAAAGAGAAAAAGCATTCAAACTATTCTGGAGAGCATACAAAGACCCAAAGCAGTAAATTTACAGAAACAAAATTTAAATGAGTAACGCACATAACAAAATATACTATGTACCTTAAAAATATATGACATAAATATTATGTCATAAATGCTTCTATATGAATATGCTCTGTATTAGTCCAGTTTCCCACTGCTATAAAGAACTACCTGGGACTGGGTAACTTATAAAGGAAAGAGTGTACATTGACTCACATTCAGTATGGCTACGGAAGCCTCAGGAAACTTACAACCATGATGGAAGGCAAAGGGGAAGCAAGGCACCTTCTTCATAAGGTGGCAGGAAGGAGAATGAATGCAGGAGGAACTACCAAACACTTATAAAACCATCCGATCTCATGAGAATCCTCTCACTATAATGAGAACAGCATAGGGGAAACCTCCATGATCCAAATACCTCCACCTGGTCTCTCCCTTGACACCTGGGGATTATAGGGATTATAATTCAAGATGAGATTTACATGGGGAAACAAAGCCTAACCATCATGCTCTTAATTATTGTTTTTTTCACTGTATCTTCCTTTCATAATATTGTTTCAAGGAAAACTATATTTTGAGTTTCCAGAAATGGGAAGGTGTGGCCAGAAAAGGCACAGGGTTTTAATGACTTATAGGTTAAAGAAGAGGAAAATCACTGGAGGAGACAATGAAATTTAAAATTTTTCTTGGAAAGAAAGGGTTTTTTGGTACATCTTCAATAGAGAATGAAACCACTCGTGTCAATCACTTTATACATGTTCTAAATTGTACAAACAGACAAGGACAATGCCACTTACTCCCAAGATCATATGTATCTAGCAGACAGACAGGTAGCTAAGGCGGTGAGACATAACGAGATCTGAGCAAGCCAAGATATTTTCTTGCACAGATTCTTGACCTAGAACATTATCCAGAGTATGTCATCCCTGACTGGGAAGCTGGTGTGGAGCAGAGCTTGGAGAATGGCTTGGTTCCAGAGTGGGTCATAGCCAAGTGTTAGCAAGCAATTGTATTTTTATTTAATTATAGACCCACAAGCCACTTGTATTCTTTACATTGCTAATCAAATCCAAAGCAGCCAAGATCATGTACCAGGACAGAAGTAAACAATGGGCTGTCACCTAAGGAGCTGGAAATGATGCTCCATTCAAGAGAAACTTCACAAACCACCTCTAATTCACCGATGATGAGGATAACTCATGCTCTCTTTTTCCTCTATAAAGCACATTGACTGATGAACACATGTGGTTTCTAAGCCACACTATAATGCCCAAGAACTTCTGTTCTTATCTGTCTGGTTATTTGCTTACCAAGAAATTTGGTATTTGCTTACCAATAACACAGATTCGTGTTATTTGTTCCCAAATCTAACTGGGTCAGTTCTTATGCTGTGATCAGGTAACCGAATTAAATGTTACATCCAACTGAACAGAAATTGTGACATGCTAATTTCCCTGATCTGATCACTATACATTATACAATGGAAAATCAATATGTGCCCCAAGAACAGTCAATTTAAATAAATAATTAAAAATTAAAATGAATGGGAATGATGCAATTCAATCAAGATATTAAAAATATTGTTGAAGACGAGGCTGGTAGGAAATGTTATAAAAATCTAAAAGGGCTGTGCAGAAAGATTTCTCTCCAAGTGTTTTTAAGGGCTTATTTCTCTTCAATCAAACTGAAAATGTTAATCATGGATCCCACATTTCAAATGCGGTTTGTGCTAAAAGATGATGTGGAACTCTGACAGGAAAATCTATCCTCAGAGAAAGCACCTAGGCCCTACCATGATAAACTGACATATCAATATTTATTAGTACTGTTTTTAAGTTAAAATAAAATGTGCATAATAAGCTTTTTGCAACACCTAACGAAACAACAGATCTTGGCAAAGACGGATGTGTGCTACAAACACTAGAAACATGTGGCAATTAAATTTAAATTAAATAAAAATTTCAGTTCCTCAGTCTAGCCATATTCCACGTGCTCAATAGCTACATGTGGCTCAGTGGCTACCATCTTAGAGCAGATATAGAGTGTTTTCATCTTCAAGAAAAGTTCTATTGGACACGCTATTCTAGAACCAGCAGTTTGGAAATGACAACATGTTAACACCTTAGAGAAACAATCAGCGAAGTCCAGAACACTGGAAATTTTACAGGAAAGACTACACAGCAGATTTAACAAATGAATGGCTTTAAAAAGTACCGGACCTGCATACATTAAAAATGATTTAATAAGCAGTGAATCTAAACACAATACAAAGACCTTATTTAAATCTTAATTTAGCAAACTAAATGTAAAGTGACATTTCTAACACAACTGAGAAAATTTAAACATGGACTAGGCATTAAAAGATCTCAGAGATTTATCATTAATTTCTAGGAGTGAAAATGATATTCTGGCTGTGCTTTTTGTTTTTAATTTTAATTTTCTATTAAAGATATATGCAGATATGCAGATACAGAAATATAAAAGATCACACATCAAATGATGTTTGAGATATGCTTTAAAATACACAGGTAGAAAGAAAACTGTGCATGTGAATGCATTTATGTGTGGATGGACGAAATAAGAAATACCTATAATTGTGGAATCCAGGTTGCTCTCGCTACGTTGAGATATGTTTGAATATTTCCATATTATAGAATTCAGCATGTACACAGTGTGCATATATCTTTGCGTCTGTGCGAGTCCATCTGTTGTAACTGATTTTTTAATTCACTATCAAATTACTAGGTCATGTAAGAAGGAATCCAGTGTAAAATCCCCTTTCCTGAATGCTGATCTCCAAGGCAAGGCCCAGTGAGGAGAGTTTATGGGTTCTCCTGCCTGAGCAAATTATCTCCAGTCTCCTTACCAACCTCCAGACAACAAACGGCCTGCGTTAGACAGTGTTCACTTTAACTGATTTTCAATGTGATGGCTTGTTACAAACAAGGTTGATTTGAATGTGGCTGTTAATAAATCAGGGGCTGTCAATAATTACTTTTGATACTTTCAGATTTTTTGGAAACTCTATTTCCACTTTTAATGTTATTTAGTGTAGGTAGAAGGTCTATTCGAATTCTTCTTGCACTGAATTCAAATTCTGATAGACTGATACATTTTAATATAGAGGAGTTAAGCTAGCCATTCATTTAAGAAAATGATCCATTTGGTCTCTCTAATACCCACAAATAAATACCATTAGAAAACCGTAGGAATGAAATCACAGAGTTAGAAATAACACCGTGCAAATCCCAAATAACTGAGGTATTAATATGAGAAATAAATAGTTACAATCTGAAATAATAAATCAATAAAATAGGCAAACTATATCACCTATATACAACATGTCTGATAAAATAACGTTATTGGAAAGAAAATGTATGTGCTGTCCAGAGATAAGACTTTAAGCTCTTCTCTTCCATCTTTTTGCTCTTTGTCAAAGCAATTTACTTCCTTTTGATTCCATTTCTTTATCTTCAAAATTAGCAATGTCATATGTGAGACTGGGGTGGGGGTATTTTTAAGTATAATTTTTATATGCAGAAAAGATTATTCAGAGGCTCATTTTGTATTCAACCAAGTAATACTGGATTTACTAATACGAAAACTTCAAGAATCTAGTTTATAAGTTATTTTGAGTTTAGCTTGAAAATCCTATTCTCTAGCAATGTTTAAACGTTATTGCTTTTAAAGGACCTTTAAATAATGTTTTTATAAATAAATGTATTAAAACATCTTAAGCATTTTAACTGTTTTAAATATTTAGTTATTTAATTTTTACATATTTCAGTTAACCTCTAATTTATATAAATTTTATAAATTAAATTAAAATGTTGGTGAAACATCAATACTCTTAAATATTCCAATTCTATAAACAAAAAATTTAAATAATTGTTCAATTATAAATTTTAAAACTGGACTTCTGTGCTCTACTAGGTTAAATACTCTTAAATATTAGAAAATTATAAAATACTAACCTAATATAGATTTCTTAATGAGATAATATTAATATTATGGTTTTAAATTTTCTAGACACTTTATAGGTAATTCTAAATCTCATTGAGCTTAAAAGTTACCTACTGAGGAAGAGGGTCTCCATCCCAGTTAATTGACACTGTTTCCCACCAAAGATTTAGACCAAGTATAGTATTTGCAATTACATAAACTATTATATTATGCCATATTTTTGGTTGGTGCCTCTCCAGTATTGTTTAGGGTAATAAGGACACGGAGTTTTTGTTCAACAAGTTGGCCGAATTCTTACTGTAGACATGAATGGATGCTCTAAACTCAATCTATAGTTGCTATATCAATTAACCCACAATTACATGAAGGAGCGGCCACTTAGTCCAAGACATTTCTGGATTCATAATATATAACGAAGTTTGCAACTTCAACACGAGGTCATCTCATTTAAATTTGGCCATTTCTTTGCCTCTTAAGGAGTATACTTGTCTTCTCCCTGGGCATAAAGAGCTCTAAACATGGTGAAATCCAACATTTCTATCACTCCTTATTCTTGGGACTGCACAACCATTATATATTTTAAGTTACATCTGATTAAACTTTAAATGTCGGTAAGGACTTTATTTGACAATTCAGTGATAATTTGCATGGTTATTCCACTAAGAGTATAGACCCATCACTAACCTGAAGTTAAAAAAAGTTGAACTTTATCTAGATCTTCTAGAATGAATATATTTTTGCTGTGACCTGAACAGTGCTGCCCACTTGAATTTATTTGGGTGTAGATAGTCATTAGTATGATGACATCTATAGGTATTTCTCTAAGTAAGCTCTGAAATCCTCCCATTGAAATAGCAGTATGTCAGTCAAATTCTCAATCTGCCTGCCTCACTCAACAACTGTACCCTGGGCACAAACTTAAACACTGGGGAAGCCAATGCAACGATTATAATGACTCTTTTTAGTATCCTCTGTTTAGAGTTCACATTTGGAAAATCAGGGTACCTTTAAGTATTCTGACAATGGTACATGATCTCCAAACCTTAGAGAGAGAGACGTATCTATGTTTTCTCAGTTATACAATAACATATTTCTAAAATAATTTTTAAAAGGAAATTAAGGTAGCATACATGTTTATGTAACCAGCATTATTTTCAAATACGCTTATAAGAATAGACAATATATTTGGAAGAACATAAAAGAAACTGGACACATTGGTTGCTTCTTTTGGAGAGAATTACTAGAGTGGCAGCAAAAGCAGAGTGGGAGGGATAATTCCTTTTCATCACATATTACGTTGTACCTTTTGGGTTCTGAAATATAGGCATAATTTAACTATCCAAACATATAAATAATATCTTTTTTTAAAATTGAAGTTTGATATAAAACAAAATCAACTGAAAAAGTTATCGTCATTACTATTTTTCTTAAAGGAATGAATGAGAATCATTTACTAATTGTGACAACAATGATATCACCGGTAGTAATGGCTGATGCCTGAAGGGTCACACTCAGTTTGGAGTAAAAGAGGAATATGTTCTCAGGGATTTCTAATCTGCTAAATGTTGGGAAAGCCCATGTCGTCCTGTTCCAGAAGGATAAAAGTGGTAATCCCATTTTGGTGAAGAGCAGATTCCTGGCATCTTCCAGAATAAAATGTAGTATTCGAAGCACAATGCAGATTTAGGAGAAGCAGGGGTCATCTGGTCCCACTTTCTCTTCTAGAACTGGGCAGGTATGTTGCCTCTCAAGCAAGTAGACTCTAAGCTTGACTTTAATATCTCTGTAGGAAGAAAATGGGGTTCATCTCCGTGACTGTTTCTGAGAAAGGAGGTGCTGAGTGTTTGAGAAGCTGAAAACACCAGTCACGCTGGAACCAAACTAAATACAAACCTTAAAACAATGAGCCTCTGTCTGAATGCAGGTCTTCTGGTTCCCAGAGCGACATCTTAGCCAACCCATGTTCTGTGACTGTCCTGAGTTGCAGGGCTGAGGCAAGGAAATCATATCCACACTCACAGTTCTCTGCAGTATAGACTCAGTTCATTCTCTCTCTCTCTGTCTCTCTGTCTCCTTCTCTCTCTCTTCCCACTAGAATATATACAAGAAACTGATATACTTAAAACTGGATTATGACTGGGAGTCAAAAAATGACCCTCAACCTTGCACAGCAGATAGCTTGAGCTTTGTTGTTTTTCATCCTTATACTACAAGATTTCCATTGTCAAGATTTCCATTCCTTTCCCTTGTCAAGATTTCCATTTCTTTCCCTTGTTGAGAGAAATTATCCATAGTGTATGAACAGGTAAATGGATTATTGTATGTTCATTGTTTAACAGCCCACCCAAAGATTATTTCATTCTGTAGGCCAGAAGTCAGACACTTTTTCTGCAAAGGGTCATATAGTACATATTTTAGGCTCTGAGAACCATACATTCTGTCACAACTATTCAGCTCTGCCTTTGTGGCACAAAATCAGCCACAGGAAACAAACAAATGGGTGTAGCTTTGTCCCAAAGGAACTTTATTTAGAAAACCAAGTGGCCAGTGGATTTTGGTCTACTGTAATTTGTCAACATTTACTCTACTCTAGGAAAATAAACCTCATTTGATTTGCTATTTGCACTTGATTAGGGCCCAGTCTCCAAGTTAACCAGTTACCTTAATTAAAATGTTGAGCCTACAGAAGTGCAAATTACTTTTTTTCTGATTGAATAGACAGTCCCAAAGGTTATGATTTTATTGCCTAATAGCTCTTTAAACTGTTTTGTCTCTAACTCCAAAAGTAAAATTTTACTTTAATATGCCTTTCCTGATAGACTATATACACTCTTAATCCTCAAAGACCCTTTGAACCAGGTACATCATATTTCTGGATGAGTTATATAAGTTAACTAGTATAAACTAGTGAACTAGTCAATAAGAACTGCACTATATCCTATATATAAGAATCATAGTTTTATCTTTCTGACAACTAAATATTGACAATCTGGATTGGAAGCAAACACACCAGCATTCTATATATGATACCAAGAACAAATATCACAATCTCCTAGGAGGGAAAAAGGCAGGCATGTTGTATGAAGTCCCTCCCTTCTCTTACCAGATAAGCTCATGAGTTTTCTATGAGATGACATTGGTCTCATCTGGATTCCTGATGCCACCTCCTGGGAATTCCTATGTCTTTAGAAACAGTGGCCAGAAAAACAGTTTTAGATTGGTAAAATGGGGCAATTCATCAATAAAAATGAGGTCATTCACCAATATAAAGCTCTGAGGTATTTATTTTTCAGCTCTGCTATTTTACAGTAACAACTGCTTGTAGCAAAGATGATTCCTCAAAATCCTTCCCTTTTATGCACTCCATTCACACATAGGAGAGTTCGTTGAAGTGAAGGAATGATGGCCTCAGTTAAGAAAAGGGACATATGCTAGTCGTCTGAAATCTTTCAAGTTTGAAGCAGAAAATAATATTATTTTGATGACTGCTTTAAAAACGAGAAGAAATTTAATATAAAAATGAACTCTGAATTAGCCCTCAGTTTCACACACCATCAAGGTCAGATTAATTTTAGGGAGCATTCCAAAGCTGCCCTAGTACACTGCCATCCTTTCTCAAGTGTGTAACTTCAAAAGCTCACTTCTGGTTCGTGCTATGTCTCAAGCATCATTTCTATAGGGATAACTTCCCATCTCTATTTTCAGGCTACATGATTCGTCCAGGCATCAGTCTTCCATTTGCAAAAGACTTTGACCATCTCTTTTTTCCTCCAAGCTTGTTCTTCTTCCTGTCTTGTCCATACTATGGTACTCCCAACAGATGGCCTTCTTTGCTCAAAACCTTTAAAACTTCTTTGACATTTCCCTTCCCCTTAACCATCACCCCTAACATCCATTCAGCAGCTGAATCCCATCAGTGCTCCTCCACCCTCACTCACAGTTCACTAGTTTCACTTTCCTTAGCTTTCCTTAGCTTCACTCTCTTAGTTTCACTTTCTTTCAGCTGCTCAATGCTTGGTCGGCTCCCTTCTCAGAGTCCCACTCACTCCATTAATGCAGCATGCAGACACAGACTACTTTTTGTTTTTTTTAACACAGATTTCCTAGTGCTTCCATTCCTTACCCCAATAAAAAAGTGTTGACTGTTTCTTATTACTAGGCAAATAAAATCCAAATCCAAGACCCTAATTAACCTCCATACCAATATTGCCATCACTGATTCATTTCAACTGCCCCTAAGTTCTTGTTCACTCCTGTCTGCCTCCCTGCAATGTATTTTACTGCAGCCGTCCCTTGCACTACTATGTTTCCACAGGTCCCAACCTTGTCTAAAGGTCTTTCCAATTATCCCAAATAACATCGGCCTCCTGCAACATCCATTATCTTTCACTGGTTCTCTCCCACATTCTTAAACTTCTTAAGAATGGGTAGGCAGGAATGTGTGTGGTAATAAAATGACAGTTTTCAGTTTGCACCCTAGCATTGACATTTGTCACCTCTGCGACTTTTACCAACTGACTACACGTCTCTGTGCCTCAGTTTTTCTATTATCTGTAAAAACTTAGGACAACAGCGTTTACCCCTCCAGACTCATGTAGATATAAATGAGTGAAAATGACCTACAGTAAATATCATTTACATGGATCTTATAACACTACGTCTTGAATACCTGAGTTTGCCTTTTGGTTAAAATTATTTCATGGAGGCCAGGCATGGTGGCTCACGCCTGTAATCCAAGGACTTTGGGGGGCCGAGGTGGGTGGATCACGAGGTCAGGAGATCGAGACCATCCTGACTAACACGGTGAAAACCCCGTCTCTACTAAAAATACCAAAAAACTGGCCAGGCATGGTGGTGGGCGCCTGTAGTCCCAGCTACTCGGGAGGCTGAGGCAGGAGAATGGCGTGAATTCGGGAGGCGGAGCTTGCAGTGAGCCAAGATAGCGCCACTGCACTCCAGCCTGGGCAACAGAGCAAGACTCCGTCTCAAAAAAATAATAATTATTATCATTATTATTATTTCATGGAGACCTGGAGAAGGATTCCTTTTGGTTGTGCAACATTCTTCTTTGGGTAACAGCCTTCTGGAGAATTATTTCCTTTCATTAGGTTCAAGCTGGTGAAGCTGTAAATCAAGGTGCCTGGCCTTCCTTGCCAACCTTGTGGGCACATTACTTAAGCTGGACAAACTGGACTTTCTGTCCTGGGACTTTGTACTTTGAATTGAGTAATGAAAATTTGAAAAAAAGGGGGGGATATCTTTATTCCAACATCAGAGCCCCAACAATGCAGTTGCACAGTTGCTCTTACTGAGATTACTAGAATGCCTGGTTCCATCCTTTCTAATGTTTCTTTCTTTTCATTCCCTTCCTGCTCATATCTTCCCACACAGTCCCCCAACCCCTCCTATAAATTTCTTTTCTCCTTGAGTTAGCAAAATTTAACTCCATTGCTTACAACCAAAGAACCCTAACCAGGAGTATGTCATCTACCAAAATGGAGATAGCCAAAGCCCAATATCTAGCACTTAAAATTCTCAGTAAATCTTTGTGATATAAAAAAATTACTAAACCTCCATCTCCCTTGTTGATATACACTATAGTTTAAGTTCATTCTCTTAATTCCATTAGGAATCAGAATTCTTTCATGTTTTATTTGCTTCCACTCTAAAAAAATATTTATGCTCATTTTGTTCCAAAAATAAGATGACTTAATTGACATTTACATAGAAAATTGAAACAGTGAAGGAAAAGTTAAAATGAAGGGTTGTTTTTCTTCAAAAAGAGTTAAAAACAAATTTGAAAGTCCATAATCCTGATCACCAGATTAATTTGTTTCAAACTCTTCATTTCTGATCTACTATTTTCTACTCTGGTTTTCCCTTAGACTCACTTAGGAATATATATATATATATATATTTTAATACATGTGACAAGCTCTCCCTAAAGACCAATTTTATCTGAGTTTTATCTGAAAATCTAGGTGTAGGACCTGGGATGCAAACATTTTCAAATGTATCAGTTTAATTCTGATGCAAAATAAAGGTTGAGGGCTTGAGACCCAGGGATCCAATCAATCAGGCAAGATGCTTAAAATGGAATGTTGATCTTCACATGATACTTGTCAATCACAAAAAACTTTGTTTGGATTTGGAAACAAAAATGTGAGCGTGAAGCTTCGGTAAAATAAACTCTCTTGAAAAACACTAATACTCTACAATTATTTTTCCATCAAAATAAAATAGCGCCAAGTACATGGCTTCTTCCAAGTAACAAATCTTTAAAACCAAAGTGAAATTTTGAAACCACTCCTTCAAATAGCATCCGTCCGGTAGACAGATGGCATGTTTTATTTTATTTCCCGTTTCTACTTGGTGGAGTTCATGGGGTATTTTGAGAATCAATGGGTAATTAAGAATTGGGTGCCAATTTAGGTATTTGATTTGGAAATTGAGTCTTTGAAAACCATCAATTCCAAATATAGTGCAAGTCCTCCTTATTATGCTATCCCAGAAACTGGTAATAAGAACACTCTAAAAATATTTAGAAATGTAGGAGCCAGATTTTCTGGGCTGCAGGTGGAGGACACACAGCTGCCAGGAAATGGAAGACACCTGCTATGTCCCTGAGTCCCCTTTGGCAGGTAGGGGATGGAGGACAATAGGGTCTGCTGTAATATTAATCTGGGTACTAAATAGTAATAAATAAATGTGAGTTAAGAGCATTATTGGGACACCTTTCTGAAAGAGCATGCACAGTAGTCCTTGGCAGTAAGGAATCAAGGCTGGTAGCCCTAAGCCATTTTTGTTAAATGTGAAGGGCGCTGAAAAAGTTTCACACCTGCAACTACCAGTCAGTAACACCTTAGGAGACATTACTTCATCAGCCATGATTAACTCCTTGTTCTAGCGAGTCCAGCAGAAGTCTATAGAAATCTACAGTCTACGTGACATTGTGCCAAGCTGAGAGGCATCAACCTGAGACTGAAGTGTGAAAAAACATCACTTGAAAATCTTGTTAAAAGGCAGATCTCTGAGGCTCAGCTTCAAATATTCTGATTTACAAAAATGGTAGAAGAATAAGGAATCTGTACTTTATCAAGCATTCCATGGGTACTTTTGGTACAAGTGGTCTATAGGCAACACTTGGAGAAACAAATAATGATTAATATCATGCCTGCATTAAGGAAACTTAGTTTTAGGGAAAAAGAGTATTTGGAAACCCGAGTAAAGAAGGATCTGGCAGGGGTTTCTGGCTCAAGTAAGAAAGCCTCAAAGAACAGGGAGTGATAGGTAAGTCCAGATTGCAAGATATTCCAGAAAGAAGGGGAGAACCAAAGGGAGGAGAGGTGAGCAGTTGCTAGGAACAAACCTCATAATTACAAAACTCTTCCTAAGATCTATTCTGGGGTGGAGAGCAGTTTGAGAAGAAAAAGACCATAAGGAAATATCGGATCATCCAACATTGACCAAATGTTACTACCAGTCAGCATTGCACCAGGTGCTTTAGAAATATCGTCGTCACTAATAGGTAGCTGCAGCCTGTAGGTAAGGTGCATGGACTCGAGGGGCAGTGGTTGCTCAGGTATACTGGTTATATCTGAAGTTACCTGGGAGCTTTGATAAACGCTGATGCCAAAGCTCCATGTGGAGAGTTTCTGATATAATTAGTCTGGGGGGTAACCTGAGCCTTTGTTTTTTTTCAATGGTGCTGGCAAGAGTTGTGAACCAATGCTCTACAACATTTCTCAAACTTTAGGGTGTACCAGAAACACCTGGAGACTTAATAGAGAACACAGGCCCAGGCTTCTTGAGATGGAACAGAGCCTGCCCTCTTGTGTTTACCAAGTGCCCCGTGATTCTGACACCTGCCAATTCTGATAAACACTGATCTTGAGTGAGACTGTGTAGATTTGAATTGGGCTTCCCCACCATCAACTAGATACCCTGAGGCCAGTTACATACCCCATGGGCTTCACTTTCCACAACTGTAAAGCCAGGATAGTAGAACCCTGATGAGGGATGAACGTGAATGGCCCTGGAGACTCTTTCTTCCCCCTTTCTGGTGAGCTTAGTGGAGAGCGGGCTCAGAAGCTCAGTTATCTCAATAGAAGAACAGGCTGATACCAGCTTCAGCGCCTTCTACCCACCTCTCACATGGCCACTTACCCCAGAAGGGAGCTTCCGTTGTTTCATAATCTCATAGATGTTCCCTGCATATTCTCTCCCAACCCTGACTCCCACCACAATTATGTACAACCATAATTTTTCAAACTTCAGTGTGCAATGAACCACTTGGAAGACTTGATAAAACACAGATTCCTGGCCCCAATCCCAGAGTTTCAGAGTCTGTCGGTCTGAGTATAGCCCAATAATTTGCATTTCTAACAAGTTTTCAAGTAATGCGGATGCTAACCCAAGGTACACCTTGAAAATCACTGAAGTAGAACACATTGAGGATAGGGCTCTTCTCTGCAGAACCACTGGCCATGCTTAAGCTGTAGGATAATGAAAATCTGAGGACTGAACAAACTCTGCTACTTCTCTAAGATTTCTCCTATAACCTCTTTATGTTTGCACTGCAGAATGCTAATGGTATGTGTGTCTGTCACTATAGTGGAAACTTCCCATACTATCACCTGTAAAATTGTTTAGAAATGAACCTAACAAATAGTCTGGGCCCTTAAATGAAGGACAACATTATTTTTAATTTGTCAGATTCATCTTGAGCACCTTCTATGTGCTGGATATTTGGCTAGATGCTGCAATTACTATGATGAATGAAACACATTTCTTACATACCAGCAATTGATAGTCCAAAAGAAAATAAAAGCAAGTTCACAAATAATTATAATGCTATAAAATGCACAACAATATCAAAAAAAATCTCTGGTATGGGAAAGTGCCCATTAAGTTAATTATCATTAGGGAAATGCAAAGGCCATGATCTACCAGTATTTTTGCTATCCCCCAACTCCCACAGGGGGGCATAAAAATCCATCCCCTCCCCTCCCCACTCTCCCTACCCCTGATTTCCAGTACCCGCTGCAGAGATGTGCTGCACTTGTATAGTATTAGACTGCATTCAATTCATCAAAGATAAATATAGTGGAGAAAACAGCATTTGTGAAATAGCCATTAGATGTGGTTTCATCCTAAATTATTTCTGCCCATACTCGAGATGCTTGAAGTTTTAATCATTTTTATTATCATTTGGTATTTACATAGAATCTTTTTTCAAAAAACCACCACTACTTTTTCAAGTATTATCTTCAAATGTCACATTCCTGAGCAATTAAAAAAAGTCACTGGTGTCCTCATTTTGGTGAAGGAGTCAAGAGATGGAGAGACATTAAGCAGTTCACCCCACAGCAGGGGCCAGAAACCAGAACTTCTGAATCAGAGAAACAGGACTCCACCTTCTGCTGTGTCATAAGAAGTGAAAGATTTATACTCACCTAGAGGCAGTCCTCACTCATTAACCCCTCCATGAACAACCTAAGAGTGCCCAAAGGGACAACAGTTTGGAGCATAAAATAAAAATAATAATAAATAAAACCAGAGCAAGGTATTATTTTTTTAGAAATCATGACACCATTGGAGAGAGGCATATTGTTCTCTTCACAGGATCATCACAAACAGACTACTTTAGATGCAGATATAAATATCCACGTTCATTCATGGTCTACAGCAGCTTCTCCTACCTGACTCCTGCTCCTTCCAAGAAGTGTTTATTCTTACTCAATGGCCTTCAACAATGTTTAACAAATGGTCTGGGCTGGACCACCCAGCTGCTGGTAAGAAGACAGAAACAAGCATTCCCAGGGCCCGTGTTTTTCTATGCTGACAAGGTTGGGAAAGAATGTGTACTATATGTTAAAACATCAGGACTTTTTTCATTTAAAATAAACTGCAGATAGAGTCTTACAACAAATGTTAGTAAGTCTAGAGGAACTGGACAGGCAAATGGTCGGGTTTTCTCTCTCAAATACTTTGCTATAGCAGCTATCTACTAGAAAAACTACTTCATCAGAAGTAAAAATAAGGCCCAGGTCAGCCACCGTCCTTCTAGAACTTCCAGGGAAATCCAACTCTCTCAGTTCCCAGTTTATCAAAAAAGCAGCCAAAAAATCAGCTTTTCAGCCCTGCCACCCAGAATATTTTCTTTCAAATCTGTTCATTTCCAGGAAATCCTACAAATATTTACAATTTGAGGTCACTTTGGAATAACATTTTCTAGATGCTGATGGAAAACACATCAGAGTTGATTTGAACCATATCAACTGCTACACTGAGTCAGAACATCTTTACTTTGAGATACACCTGTAAAACCCAAAAGCGAGAGTCATTAGGAAGCTTGGATAGGGTGTAGAATAAAAGCCTGCTATCCGGGGAAGCCCAGTAGCATTAAGCTAAGATTATGGTCAGATTTTTCTGTCTCGTGGTCATCCCATATTTGAAGGAATTATATTAGCATAATTTCTGGATTTCTACACTAACTCCAACTCAACTAAATCACTGAAAATAAGAAGTTATACCTCTGAAGCCCAGCATAATCACAGGCAGTCAATATCTGCTTGTGTAAACAATCCTATCACTACCATTTTTATGATTGCATAACTCACAAACATTCACATAATGCCTGTGAGGATCTCTGGCCAGAGAAAAACCCCGATCCAGGTAAATTACAACTGAATTTCCAACAGGGAAAACTGCTAAAGTCCACTGCCTTGTCTCCCTGGATCTTCATCATTAATATAACCACTACTAGACCCAGAAAAGAGAAATTCTCAAGGCGTTTGACACTGGATCATTTTGATCAACATCCTGACTAGATCTCTGATATTCACAAAAGACTGAAGTTATCCAGCAAAGGGCAGGGCAATAGCATTCTGTTTCCCTCATCAGCCTACATCACTCAGAGCTTTAGCAGAGTTAGCTACTGCCATTGGGGGTGGAGGCATGATGGGAGACAAAGGAAAGCAAGTTAGACATTCAGAGCCTTAGGAAATTATGCTGCTGTTGTGACACAGAAGTCAGACTGCTTTGTTGTGCAAAACCTTAGTGGATTTATTGCTTGTGGCTTCCTGGGAATGATAACTTTCCAAGATTATCTCAGCAAAATATATTTCTGAATAAAGCTCTTGTAAATTACAAAATAATTTCTTCTTCCACACTTGTTCAAAACTTTCTCTTCACCTTAATAGATGTTATGAGGGTGAGAATCAACATACGTTTAGTTTAGCAAATTTTCCTCTTAATTCAGATAGGTTGTAGTTGGAGGCTGTATAGCAGATGCATGTGACAGCAATAACTTTACTTAAGCATACCCTGAGAATGAGACTAAAGTCTGAGAAGAAAGTGCATTTGGAGTTCAAGCTAAGGAATCCAGGAATGGCCAATCCAGAGATTCATTCCTTATCTATGAGGAACATCTAAACCCATCCCATGGAATGCAGGCCATATAGGGGATTGAGCCCTTTGTTTTGGATTACATGAAGGTTTCCAGCTGGAAGCTGTTAGGGGGAGGGTGCTAAGTGAAAATGCTACATAAACTGCATGCTTTTTAGAAATGGTAGAAGTTATCTTAAACAGCCCAACACCACTGGACTACATTACATGTAAAGTCCTCGCAATAAACCCTGTGTTCTTTGCTAGCTCTGGGTTCCTCTTCAGCCTCTCAAACATGGTTCCATCCCTACTGAAGCCAACAGCGGTCCAGCACGACAAAGGTCTTCACCACTTTGTAAACATACTTGGCCATTTTGTGACTTTAGTACCAAATTACGAAGCAGAGAATGGGCCTTTCTGCACATCTTGACTTTCCGAGTATCTATGGTTCTCATCCTACCATGCTCTACAAATAAATAGCACCTCCAAAGCCAGAGTGTTATGGGAAAGCAAAACAATCTAATATAAAGAAACACAGGTTCTATTGCTTGCGTCTTGGTTTAAATGAGGAATTTGAGGATAAGAGAAGCCTATAGCATGTTCTTACCTTGAAGAACAAGTCATTAAAAATACAGACAGAGTAACACTCCTGCCAGACTCTCTGTACCTAGCAGGATCCAGAATTGAATCTCCTTTCTAACTCAAGCTCCTCATTTAGCCAAGAGGCTCGTTTTACAATATTTGTTTCATATACGCCACTGAATGAACCACTTCTATTTTCTCAACTGAAGAGTTTTCTATGAAACTGGAACAAGAGAGCCACTTTTAACAATCAATGGTCCCTTTAATTTCTGGAGCACTGTAAATTCTTAATTAGACTCAGATAAAGAAAGGAACTGTATTAAAGACCTATCTCAAAATGCAAAATGACAACTTCCAGCTCTTATTCTATCCAAAATTGAGTAAACCTAGGATGCCATTTCTTTGGATGTGTTAAACGAATGATTCTCAACCTTGGCCACACACTAGAATCATCTTAGGATTATTTCAAAATTCTCATTGCCCACACCACCTCAGATCATTTAAGTAGGACTCCTGGGGGTTACCAGTGGGACTCAGAAAATGCACTACCAGGATTAAAAAGCAATGTATTAAACCAGTGGTTCTTAGACTTTAATACACATAAGAACCACCTGAAGGACATGTTAAAATACAGATTGCTGGGCCCCAAATCCACAGTTTCCAGTTCCGCAGGTCTTGTGGGGAGCCCCAAGATTTATATTTCCAACAAGTTCCCAAGTGATGCTGAGCTGAGGCTTTTAACACAGGGAACATACTTTGAGAACCAATGTCTTACATGAACATGTTGATCTGAGCATTTTAGACAGGGAAATAAAACATTTTACATATTTACATTTTAGAGCACTGGGTATAATGCAACCAGCCATTTTAACAGCATTATATAATGTTTAATTTGACAAACTGATGGAAATACCAGTGACAGTGCCAAAGACCAAGACTTAATGGCTTCACTTCCCTCACAGTTATACAAGAAACCCAACTCATAAAATATAACCGAGATGTTTAAACAAACCACTTATGTGGTACTTAGGTGAAATTGTAACCCTTTTAAAATGGTATAGATTATCATCAATTTCATGATGTATCTGCTTTATTTCATCCAGTTCACTTGAAAATTTGAACAGCTGGAACATCAGAGAAAGAGAACTGCATAATCACACCTTGATTAGCAAGAAGGTAATAATTCAAAATACTTATCTAGTTCATAATATTTATTATCTCATTTCTTAGGAAAGAGCTTTCTTCCAAATCTTCAAAAACACTCAACATTTCCACCCTCCATACCAGCTAATGAACATCACACTCACTCCCTCATATGATAATCACACATCTTGGTATCATTGTATCAAATCCATTTCTCCCTTTTGGGGTTTTAATTTTTGCTATCTGGATATGTATATACCAATGACCTTACAAAACACTTTTTTCAAATCTGTATATGGATGTTTATTTCAGGTTTCTGCATAGTGGAAAAAAACTAAAAATAACACAAATGTGCATCAACAACAGAATGATAAATGGTGGCACATTCATATAATGAAGTATTATAAAACAATAAATAAATGAATTAATGTGTCACATAACAACATGACAAATCTTGTAGATGAATCAAATAAGCCATACATAAAGGAGTTCATGCTTTATGTTTTCATTTATATGAAGACTAAGAACAAATATAGCTAATTTAGAGCCTTAAAATTTAGATGAGTGGTTGTGTTTGAGGAGAGTATTGACCGAAAGGAAGCATGACAGAGCCTTATGTGATGCTGGAAAAGTCTACATCTTAATCTGGGTGGTAAGTGGATGCCTATGTATATAAATATCAACTAAGCTTATGAGTTACAGTTATGATACACTTTCTATGTTATAATGTAACCATTTTAATTTCAAAATTGCATTAATATGACAAATTGCTATTTGTGAAATATTCCTCTGGCCCAAATGTGAAAGCTGCCCACATACTGGAATGTGATAATTGTTCATGACAAGACTAATGTAAAAAGTATCCCAAAAGTCTTGCTCATAAAGTCAAATGTGAAAGGTTTCCACCTAAAGATGATTTATTTCATCTTCTTTTAAAGCCCCACTAAAATAAGAGTAAGGTATGAAATGCTATCAATCAAGGGCAAAGAGAACAGAAGAAGAAAGAGTCTTCATCAACAGATAAAAGATTTCAAAAAGTTTTGAAGGGAGAAAACAGACGAAGGATGGTAACTGAGTTGGCAGATGCAGAGGAGATAGGGAAAATGGGAGGGATAATTTTACCTGCAGATCCCTAGAAAGGGATGGCACTCAGAGATACCAGTATAGTGGTTAAAGCAGACAAAACAGTCAACATGTAGGGTTCAACAATAAGTTGGTTATTAATGAAAGTCTGTATATAGGATGATGGAAACCAGATTTCTAGCTCCCATGCAAGTGGTTAAAAAGTTTATTCTCTAAGGAAACTCACTGGCTTCAATAAAAACTACTGTTTGCATACTAGCATGAGTCCCTAAGCTAAATGATCTGCTCACTATCCAAATAATCACTTGAATGCCAAAAAGCCCACCAAAGCATGCAAAGTTGCCCATAAATTTTAGGGTCTCACTCTTAATATGAAACAGGCAACCAAGAACCACCAGACACTGGAATGTGCTCCCGACTTAAAAAAGAGAGACCGAAATAAGCAGGAAAAAAACAGACATTTTAGGGAGTCCAGAAAACATAATGCAAAACTTTATAAAAAAAAGTTAGTTGATTGGCACAGTGAAGAATAAGAAATTGTTATATTCATAAAACAAGAACAGTATTTTTTTAAATAATGGAGGATAAATAATTTTTAGAAATTTAGAATATAATTACCAAAAATCACTCATCCAAAAATAGCTTAAGAGAAATGTCAACTAAGCTTATTAGTTACAGTTATGAGTACAGTTTCTATGTTATAGTGTAATTAACCATTTTAATTTCAAAATTACATTAATAAGACAAATTGCTCTTTGTGAAATATTTCTCAAACCCAAATGTGAAAGCTGCCCATGTGCAGCTTAACTTACTAAAATATAGAAAAAATTATTAAAATATAGAAAAAAAGAGAGCAGAAACAAAAAATATGAGATAAATTGTAAGAGATTTGGGAAATTAATATAAGAAGTGGACATTTCAGTTGGAGAGAAAAAGGAAAAGTGAGAAAAGGAAAGTATTTTTAAAATCATATGAGAAATATTACCAAAAGTAAAGGACATACATTTCTAAGTGGCAAAATCCAGGACAATAAAGGATAATAAAATAAATGTAAAATAAATTAATTAAATTAAATAAATGCAAAACCAATGCAAATCAACATGAAGTTTAAAAAAAACTAGGATTATATGGGTTTATGAAATGATAAAGTGAAGATGTCTATGAACCTGTTCCCCTACACAAACAATGAAAATACTGGCAAAACAAGTAAAACCAATAATTTCAGAGCTCTTGAAATTAAACCAAACCACCAACAAACAAAATTTCTTATCTAAAAGAAATGAGTAAATCTCCATAAGACAGCACACTGTGTGGCATTTAACTTGCCACCACACTCTCTCTCAGCAGCTCAGTGGCACAGTAGCCATGAAAAGCCAGAAGCCTCACAGAAAAAGAGAACTGGCATCTTTTGGAGGTCCATTAAAAGCCCCATCCTTAAAGCACAGTCAATATTTTGTCCAAACCAGCAATTTCCCAGAAAATAATCTCCATTTCCAGGTTGATGTGGTTATTTTATTTCACTCAGATCTCAACTCAGCAAGGAAAAACCCTATATTTGGAGATTAGCAGAAAGAATCATAATCTGCTAGCAACATTGTAGATGCCTAAGGCTGTGATTCCATTTAGGAAAAGTTAGATCCTGGCTAAAAATCCAAAAGGAAGTCTGAAGAACTTGAGGACCAGAGGGAATTTTGAAAAGCTCCAACATATTCCTGGGGATTTGGAAGAGCTTTTGCATACCCGGTGCTGTGTATACTTAAAACCTGGGGAAGTGTAAGACCTCAGTCATTCACCTCTGGCTGACCTTGAGGACTCCCACAGGCAGGAAGTAAAACCTAAAGCTGTCTTATAAACATCCCCCTAGCAAAGGGTAAAAGACCTAAAGGTAAAGCATTTATGAAAATCTTTTGACCAATTACTGGCTTCTCACTAAATTATACTGACCAAGTGGTAACTCCTAGGAAGCCAAGCCTAAAAAATAAAAATAAAAACCAAAACTTAAAAAAAAAAAAATAAGCTAGCAATTAAGCTACACTAATTTAAATTTAACCTAAATTACATTAAATTAAGCAGACAAAAACTGGATTGAGCAGACAAAAACTTCAAATCAGCTACTTTAAATACTTTTAAAAAACTTAAAGTCATTTCTAAAGAATTAAGGAAAACTATTGCAATGATGTCTTACCAAATAGAGATCAATAAATCTTATTTTAAAATAACCAAATAAGAATTCTATTAGAGTTGAAAAAGACAATAACTAACATGAAAAATTTACTCAAGGGTTTAAGAAATGAGGTGTCAGATAAAAAGAATCAATTAACTTGAATATATAGCAAAATAAATTAGTCTGAGGAATTTTTAAAAAGAATAAAGAAATGACTAGAGCTGCACATATTTGTAGGACACCATGAAACATACCAACATACACATAGAGTCCCAGAAAATGAAAAAAATAAGAAAAAAGAAGAAAAAAAATGAAACAACAATGGTCAAACCCCCAAATTTGATGAAAACATTAATCTACACATCCAAAAAGCTCAATAAACTCATAAAGATGAAGATCCACATCTACACACACTAGAGACACAATGACAAAAGGCAAAACAACAACAACAACAACAACAAACAGACCTTTAGGAGAAATTCTTGAAAGCAGCAAGAAAAAGGTGACCTCGCAAACAAACAATCCTCAATAAAATTAACAGCTGACTTTGAAACACAAGCACCAAAGCTGGAAAAGACTGGAATGACATCCTCAAAGTGTTGAAAGAAAAAAGATTGTCAACAAAGAATCCCATATTTAGCAAAACTCTCATTCAACAATGAAGAAAAATTCAGGATATTCCAAAATAAATAAAATTTGAGAGAATTTATTAGCAGACCTGCCCTCAGTGAAATACTACAGAGAGTCTTTCAGACTGAAATAAAAGTATATTAGATGGTAACTCAAATCCACATGAGGAAACAAAGAGTACTGGTAAAGTTAACCACAGAGGCTAACATGGAAATTAGTATTTTTGTTTGTACTATTTTCTTGTCCTATCTGATTTAAAAGACAATTTCACAATGCCATAATTATAAATTTGTATGAGTGAATTTATAATAAAGGAAAATATAATTTATACGATAATAACAGTTCAAAGAAGAGCAGAAGGAAGGGGGATATCATGGAGCAAATTTTTGTACAATGTTAAGATCCAGTTTGTATTGATAAGAACTAGATTATCTTAAAATAAGATGCTAATTTTAGTCCCAGGACATTCACTAAAAACATATCAAAAAGAGTATGGTAAGAGAAGCGGCAAGGAATCTGAATGGTACACTAGAACATATCTGTTTAAGACAAAAGACAGGAATATAGGAATGAAAAGACATACGACATATGGAAAACAAACAGCAAATGACAAGTATAAATCCCATCTTGTCCATCATTATAATTAAAAGGAAAAAAATGAAATACTCCAATAAAATAGAGAGATTAGTAGAAAAGATACTTTAAAAACATGGCCGGGTGCGGTGGCTCAAGCCTGTAATCCCAGCACTTTGGGAGGCTGAGACGGGCGGATCACGAGGTCAGGAGATCGAGACCATCCTGGCTAACACGGTGAAACCCCGTCTCTACTAAAAAATACAAAAAAATTAGCGGGGCGAGGTGGCGGGCGCCTGTAGTCCCAGCTACTCGGGAGGCTGAGGCAGGAGAATGGCGTGAACCCAGGAGGCGGAGCTTGCAGTGAGCTGCGATCTGGCCACAGCACTCCAGCCTGGGTGGCAGAGCGAGACTCCGTCTCAAAAAAACAAACAAACAAACAAACAAACAAAAATAAAAATGATGATATGATCCAACCACACACCCTTAAATTTTTTTTTTTATTCACTGACTTTGATGTAAATTTTTAAGTGGATGTAAAATCTTAGAATCATACATTAGAGCTCATCCCACTTTCTATGTCCAAAGTTAGTCCACAGAAAATTATTCCATGGTATACCAATAGGTGCTATTATAAAAAGGTTTCTTCTTTTACTGCAGTCTTGCTGAGATATTTCAGTATACTGTCCAAAAATGAAATATAAAATGCAAGAATTCCCAAAGTGATTTGCTTTTCAAATAAAACTTTTTCTCAAAAACCTCCCATAAGCTATGTTCCATGGATCTCAAGGCAAGCCTTCTCAATCTGCAGTTGAAAAAACTGTGTCCAAAAACACTGAATAACTCACACCAACTGTCTTTTGATTTCTACTTACGTTATTGTCTCCAGAATGCACATGAATAGCTTTTTTTTTCTACCCTACTGCAAGACATCAGTCTTGCAAGAAAGCAAGAGATTCAGCATTACACACCAAAATTCCAACTCATTCTCTTAGAATATGAGCAGCAAGAGTTTGTTTATGTCCCTTATCTTTATTTGGCTTCACTTGGCTCTACTGCAAAATAAGGATGGTGAGACTTACTTCACAGGGTTGTCGTGATTTGTAAAAAGAGATAAATTGCATTATTTGCTTTCTCCTGAACCTTTTCATGCTCCTTATGGTTTACATGATGCAGAATATTTTTTTCTACAGCTCTCTATTTCTGATTTACAATACCTGCAGGAGGTTTTTTTGTTTTTGTTTTTTTTTTGTTGTTGTTGTTTGTTTTTTTTTAACATGGGGACAAATTTTTGACATCAGGACCGTCCCCATGAAGAGACACAGTTTACATACTTGTCCTTGAATCTGGACAGGCTCATGAATGCTTCAACTGATCAATTAAGGGATGAGGTGTTTTACTACAAGGCTGGACTATGAAAGGCCTCGTATCCACTAGAACACTCATGCTTAGAGTCCTAAACTATCTCGTTAGAGGGTCAATTACCCTATTGCTACCATGTCTGAGGAAGCCAAGCTATGTGGAAAAGCCACTGATGGGCACTCCAATCAGAGATCCAAGAGTCATACCAGACCATGTGCCAGAAATTGGAACAAAGATGCCTCCAGAAGATTCCAGCCCCCAGTTGTCATGTCATCCCCATACATTCTTGAGCAGAAATAAACTTCCCTTGCTGAATCCAGTCTGATTTTCTGACCAACAAAATCATGAGCAATAAGCAGCTGTGGCTGTAAGTCAGGAAGTTTGGGGACGGTTTGTTATACAACACTAGTAACCAAAAGAGTGCTCATGGAAACAAACTTCTCTACTGGCATTAAATACATCTGTTATAATGTCCTTCTCATTTGTCATTATCAAGCAATTATTAAATAAACCCTTGAGACACAGCTACAATGATAGAGTAGCAACTAAGAATTGTGCTACTGAGAGGAGATGATTTCTGACCTATAATTTCCATCCTACTCTTCACTTATTCATGTCAAAATTACAATAGAATGAGGAGATCAATTTAGCTACAGTGGTTAAACATTTAAGTTTGAAGAATGTGAGAATGGCATAATTAACTAATAAAAAAATCTTCCTCATTTGAATTAATTGCTTTAGTCTCTTTTCACTTCATGGATAAATTCCTACTCCTTCAAAGTATTTTTTCAAACTAATACCTGCAAAACAAGAAGTGAATGCGAAATAAAAGTAGACAGTCATGGGCTACATGTCAGCCTTCAAATTTAATTTAAAACTGTGTAATTGGATTTATGTTTTTATTATGAATCATAAGTATGTTCATGCCCACGATTATTAGTCTGATGATGGAAAATTAAAAAACAGTATTTTTTTCAAAGGCCCTCTTTTTATTCTGCCATAATCCTAATCACAAGCTATTCTACAGAAGACATACTTCATAAGTTGGGGTCAATAATGGGGAGGGTTGGCCAGAAGCTCCAGGAGGACAGGGACTTTGTTTTGTTCACCAAAATGTTCACAATGCCTTGTATATTTGCTGAATTCAATGAACACATAAATACTCAATTAATATAAAGTGATAGGCTCGAATCAATATCATTTTGTAAAAATAAAAAGAGCAAACTTATCCATGAATCTGGCACTTTTCATCATTGCTTGGTGCTTGGGGATAGGAGGTGACAAAAGTAATTCTTATGGACTGGAAACTTGAGTTGTAAGAAAAAAATAAACTGGTGAAGTAGCGTGTTGGGCCCTGTGATATCTAAAATCCCCTTTTGGAATGAAAGGCTTATCCCTTCATTTGCTGGTAATGCTGCTAGAAGATGACTTCTACTGCCAATCCTCCTTGGGGACTGCTTTAGCTGAAAAACCAGGCTTGTCCAAGATCATGACTCTTTCCAGGGCAGCCTATATTCTATGACTGATCACAAAGAGATATAAAAACACAGCCTCTCATCCCAGCTGGGCCAACTCCAAAGGGCCATTCTAGCCCCAACCCCCTACTGCTTCATTGGAACTGCAGTCTCCCTTGTCTTAAACTATTTTCTGTTGTTTATAGCAGAATACCTGAAACTAGGTAATTTATAAAGGACATACATTTATTTCTTACAGTTATAGAGGCTGAGAAGTCCAAGGTCAAGGAATCATATGTGGTGCGGATCTTCTTGCTGGTGAGAATGCTTGCAGAGTCTTCAGGTGGCAAAGGGCATCACATTATGAGGGAGCTAAATGTACTAGCTGAGCTCTCTTTTCCTCTTCTTATAAAGCCACCAGTCCCACTCCCATGATAACTCATTACCTATTAACCCCACTAATTGATGAATTAATTTATTCATGAAAAGACACAGAGCCTTTACAATCCAATCACCTCTCAAAACTACCATCTTTTAATACTGCCACATTAGGGATTAAGTTTCAACATGAGTTTCAGAGGGGACATTCAAACTATATCATCCCTCTACCCAGTTCTGCTCTTTCTCCCTCACTTCCACATATGTTCATCACAAGAGCATTTCTATTTAATTAGATGCTGTATGCTAATCTCTATCTCAGAGAATCACGAGCAAAGCCTACTATCAATTTCTTTTACTTTATCAAACTGCCATATGCAGGATCCCACACACACATACAAAAGTGCTTCTTCTTCTTTTTATTTTACCAGAAAGTAAAATAAAATAATAACTATCTGCTTCCTGGTTTTTCATTATTTGGTATGGTTTAATAAAATGAATATGTCTTTGCTTTTTCCCATTCTAAATACAGATTTAACCTGTTCTCATGAAAAAGTATAAAGAATTGGTTTATTATAGACTTGCTATGTCTTTCTATTTTTATCATCTGTTTTTGGAAATTGGTGAGCCCATTCATGATTACACATATGAACAACTCAGTTCCCAGTAACTCTGGCAGATTTCTAAGCAATCTTGCCTGGAAAACACCTGGTAAAATATACTTTCATTCAACTTCAGGTGATTCAAAAGCAGCTGAAAGCCACTTAAGTGGAAATACAAATATGATGCTGCTTTTCAAATCAAAAGCAAGATCTCAACTCCACAGGATGTGGCAGATTGCCAGGTGTTTCATTTTTGACGAACAAGTATACTGTCGGGAGCTTCTCTACATAATTGACAAACCAAAACCCAAAGCACCAAGGTTAACAATTCACTTCTCTTTGGCCACAGAACTGGTATTGTGTTATTCCTGTACTGCACATAAATCATTTTCATAGGGCCATTAGAGGGTTGTTTTGAGGCCTAGAAGACTCAAATCAAACCTCTGGATAGCTGAGCAACGTCAGAACAAGGTACAGAGTGGGTTTAGGGTTGCTCTGGAACCACTGTCAGTTTTCTTCTTTTTTTGCTTCTGAAGCTGCCAAATTATTTTGGCCCAAGGGCAGTCCACTTGAATTCTGTGTAGACAAGAGACAGACTCATGGTTTCTCCATGAGATTTTGATGTACTAGATCAGGAACTCAAACATCAGCCTATCTCCAGATGTCAAAAGAAGCTTCGCAGGTTTTCAGATGATGTTTTGCCAACCATTTGCACTGTGAGACAGATACTTCAGACAGAGGATGTTACAGGAGTTGACCAGCATTGTCACAAATCACTGGTATGCAGAGGCTGAGGTGCCTCACTCTCCCCTGTACGTGTGCCACAAGACACTCCAGAGAGCTGTTAGAGAATAGGAAATTCATGCAAATGTGTGTTCCATTGACTGTGTGAAATTGCTAAAGAAAAGATTAAATTATTACTTGATTGTGTTATTTAACTTCCTTTCTTTTGAACGAATAGAAGGAAAAGAAAATTGACATTTTTCAATGCATATTATATCAGTTGCCCTACATAATTTATATATGTACATTTTAGTTATAAATAATATAATGGGACATAATTAAATGTCCCATTTAATTCTCATAATAAATGTATGAAAAGAGAAAAGATAAGTCCTTAGAACATCTATAACCTACCTAAGTTTATACAAATAATCAAGTGAAATCATTTCAGAATTTGAATACAAGTCATAGTGGCTTCACAAAATATGACATTCCCACCCACCCTTACGCCCAATGCTATGTGAGCTATGATCCAAGCCCTAACTAAATAGTAAAATATGTTCTCTTCTGCTGATTTTTTTTTTAACTCATAAAAGAAGTGAAAATTGTTCCATACAGTTTACATTTTTACTAGTCTTTTCCTCAATGATAAACTTCTTGGTAGGACCTTCTATTTATGAAGTGAGCCATGCTCTTTTCATGACCCTATTTGTTCAAGGCACAGTGGGTTATACTGAGATGAAGCAGACCTTCAATTTGTTGGTTAGTACAGGGCATTGCATACAAAGAGTTACCATACACAGGGGAAGATTCATGTGCACTTTATTATTTCAGCTAGACTTTGAAGGATTAAATTGGGAGAGAAGAAAACACCATAAGCAAAGGGAACAGCATGGACAATCATGGTGTGTGTATAGGAGCGGGAAATAATTCAAGATTGTCAGGACAGAGGTTGCATGGAGTGAACTGTAAACAAAGAAATAAACTGTGACCATATCAAACTGTATCAGAGGTTAAGCAAGGAAGTCCAGAGGAGAGAAGAGTTGAAGACTGTGAGGATTCTTGCAATTCTTCACTTCTCTCTGTATCCACATCCTTTGCCATGTAACATTTCTGGGCCATAGACCTGGGGATAGGGTGACTTGTCCCTTCACTTCGGTCTGGTCCTGTGATTTGCTTAGGCCAATGGGGTTTTAACAGATGTGACACAAGCAGAACTTAGAAATGGGCTTGTTCACTGGGGCTTGCTTTACTACGCCTCTGCCATTTCCATGAGAAAATGCCTGAGATAGCATGTTGGAGAATGAATACATATGAAGTAGAGCCAAGCTGCTCCAGCTGCACATTGCCTGAGCCAAGAGTCTAGATCAGCCAACAACCAGGCAAGCCCAGACATGTTAAGTTCAGCATAGTTCAGCAGAGTCACCCAGCCAACTCCCAGATGACTCCAGACATGTGAGCAATAAACCCAAACTGTCATATGACACTGAAGTGTTTTTGTCATTTGTTACACAGCAATAGGTAATAAATACAACTAATGTAGGAAGTGATAAGATTGAAGACAGATAGGTCATGGAGAGAGTGATAAGAAATAGCCAATACACGGAGTATTGAGAATATGCAAGAAAATTTACCATCACCTATAGAGATGGCATAAGATTTTTAAGGAAAATATCTCAACAGCTTGCCCCCCAAATATATATAGGGTATTTAAACAACTGAGACTCTGAAATAAGTTGTCAGCAGTTCCTCCATACCATAACAGCACTCCAAATCAAATAGTGATGCTTGGTAAATTTTACTTAGCCTGCAGTCTGATGGCCTCCTTTCTCTGTACCCAATCTTCATTTTGTCCCCCATGGTATTTCCCCTCATGTCTATTCATAAAATAAATGAGCATCTTTGAAATATTCTTTAAAACAGAAAGTTATATTTGGGACAAGAAATAAGGCTAGTTATTGAGGCAATCTCTTAACTGCAATTCTCAAATATCAACAGTTTAAAGCCTCAAGGTTTTAGTAACTCATTCATGGCAAAAGCTGACCTGCACTGACAAGGTTTATGTTTGTTTGTTTATTTGTTTTTTGTAATATTTATCCCACTTAGTTTCACTGCAGAAATATTAATGTGTTTGCATATGGAGTATTGTATTGCCTTGATTCAGACCTAACTAATATATGGGATATTTCTAAAGGACAAAAAAATTCTAAAATACATCTGGGCCCAGGGGTTTCAGATACAGAATTGTAAATTGTATTTTAATAACCCAAATGGAAAATGGAAAGTAGTTGGAGACTAAACTGAAAATGCATCCATGGGAATAGAGAAGAGTAGGAAAGTCTTAGTAAATAAATGTACAGTGAGTTGTGAGAAAAGGAAAGCTTAAAAGGGGAAAAGAAAAAGGAAAACATAATTAGAGCCATTTTACTTCAAATATTGCAAATGAGGCACCAAAAAATATAAAAGCACAGTTACATGTCCTTTCTATAAAGAACCAAGGGATCGTTTCATGCTGACTTCATCACCAGATAGTGGAATTTCTTGTTTTTCTCCTTTTAATCTCACAAAATACTTTTGCATCAGAAATTTTAAAGTGGTGATTCTCAAACTCAGGTCCAGTATGTTTTCCTGTGATTCTTATGTAGATTATCCATGAACAATATTGGGAAACACACTGACCTAAAACCTAATTCAGGACTTTTGAACATGAATTGCATGTAATAAACTTTCACCTGGTTTGGGGTTATTTGTTCAAATACTATGAATTTGTTATCTATTTTTTTTTTTCTACCAAGGAAGCACCTTCTCTTCCATGAATAATATCTCCTAGGGAATATTTTCTTCACCTGTTTTTAGTCATGGAATTCTTTTTTTTTTTTTTTTTTTTTTTGAGACGGAGTCTCGCTCTGTCACCCAGGCTGGAGTGCAGTGGCCGGATCTCAGCTCACTGCAAGCTCCGCCTCCCGGGTTTACGCCATTCTCCTGCCTCAGTCTCCCGAGTAGCTGGGACTACAGGAGCCCGCCACCTCGCCCGGCTAGTTTTTTGTATTTTTTAGTAGAGACGGGGTTTCACCATGTAGTCATGGAATTCTACCATACACTTTCAGTTATATTATACTATTCCCAGGCAGAGCCGATTGGCCTAAAGTTGAACGTACGACAGTAATAGGGTCCAAACAAAAGACCTAAATTTGGAATTTTCAATTTCAAAACAAAGGAATGAGGAAAAGTCTCTCCCTGTTTGCAAAAGCATTAACATATTCCTTGAGAAGGTATTCATGGCCATATCTGTCATTTAAATCAGAGGCATTCAATCTTTTCGCTTCCCTGGCGCACATTGGAAGAAGAATTGTCTTGGTCCACACATGAAATACACTAACACTAAATATAGCTGATGAGCAAAGAACAAACAAACAAACAAACCTCACCAGAAAATCCCATGATATTTTAAGAAACTTTACAAATTTGTGTTGGGCCACATTAAAGCTGTCTTGGGTCCCAGGGGACCCATGGGCCACAGGTTGGACAAGCTTGATGTAGATGGTTCACAGCAAGAGAAATGAAAGTTATGATGCAGTGAAGGAAGCAGAGACAAGAGTATGAGGAAGAGTATTCTGGTACATTTGAGTTCTTGATTCTGTTTGTTTAGGGAAACCAGATGTCTCTTTGCCCTTCCAAAAGTTACATGAGACCCAGTATCTTTCAAATGTTTTTTCCCATGGCCTAAATGGCATGGTTAGGTTTCTGTCACTTACCACCCAATTTATTCTACTTCTTAATTCTTCTATTTGTATTTTATTTTTCTTATTTTAGGAAATTAACTCAGAATCAACTATATATGTTACTATATAGTTCTAATCTCTGTATTTCCGAACATACTTTGCTGTGTATGGCTTTCCTCATCAAATTTTGCAGAAGCAGAACTCTGCTTCTCTCCAATTATGTAAATATCCAAGAGTATTCACTGGTGCAAAACAAGTTTTAAAATACTTCTGTTAAAAATAGTTTTAATTACACACTTTATCATGGATTGAGAATTTTTAAAAATACACAGGGTACAAGACATACCACTGAACTTTTGTTGAACTAATAACCCCAAAGTCTCAGCAGCTCGCAACAAACATGTATTTCTTGCTTGTGATTCAGTAGGTTAGCTGAAGCAGCTCTGCTCCGAGTGCACATCAGGTTTAGAACTGTTCCATGCAGCATCTCATTTTTGGACCCAGGCTAAAGCCCCACCCCTATCTGGAATGTCTTGCTCTTGTAGCATTTAGATTACAAAGCCCAATGGGCAGTAGAAACACAAATGCTTCTCATAATCTCCCTGAGAGCTGGCCTACTTGCATGTATTCCACTGGAGAGCTCAAGTCACATGACCAGGCCCAAAGTCAATATGACAAACTAATCTTCTCCATCTACACTAAACACATAAAGCCAGAAGAAAATGAAGAATTGTGCCCAAATAACATAAGCTTCCATATAATACTTAAAAAGAGCAAACAAAAATCCATTTAAAATATATGTTTACAAATTAAGAAAATTGAGTATGTATCCTCTAGGCTAATACACACACACACACACATATATAATGAAAGACAAACTGGATCTAAATAATATATGTTATCCATGTATTATGCCCCTCATAGATACACAGAGACATGCACACATATATTTAATAAAAAAGATCTGAATGAAATTCTGCTGCCAATTTGGCATTCAGTTTTTCATTTTTCTCAATTCATCAAATGACATGTTTTCTTAGCAACTGTGCAATTTTGAAGACCATACAGAAAGCATGACCATGTGTTGTCTTCAGTTTTTAAATAAGATTAACTATGCACAGATGTATCTACTACCATGAGCCTTAGAATGTATCAATTTTTAAAATCCAAATATGGTTGGTTCAGTATTATCTCCAAGTCTTTGTTATAAATCCCATTAGTCAAATTTTGTTAAAAATCATTCACAAAATAACTTTTCCTTTATCATAGAACTTTGTGGAACTTTGAACTTGAGAGAGATGATTTAGAGTATCTGGCAGAAGAAATCTTTAAGCAGCAAAGCATTCAAGAGGTAACATGCGTGCTGATAAAGGGATTCAGTTTCATAAGGGAAGCAGAGCATAAAAGTTCAGAAAATTTGCAGCCTGATAATGCGGTAGAAAAGAAAATGCATTTTCTGAGGAGACATCCAAGCCAGCTGCAGAAATTTGCATAAATAACAAAGAATTGAACGTTAATCACCAAGACAATGAGGGAAAATGCCTCCAGGGCTTGTGAGGGCAGCCCTCCCATTACAGGTCCAGAGGCCTAGGAGGAAAAAATGTTTTCATGGGTCAGGCCCAAGGTCTCTCTGCTGTGTGCAGTCTATGGACTTGGTGCCCTGTGTCCCAGCAGCTTCAGCCATGACTAAAAGGGGCCAAGGTATAGCTCAGGCCGTGGCTTCAGAGGGTGCAAGCCACAAGCCTTGGCAGCTTCCACATGGTGATAAGCCTTTGGGTTCAGAGAAATCAGTAATTGAGGTTTGGGAACCTCCACCCAGATTTCAGAGGATGTATGTAAACACCTGGATGTCCAGGCAGAAGTTAGCTGTAGGGGCAGGGTACTCATCATGAAGAATCTCTGCTAGGGCAGTGTGGAAGGGAAATGTGGGATGGTGCCCCCACAGAGAGTTCCCATTGAGGCACTGCCAAGTGGAGCTGTGAGGAGGAGGCCACCATCTTCCAGACCTTGGAATGGTAGATTCACCAACAGCTTGCCCCATACACCTGGAAAAACTGCAGACACTAAATGCCAGTCCTTGAAAGCAGCTGGGAGGGAGGCTGTACCCTGCAAAGCCACAAGGGTGGAGCTACCCAAGACCATAGGAACCCACCTCTTGCATCAGCATGACCTGAATGTGAGACACAGAAACAAAGATGATCATTTTGTTTTTTATTATTACTATTATTTTGAGACGGAGTCTTGCTCTGCCACCCAGGCTGGAGTGCAGTGACACGACCTCTGCTCACTGCAAGCTCCGCCTCCCAAGTTCACGCCATTCTCCTGCCTCAGCCTCCTGAGTAGCTGGGACTACAGGCACCTGCCACCATAACTGGCTAATTTTTTGTATTTTTAGTAGAGCTGGGGTTTCACCATGTTAGCCAGGATGGTCTCAATCTCCTGACCTTGTGATCCATCCGCCTCAGCCTCCCAAAGTGCTGGGATTATAGGCATGATCCACTGTACCCGACCCAAAGATGATCATTTTGGAGCTTTAAGATTTGACTGCCCCACTGGATCTGAGACTTGCATGGGGCCTTTAGCCCCTTTGTTTTGGCCAGTTTCTCCCATTTTGAATAGATGTATTTATTTATTCAATGCCTGTACCCCCACTGCATCTAGGAAGTAACTAACTTGCTCTTTATTATACTAGCTCATAGGCAGAAAGGACTTGCCTTGTCTCAGATGAGACTTTGGACTGTGGACTTTTGAGTTAATGCTTAAATGACTTAAGACTTTGGGGGACTGTTGAAAAGGCATTATTGGTTTTGAAACATGAGGTCATGAGATTTGGGAGGGACCAGGGGTGAAATGATATGGTTTGGCTGTGTCCCCACCCAAATCTCATCTTGAGTTGTAGCTCCCACAATTCCCATGTATTGTGGGAGAGACTCAGTGGGAGGGAACTGAATCATAGGGGCAGGTCTTTCCCATGCTGTTCTCATGATAGTGAGTAAGTCTCATGAGATCTGATGGTTTTATAAAGGGGAATTTCCCTGTACAACCTTTCTCTTCTCTTGTCTGCTGCCATATAAGACGTGCCTTTCACCTTCTGCCATAATTGTGAGGCCTCACTAGCCAGCCGCATGGAACTGTGAGTCCATTAAACCTCTTTCTTTTATAAATTACCTAGTCTCAGATATGTCTTTATTAGCAGCATGAAAATGGACTAATACATTTACCTGGGCATAATTTTCTAATTGTCAAAATTAGTGACATTAAAAATGGAAAGGTGTCCATTGTTAATGGCTGAAATACTACTATTAGGATGGCAATATTACCCATAGCAATCTATAGATTCAACTCAATGCAATTTCTCTCAAACTTCTAACAGTCTTTTTGTTTTTTGCATAAATGTAAAAGTCTATCTTTAAATTTATATAGAATTGCTAGCGGCACAAAATAGCTAAAACAACATTGAAAAAGTTTGTAAGAACTTTGTTCTTGCAAAGTCAGAAGATTTATGCCTCCCAATTTTAAAACATTACATTTCACAAATGTAAAATTTAATCCTCAAATTTATATGGAATTTCTAAGGCCCCCAAATAACTAAAACAAAGTTTAAAAGTTTGTAAGAACTTTGTTCCTACAAAGTTGGAAGATTTATGCTTCCCAATTTTAAAACATTCTATAAAACTGCAGTAGCCTAAACATTGAATTGTTCTACTAGCATAAGGAAAGATATACAGACAAGTGGAATAGAACTGACAGTTCAGAAATAAATCTGTGCATTTATAGCTAATTGAATTCTGACAAGGGTGACAAGACCATTCAGTGGGGAAAAAAAATCTCTTCAACAAATCATGATGAGGCAACTGGGTATCCACAAAAATAAAACAAAAAACTGGACCCCTACTTTGCATCATATACAAAATTTAACTCAAAATGTATCAGTGACCTGAATATAATTCTTAGAAGAAATCCTACAGGTAAGTGTTCGTGACCTTGAATTTGGGGATGAGTTTCTACATATGACAAGAAACAAAAGATAAGCCAGACTTCAAAGTTAAACTTTTGAATAGCCACGGACATTATATAGAAGTGAAAAGGCAACCTATGGAATAAAAGAAAATATTTTTAAATTACAAATCTTATAAGGGTCTACTATCCAGAATATATAGAGAACTAAAATGCAACAACAAAAGACACACAACCCAATTAAAATATGAGCAATGTACTTGAGTAGATATTTCTCCAATGGCCAATAAGCACATTAAAAGATCCTGAACATCATTAGTCACTAGGTAATGAAAACCACAACCAAAATGAATTACCATTTCACATCCACTAGGATGGCCACAGTTTAAAAAAAAAAAAAAAAAAAGGAAAAATAACAAATGTTAGCAGTGATATGGAGAAATTAAAATCCTCCTACGTTGGTGGAGGAAATGTAAAATGCAGCAGCCACTGTGGAAAACAGTTTGTCCCTCAAAAGATTACACATAGAATTTTCATGTGACCTACCAACTTCACTTCTAAGTATATAATACAGTTTGGATATGTGTCCCCACCCAAATCTCATATTGAAATGTAATCCCCAGTGTTGGACGTGAGGCCTGGTGGGAGGTAATTGGATCACGGGAGCAGATTTCTCATCACTGGTTTAGCACTAACTTCCTTGGTACTGTCTTCGTGATAGTGAGTGAGTTCTCCTGAGATCTCATTATTTAAATGTGTGTAGCCCCTCCCGTCCCCACTCTCTTGCTCCTGCTCCAGCCATGTGTCATGCTTGCTCCTCCTTCACCCTCTATTCTAATTGTGTTTCCTGAGTCTTCCCCAGAAGCCAAGTAGATGCCAGCATCATGCCTCCTGTATTGTGCCTGCAGAACTATGAGCAACTTAAACCTCTTTTCTTTATAAATTACCCAGTTTCAGGTATTTCTTTACAGCAATGTGAGAATGGACTAACACAAAAAATTGGTACTAGGACTGGGGTGTTGTTGTAAAGATGCTTGAAAATGTGGAAGCAACTTAGGAACTGAGTAAAGGGCAGAGGTTGGAAACCTCTTTTTATTATAATTTACCCAGTCTCAGGTATTTCTTTATACCAATGCAAGAATAGATCAATATAGTATATATCCAAAAGAAATGAAAACTAGTCCTCTAATAAATATATGTACATGCATGTTAATAGTCGCACTACTCACATTGCCCAAGAGGTAGAAACATTCCCGATGTCCATCAAGGGATGCATAGATAAACAAACTGTGGTATATACATACAATGGAATATTATTCAGCAAAAAAATAATAAATTACTGACAAATGCCATAAATGTGACTAAACCTTAAAAACATTACGCTAAGTGAAAGAAGCCAGACACAGAATGATTGTATGATTCCAATTACATGAAATATTCAGAATCAGTACATCCATAAGAACTGAATGCAGATTGGTTGTTTCCAGGAGTAGAAGAGTGATAGGAATAGGAGGCAACTGCTTAGCAGATACAAGCTTTTCTTTTGGGATGATGAAATGTTTTGAAACTAGAGAGAGGTGGTGATTATATAACATTGCGAATGCACCAAATACCCTTGAATTCTTAACTTTAAAATGATATTTTTTTTAAGACAGAGTCTCGCTCTGTCACCTAGGCTGGAGTGCAGTGGCGCTATGTCGGCTCACTGCAACTTCCATCTCCCGGGTTCAAGCGATTCTGGTGCCTCAGCCTCTGGAGAAGCTGGGATTACAGGTATGCGCCACCACGTCAGGCTAGTTTTTGTGTTTTTAGTAGAGACAGGGTTTCACCATGTTGGCCAGGCTGGTCTTGAACTCCTGGCCTCAAGTGATTCACCTGCCTTGGTCTCCCAAAGTTCTGGGATTAGAGGCACTAGCCGCTGCACCCAAAAATGAATTTTATGTTAGGTGTATGGCACCTTAACTTTAAAAAAATTGTGACATTGTTTTACAAACATCAATCTTACTATTATAGAGAAGACTGAATACTAGAGTAATTGAGGAACCCAAGTAACCTCCTTGAATTTCTTATAAAGAAAGCAATACTTTCAAAATTAAAAAATACTTCAATAAATATTTTGCTCCTCTGTTCATCTTTTTTGTTTATCTTTCCTGCAACATGCCTTTGTATCTTAAAGACCATTAAACATCGTGAACAGAAAAAATTAAAATAAAGATTGCCCATGTCAAATTTTTACTCAATATATGATTCACTTTACAGAACAGTATTTTATATATGAGGAAACAACCCAAAGCACATATCATTTGTCAATTTGAATAGCTCATGTTCTGTTGAAACAATGGCTTCCTGAAAAGAGTTGACTGGATATGATAATTTAGGTAATACTTATTTTCATTAAACTTTTTGAGGTCATTACATACTCACACGCAATAGAAAAAAAATAGAGTCATATTATGTACTATTTGCTTGGTTTTCCCCAATATTAACATCTTGCAAAACTATATAGTGCAATACCACAAACAGGATATTGACATTGATACAGTCAAAATACAAAACATTTTCATCACCACATGGTACCTACTTGCTTTTTAATGGCTGTACCCACTTTTCTCCTACCCCCACATCTCTGTAACCCATGGCAACTACTAACCCATTATCCATTTCTATGGTTTTTGTCATTTCAAGAAAGTATATAGATTCAATAATATGCTACATAACCTTTTGGGGTTGGCTTTTTTAAGTCTGCATAATTTTCTGGAGATTCATCCAGGCAGTTGCATATACGGATAGTATGTACCTTTTTAATTGCTGAGTGATATTTTACGGTAAGGATGTATTACAGTTTAACCATTCACACATCTGGATTGTTTCCCATTTGGGTTATTACGAATAAAACTTCTATAAATATTTGAGTACAGGTTTTTATGTTTATACATTTTTATCTCTCTGGTATAAATGCCCAGGGATACAATTGATGTATCATATGATAGTTACATTTTGGTGCTATAAGAAACTGCTAAACTATTTTCCAGAGTGGCTGTCCTATTTCACATTCCCATCAGCAATGCTGAGTCATCCCGCACTTTATATTATTGCCATTTAAAATTTTAGCCAATCTAATTGGTGTTTAGTGACAACTAATTGTGGTTTTAGTTTGCATTTCTCTGATGGTTCATGATTGTGAACATGTTATGTTTTTTTCATAAGAAAAGTTTATCTTCTTTGGTGAAATGTCACCTTATATATTTTGCCTATGTTTTAATAGGAATTTTTGCTTTTATGTTGAGATTTTGAGTTCTTTATATATTCTAGATACTAGTCCTTTGTTGAATATGTGGCTTAAAAATGTTTTCTCCCAGTCTGTAACTTTCCCTTTTATTCTCTTTGCAGGGTCCTTCATAGAGCAAATATTTTTCATTTTGATTAAGTTCAGCGTATTACTTTTTCCTTTACTGCATCCTACTTTTGGTGACAGGCTTAAGAATCTTTCCAGCCCTAAATCCTGATGATTTTTTCTTAAAAAATGTTTTACAGTTTTCTGATTTACATTTAAGGCTATAATTCAGCCGGACATGGTGGATCATGCCTGCAACCCCAGCACGCAGAGGGGCCAAAGCAGGAGGATTGTTTGAGCCCAGCAGTTTGAGACCAGCCTGGGCAACATGGCCAAACCCCATCCCTACAAAAAATACAAAAATTAGCTGGGCATGGTTGTGTATCCCTGTAGTCCCAGCTAGGGAGGCTGGGCTGGGAGGATTGCTTGAGCACAGAAGGTAAAGGCTGCAGTGAGCCATGAGTGTGCCAATGCACTCCAGCCTGGGTGACCAGAGCAAGACCATAAAAAAAAAAATGTGTATGATCCAATTTGACTTAGTTTTGCACAAGGCGCAACAGTTGGGTCAAGGTCTTTTCCCCCCTCCCCCACTTTGGCCTATGGATGTCTGATCACTCCAACATTATCTTTCCTCCTTTCAGTTACTTTTGCACCTTTGTCACATGTGACTACTATATATTTATGTAGGTCTATTTCTCAATTCCTTTGTGTTCCATTGATTCATATTCCATCCTTCAAATACTACACAGTTTTGACTACTGTAAATATATAATGTCTTGAAATCAGATATACTGATTTTTCCTACTGTTTTTATTTTTCAAAATAGTTTTAGCTATTCTACATCTTTTACCTTTCCATATCAATTTTAGAATAATCTTGTCTCTTGCTAGAAAAAAACTTACTGGAAATTGTTTAAGTGTTGCATGAACCCTGCATATCAGTTTGGAGAGAATTTATATCTATATTATGTTGCGTATTCCCATTAATGAACATAGTATGCCCCTCTTGACCATTTATTTAGACCTTCTTCTACTTCCTTCATCAGAGTTATATAATTTTTAGCACACAAGTCCTGTACTTAATTTCTTAGATTACACTAAATACCTTTCTTTTTCTTTTTGGGTGGTTGTAAGTGCTATTGAATTTTTTTATTTCACTGTCAGTGTTCATTACTAATATATAGAAATATAATTCATTTTTATATGCATTTCTTCTATCCGGTAAACTTGCTGTATTTGGTTATTAGTTCTAAGAATACTTTGGAGATTCCTTGCTGTTTTGTTTTGTTTTGTTTTGAGATGGAGTCTCATTCTGTCACCCAGGCTGGAGTGCAATGGCATGATCTCGGCTCACTGCAACCTCTGCCTCCCAGGTTCAAGTGATTCTCATGTCTCAGCCTCCTGAGTAGCTGGGATTACAGCTGTGCACCACCACAACCAGCTAATTTCTGTATTTTTAGTAGAGATGGGATTTTGCCATGCTGGCCAAACTGGTCTCAAACTCCTGGCCTCACATGATCCTCCCACCTCCAAGGTACTGGGATTACAGGCACGAGCCATTGCACCCGGCCACCTCCTTGGGATTTTCTACATGGACAATCAAACTGAAGCCAACTGCAAAAAAGTATATGTTTACCTCTTCCTTTCCAATTAGGATGTTTTTTACTACCTCTTATCTTATTGTACTGTCTAGAACTTCCTGCACTATTTTGAAAAAGAGTGGTGAGAGAAGATATCCTTGCTGTTTTCTTGATGTTGAAAAGCAGCATACAATTTTTCATCTTTAAGTATAATGTTAGTGATAGTTTTTTAATATATATCCTTTATCAAATTGAGAAAGTTCCCTTCTATTTCTGTTTTTCTGAGTTTTTCTTATAAATAAATATTGAATTCATCTGTTGATATGGTAGATAAACTGATTCCCAAATATTGAAACAGTCTTACATGAATGAAATAAACTCCACTTGGTCATGGTGTGTAGTTCTTTTTATATAGTGATAAATTCTATTTGCTAACGATTTGTTAAGGATTTTAGCGTCTCTATTCAGAAGGAAAATTGGTCTATAGTTTCCTGTTCTTAATCTTTCTTTGATATTTATATTATAGTGAGACTAATTTCATAAAGAGAACTAAAATTGTTCTCTCCTCTTCTATTTTCTGGAAAATAATGTGTAGAACTGGTGCTAATTTAGCAAAATTCTCCATTAAAAGCATTCAGGTCTGAAGCATTCTCTTTGGGGTGTTTTAAATTACATATAATTTTCTGAATAATTATAGGGCAATTCAAATTATCAATTTCACATTGGGTGAGTTGTGGTAGTTTGTGTATCTTGGGAAATTGATCCATTTCATCTAATTATCAAATGTATGTGTGTAAAATTTTTCCCTTATTATGCTTTTGATATTTGCAGCAACCGTAGTAATACCCTCTGTTTTATGCCTGATATTAGTGATTCATATCTTTTTTCTTGTCTTGTGAAAAAAAATGTCTATTTTATTGATCTTTTCAAAAACCAGCTCTTTGTTTTATTGATGTGCTCATTATTTCTTTGTTTCTCTGTTTAGAGTTTATTGATTTCTGTTCTTGACTTTATTATTTACTTCCCTCTGGTTGATTTGGGTTTATTCTGCTATTCTTTTTCTAAGTTCTTGTGATGAAAGTGTGATTGATATGAAATTTTTCTTCTTTTCTAATGTTTCAATTTAGTTCTATAAATTTCCATCTCAACACTACTTTAGCTGTGATGCACAATTTCTGCTAGACTTTATTTAAGTTCCATTCCATTAAATGTATTTTTTATTTCCCTTGAAACTTTCTCTTTGATTATGGATTTTTTTAAGTACTTTTTTTCTTTCAAGTTATCTTTCTGCTATCAGTTTCTAGTTGGATTCCATTTTGATTGAAGAACACCGTATGATCTCAATTCTTTAAAATTTGTAGAGGCTTGTTTTTTGGCCCAGTGTATCTTGATATATACTTTGTGAGCATTTGAAAGGAATGGCTGGGTATTCTGATATTGTTGGTGGATTAGTCTATAAATTGTCAATTTGATACTGAGTAGTTGATGACGTTCTTGAGTTCTTCCCTTTTGTTGCTGATTTTTATAAAAGTTATGATGTCAATTCTTGAGATGGAGGTGTTGAAGGCTCCAACCATAACTGTAAGTTTGTCTGCTGCTTTCCCTTCCAGCTGTTTCTACTTCACTTGCTTAGTGTTTTACTTTTGTTTAGTGCATCATATTTAAGATTGCTTTACCATCTTGGTAGATTGGCACTTTTATCACATATAATGTTCCTCTCTGTCTCTGGTACTATCTTATGCTCTAAAGTCTGCTTCATTTGATATTGATAAAACTATTCTTGCTATCTGGTATCTATTCAGAGGAAAAGAAGTCATTATTTGAAAAAAATACTTGCACACTCATGTTTATAGCAGGAAAATTCACAATTGCAAAATCATGGAACCAACCCAAATGTCCATCAATCAATGAGTAGATAAAGAAATTGTTATATATACATGATGGAATACTACTCAGCCATAAAAAGGAATGAATTAACAGCATTTGCAGCGACCTGGATGAGAGTGGAGACTATTATTCTAAGTGAAGTAGCTCAGGAATGGAAAACTAAACATCGTATGTTCTCACTAATATGTGAGAGCTAAGCTGTGAGGCCACAAAGTCATAAAAATAATACGATGGACTTTGGGGAATCGAGGGGAAGAGTGGGAGGGGTGTAAGGATAAAATACTACAAATATGGCGTAGTGTATACTGCTTGGGTGATGGCTGGACTAAAATCTCATAAATCACCACTAAAGAACTTACCGATGTAACCAAATACCACTTACGGCAAAATAAAATAAAATAATAAACATTTTTTTAAAAAAAGAAGTGAACCAAAGAAGCAACAAGGGAAAGCAAAATAAAACTTTTATTTTCCTTGTTTTGAATTGATTTAATCAATTTGTTCAAAATAATAATAGCAGCAATGTATTTACTTATGTGTCTGCATTTGTGTGTGTGTGTATACATATATATAACTACGCACAAGAGAAATGAATGGCAGCAATTACGTAAGAGACAGAAGAGTGGAATTAGGATTATTTTGTTACTGTGAGGTACTTTTACTACACATGAAGTGGTATAGTGTTTTTTTGAAACTGTCCTTGTATTAGTTGTAAATGTATATGACAATCACTAGGGCAATCACTAAACAAAGAAAGAAGTTTTATGACTGATATCCTATGAATGGAGATAGAATGAAATCTTATTAAATGGTAAATTTAAACTGTAAAAGGCAGAAAAAGAGTAAACAACAAAAATAAAACAAATAGCAAGGACAATGAATAGAAAACTAACATATATGATAGATACTAATCCACCTATAAATAATGACTTTAAAAGTTAATGTTCTAAATCGACCAATTAAAATAGAAAGATTGTCAAAATAAATCAAAAAACAAGATTCAACTATATATTATCTACAAAAAACCCACATTAAGAATACAAACAAATACAGGTTAAAAGTAAATGGATGGAGACAGCTATATCATGCTAACACTAATTGAATGATTAATATGCTACAGGCTCTAACGGATAAATTCTAAAAAGAAAAAAAAAATACAGCCAATAAACAAAAAGAAATCCTAAGCCTTGCATATGACCTGATCATCTATGTAGAAATCCAAAAGTATCAACCAAAAATTTCTTGAACTAATAAACAACTATAGCAAGGTTGCAGGATGCAAGGATAATATAAAAAATAAGGCCAGGCGCAGTGGCTCACGCCTGTAATCCCAGCACTTCCAGAGGCCGAGGCGGGCAGATCACGAGGTCAGGAGATCAAGACCATCCTGGCTAACCCCATCTTTACTAAAAATACAAAAATTAGCCAGGCGTGGTGGTGGGCGCCTATAGTCCCAGCTACTTGGGAGGCTGAGGCAAGAGAATGGTGTGAACCCGGAAGGCGGAGCTTGCAGTGAGCCAACATTGTGCCACTGCACTCCAGCCTGGGCAACAGAGTGAGACCCCATCTCAAAAATAAATAAATAAATAAATAAATAAATAAATAAATAAAATAAATGAAAACATAATGCCAATTACATTATCACTCAAAAATGACATACATTGGGAAGAATCTAAAAACATGTAGAATATCTAAATGAAATAAATCAAAGATGAAATAAATCAAAGAAGAGCTATATAAATGGGGAGATTTGAAGAGAGATTACATTTTCATGGATAGAAATACTCAACATTGTCAAGATATCAGTTCTTCCCAATTTGATCTATAGATCCTTTACAATCTCAATAAAAATTTCAGCAAGTTATTTTGTGGATATCGACAAACTGATTCTAAAGTTTACATGGAGAGGCAAAAGACTCAGAATAGCTAACACATCATTGAAGCTGGTGGACAAACTATTGCAAGTCCAAATTTACAACAGAGTTTCAATAATCAAGACAGAATATTGGTGAAAAATAGATGAATAGATAAATGGAACAGAACAGATAACCCAAAACTGACCCATGTAAGTATAGTCAACTTTGGGAGGCCAAGACAGGCGGATCACGAGGTCAAGAGATCGAGACCATCCTGGCTAACATGGTGAAACCCTGTCTCTACTAAAAATACAAAAAAAAAAAAAAAATTAGTCAGACATGGTGGTGGACGCCTGTAGTCCCAGCTACTTGGGAGGCTGAGGCAGGAGAATGGCATGAACCCAGGAGGCAGAACTTGCAGTGAGCTGAGATCGTGCCACTGCACTCCAGCCTGGGCGATGGAGCAAGACTCCGTCTCAAAAATATATATATATATATATATATATATATATGTGTGTGTGTGTGTGTGTGTATACATATATATGTATATACACATATATATATAGTCAACCGATCTTTGACAAAGAAGTAAAGATGATTGAGTGGAGCAAAGACAGCCTTTTCAACAAATAGTGCTAGAACAACTAGACAGCCACATGCAAAAAGAAAAAAAAGAATCTAGACATAGACCTTATACCCTTCACAAAGGTAACATCAAATGAATTATAGGCACCTAAGTGTAAAATGAAAAACTCTAAGTCTCTTAAAGAATAACATAGGAGAAAACCTAGATGATCTTAGGTATAACAATTTTTTAGACAGGATGCAAAAGTCACAATCTATGAAAAAAAGAATTGATCAGCTAGACTTCATTAAATTTAGAAACTTCTGCTTTGTAAAAGATGCCGTCAAGAGAAGGAGAAGACAAGACACAGACTGGGAGAAAATAGTTTCAAAAGACATACCAGATAAATGACACTTATACAAAATATACAAAGAACGTTTAACACCCAGTAATCAGAAAACTAATGACCCCGATGTAAAAATGGACAAAAGACCCAAACAAACACCTCACAAAGAAGATATACAAATGGAAAATAACCATATGAAGAGGTGCTCAAAATCATGTCTTTGGGGAATTTCAAATTAAAACATCAATGGCGTGTCACTACACACCTATTAGAATAGTCAAAACACTGACTATACCAAATGGTGTGAATGGGGAGCAACAGGAATTGTCATTCATTGCTGGTGGAAATGCGGAATGGTATAGCCACTATAGAAAACAATTTGGCAGTTTCCTGCAAAACCAAACATACTCTTATCATATGATCCAACAACTGCACTCCTTGGTATTCATCCAAATGAGTTAAAAACTATATCTGCCCAAATACTTGCACATGAATATTTATAGCAGCTTTATTTATTCATATAATTGCCAAAAGTTGGAATCAACTAACAGTAGATGAATGGATAAACAAACCTTGGTACATTCAGACAGTGGAATATTTGTCAGCACTAACTAGAAGTGAACTATGAAGTCATGAAAAGACATGGAGGAAACATAAATGCATATTACTAAGTGAAAGAAGCCAGCCTAAAAAGGCTATATATTGTATAATTCCAACTACATGACATCCTGCAAAAGGCAAAACTATGGAGACAGTAAAATCAGCCAGGAGCTGGGTGGAGGAGGCAGGGATCATTTGATAGAGCACAGAAGATCTTTAGCTCAGTGAAATTACTCTGTATAATACTGTAATGGGGAACGTAAGCCATTATACATTGGTCAAAACTCATAAAACACTAAGAGTGAACCCTAATGTAAACAATGGACTTTGGGTGATAATGATATATCAATATAGGTTCATCTAGTATAACAAATGTACCACTTGGATGTAGAATGTTTGTAATGGGAGAGCCTATGCATTTGTGGGAGTAGGGGGTATATGGGAAATCTACTTTCTGCTCAATTTTGCTGTGAACCTAAAACTTCTCTAAAAAATAAAGTCCAATTTAAAAAGAAAGAAACAGGCAGCTTAGAATAAGATGACCTCTTCAGGAAACAATTTAACCCTTAAAAAAAAATAAAGTACCACTGGATGAGACAAATGTGGTTAGGTATGTATCTTATATCTTTCAACTGGTCCCTCAAGTAGTCAGACCCCCTCAAATCCTCAGCCAAATTGGGCTTGCTGATGCTGAGTGGGAAATGAATTTTACATTGACTGCGTGGCTGGATATTGTGACTTGAAGTCCAAGTTTCCATGAGCTATCATGGAAGGGTTAGCCTGCTGGACTGAATGATTCAGTTAATCCTAAACCTCGCATGAAGCATTAATTGCAACCACTTCTGCCTCCTCCCAAGTGTTTTGCCAAACTAATAACAAATCAAAAGGATTCTACCGCTTTCCTGGTGCGGTACTAGGGAACCTGGATATCAATGACCATAATTTCTGAAGGTCTACTTATGTCCAACTTCTAAGAGAAATGCAATAACAACTAACGTTTGGACGATTCATATGTGTCAGATACTGAGCTAAGTAGTTTACCTTATTATATAATTCCCTAGCAACACTGTGAAGTTCATATTAAAATTCCTGTTTTACAGATGAAGAAACTGAAGTTCAGACTACTAGAATACTTTTCCCCAGGTCACACTGTCTGATATTAGTGGCTTGTAATTTCAAAACCTGTTCTCCAGATATGATGCACTGAGAGAGACTCAGCATCTTTTCTGTGGTCTGGCCAGGAATGCAGTCTGAATCTGATTAGGAGGAAGCAGCATGCCTGAATCAAGGGCACTTGGCAAGGTGACCAGTCTGTGCTCTCCAGAGATGCTGAGGACATGAGAGGCCAGGAAGGGCCTAAAAGAGTTTCAGATGAATTGTCACCAGAAAGACATGTTAGTGTAAGATCTTGAATTGGATCCTGGGCCAGAAAAATAGCACCGGGGACAACTGGCAAGACCTGAAGAGATCTGTAGATTAGATGATATTACTGTACACATGTTCATTTCCCTTTTTTTTTTTTTTTAAGATAGAATCTCTCTCTGTCACCCAGCCTGGAGTGCTGTGGCACAGTTTCAGCTCACTGCAACCTCTGCCTCCCAGATTCAAGCAATTCTCCTTCCTCGGCCTCCCGAGTAGCTGGGATTATAGCTGCCACCATGCCCGGCTAATTTTTGTGTTTTTCATAGAGATGGGGTTTCACATATCGGCCAGGCTGGTATCGAAGGCCAGGCTGGTATCGAACTCCCGACCTCAGGTGATCCACCTGCTTCAGCCTCCTAAAGTGCTGGGATTACAGGCATGAGCCACCAGGCCCAGCCCATTTCCCAGCTTTTGATAATTGTACTGCAGTTGCATAAGACAATGTTCATTTCTTAGGAAACATATATGAAGAGTTTAGAAATAAGAGAAAATCATGCTATAAGTTATTCTCAAATATTTCAGGAAATAAACCCATCTATAAACACACACACATATACAAAGGCATTTCCTCTATGGCCCCTCTCTTTGAAAAATCTTAAAACAAAGCACAACACCAATTTAGTCTCCAAGTTACAGTTCTTTTTTTTTTTTAATTTACTTTTTTCAACAATTATTTTAGGTTCAGGGGGACACGTGTAGGTTTGCTACATGAGTAAATTGCATGTTGCCAAGGTTTGGTGTACGAATGATCTTGTCACTCAGTAGTAAGCATGGTACCTGATAGGTAGTTTTTCAGTCTTTCCTCTGTCTCACCCTCCCCCAACTCAAGTAGTCCTGACTATCTATTGTTCCCATCTTTGTGTCCATGTGTATTCAATGTTTAGCTCCCACTTATAAGTGAGAACATGCAGTATTTGGGTTTCTGTTGCTGTGTTAATTCTCTTAGGATAATGGCCTCCCGCTGCATCCATATTGCTGCAAAAGACAGGATCTTGCCTAAATGTATCAAATAAGAAAAGCAGAATTAGGAAAGTCATCCTAAAAGCAAGGGAAACGATCCACTTGGTGTAATTTCGTTTAATATTTATTCTGTGTCTTCCCAGTATCATATTAGAAACCTAAAAAGGTCCAAATTCAGAACTCCTACTCCTAAGGAATATATATAGTATTTCAATTTTAATTGAATATGGCCTGAATTACAGGGGATCTGTCTAAAGCTAAATAAGTCTATAAATCTCAAATTGAATTATCTTGTTGTAAAAGACTAAAATAAGAAAATAGCAAAAACATCTAACTTGGCCACTTTTTTCATGAGTAGGTATTTTAAAACTAAAGTTTTAAACTTTAGTTTAATTTAAAGTCGTTTAAACCCTTAACACTTTACTAATGAATACTTACAGTGCTGTCATTAAGGCCAATTATTTGAGACAACTAACATAGGACAACAAGCACCGTCATATTCAAGCTAGGACCATCCTATGTGCCATAGCTTCCTCTAATATATATTTGAAGCCCAGATATATGAAACTTGATGGAAACTTATTGAAAAAACAAAGGTTGAAACAGATGTAATCTCATCAGGGCATCAAAACAGGCATGAATTTTAATGTTTCTGATCATGGAAAGTCAACTTACATTTGTTACATTCCAGTATCAGACAATCCTTATTTTCAGTCTCTTGAAGTCATCCTCGAGTAAATAATGTGGGACAATGCATTTTCCAATATTACTTCATAGGTCAAGCTTAATTACACAGAAACAACTTTCTCAAACAGCACCAGTCCCCCAACACTGAGCTCCACAGCTGTCTGGTGACAAGATGACCACATGGCCTTGGTATAATTCATTATCCAAGACAATACTATATTCATTTTGATCCTGAATGAATGACTTCCATTCCAGGTGCAACTGTTGCCATCACTATCTTACAGGATGGAATATAAAACAATTCTATTTTAAATATTTCTGCTGCTTTTGCAATCCGTTTTCTTGATTTAGCAGGCATGGCTGGACTGAGGTTTCATCAATCATCTGTCAGCAGGACTGTGAGAACGTGGCTAGCTAGGCTGCTTGCAAAAGAGACCATTAAGAAATCACTCCAGCAGGTCTAGTTTTTCTATCTTTATGTAAGTAATATTTGCCATCACCTGGCATTTCAGATTAAAAGTGTTATGTGACTCCCCTGGTGCTGGAAGGAGGTTTGGAAGCAACTGTGTAGATCCTGTTAGTCATGTGTTTCTATGGTTATTTATAAATATTATGGCCAACCTTAGTCAATATATGATGATTACAAATTATTATTTTTTTAATTGCCAGGAGTTGTTTTCTTCCAGAGGTCATTTAGAAGGGCTTTCATGTTCATTTGACTCTGATGAATGTAACTTACCAGACAGAAAATATTAACAAGGCCAAGATTTTGGCAGTTAGGTTAAGATTCAGACTCAGGCTTATGGTGAAGCGTGAGAATAGAATGAATAAGAGCAAAAAGGATGTCTTTTTTGACTATGTCTTGAAGGGTGTCCTTATTTACAAGCATGAGAATAGTAAGTCTCAAAAGAAAAATCACCTATACTGTGGACCCAGGGGTGTCTTCTGCAACATAACTCTTTTCTAGGTTACACAAAACAATAGAATTAGGAGGTTTCTTGTATTCTTACAGACTACATCATTGACAAAGACCACTATACAGACTCAATAAAGAATTATATTGAATAAAATGATATATTTTGAATGCGAAGGAAATTCAGAAAGTTTTGCTGAGAAATTCAGCTGATGCTTTACGTAAAATATGCAGATTTAGCTTTGGACCACTGACCAGCCTCAAGTTAGCTCAAGGCCTTAGAAGAAACACATCTTGGAACTTGAAGGATGCTAAGTGAATAGCTAAGTGTTAGAGAAAAAGACTTAGGAACCAGGCTTGTTTGCACCATAAACATAAGAAAGAGAAAATTAATTCAGTCAAACGTGAACAACAGCAGTGAAAAGACTCCCACATATTTTCGGCATCTATTTTTTAAAATATCCCTCTTAGTGCTAAATGAAACAGATGCAACCACATTAAGTATTAACAGCTTGAATAAGCACCTTCTATCAATAGCCATAATTGCAATGACAACGCAGTGTTTTAATATCACAATTGTTGCTTTTGCATATCAAACATTTTTCATTAATCCCTTAGGTATTTGTTTAGTGAATGTTTTGGCATTTTTGCATGTTTTCCAGGAGGCGTGACACATTTTTTTAAATTTTTGTCAAGTAGGCTCTCTGCCCCAGACAATAAAAAGGGCTCAAAATACAAGAAGAAAATAATTGATTTTAAATTATTCTCTTTTGTCAGTTTAGCCCTTCTATTGAGTCAAACTGTATCTATCTATACCTAAATCTCTATTTTGCTGTCAAAGAAACTAAGTTTCAAAAAATTTATTTCAATTCTCCCAACTTGGATTTGAAAGAGCTGGAATTTGAACCCAATCTGCAACTTTTACTTATTTATTTATTTATTTATTTATTTATTTATTTATTTATTTATTTATTATTTTGCTATAGAGTCTTGCTCTGTCGCCCAGGCTGGAGGGCAGTGGCACGATCTCAACTCACTGCAAGTTCCACCTCCCGGGTTCATGCAATTCTCCTGCCTCAGCCTCCCGAGTAGCTGGGACTACAGGTGCCTGCCACCACGCCTGGCTAATTTTTTGTATTTTTAGTAGAGACTGGGTTTCACCATGTTAGTCAGGATGGTCTCGATCTCCTGACCTCGTGATCCGCCCACCTCGGCTTCCCAAAGTGCTGGGATTACAGGCGTGAGCCACCACATCCGACCAGTCTTCAACTTTCAAACAATGTTTTTCTATTATACGAAGAGTTAAGGATAAAATTATTAGCAAAGCTATACAACTAATTATTATATTTAGCTTTAATACGTTCTTAATTTTTAAGTTATAATTTTAATTACAACAATTCATTCTGTGTTTTTCATATACAATAGTGACACTGTAAGCAAAATAAAAGTGAGTTAATTTAAAGAAAGATGCCAATCAGTAATTGTACACATGGCAAAAAAAAGCTGGAGGAAGTACACAAATATAAGAGTGCTTAGAAAAAACATGCTACGCCTTAGGGCCTGCTATCTGTAGGTTAAAGGAAAATAAATGTCTCCTGAAATCATTAAACATTGAATTAAAAGTAAACCGGAGAAAAATATTTTCCAATTTCCCTGTCCCCATTATTTTATAGATAAAACATTGAGGGCTGGAAGTTCATTGATTGCTCAAGTCACATGAATACTTTTGAGAAAAGCTGAGTTTAGAACTCTGTGTTGAATTCCCTGCACAGGCTAGTAGGAGGGTTATTTGACACATAGATTCAGGAGCAGAATGATCTCTGAAAATATGCCAGCAAAACATTAGCTGTCACTACTGATCTGGAATCCATTCCATTCAGCAGGTATTACACAGATAGATGTTTGATCGTGAATCAATCATATTTTTTTCTTTAGCTAAAATCTCTAATGGTTATGAATCCAGTTAAGAAGTATCTTCCAATTGAGAACTATCTTCAAAGTACTCACTTCTAAAGCTATTACTCCCCATTCTGTGATCCTGCCATTATGGTGAAAAAATATGCTTGGATCTTCTACCAGCAGAGGCCCAAGTTCACATATCTATCCATGTATTAGTTTGTTTAACTTGTAACTGTTTTGGGTTTTTTATTGTTTGAGACAGAATCTCGCTCTGTCAGGTTGGAATGCAGTGGTGCAATATCGGCTCACTGCAGCCTCCACCTCCTGGTCTCAAGCAATCCTCCCACCTCAGCCTCCCAAGTAGCTGAGACTACAGGTGTGTGCCACCATGCCAGGCTAATTTTTGTAGTTTTTTGTAGAGATGAGGTTTCACCATGTTGCCCAAGCTGGTCTGGAACTCCTGAGCTCAAGCAGTTCTCCTGCCAAGGCCTCCCAAAGTGCTGGGATTACAGGTGTGAACCATCATGCCCGGCCCTATTCATACATTTGAGAAAGACTTACCAAGTGCCTGCTATGAACCAAGCACTGTGTAGGGTAAAGTGCCTATCTTCTGAGAGCTTATACTCAAACGAGGGAGACTAGCTATTCACAAATAAATCAATAAATAGATGATAATTGATTTTTATTAGTGCTACAAGAAAAATTAACAGGGAATTATGGTACAGAATGAGAGTAAGGCCATTTTGATGAAGCAAAACTTAAGCTGAGCACTGATAGAAGAGACAAACCACAGCAAGATCTGTTCAATGGGGAAAAACATATTCCAGGCAGAGAAGAGAGTAGAGAAAAGCCTTGTAGCCTAAATAAGTGGGTATGTTTTGAGACTTTAAAACAAGTCAAGCCTCCTAAATATTTTCAGAGAAAGGATGGTAGCTGAAGATGAGGAGGAGGAAGACCCAGATCATGAGGGCATTTATAGGTCATAAATGGGAGCATAGTTTTTATTCTAAGAACAATGGATTTAAGCAGAGAAGGGACATAACATGAATTTAAGTGTTTAAAAGGTCCTTCTGGCTGTGATGTGGAGAACAAATTGTTGAGGCAAGAGCAGAAACAAATAACCCAATCTTTAGAGACTGCAGAAGTCTGGATAAGACACAATGGTGGTTTAGGTAGACAGGGAGTTCTCAAGATTGAGAAAAATAGATGAGCATGAGGTATATGTTGGAGAGAGAATTGACAGGGCCTGCTGATGAATTGGATGTGGGGGATGACAGAAAGGAAGAAGTCAAGAATGACTCTCAGGCATCTGGCTTTGGTAACTGGGTCGATGGTAGAGCTGTTTACAGAGATGGAAAAGGTGAGGAGAGCCAGGCTTTAAGGGGAAACTAAGGACTCTGGCCATACTAAGCTAGAGATGCCTATGAGACATCTAAGTAGAAGTACGAAATTGATGATTGAATGTATGAGTCTCAGGCTTATAGGAAACCTGTGGCCTGAAGACAAAATTCAACACCTGCAGCTTAGAGATGGGTTTAAGCTCTGGAAGACAATGTAGATGATCTTGGTGAAGCTATCTCCACAGACAGGGCTTGCCATTTGCCTCCAGAGACTAAGAATTTGGATCACTGACTTCTCACCTCTTCCCACCCACTTTCTCTTCTGGGTCCTTCCCCTCTACAGCTTTAGCAAAATTTCCATTTATCCCTTCAAGCTGACCAGAAAGCAGGAAAGCAGCCAGCCATACAGGTCCTTCTCATTCTGGGTATTTTTAACGGCAATGGAAAAATCCCAATTCAAGCAATGAGTTCAACCACTAAGGGTAATCTTTAGTAAAAACTGAAAGGTTTTTTTCTTACTGTAAACGGAGCTATCCTATGACTCTTTGCTCTAGGTTTGCTTCTGATGCTTAAAGGAAAGGTTCTCATTTATTCTATGTCAATGCCATCACTCCTGTGAGTGTTCTGAAAGTCATTTATTGGTTGAATCCACATTGCCTCAGAATCCCCGAAATTTAGATCTGGAGAAGTCTTCAAAAACTAGTTCAAACTCGTCATGTTACATGACAAGTTACATGAAAAGTTTCAAGTTTCATGTTACATAAAAAATAAAAAACCTAAAATGTTTAAGGGGCTGACCAGCATGGTAGCTCTATTTACACTTGCTTAAAGCTCTACGGAGCTACGTGCAAGGTCAGTCACTATGGTCACCAGAATGGCTTCTAATTGAAACTGGCCCCTTTCAGAAGTCAAAGACATATTCACAGAGATTTCACAGGAAGACTTCTAAAACAAAGTTTTCTCTCACTATTTACTAGGGAGTCTTGTGACCAGCTCTTGAATGGAGAAGCTACAATGTAGCAGTGCAAAGGATGTGGATACAGAGAGGGGTTAAAAAAAAAAAAAGTGGAATCATTCGGTCAGGCACAGTGGCTCAGGCCTGTAATCCCTACACTTTGGGAGGCCAAGGAGGGAGGATCTCTTGAGCCCCGGAATTCAAGACCAGCCTGGTGCAACATAATGAGATTCCTATTTCTACATTTTTTTTTTGTAAAAAGGGAGACCTTTTTTTTTTTTTTTTTTTACCATCAATCTATTACAAACAGGAAACAATTTAATATGCAGAAGGAAAAAGAAGACAAGTGTTTACATTCATGGCTGTGAATAAAAAAGCCATGAACTCAAAGCTCAGCTTCGCCAGTTTTCAGATGCTGACCTTGGGAAAGCTACCTAAACTTCTGTATCTTAATTTTCTCATGAGTAAAATGTATGGGAAAAGAGTACTCACCTGGTAGTGAGAGGTGACAATGGCTAGCAGCCCTCACTCTGGGCGCCTCCTCAGCCTCGGCGCCCACTCTGGCCTTGCTTGAGGAGCCCTGCAGCCCGCCATGGCACTGTGGGAGCCCCTCTCTGGGCAGGCCGAGGCAGGAGCCAGCTCTCTCTGCTTGAGGGAGGTGTGGACGGAGAGGCGCGGGAGGGAATTGCGGCTGCGCCTGGCGTCCACAGGCCAGCGCGAGTTCTGGCAGGCGCGGTCGCGGGCTCCGCGGGCCCTGCACTCGGAGCGGCTGGCGGGCGCCACCGGCGCAGGGCAGTGAGGGGCTTAGCACCCACGCCAGCAGCTGGGGTGGGTGCGCCGGGTCCTCCAGCAGTGCCGGCCCGCCATGCCCAAACCACCCACCAACCGGAGCGGTGGGCTCCCAGGCAGCCCGAGCCTCCCCGACAAGCGCCGCTTCCTGCTGGGTCCCTTCGACTGCCTAGGGGCTGAGGAGTGCAAGTGCAGGGCGCCAGCGCGGGACTGGCAGTTAGCTCCCCCTGCCGACTGGTGCAGGAGCCACTGGGTGCAGCCGGCTGGGCTCCTAAGTCTGGTAGGGACTTGGAGAGCTTTTATGTCTGGCTGAGGGATTGTAGATAGACCAGTCAGCAGTCTGTGTCTAGCTCAAGGTTTGTAAAAACACCAATCAGCACTCTGTGTCTAGCTCAAGGTTTGTAAACACACCAATCAGTACTCTGTAACTAGCGAACCTAGTGGGGACTTGGAGAACTTTTATGTCTGGCTGAGGGATTGTAAATGCACCAATCAGCCCTGTGTCAAAATGGACCAATCAGCTCTCTGTAAAATGGGCCAATCAGCAGGATGCAGGTGGGGCCAGATAAAGGAATAAAAGCAGGCTGCCTGAGTCAGCAGCAAGCCCCTGGGGTTTCCGTGTGTTCTTTTGCTGCTTGCAGTAAATCTTGCTGCTGCTCTCTGTTTGGGTCCACGGTGCCTTTAAGAGCTGTAACACTCACTGTGAAGGTCTGCAGCTTCACTCCTGTCAGCGAGACCACGAACCCAACAGAAGGAAAAAGGTGAAGACACATCTGAACATCTGAAGGAACCAACTCCATACATACCATCTTTAAAAAGTGTAATGCTCACCGCAAGGGTCCACAGCTTCATTCTTGAAGTCAGCGAGAGCAAGAACCCACCAATTCCGGACACAGTAGCACTGTTGAGAAAACTAAATTATGTAATCTATGTAAAGCTTTTAGCAAAATGCATTGCACATTATAAGCTCCCAATAAGGTTGGTCCTGTTAATATTATAAATAAAGACACAGAGTGCATGTTGAAGAAGGTGAGAAGTGTTCTTTGTTGTAGAATGCACTTACAGAGCACAAGTTGAAACCAGCAGTCCCTACTGGAACTGGCATTGGATGGCCATGATGATTAGTGTTTGCATCACCAAAAACCCTGAACCGAGACCAGGAACATGTACAAATTCACCTTGGTTCATACTCCTGCCTAGAGAATGATAGGGTAGAATACCCTTGCCTCGGAGGTATGGGAAACCCATGACAGTTTTGATTCTTACTCTCAAGGCTTTAACATAGTAAAACAGTTTACTTTTCTCCTAAGAACTATCACTTTCCGCCAAATAACAATATTACTATGAACGCTTACTTGTCTAAATTTTGCATTCTAGAAATGCTAGGTGCACTAGAGACGTAAAGAGGAACTAATTGAGGTGAACAAGAAAGAACATTAGCATGTGAGTAAAGGAAACATAAGTTTCCCAGCAGTAAGCAAAAACGTGAGAATGTTCCAGACCACTGAGAAATGATAAACATAGATATATGACAATCAGAGAAAGTGAAAGGACCTGAACTTATTTTGAAAACCAGAGAGGACAAAGGTGAAAGGGACTTAATGGCCCTGATCATATGGTTACCAAATTTTTTCTCATCTCTACTTGACAAAATAGTGAACCCTCGCTTAGTCTCAGACTTTCAGAGGTTAAACACAAGGAAGAATTTCTTAACAAGCAGGACTCACTTGACACAAGAATGAATGGCCGGTTGAGTTTGTGAAATATTCTCCAGAGAACTCTCAGAAAAGGCATGGTTCTCATCTGTCTTTGGTTTACCAGTTAGATGTAGCCTCATTGTGCAGTGGAAAAAATGGATTCACTGGTTGAAACAGGGATCTTCCAGGCTCTGACTCTGTGGTGCAGACATTGGTCCAGGGACACTGGAAAAACTCAATGATGTCTCCTAAAAATGCGCCTCCCAGAAATCACATTTGGGGCCAAGATTGTGACAAGTGCCTAGTATTTTCCAGACTGCAAACAAGCTCATGGATGTTGATCGTTCCAGTGTTACATGTGAACACTACACTTGCTCACAAATCATCTTGGTGGGAATTCTCCAAGTATGAAGTATGGTGCACCCAGACTCCCTAGAAACACTTCACTGTTTAAACACTTAACTATGAAAAGCTCTGGGTAAAGTCTTTAACTCCCTTCTTTTGTTTGAAGAAATACACACATACACACATATACATACACACACTCTCTTACATACAATACTGCAATCAGGTTAGTTTTGGCTTTCAAATAACCATGAAACACTTCAAATGAAGATGGCTGATACCTCAGGACAGTTTTTAGCCCATCTGTTGTCATTGCTGTGATAAAAAATCACCACATCATTTGGTTTTTCTATGTTTTGTTTCATGGCCCTCTTTATCTGTTCATTAATTCACTGTAAATAAAGGCCTATCTTTTACCTTACAACCACACCTGACTTAGAAAGTTACACGCAGCAGATTTTTTCTTCCCATTAACATACTTGCCATCATTTTATTGCTTACTTTTCATCATGTATATTATTTCTCTGGAACAAAATGTATTTAATTAGGTGTAATATGTACCAAGTGTGCAGTATCTATTGATATCAGTGATGAACAAAGCAGAATGCAATAGGTTAAGAATTATCTCAAAAACAAAATGCTACAAGAAATTTTAAAAATTGAGAATAGCAATAATATGTTTAAAATTCTCTTAGGCTCGAGCATTAATTGAAAGTACATAACCGCTCTAACACTCATTTACTTGATAAAGACTCTGAGGACTTAATTGGCCACAAGCACAACAGTGATGAAGTTGTTAAAAATGTAAATGTTCACTCAGATTACATTAATGGAAATTTAACTTTACTAGGCAAAAAGGAAAAATGTCTGCAAAGGACTGAATGTTTTTGTCCCACAAAATTCACATGATGAAATCCTAATCACCAATATGATGGTATTAGAAGGTGGGGTACTTGTTGGATGATTAGGTCATAAAAGTAGAGCCCTCATTAATGGGATTGGTGCCCTTATGAGAGAGACCCCAAAGAGCTCTCTCATTCTCTTTCCACCATGTGAGACTATAACAGGAAGTAGGCAGTCTGCAACTTGCAAGGGGGCCCTCACCAAAACTTGACCGTGCTGCCATCCAGATCTTGGGCTTCTAAGAACTCTAGAACTGTGAGAAATAAATTTCTGTTGTTTATAAGCCACATGGTCTATGGTACTTTGTTATAGGAACCTGAACTGGCTAAAACAATATTTCAATTTTTTTTGCATTTATCATAGCACTGCAGAGGAACTGTATCAAATCTTTGGGGCCTGTTTAGAAGGAATATTGAAGGAATCCAATTGAATGGAATCTGGAAAGTATGTCACATGAAAAGTGGGACTGAGGTGAGACATAATAAATACTCATAGTAGTCTTAGCTCGTGACAGCCTCCCCGATCTTCTAGAAAGTCACAAGCTTTCATCTACCTGGGAATCTTCATAGTCCTGCCTAGAGTGTGTTTTCTCCCATTCTTTGTCCAACTCTTTATTTATCCTACAAGTGTTTGCTAGAATATTACTTTCCTGGAGAAATTGCCTCAGATCCACACCTACACTAGTCTCCTACACGTTCACAGCATATTCCCTAACTTGACCCTCACAATGCCTGTGCCAATTTAGCATTTAATTATGTTGTGATTCTTTTACACCTTCCTCCATTCCCACTATACTATGACTTTCATGATATCAGAAACCAACTCCAATTTGTTCAATGCTGTATTTTGTCAAACACCTAGCACAGCTCATTAGGGTGGCAGCAAATTACCCATATGAAGAAAGAATCCACTCATTGATAACTGTTTAAGTCAGAAAGATGTAAACCTCAAAGGCAAATCTTTTATTACCAGTAGATTAATGAACAGATGAGGAGAGTCATGAAACAAAAATATCAGGTGTAGACTTTAGCAAACTGTCTGAAAAGAGTCCTGGGAAATCAATTATTATTGTATGAGGAAATGAGGAAACTGAACCCAAAAACTTACTGCCTTACCAAGTTCATACAACTAGCAAGTGACAGGGGGTACATTAGGTTCTCAACAACTATTTGGTGAATGAATTAATTAATTCACAAGATAAGTTGCCACTATCAAGATGCAGGGTAGACACATGTCCTCAGGATCTCCTGAGAGCTCGTCATAGAACAAATATTTTTTTTAAGTTGTAGGGCATTTCTGTGTATAATAATGTTCTTTTACTTTCCACAAAGTTACTTTTTATAACATCAATATATTAGTCCTAGTTTTATATTTATGAAACTAAAAAATTGATTCTGTTTTCTCCATGATCTCTTCAAATCATTATTTCATTCATTCATTGAACCAATATTTATTTATGATACCAAATATGAAATGTTATTTTAAGAACAGAGTAAATAAAGACATCATGTCTGCCTTTAGGGAGCTTACTGACAAATAGAAAATCATCATGTAAATATAAGATGACCACAGTGCTATATATTTCACAGGAGATAAGCCGTGGGAGTTTATAATAGGAGAATTTGACCTCATAAAAGAGATCAGAAGGATAAAAGGCATAAATTTTAAGTAGTCAGACAGAGGAGGAAAATGCATTCTAACAGAAGCAATGGTATGTGCAAGGACCCTGTAGCAGGAAGCACAATGTGTGTGAGGAACTGAGAAAAGTCCATGTGGCTGAATCAGAGAATGTGAACAGTATATGGTATGAGTTAAGCCTGGAGATACAGGTAGGGTCCAATCCATGCAAGGCCTCCTAGGTAACTCCAAAGATGCTAAGAGCAATGAGAGCTACAGGGAAGTCTTAAGCTAGGAAACAACATTATCAGATTTACATTTTGTAAAATGTTCCTGTGACAGGTATTTGGGGAATATAGGGGCAAAGAGCAGAAGTAGATAGTCAGTTGTTGCTGCCAGCAAACATGATGACAGCTTGAATATAAGGGCGTTGGAGATCAAAGGTGAACTTATTTAATATAGTATTGAAAAGTAAACTGAACACGATTTATTGACAGTTTGGATGAAAAGGGAAAAAAAGGAAAAGATTTTTACGGGTTGATTGTAAAAATGTCAGCTGTGGTATAGTCCACTGATTTCCTATCCCAATATTCACCTTCTCTCTTCCTTCTTAACAATAGAACCTGAAATTTATTTGATGTGCCAAGAGATCCAGATAAGATCTATGTGTTTCTGTCTTACTTTCAGCTATATATCGTCATGCATCTTGCTAACCACTGACCAATAAAATATAAGTGGAAGTGTTGGGGCCTTCTGACGTGTTTCCTTTAAAGGATGCCATCAAGACCTTACTCTTTTTTTTCTAAACCCTTCTACCTAGAAACAAAATGTGAAATTGTAACTTTAGTTGTCAACTTGGACCATGTAATCCCAGACCTGCATACCTCTAGCCTTTATTTCCATGAGAAAAATGAAACTTTTATGTCTAAATCATCTACAGCCAAGGGAGTTTGCACTAATACACAGGCATAATCCACTAGGTAAACAGGAGTGCCATTGACTGGGAGAGAGAAAGCTAGAGGAGTTCCAGGTGATGAGGGAAAACATCAAGAGTAAAGCACAGTAAGTTTGAGATGCTTCAAACATAGCCAAGTAGTCAGTCATATATACAGGTCTAGAATTCCTAAGATATATACAGATTAAGTGTAGAGATTTGGGATTCACTGACATACAGAGGCCAATTATAATCATATAAGAAAATACAGCAGATCTATAGACAATGCAAATAAACAAAATCTAGGCGGCTTTCCATCAGAAATTGAAAAAATGGATCCTAAAATTCTTATGAAAATCCAAAGATCCCAGCATAGTCAAAGCAGTCTTGAAAAGAAGAAAAATGTGAGAGTTCCTGATGCTAAACTTACTACAAAACTACAAAAATAATACAGCATGGTATTGGCATAAAAATAAACATATCAACCAATGGCTTAGTATTCAGAATCCAGAAATAAAATCCTTATGTTTGTGGTCAATTGATTTTTGATAGGGGTACAAAAGAAAATTCATGAATAAAAGTTAGCAAAAAATAAATCCTAGAACTATATATAAGAGCTAAAACTATGAGACCCTTAGAAGAAAATACAGAAGTAAAATTTTTTTGACATTGTTAGGCAAAGTCTTCTTAGATATAACACCATAAGTACAAGAGAAAAAAAGGAACAAAAATAGGAAAATCATACTTCATCAAGGCAAATCACATGGCAGATAAAAGACTTGTACTCAGAATATACAAAATCTATTACAACTCAATAACAAAAACACAAAAGATGTGCATGGCATTTCTCCAAAGAAGGCACACAAATGACAATAAGCACATGAAAACAACATTAGTCATTAGGGAAACACCAATAAAAACCACAATGAATTACCCTGATTTGATGAATACCCAATATATACATGTATCAGAACATCACATTGCCCCCTAAATTATGTACAATTTTTATATTCTAAACAAAAATAAAATATAACATTTGCTATTATTATTATTATTATACTTTAAGTTCTGGGATACATGTGCAGAATGTGCAGGCTTGTTACATAGGTACACATGTGCCATGGTGGTTTGCTGTACCCATCAATCCGTCATCTGCATTAGGTATTACTCCTAATGTTATCCCTCCCCTAGCACCCCACCCACCAACAGGTCACTGAAGGAGATTGGTCAGGGTGGTGGGAGAAATTACAGGAAAGATGCAAACCTTCTTGAAAGGCCAGGAGGTTTTGCAAAAGCTTTAGAAGGAAATTATGGCTGAAGGCAGCCGAATTCTCTTATCTGGAGCCTGAGAGCAAAGGCAATGTAAAGGAACTGATCTGGATAATTTTTTTTACTCCTGTCTCCAGAAATCAACCTTTGATCATTCACATGCAAGACTGCTCTCTACTCAGGGGGTCAACAATGTTAATTACCCACAAATTGTGTTTGTTCCAAGCCTTCGTCATTAAATCTGTGCTAAATAAATGTGAACATTGCTGGCTTAGGGGGACTGCTAACTGTCTTTGGCCCCCAGTGCCGGCAGTCCCCTAGCCCACCCTTTCACAATCACCTGTATCTGAGTACTACTGTCATCTGTTCCTTGGCCAGAGTCTGTGGGACAGACTTGGCAGCAGGCCCCAGTGTGTGATGTTCCTCTCCCTGTGTCCACATGTTCTCATTGTTCAACTCCCACTTATGAGTGAGAACATGCAGTGTTTGGTTTTCTGTTCCTGTGTTACTTTGTGGAGAATGATGGTTTCCAGCTTCATCAATGTCCCTGCAAAGGACATGAACTCATCCTTTTATACGGCTTCATAGTATTCCATGTTCTATATGTGTCACACTTTCTTTATCCGGTCTATCGTTGATGGGCATTTGGGTTGGTTCCAAGTCTTTGCTATTGTGAGCAATGCTGCAATAAACATAGGTGTGCATGTGTCTTTATAGTAGAATGATTTATAATCCTTTGGGTATATACCCAGTAATGGGATTGCTGGGTCAAATGATATTTCTGGTCCTAGATCCTTGAGGAATTGCCACATTGTCTTCCACAATGGTTGAACTAATTTACACCCCCACCAACAGTGTAAAAACTTTCTATTTCTTCACATCCTCTCCAGCATCTGTTGTTTCCTGACTTTTTAATGATCGCCATTCTAATTGGCCTGAGATGGTATCTCATTGATGTTTTGAATTGCATTTCTCTAATGACCAGTGATGATGAGCTTTTTTTCATATGTTTGTTGACCACATAAATGTCTTCTTTTGAGAAGTATCTGTTCACATACTTTGCCCATTTTGGATGGGGTTGCTTGTTTTGTTTTGTTTTTTCTTGTAAATTTGTTTAAGTTCTTTGTAGATTCTGGATATTAGCCCTTTGTCAAATGGATAGATTGCAAAAATTCTCTCCCGTTCTGTAGGTTGCCTGTTCACTCTGATGATAGTTCCTTTTGCATGTAGAAGCTCTTTAATTTAATTAGATCCCATTTGTCAATTTTGGCTTTTGTTGCCATTGTTTTTGGTGTTTTAGTCGTGAAGTCTTTGCCCATGCCTATGTCCTAAATGGTATTGCCTAGGTTTTCTTCTAGGATTTTTATGGTTTTAGGTCTTACATTTAAGTCTTTAATCCATCTTGAGTTAATTTTTGTATAAGGTGTAAAGAAGGGGTCCATTTTCAGTTTTCTGCATATGGCTAGTCCGTTTTCCCAATACCACTTATTAACTAGGGAATCCTTTCCCCATTGCTTGTTTTTCTCAGGCTTGTCAAAGATCAGATGGTTGTAGATGTGTGGCATTATCTCTGAGGCTTCTGTTCATTCCATTGGTCTATATATCTGTTTTAGAACCAGTACTGTGTTGTTTTGGTTACTGTAGCCTTGTAGTATAGCTACAAGTCACATATACTTGTAGTAGTGTGATGCCTCCAGCTTTGTTCTTTTTGCTTAGGATTATCTTGGCTATACAGGCTCTTTTTTGGTTCCATATGAAATTTAAAGCAGTTTTTTCTAATTATGTGAAGAAACTCAATGGTAGCTTGATGGGGATATCATTGAATCTATAAATTACTTTGGGTGGTATGGCCATTTTCACGATATTGATTCTTCCTATCCATGAGAGCATGGGATGTTTTTCCATTTGTTTGTGTCCTCTCTTATTTCCTTGAGCAGTGGTTTGTAGTTCTCCTTAAAGAGGTCCTTCACATCCCTTGTAAGTTGTATTCCTAGGTATTTTATTTTCTTTGTAGCAAGTGTGAATGGAAGTTCACTCATGATCTGGTTGTTTGCCTGTTATTGGTGTATTGGAATGCTTATGACTTTTGCACATTGATTTTGTATCCTGAGACTTTGCTGAAGTTGCTTATTTGCTTAATGAGATTTGGAGCTGAGATGATGGGGTTTTCTAAATATACAATCATGTCATCTGCAAACGAGACAATTTGACTTCCTCTGTTCTTATTTGAATATCTTTTATTTATTTCTCTTGCCTGATTGCCCTGGCCAGAAATTCCAATTCTATGTTGAATAGGAGTGGTGAGAGAGGGTATCCTTGTCTTGTGCCAGTTTTTAAAGGGAATGCTTCCAGCGTTTGCCTATTCAGTATGATATTGGCTGTGGGTTTGTCATAAATAACTCTTATTACTTTGAGATATATTCCATCAATACCTAGTTTATTGAGTTTTTAGCATGCAGGGTGTTGATTTTTATCAAAGGCCTTTTCTGCATCTATTGAGATAATTATGCGGTTTTTGTCATTGATTCTGTTTATATGATGAATTATATTTATTGATTTGCGTATGTTGAATCAGCCTTGCATCCCAGGGATGAAGCTGACTTGATCGAGGTGGATAAGCTTTTTGAAGTGTTGCTGGATTCAGTTTCCCAATATTTTATTGAGGATTTTGGCATCAACGTTCATCAGGGATATTGGCCCGAAATTTTCTTTTTTTGTTGTGTCTCTGCCAGATTTTGGTATCAGGATGATGCTGGCATCATAAAATGAGTTAGGGAGGAGTCCTTCTTTTTCTATTGTTCGGAATACTTTTAGAAGGAATAGTACCAGTTCCTCTTTGTATCTCTGGTAGAATTCAGCTGTGAATCTGTCTGGTCCTGGGTTTTTTTTTTTTTTTTTTTTTTCGTTGGTAGTTTATTAATTACTGCCTCAATTTCAGAACTTGTTATTGTTCTATTCAGGGATTCGACTTCTTCCTGATATAGTTTTGGGAGGGTGCATGTTTCCAGGAATTTATCCATTTCTTCAGATTTTCTAGTTTATTTGCACAGAGATGTTTCTAGTATTATTTGATGGTCGTTTGTATTTCTGTAGGATCAGTGGTGATATCCCCTTTATCATTTTTTTATTGTGTCAGTTTGATTCTTCTCTCTTTTCTTTTTTCTTAGTCTGGCTAGTGGTCTATTTTGTTAATCTTCAAAAAAAAAAAAATAGCTCATGGATTCATTGATTTTTTGAAGGGTTTTTCATTTCTCTAACTCCTTCAGTTCCACTATGATCTTAGTTATTTCTTGTATTCTGCTAGCTTTTGAATTTGTTTGCTCTTGCTTCTCTAATTATTTTAATTGTGATGTTAGGGTGTCAATTTTAGATCTTTCCTGCTTTCTCCTGTAGGCATTTAGTGGTATAAATTTCCCTCTAAACACTGCGTTAGCTGTGTCCCAGAAATTCTGGTACATTGTGTCTTTGTTCTCATTGGTTTCAAAGAACTTCTTTATTTCTTCCTTAATTTTATTATTTACCCAGTAGTCATTCAGGAGCAGTTTGTTCAGTTTCCATGTAGTTGTGCTGTTTTGAATGAGTTTCTTAATCCTGAGTTGTAATTTGATTGCACTGTGGTCTGAGAGACTGTTTGTTATAATTTCCATTCTTTTGCATTTGCTGAGGACTGTTTTATTTCCAATTATGTGGTCAATTTTAGAATAAGTGTGACATGGTGCTGAGAGGAATGTATATTCTGTTGACTTGGGGTGGAGAGTTCTGTAGATGTCTATTAGGTCTGCTTGGTCTAGAGCTGAGTTGAAGTCCTGAATATCCTTGTTAATTTTCTGTCTTAATGATCTGTCTAATATTGACAGAAGGGTGTTAAAGTCTCCCATTATTATTCTGTGGGAGTCTAAGTCTCTTTGTAGGTCTCTAAGAATTTGCTTTATGAGTCTGGGTGCTCCTTTATTGAGGCCATATATAGTTAGGATAGTTATCTCTTCTTGTTGCATTGATCCCTTTACCATTAAGTAATGTCCTTTGTCTCTTTTTATGTTTGTTGGTTTAAAGTGTGTTTTGTCAGAGACCAGGATTGCAAGCAACTCCTACCTTTTTTTTTTTTTTTTTTTTTTTGGTTTCCATTTTCTTGGCAAATATTCCTCCATCCCTTTATTTTGAGCCTATATGTGTCTTTGCAGGTGAGATGGGTCTCCTGAATACAGCACACTGATGGGTCTTGATTCTTTATGCAATTTACCAGTCTGTGTCTTTTAATTGGGGCATTTAACCCATTTACATTTAAGGTTAATATTGTTATGTGTGAATTTGATCTTGTCATTATGATGCTAGCTGGTTATTTTGCCTGTTAGTTAATGCAGTTTCTTCCTAGCATCAGTGGTCTTTACATGTTGGTTTTTGCAGTGACTGGTAATGATTTTTCCTTTTCATACTTACTACTTCCTTCAGAAGCTCTTGTAAGGCAGGCCTGGTGGAGACAAAATCTCTCAGCATTTTCTTGTCTATAAAGGAGTTTATTTCTCTTTTGCATATGAACCTTAGTTTGGCTGGATACAAAATTCTTGGTTGAAAATTCTTTGCTTTAAGAATGTTGAATATTGGCCCCCACTCTCTTCTGGCTTGTAGGGTTTCTGCAGAGAGATCTGCTGTTAATCTGGTGGACTTCCCTTTGTGGGTAACCTGACCTTTCTCTCTGGCTGCTTTCAACATTTTTTCCTTTATTTCAACCTTGGTGAATCTGATGATTATGTGTCTTGGAGTTGCTCTTCTCGAGGAGTATCTTTGTGGTGTTCTCTGTATTTTCTGAATTTGAATGTTGACCTGTCTTGCTAGGTTAGGGAAGTTCTCCTAGATAATATCTTAAAGAGTGTTTTCCAACTTGGTTCCATTCGCCTCATCACTTTCAGGTACATCAATCAAACGTAGGTTTGGTCCTTTCACATAGTCCCATATTGCTTGGAGGCTTTGTTTGTTCCTTTTTATTCTTTTTTTTCTCTATTCTTGTCTTCATGCTTTATTTTATTAAATTGATCTTCAGTCTCTGATATCCTTTCTTCTGCTTGATCGATGTGGCTATTGATAGTCATGTATGCTTCACAAAGTTCTCATGCTGTGTTTTTCAGCTCCATCAGGTCATTTATGATCGTCTCTAAACTGGTTGTTCTAGTTAGCAATTCGTCTAACCATTTTTCAAGGTTCTTGCATTGGATTAGAACATGCTCCTTTAGCTAGGAGGAGTTTGTTATTACCCACCTTCTGAGGTCTACTTCTGTCAATTTGTCAAACTCTTTCTCCATACAGTTTTATTCCCTTGCTGGTGAGGAGTTGTGATCCTTTGCGGGAGAAGAGGTGTTCTGGTTTTTGGAATTTTCGGCCTTTTTGTGCTGGTTTTACCTCATCTTCATGGATTTATCTAGCTTTGGTCTTAGATGTTGGTGAGCTTCAGATGGGGTTTCTGTATGGATGTCCTTTTTGTTGACGTTGATGCTATTCCTTTCTGTTTGTTAGTTTTCCTTCTAACAGGCCCCTTTGCTGCAGGTTTGCTGGAGTTTGCTGGAGATCCACTCCAGATCCTGTTTGCCTAGGTATCACCAGCAGAGACTGCAGAACAGCAAACATTGCTGCCTGTTCCTTCCTCTGGAAGCTTCATCCCAGAGGCACACCTGCCAGATGCCAGCTGGAGCTCTCCTGTATGAGGTGTCTCTTTACCCGTGCTGGGAGGTGTCTCCCAGTCAGGAGGCACAGGGGTCAGGGACCCACTTGAGGAGGCAGTCTGTTCTTTGGCAGAGCTCGAGTGCTGTGCTTGGAGATCTGCTACTCTCTTCAGAGCCAGCAGGCAGAAACGTTTCAGTCTGCTGAAGCTGTACCCACAGCCACCCCTTCCCCCAGGTGCTCTGTCTCAGGGAGATGAAAGTTTTATCTAAAAGCCCCTGATTGGGGCTGCTGCCTTTCTTTCAGAGATGCCCTGCCCAGAGAGAAGGAACCTAGAGAGGCAGTCTGGCTACAATGGCTTTGCCGAGCAATGGTAGGCTCTGCCCAGTTCAAACTTCCCGGTGGCTTTTCATTTTGGTTTTGATTTGTATTATTCTGACAACTAGTGAGGCAGAGAACCTTCTCATATACATGCTGTTCATTTGTATATTTTCTTTGATGGAGTTGTAGTTTCAAATTTATCCAAAAGAAAAATACACAAAAGAAAACAAACAAACAAAAAATCTAGGCCCATGTAGTTTTACTGACAAATTCTACCAAGCATTTAAGAAAGAAATAAACCCAATCTATACATCCTCTTCCAGACAGTGAAAGTAGAGGTTATACTTTTGAAATCATCCTATGAGGCCAGCATTATCCTCATATCAAAAGCAGATAGAAGCATTACAAGGAAAAACTGCTATAAACCTTTATTGCTCACAAATATAGACATAAGCATTCATAACAAGTATTGACAAATAAAATTTAATAATATATGAAAAGCATAACAAATCACAATCAGTGGAGTTCATCCCAGGAATACAAGGTGCTTTCATCATTCATCATTCAGTCATTGCAATTTACCATATTAAAATTTATACATTAGTACATGCAGGAAAAGCTTACAGCAAAATCTAACATACATTATTAATGAAACATTCACATACATTAACAATAAAAATGCTTTCAAAATAAATTATTATATTCTAATAAGAGATATGTATGAAAAAACCTACAGCTAACATAATATTTACTGGTGAAAGACTAATTGATTTTCTCTTAAGCTCTACAACCTTTGGTCTTTGATGTCGGTGAGGTTCAGATGGGGTTTCTGTATTTATGTCCTTTTTATTGATGTTGATGCTATTCCTTTCTGTTTGTTCATTTTCCTTCCAACAGTTAGGCCCCTCTGCTCCAGGTCTGCTGGAGTTTGCTGGAGGTCCACTCCAGACCCTGTTTGCCTGGGTATCACCAGCAGAGGCTGCAGAACAGCAAACATTGCTGTCTGTTCCTTCCTCTGGAAGCTTCGTCCCAGGGGGGTACCCACCAGATGCTAGCCAGCGCTCTCCTACATGTATGAGATGTCTGTTGACCCTTGCTGGGAGGTGTCATGACCTCCCAAGGGGTCTACCTCCAAGGGGTCAGAGACCCACTTGAGGACGCAGTCTGTCCCTTAGCAGAGCTCAAACGCTGTGCTGGGAGATCTGCTGCTCTCTTCAGAGCCAGCAGACAGGAACGTTTAAGTCGGCTGAAGCTGCGCCCACTGCCACCCCGCCCGCCAAGTGCTTTATCCACTTTTCTGTTGATAGACACTTAGGTTGCTTCCAAATATTGGCTATTGTGAGCAGTACTGCAAAAATATGGAAGTGCAGATGTCTTTTAGATACACTTATTTCCTTTTTTTTGTGTATACACCCAGCAGTGGGTTTTCAGGATCAAATGGTAGCTCAATTTCTAGTTTTTTGAAGAACGGTCAACCTGTTCTCCATAGTGGTTGTACTAATCTACATTCCCAAAATCAGTTTAAGAGAGTTTTCTTTTCTCCACACCCTCTCCAGCATTTGGTATTGCCTATAAAAACCACAGTGAAAACCCACTTCATACTCACTACAATGGCTATAATCAAAATGACAGACAATAACAAGTGTTGGCAGGATATGGAGAAATTGGAACCCTCATACCTTGTTGGTGGGAGTGTAAAATGATGCAGACAACATTATTTGAAGTCACTCTGGCAGTCCTTCTAAAGGTTAAACATAGAGTTACCATATGAGCTGGTAATTCCACTCATAATTGTATACCCAGGGGAAATGCAAACATATGTCCACAAAAAAATTGTTCACAAATATCCATCCCAAGCATTTTTCATAATAGCCATAAAGTAGAAACAACCCAAATGTCCTTCAATCGATGAATGGTCAATAAAATGTGTTATATCCATACAATCACATATTGCAATTTTATTCAGTAATAAAAGTAATAAAGTACTGATGCATTCTATAATGTGGGTGAACATTGAAAACATGCAAAGTAAAATAAGTCAGGCATTAAAAAGATACAAAAAATGTATTAAAAGATTTTACTTATATGAAAAGTCCAGAACAGGCAAATCTATAGAAACTTAAGTAGAGTAGAGTTTGCCTAGAGTTGAGGATTGTGGGTATAGGAAAGAATGGATAGATGGATAATGATGCTAAATGGATATAGAAGCTTCCTTGTGGGATGATTAAAATGTTCTAAAATTATATAGTGGTGATGGTAGTATAAGTCTGTGAATATGCTAAAAATCACCGAACTATAAATGTGAGGTGGATGAATTTCATGGTATGTGAATTACATGTTATTTATTTTTTATTTATTTGTTTTTTTTTTTTTTTTTTTTTGAGACCAGGTCTCACTCTGTCACTCAGGCTGGAGTGCAGTGGCACAATCTCAGCTCACTGCAACCTCCACCTCCCAGGTTCATGTGATTTTCCTGCCTCAGCCTCCCAAGTGACTGGGATTACAGGCATCTGCAGCCATGCCCAGCTAATATTTGTTTTTGAGTAGAGATGGGGTTTCGCTGCACTGGCCAGGCTGGTCTTGAACTCCTGACCTCAAGTGATCTGCCAGCCTTGACCTACCAAAGTGCTGGGATTACAGGCATCCGCTAACATGCCCGGCAGTGAATTAAATCTTAATAAAGTGTTTAAAAATCAAAAGAGAAGAAGCTGACATTTTTTGCCCATCAGCCTGCAAAACCCTACATCCATATCAATGGGCTTCTAGTTCCTAAGTGTGTAATTCCTCCCTGCCTCAGCCTAGAAGCTCCCTATGTCTCCACATTCTTAGCCAGAGGTTTTTTCTTCTTATCTAATACCATTTGCCTAGTTTTCAGAGACCCCAGAGTCTTAACTGTCTCTTTCTTCCTTTCTGTCTCAGCAAATTGTGACCAACTACACAGTAGAGGTAGGATTTTATCTCAGGACTTCCAGACATTTTAATCCACATTTCTGTTTGAAATATAATTATCTGTTTGTAAAACATTAATATAAAATCAAAACAAATATTTAATTTATACTATAAAGTGGATATATTGGAATAATCATTTGCTTTCAAGAATTTATTTTACATGAAATTTAAATGCATCTCCTTCTATCTTCTATCTACAAATATTTAAAATGCTTATAAAAGAATCATTAATTAAGACTTGGACTACCTTAGGGCTTCTAAACTGGTCTTTATGTCACCTCTGGCCTATACATATTTATATAGTTACAATGTCCAAGTGCATGGACTTATACCCCAGCACCCCCTCAACTGGAACTGCATCAGATCTCACAGATGACTTGTTAACACTGATTTCTGGGCCCCACTCTCAGTGATTCTGATTCAGTGTTCTCCAGGGAGAGCCTGAGAGTCTGCATTTCTGACTAGTTCCCAGGCAATACTGATGTTGCTATACCCAGACCGTATTTGAAGATCAAGGGGCTACAGCACTAGCTCCTGTATCTTATACTCAAGCCTCAGTAAAGGCTTACATTTATCACTCAAAGGAAGCTTCTGTCAAAGCAGTTGTTTAATAATAAGTTCACATATAGCAGTCCATTATGTTTTAATAATTGCGTATTACTGCATTACCTTTATATGATACGTTTTGGGCTTTTGTTGTTTGACTTTTACAATTACAATAAGGAATGCTACCAATTGTAAGATATTGTCTGCAATTTATAACAAAATAATAGTGCCCTAATAATTCACCTTCAGGTTTTCCGTTCAGTTAATCTTAACACTATAAAACAAGGTCTTAAAAAAAAAAAAAGTTAATACATGTAATTATGGTTTCAAATGAGTGGAATTTTCTTGACTTTTTGATCAAAACAAATAATATAAATAAACTGAATGCTGACACATTTAATGAATTAAATCCTATAACTGCAAACCATAAAAGCCAGTAACCAATATCACACATGTCATTATGACCCTACTATTGTTATAATATTATTTTTAAAGTGATTTTTTTATTCGAATTCATACAGAAAGTTGTAGGAATAAAATGTCACATTAACAGTTTCATATACCAAGTTCTCTATAAACTTTTATTTTTAAAAATGCTCTGTTTGAGAAAGAAAGAGGAAGCAGGGAAAGAGGATGGGAAAGGAGAAGGAAGGAAAGGAAAATCATTGATCCAGAGCAGTGCTTCTCAAGTTCTCAAGTATTGATGTGCTTGGGATCTTATAGATCTTTTTGGGATCCTGGTCAAGTGCAGAGTCTGATTTAGTAGGGTCTGGAGAGGGTCCATGATTCTAGCAAGCTTGTAGAGGATGCTGATGCAGCTTATCACTGGATCACACATTGCATAGCAAGGATCTAAGTCATCACATGGTTTCATAATCGTTGGTGGACTATCAGGAGGGAGATAAGTAAGCATAACATTATTGGAATAGGAGTAGGCGATAAACAGTGAGGTATGTTTTCTATAACCTGCTGAAGAGCACATTTGCTTAAAATGAAAATATAAAGTTGAAATTACAACAATCTTATTGTCAGGATGGTTAAATACGTATTCTGATAGTGCTCATCCATTCATTCATTCAGGCAAGAAGCATTTACTAAGTAGCTATTGTATGTCAGGAATTAATACAGTCCCCACAATGTTGACTGTAACATTGTGTTGGATATAAGACAATAAAAATCTAAAGTATAGTGTGGGCTGTGCTTTAGAAGTGTCAGCAAAATATCATGAGAGTTCACAGGAAGGTGAGAAATATCCTGTCTAGGACTTGATTGCTAAAAAGCATCAATTATAATAGAGAGATCACATAAATTATACTAATTATATAAATTTTCTCAAAATGACCAGCACTAAATCAGGACATTTCATTCTTCTGGATAAAATTCCTGTAGACAAAATCAGAATAACTAGCTCTTAGAAAGTTTATGATTAAAAAGAGAAAATATATCTCTTATAACTTAGAAATAAACACACTTTTTAGAACAATATACCAGCTGATTTCTGTTGCAAAAAGGGAATATTCCAAAAATCAGATCACAAAAGTGATTGTATTTATGATGATATAAATATATAACTACATTTCAAAATATATTGTAATGAACTTCTATCCTCTAACAAAGCATGATATAGCATGCCATTTTTAATTTACTTGTCAACCAATCATACTTTTTAATTTATAATTTTATAACCATTTTTAAATTTTGTAATTCTATAATTTTACTTTTATAAGTAAATAGCATCTGTTCTCAGTTTAAATGATATAACATTTATACACTTTGGATTTGAAGACTATTAAAGATTCAATTTAAATAATCTAATAAAACTTTAGTAGTAATACAAACTGCTACTTAAAATACATTATCACATACCATACAAGTATTACATAAAGATTTTTGATTGTAAAAGTCAGATTCATTATTTGCTCACTTATTCATCTCATAAATAAAATGATTTTATGAATTGTTCTAGATAACAGGGATACAAGACAATGAAAAAAGGGAAAAAATAGTCCTGTCTTCCAGGAGCTTATGTGATCGTTCCAGAGGACATTAATTGAATAAATATAAGCAGCTGTTTATACACAGGGAACACAGGAAGTGCTACAAGGGAAAGGGGTTGTAATCATAAATGGTATGGTCAGGAAAGTTCTCACTGAGAAAGTGACATTGGCATGTGTGTGTGTGTATGTGTGTGTGTGATTTTCTGTGTGTGTCTATATACAATATATTAATAATAATATATATACAATATTAGAGATAGAGAGCTTTTAATAAATTGGCTCACATAGTCATAGAGGTTAGTAAGTCTGAAAGCTGTAGGCAAGTGGGCAGTCTGAAAATTCAGGTAGAAGTTGATGTGGCTGTCTTGAATTTGGAGGCTAGAAACTCAGGTAGAATTTCTATGTTAAAGTCTGGAGAAATAATTCCTTCTTCCTTGGGAAACCTCCATCTTCATTCTTAAGATCTTCAACTGATAGGATGAGAACCACCTACATTATGGAAGGTAGTTTGCCTTACATGAAGTCTGTTCATTGTAAATGTTAATCACATCTATAAAATACCTTGACAGCAACATACAGACTAGTGTTTGGCCAAACAACTGATTACTATAGCCTAGCCAAGTTAACACACAAAATTAACAATTACAGACAATGAAAAGAAAGATATAGGATCATACCTAGAGGATGGTAGATTGTTTAATTAATATTTCATGTGGAAAATTCAGCCTATTCAAAGAACAATGGGAAGGATCCAGGCTAAATATTTAAGGGAGAAAGGGATAAATAATCCAAGTTAATAAAATGACTGGAAAAGATAAGATACAAAAGCCAGCTATAGGGATAGGACTTAACTGGAAGTGATATGATCTGACACTAAGGGAGAAGAGGGGTTAGACATTGAAAAGAGTGGAGTTTATTTGAAATGACCCTCATGAAGAGTAAAAAGAATGAGATGACCATAGATCATAATAAAATGGCCAGGAAAATGGAACTATTGAGACTGGTGACCAGGAATGTGTAATTCATGAAATGGCATAGCATATCTGCCATGTGGATTTGTTCAAATGTAAACACAAAGATGACAATTAAATGGGGTCAAAATTAAGATATTACAATGTAAATATGAACAAAAGAGCCAGTGCCAGCTGGGTTACTGGTAAGAATATTATTGCAATAATAAATTTGGGAGTATAAGATTTAAATGGAGAGAAATAGAGAAAAAAATGAGTGAATTGAAAGAAAGAATGGATAGGGGTCTATTGAGAGAGAGAATAATGACAGTGGGTCATGGTTCAAGTTGGACAGAAAATTGGGAAGGAGACAACATTGTGCTTAGTGTATGACTGAGAATTCATGAAAGTTGAGCAGTTCAATGTCCAGACAAAGTTCAAGGAGTGACTGTGGGAAGGGGCAGCTAAGGCAACTTGGAAGGGATGAGTACAAAGGAAGATATGTGGAAGATAAAGAATTGGGATGGGGGGGGCGGAGCAAGATGGCCGATTAGGAACAGCTCCAGTCTCCAACTTCCAGCGCGAGTGACACAGAAGACTGGTGATTTCTGCATTTTCAACTGAGGTACTGGGGTCATCTCATGGGGGAGTGCTGGACAATTGGTGCTGGTCAGCTGCTGCAGCCCGACCAGCGAGAGCTGAAGCAGGGCGAGGCATTGCCTCACCTGGGAAGCACAAGGGGGAAGGGAATCCCTTTTCCTAGCCAGGGGAACTGAGACACACAACACCTGGAAAATCGGGTAATTCCCACCCCAATACGGCGCTTTAAGCAAACGGGCACACCAGGAGATTATACCCACACCTGGCCGGGAGGGTCCCACAGCCACGAAGCCTCCCTCATTGCTAGCACAGCAGTCTGCGATCTAACCAAAACGGCAGCAGCGAGGCTGGGGGAGGGGCGCCCGCCATTGCTGAGGCTTAAATAGGTAAACAAAGCTGCTGGGAAGTTCGAACTGGGTGGAGCTCACAGCAGCTCAAGGAAACCTGCCTGTCTCTGTAGACTCCACCTCTGGGGACAGGGCACAGCTAAACAACAAAAGGGGAAGCAGCAGAGGCCTGTGCAGATGCGAACGACTCTGTCTGACAGCTTTGAAGAGAGCAGTGGATCTCCCAACACAGAGGTTGAGATCTGAGAACGGACAGACTGCCTGCTCAAGTGGGTCCCTGACCCCAGAGTAGCCTAACTGGGAGACATCCCCCACTAGGGGCAGTCTGACACCCCACACCTCACAGGGTGGAGTACACCCCTGAGAGGAAGCTTCCAAAGTAAGAATCAGAAAGGTACACTCGCTGTTCAGCAATATTCTATCTTCTGCAACCTCTAATGGTAAAGGGATCAATTCAACAGGAAGAGCTAACTATCCTAAATATATATGCACCCAATACAGGAGCACCCAAATTCATAAAGCAAGTCCTTAGAGACTTACAAAGAGACTTAGACTCCCATACAATAATAACAGGGTCTGGAGTGGACCTCAAGCAATCTCCAACAGACCTACAGCTGAGGGTCCTGACTATTAGAAGGAAAACTATCAAACAGGAAGAACACCTATAACAAAACCCCATCAGTACGTCACCATCATCAAAGACCAGAGGCAGATAAAACCACAAAGATGGGGAAAAAGCAGGGCAGAAAAGCTGGAAATTCAAAAAATAAGAGCGCATCTCCCCCTGCAAAGGAGCACAGCCCATCGCCAGCAACGGATCAAAGCTGGTCAGAGAATGAATTTGACGAGATGAGAGAAGGCTTCAGTCCATCAAAATTCTCAGAGCTAAAGGAGGAATTACGTACCCAGTGCAAAGAAACTAAAAATCTTGAAAAAAGAGTGGAAGAATTGATAGCTAGAGTAATTAATGCAGAGAAGGTCATAAACGAAATGACAGAGATGAAAACCATGACACGAGAAATACGTGACAAATCCACAAGCTTCAGTAACTGACTCAATCAACTGGAAGAAAGAGTATCAGCGATTGAGGATCAAACAAGTGAAATGAAGTGAGAAGAGAAACCAAAAGAAAAAAAAAAGAAAAAGAAATGAACAAAGCCTGCAAGAAGTATGGGATTATGTAAAAAGACCAAATCTACGTCTGATTGGGGTGCCTGAAAGCAAGGGGGAAAATGGAATCAAGTTGGAAAACACTCTTCAGGATATCATCCAGGAGAACTTCCCCAACCTAGTAGGGCAGGCCAACATTCAAATTCAGGAAATACAGAGAACACCACAAAGACACTCCTCGAGAAGAGCAACTCCAAGACACATAATTGCCAGATTCACCAAAGTTGAAATGAAGGAAAAAATCTTAAGGGCAGCCAGAGAGAAAGGTTGGGTTACCCACAAAGGGAAGCCCATCAGACTAACAGCAGATCTCTCGGCAGAAACTCTACAAGCCAGAAGAGAGTGGGGGACAATATTCAACGTTCTTAAAGAAAAGAATTTAAAACCCAGAATTTCATATCCAGCCAAACTAAGTTTCATCAGTGAAGGAGAAATAAAATCCTTTACAGATAAGCAAATGCTTAGAGATTTTGTCACCACCAGGCCTGCCTTACAAGAGACCCTGAAGGAAGCCCTAAACATGGAAAGGAACAACCGGTACCAGCCATTGCAAAAACATGCCAAAATGTAAAGACCACCGAAGCTAGGAAGAAACTGCATCAACTAACGAGCAAAATAACCAGTTAATATCATAATGGAAGGATCAAGTTCACACATAACAATATTAACCTTAAATGTAACTGGACTAAATGCTCCAATTAAAAGACACAGACTGGCAAACTGGATAAAGAGTCAAGACCCATCAGTCTGCTGTATTCAGGAGACCCATCTCACATGCAGAGACATACATAGGCTCAAAATAAAGGGATGGAGGAAGATCTACCAACCAAATGGAGAACAAAAAATAAGCAGGGGTTGCAACCCTAGTCTCTCATAAAATAGACTTTAAATCATCAAAGATCAAAAGAGACAAAGAAGGCCATTACATAATGGTAAAGGGATCAATTCAACAGGAAGAGCTAACTATCCTAAATATATATGCACCCAATACAGGAGCACCCAAATTCATAAAGCAAGTCCTTAGAGACTTACAAAGAGACTTAGACTCCCATACAATAATAATGGGAGACTTCAACACTCCACTGTCAACATTAGACAAATCAACGAGACAGAAAGTTAACAAGGATATCCAGGAATTGAACTCATCTTTGCACCAAGCGGACCTAATAGACATCTATAGAACTCTCCACCCCAAATCAACAGAATATACATTCTTCTCAGCACCACATCACACTTATTCCAAAATTGACCACATAATTGGAAGTAAAGCACTCCTTAGCAAATGTAAAAGAACAGAAATTATAACAAACTGTCTCTCAGACCACAGTGCAATCAAACTAGAACTCAGGACTAAGAAACTCAATCAAAACTGCTCAACTACATGGAAACTGAACAACCTGCTCCTGAATGACTACTGGGTACATAAGGAAATGAAGGCAGAAATAAAGATGTTCTTTGAAACCAATGAGAACAAAGATACAACATACCAGAATCTCTGGGACACTTTTAAAGCAGTGTGTAGAGGGAAATTTATAGCACTAAATGCCCACAAGAGAAAGCTGGAAAGATCTAAAATTGACACTCTAACATCACAATTAAAAGAACTGGAGAAGCAAGAGCAAACACATTCAAAAGCTAGCAGAAGGCAAGAAATAACTAAGATCAGAGCAGAACTGAAGGAGATAGAGACACAAAAAACCCTCCAAAAAATCAATGAATCCAGGAGTTGGTTTTCTGAAAAAATCAACAAAATTGACAGACCGCTAGCAAGACTAATAAAGAAGAAAAGAGAGAAGAATCAAATAGACGCAATAAAAAATGATAAAGGGGATATCACCACCGACCCCACAGAAATACAAACTACCATCAGAGAATACTATAAACACCTCTACGCAAATCAACTAGAAAATCTAGAAGAAATGGATAATTTCCTGGACACTTACACTCTCCCAAGACTAAACCAGGAAGAAGTTGAATCCCTGAATAGACCAATAGCAGGCTCTGAAATTGAGGCAATAATTAATAGCCTACCCACCAAAAAAAGTCCAGGACCAGATGGATTCACAGCTGAATTCTACCAGAGGTACAAGGAGGAGCTGGTACCATTCCTTCTGAAACTATTCCAATCAATTGGAAAAGAGGGAATCCTCCCTAACTCATTTTATGAGGCCAACATCATCCTGATACCAAAGCCTGGCAGAGACACAACAAAAAAAGAAAATTTTAGACCAATATCCCTGATGAACATCGATGCAAAAATCCTCAATAAAATACTGGCAAACCGGATTCAGCAGCACATCAAAAAGCTTATCCACCATGATCAAGTGGGCTTCATCCCTGGGATGCAAGGCTGGTTCAACATTCGCAAATCAATAAACGTAATCCAGCATATAAACAGAACCAAAGACAAGAACCACATGATTATCTCAATAGATGCAGAAAAGGCTTTTGACAAAATTCAACAGCCCTTCGTGCTAAAAACGCTCAATAAATTCGGTATTGATGGAACGTACCTCAAATTAATAAGAGCTATTTATGATAAACCCACAGCCAATATCATACTGAATGGGCAAAAACTGGAAAAATTCCCTTTGAAAACTGGCACAAGACAGGGATGCCCTCTCTCACCACTCCTATTCAACATAGTCTTGGAAGTTCTGGCTAGGGCAATCAGGCAAGAGAAAGAAATAAAGAGTATCCAGTTAGGAAAAGAAGAAGTCAAATTGTCCCTGTTTGCAGATGACATGACTGTATATTTAGAAAACCCCATTGTCTCAGCCCAAAATCCCCTTAAACTGATAAGGAACTTCAGCAAAGTCTCAGGATACAAAATCAATGCGCAAAAATCACAAGCATTCTTATACACCAGGAACAGACAAACAGAGAGCCAAATCATGAATGAACTTCCATTCACAATTGCTTCAAAGAGAATAAAATACCTAGGAATCCAACTTACAAGGGATGTAAAGGACCTCTTCAAGGAGAACTACAAACCACTGCTCAGTGAAATAAAAGAGGACACAAATAAATGGAAGAACATACCATGCTCATGGATAGGAAGAATCAATATCGTGAAAATGGCCATACTGCCCAAGGTTATTTATAGATTCAATGCCATTCCCATCAAGCTACCAATGAGTTTCTTCACAGAATTGGAAAAAACTGCTTTAAAGTTCATATGGAACCAAAAAAGAGCCCACATTGCCAAGACAATCCTAAGTCATAAGAACAAAGCTGGAGGCATCACGCTACCTGACTTCAAACTATACTACAAGGCTACAGTAACCAAAACAGCATGGTACTGGTACCAAAACAGAGATATAGACCAATGGAACAGAACAGAGTCCTCAGAAATAATACCACATATCTACAGCCATCTGATCTTTGACAAACCTGAGAGAAACAGGAAATGGGGAAAGGATTCCCTATTTAATAAATGGTGCTGGGAAAATTGGCTAGCCATAAGTAGAAAGCTGAAACTGGATCCTTTCCTTACTCCTTATACGAAAATTAATTCAAGATGGATTAGAGACTTAAATGTTAGACCTAATACCATAAAAACCCTAGAAGAAAACCTAGGTAGTACCATTCAGGACATAGGCATGGGCAAGGACTTCATGTCTAAAACACCAAAAGCAACGGCAGCAAAAGCCAAAATTGACAAATGGGATCTAATTAAACTAAAGAGCTTCTGCACAGCAAAAGAAACTACCACCAGAGTGAACAGGCAGCCTACAGAATGGGAGAACATTTTTGCAATCTACTCATCTGACAAAGGGCTAATATCCAGAATCTACAAAGAACTCAAACAAATTTACAAGAAAAAAACAAACAACCCCATCAAAAAGTGGGCAAAGGATATGAACAGACATTTCTCAAAAGAAGACATTCATACAGCCAACAGACACATGAAAAAATGCTCATTATCACTGGCCATCAGAGAGATGCAAATCAAAACCACAATGAGATACCACCTCACACCAGTTAGAATGGCAATCATTCAAAAGTCAGGAAACAGCAGGTGCTGGAGAGGATGTGGAGAAATAGGAACACTTTTACACTGTTGGTGGGATTGTAAACTAGTTCAACCATCATGGAAAACAGTATGGCAATTCCTCAAGGATCTAGAACTAAATGTACCATATGACCCAGCCATCCCACTACTGGGTATATACCCAAAGGATTATAAATCATGCTGCTATAAAGACACATGCACACGTATGTTTATTGCGGCACTATTCACAATCGCAAAGACTTGGAATCAACCCAAATGTCCATCTGTGACAGACTGGATTAAGAAAATGTGGCACATATACACCATGGAATATTATGCAGCCATAAAAAAGGATGAGTTTGCGTCCTTTGTAGGGACATGGATGCAACTGGAAACCATCATTCTTAGCAATCTATCACAAGAACAGAAAACCAAACACCGCATGTTCTCACTCATAGGTGGGAACTGAACAATGAGATCGCTTGGACTCGGCAAGGGGAACACCACACATCGGGGCCTATCATGGGGAGGGGGAAGGGGGGAGGGTTTGCATTGGGAGTTATACCTGATATAAATGACGAATTGATGGGTGCTGACGAGTTGATGGGTGCAGCACACCAACATGGCACAAGTATACATAGGTAACAAACCTGCACATTATGCACATGTACCCTAGAACTTAAAGTATAAAAAAAAAAAAAAAAAGAATTGGGATGAAGAAGAAATTTATAGGCCAGTTGCCCAAGTCTTTGATAAATGAAAGGAGTGACCAAGATCTGGTTAGAGGAGAAAATCAGAGGATGGAGAAGGTGCTATGCCCGGATAGCATAAGTTCAAAGTGGCAATGAGAAGTAAGGTGTATACCAACACACCTGCAAACTCAGAGGCACATAGAGCCAGAGAAACGAAATGTCACTGCTTTAAGAGGCTTACAAGGAAAGAAGTGCCCTCTGAGGAATTACAGGTTATATTCAAGGCAAGGAGGTGGAAGAAACTCCATAGTGAAAAAACATTTTCCAAACCTAAATAATGTTCTTCTCAGTGTTCCTGAGTGTTCATCTTTTCCAGCAACCCTATTCATATGTACCTCATTTAGTCCTTAGTCACCCTCTCTCACTCTCTCACATCCCTAACAATCACATATTAATCTCTGTGGGCTTCTTCATGATTGTTTTGTCTAATTTTATCTGGTATTAATATTTTTGCATCACATGCCCATCTGAAGACGTTGTCTTCTTTCTTGACCTGAGTGCAGAAATCAGATCATGCCCTCAACAGAGTGATTCCACTAGAATTGCTGCTGATGATCCAGCTGCCTTTTAATTTGATTTAGAAAAATATAATAAAATAAATAAAATAAATGCAGAGTCCAAACAAAGAGCAAAAAGAAACCCAAGACCCACTCTGACTTACACAGCTATTAGCATGTCCCTCAGAAAGGTCTGTTTGAACCAAATACCAAAACCCTGAGTTCTGTTGCACAGCTTGTAAGCAAATGTTAGCGTGTGGATTCGATTTACATCTTCCTTGCAAAGAAAGAAAATAGGTTGTGAGGCAGAGGAGAGAGAATAACAAAGATTTATTTTGTAGAAATGGAATCACCACTGCCTAGTTAGAGATGGACTTGACTGATGAGTTTTCCGTGATATCCTCCCAGCACTTAATCTTAGCCAAATATGAATGTGCTGAATTTATTACAGTTGAGTTCTGAAATTAAAAATGACCATCTGTGGCACATGTGTGTGGTACATAGAACAGTAATATATTGTAGGCCAGCCCAACACGAAGCAAAGGATATCATGATTGTGACAAGGTGGGAAACTCAGACACCAAGACAGCTCAGTGAATCTGGTGGACACTGGTGTTGGTCCTCTCTGCAGATATCTGCTTTCTGAAACAATGCACAACATATATGAGATATTTATTAATAATTCCTTCAACATACGTCTATAACAGATGGTGCACTCTAAATCTGGAAATGCAGTTTGTTTCACTGAAACAGAGCAATCCATTGAACAACACCAAATTCTAGAGGAAAAGATCACAAGTGTCAGACAAAAAAAAAGCAGTTTTTGTTGTTGTTTTGTTTTGTGGAGATCAACACTGTAATGAAGCTCAACATGGCAAAGTTGACCCTCTAGAATTTTCATGTGAATGTCAGGATCAAATTAGGAAGTGTGTATATACATTTTTGACATATATATAAATATATATGTGCACATATATACACACATAAATATAGAGCATCTTCATTAGGAAATAGAATGCACCTGAAATTAGCTCTTCCTACAAAAAGAACAGGATTTATATTTTAAGGCTAAAGATGAAAAATCTTAATAGAAAACTTATTTTGTGACTTTTTGTAGAGGAAACCCTTATAGGAAAATAAAAGAATGCATTTGACCAGAAGTGGGAACCACAAAGCATAGATAAACATATTTATTTTGAATGAGTTTATTCATACTTTGGATTATCTGGGTCCAGAGAATAGAAAACAATTAGCTTACAATTGATATCATTATGCCATGTCCTACGTATCATAACAGAAATTAGGCTATCATTTGTGTGGTTTTGGTTTGTGCATACATGACTGAGTTTAGTTCGTTTGGTGAACTGACAGCTAGACAAGATAGTTATTATCAGAGTTCTAAAGTATTAGTGACTTGATAATACCTTCACAGTCCAAATACTGTCCTATTAGTTACCTGGGTCTCCTCATGGGATTCTTAAAAACGTTCTGCAGAATGAAAATTAGTGGACTAGGAATAAAAATATTTCCTTATTACTAGCTGCTCAATACCTTTGATATTGTCAAGTTAGTGATTTTCACACTCAGAATGTTCTGGAAAAAGTCAGAAAGGAAGAGATACCCAGAAAGATGTGACACGCAGTATCCACAGAGCAGAACAAACCTGAATTGCTTCAGTATTTTACATTATTCAATACCCTTTCAATTATAAGTGATTTAAACCCAACTCAAATTGAGCAAAAAATATGAATAGGCTACAAGAAATATAAACGACAAATGAAGCAATAAAAATATTTCATACTTTGAAAGAAATTAAAATTAAAACAATAAGCAATGAGATCTTTTTATTTCTGAAATGTGCAAGCTATTGATACAGGTTAAGAGGAATGGTCATTTTCATGCAATATGGTATGAAATGTTTTCAGAGATCAATTTGTCTAGAAAATGATAAAACTTAGAAATGTGTCTTGATGTTTATTTATTCATTAAATACATAATTTATTGAGTGATTATTATGTGCCAAGCACTTTGTAAAATATCTACCTCTTACAGTGGTTATGATCTATAAGACAAGATACACATTATCAAAAAAAAAGGCGTACTAATAAAGTAAACAATGCAAAACTGCCATTTTGGCAAGCACTGAGAAAGATTTATGTGGACTTTAAAATGCCTATAATAAAGGTAAATTGGGCAGTCCCAGAGTTTTGGCAAAATTTCCTAAGGTGCAGTGAGCCTTAAAGAATTGAGTAAGTAAATATTTACTAGTAAATGAAGGGAAGTGGCAGACAAATGTAATAATATGTACAAACAACATAAAGAAGGAAAAGGAATGAAGCATATAAAGGTCAGTGTATCAGCAGGGTAAGCCATGCTATGTTGCAGTAACAAACAAGCCTAACAGCCTAACATTTCAGTGATTTAAACTACCAAAATTTCTTTCTTTCTTTCTCTCTTTTTTCTCTCTTCTTTCTTCCTTTCTTCCTTCCTTCCTTCTTTCCTTCATTCCTTTCTTTCTCTCTCTCTCTTTCTTTCTCTTCCTTCCTTCTTTTCTTTTCTTTTTTCTTTTTCCTTTCCTTTCCTTTCCTTTGAGAAAGAGTTTCCCTCTTGTCACCCAGGCTGGAGTGCAATGACACTATCTCAGGTCACTACAACCTCCACCTCCCAGGTTCAGTTGATTCTCCTGCCTCAGCCTTCGAGTAGCTGGGATTACAGGTGTGTGCCACCACACTCAGCTAATTTTTGTGGTTTTAGTAGAGACAGGGTTTTACCATGTTGGTCAGGCTGGTCTCGAACTCCTGACCTCAGGTGGTCTGCTCACCTAAGCCTCCCAAAGTGCTAGGATTATGGGCATGAACCACCATGTGTGGCCCAAAGTTTTATTTTGTACTCACATTTTATAGCAATTGTGAATTGACATTGCTCTAATCAGCTCTGCTGATCATTCCTCTCACTCTGGATCCATTTGATAAATCAGCCTTTGTCTGGAGTATTATCAGTCACCATAGTAAGACGAAAAGGCTAAAAGGCCTAAAGGTCATTATGTTAAGTGAAATAAACCAGGCACAGGCATACAAACCTTGCATATTTTCACTTATTTGAGATCTAAAAATTAAAACAATTGAGCTCATGGAGATAGAGAGTAGAAGAGTGGTTATTAGAGGCTTGGAAGGGTAGTGAGGGTGTGGGGGAAGTAGGAATGGTTAATGGATACAAAAAGGATTTAGAAAGAAAAAATAAGATCTAGCATTGAATAGTACAATGGTATGACTATAGTCAAAAATAATTTAATTGTGCATTTTAAAATAACTAAAAGAGCATAACTGGATTGTTTGTAATAGAAAAGATAAATACCTGAGAGGACAGATGCCCATTTACCATGAAGTGATTATTATGCATTGTGTGCCTGTATCAAACTATCTTATGTACTTCATAAATGAATACATCTACTATGTAACTAAAACAATAATTTTTAAAAAATCATAATAAGGCTAGTCATGGGACCTCAACAAAAGGGCCCAGGAAATGCATTCTTACTAGGTGCCCAGCTGGAGGAAAATCAAACTCTCAATGAATGTCCAGTGTGACTGGAACTGAGTGGAGGAAATATGAGCCCAAGTGAGAAAACCTGACTTTATTCTATAGCCAATGAGAAATCACTGAAGGCTTTACACTTTCAAGAATTCTTCCTGAGGAGAAAAATTACATAGTTATGTAACATTTAATTTACAAACTGGTTTGTCATAGTAGTGTTGATTAATTTTTTCGAATGGCCAATAAACCTAAGTATTCAACAGCAAGTTCTTACTCAAAAGTCAGTTGCTGTATCTTTATAATAAAATAGGATATAACCAGAAGTAGTGGGCTTAGAAAAATGTGACATGAAAAACATATACTAACTGAAAAAGTATGCATAAAATACAGTACAAAATAAGATCTACTTAATTTATCTACTCAATATTTTTAACACGTTAAATATATATTTAACATATGTGCATAAAAACTCTTAGAAGTACTATATAGATTAGATATATTTTATTAGTAATTATTTAAGCAAGAATCATGATGTGCTTGGGTTTTACTTTTGTTGTTGTTTTATTTGTTATTACCTGTGCTTTACTGATGTCTAATTTTCTACAAAGAATGTTATTCCTTATTGGTAGAAATTTTTTAACTGGCCAGGACTCTATTTGTCCTCATTACAAAATAAATACCTTTTTTTTTTTTTCTTTTTCCATTAGTAAACATGACTGCACTTTCCGTAATCACTTGTAAATTGCATAAAAGTTATCAACATGTTGTTTTTCTTCTTGTTTTAAGTCATCTGAACACTGAAAATTGTGCATACATTACCACTATTTCAGATGCAGTCTCTAGTAAGAGGAAGTTTAACATCTGTTCCCATCTTTTCAATTGCCTCTTGCCATGAGAGACCCCACAACTCAGGTTCCAGATCCATAATTGTTACTCTGAGATAATGAAATGGCAAGTTTTTACCCGTCCAAAGTAACCCAATATTTTTCGGTTCACAATTCTAGAGACCAGTCAAACATTCCAAATTTATCAAGCAATAACGACCTCAGGAGAATCTTCCCTGCCTTCTCTTTTTTGACATTCTTTTGATTATGCTAATAGTATGGTCGTAACCACCAGTAATGATTCAAGAATAATACAGGATATGAGTTCCTGATGCTTTAATAAGAGCATATATATTGCTGAAAAACAGACTGCCTTCTTGTATATTCTTACTCCATCACTGGACATTTTACAGCAGTAAAGTCTCTGATTTTTCAAGAAAACATTTGACGCAAAAACTCAAACCATATTTCAGCTCTTTTTCAGCTTCCAAAAAAGTAAATTATCTATTTAACCAGACTGTGCAGACATTGGCCAAATGTTGGCCTGAACTCTGAGCGTATACCTGGATGGGTTGATACATCTGACACAATTGGGTTACCACAAACCGGGCTGTACATGAAAGGTCTGAAGAAGTTTAAAATTAGCCTGGGGTGGAAATATTCCACCAGAAAGTGTATTGGTGAAGAAGATTTGCACTTCTTGCAGGGATTGTTTTGTAGCTTTGTTGCAAATGAGTATGTTTTTGTGCTTTAAAGGGGAAAAAAATAATGAGATAAGAGTCTCATTACAATCCTTGAAATCCAGCATGTTGTTTATCCAGATTACCTATTTGTGAGTTCCCATCCATGGGGGCATTGATAAGTGCCATTTAGCTCTCATGACTCTTCACAGCACTTTGTACACCAAGGGGAAGTCCTAATTAAGGCAGTATTTTATAATAAAAAATTGTTATTATTTGTTTCTTCTGTCAAGCTATAGCTGGTGCTTTTTCTCACCTAGAGGTCTATTTTGGTCTAGTAAATGGAAGTAGGATTTGAAATAAAATTACAGTCAAACTATGAAAATATGAAGAGTATTTACTGTGCAAGTGGCAGATTATACTTTTTCAACAAAATCATCTTTGAAAGTACGGCTAATACCTCTTTGAGAGGTACAAGTAAAGCAGCAGCCAGAAATTCTGGGAAATATTCTGCAAACTATGTCCAAAAAAGGGCCAATCAGTGTAAAAGAAGATAATTAAAATTTGAGTCAGTAAAAAAAAAAAAAAATGGTAGAAAAGGCAAGTCATTAATTACTATTTCTATTTTCTTCATCTTAAGAGAAGATAAAAAGAGCAAAGAAAAACACCAAGAAAGGATTCAAGTCCGATCAACTCCACCAAATATTTAGTTGTTTAGAGGCTACTCCATAAAAACATAGATGTTCCTCCCCAAGTGAGAAAAAAAAATCTATGAGAAACAAAGTCCTTTTACTAGAATCTCTAAAGGGTAATTAGAAATAGGTGAATCTCCGGTGACTCACGCCTGTAATCCCAGCACTTTGGGAGGCCGAGGTGAGCAGATCATGAAGTCTGGAGATCGAGACCATCCTGGCTATCACGGTGAAACCCCGTCTCTACTAAAAATACAAAAAAAATTAGCCGGGAGAGGTGGCGGGAGCCTGTAGTCCCAGCTACTCGAGAGGCTGAAGCAGGAGAATGGCATGAATTCGGGAGGTGGAGCTGGTAGTGAGCCAAGAACACGCCACTGCACTCCAGTCTGGGCGACAGAGCGAAACTCCGTCTCAAAAAAAAGAAAAAAAGAAAAAGAAAAAAAAAAGAAATAGGTGATTCTCAGCAATGTGATAAGGGTGGGGAGATCGTCAGCACCTCCTAGGGACATCAAGGCAAATCCAGGTTGGGCTGGTGTCAGATGCCATTAAGAAGTAGAAAAAGGGCTGAAATCTAGTTATAGTAGTAGAAGTAGTGTTAGGGTATGGCAGGGTCAGGTATCAGGAGAAACCAAGGTCACATCAAACTCTAGTGGGCAGATGAGAGCAACAGGTAGGTATGAATCAAGGCCCTTAGAAGTTATCAAGATGATGAGTACCGGAAGCCAGCACATATATACTGTCTTCCGTGGTTGTTGGAATTGAGATTCTGTTAAGAGTTAGGTCTCCATCTGGATGAGCACAACTTCATAAGGCACAACTCTCCAAGTTTATCTGTCACCGAACACCGTGATTAAATTTAAATTTGGGGGGCCAGGCACGGTGGCTCACGCCTGTAAATCCCAGCACTTTGGAGGCCGAGAGGGGCGATCACGAGGTCAGGAGATCCAGACCATCCTGGCTACCACGGTGAAACCCCGTCTCTACTAAAAATACAAAAAAAATTAGCCGGGAGAGGTGGCGGGAGCCTGTAGTCCCAGCTACTCGAGAGGCTGAAGCAGGAGAATGGCGTGAACCCAGGAGGCGGAGTTTGCAGTGAGCAGAGATCGTGCCACTGCACTCCAGCCTGGGCGACAGAGTGAGACTCTGTCTCAAAAAGAAAAAAAAATAAATTAAATTTTTATTTCCAATAGATATTTCTACCCAACAAGGTAAGTGTAGAAGCCTCCATTGTCTGAGCTTGTCAATTGTATGCCTGGTCTTATCATGGCCTTACCACTGGTCTAAACCAGCTGAACTCTCCTGATGTATGTATTTATATTCATAATTTCCAATAAATGACTTTAGTTTTGCACTTCTCATAACATCCTGTATACGTGTGTATAAAATTAAACTAAAAATCCTTTATGTGATAGTACCAATGAATAATGTCAAGAAAGCTCAGATATCAACCCCAAACTTTTAGAAGATAACATCTACATTACCTATTTCCCTAAAAAACCTTACCATCAGTAATTAACATAAAATCAGAGGCTTCAAGCTGGAAGTTAAGAGATCATCTGTGGCAGTATTTTTAAATGCCCACAAATTTTGAATACTCTTTCTATCAAAAGTGGGATTACATCCCTCTTTCATCCATCTATAAGGGCTTCGGACTCACTTGCAAATGGTCTGAAGATGTAGCACAATTTCTGAGGCTATATTATAGTGGGTAAAGCAGCTTCTGTCTTGAGCACTGGGACACATGCTGTTATTTATATCCATGAGCTTAAATGTAAGAACCCCAAATATCTTGAAGAAACTATAATGTGCAGAAGTTGAGGACACAGAAAAAAAAATCACATATACATGCTCCAGTGGCAGCCCCAGCTAAGCTCTCAGCCAAGTGCCAGGAAAACCTGAGTGAGGTACCTTGGACATTCAGTTCAGTAAGCCTTCTTTATATGGTTGCAACTACTGTCAATACACAGCTGCAACTGCATGAGACACGCCAAGTGAGAACTACCCAGACAAACCCTTCTGAATTCCCGACCCATAAAAGCTAAGGCAAAATAAATTTTTAAGCCTATAAATTTAGAAGTAATTTGCTATGCAGTGATAGATAACTAACTGATTTACCATCTAATCCAAGTCCCTACTCTGGGATGAATCTTTTGGATTAAATGACTCTAGTGCAAGGTATCTTCCTTCACATTAGCCACAAACCAATAGTTTTGGACAACACGATTTTGCTCCTCATGTTAGATCAAAATTTTCATTTCTCTAACTTTAAACCAATATTCTAGATTAGCATTATATGACTTCTTAAACATGAAAGCTTGCCACGTAGACAAAAGCACTCTGTAAATATCTCCTTGGTCTTTTCTCCTGAAGGAAAACAATACCCTTTTACTTCTGGCCTTGCCTCAAAAGAGAATTTTCAAAATTCTGTGTGTCTTTTTCTGAACATATTCCAATTGGAGAAGTCTTAAAATATAATGTAACGAGTTTGGCACTTTGTCCCATAAATCATCTCACAGAATTTGGTGAAATTGTCTTTTCTATTGCCTCTATTGTACTACACACAATATTTCATTAATGCAACCCAAGATTGTGCTAGTCTGTTTTTTGAACAGCCACATCATACCATTGGCTTATTTTATGGTTGTCATCAAATGGAAATCCCAGACCTCTGCCATCTGTACTGTGGCCAAACAAGCTCACTCCATGCAGCTGACTTTCTGAACCTAAACAGAACTTGAAACTTGTTTCTGCTTAATCTCATTTCAACAGTTTTGGCTCAGTGTGTTGCTGTCAGTTGACTACTTTTATTCTTGAGTCTGTCACTTATAGTTTTAGCCATCTAAGCATCCTCACTTCTAAAGCTCTATCAAAATTATCCATAGAAATACTGAGTCAACAGGGCTAAGAGTACAGTCAGTCAAACTCCAATAGAAAACTACAAAGCCATTTGCCAACACATAGCAGACATATATTTAGACACTAAATATCAACACTTCTATCATTCAATCTACTATTTACGTATGACGTTCTTGCAAAAAATACTGTCACCTGCATTGATGTAATTGAAACAATTGATACGCATTTTATGCATGGAATTTTCTGTTCTCTAGAGGTTCTAACAAAATGAGAAATCATGTGAATTTGGCATGATTTGTCTTGAACAAATGTATGCTAGCTCCTAGAGATTAGCTATATTGTTTTTCAAAGGTTCATAAATCACATGCATGATGATCTATTCTAGAATATTATATTAAGCTGAAAAAGAAAAGACAGTAATCCGATGATAAGTCATCATCACCGTTTTTGAAAGCCAATGCATAATTTTTATAGTTCAGACTTCTATCAGAAATCTTCTCTGATACTTCTTTAAAATTAGCATGTAGTTATCTTATACTATTAGATAATACATATTTATTGAATGAATGAACTAATTAATAAGTGAGTGAAAACATACATGAATCATTCCATTATCCTGCTTTATTTTCTTCATTTCAACATATCACCCTATGGAGGTAATATTTTGTTCACTTTATCTGGAATTCTCTATCTACCCCTTCTCATGAGTATAGACCTTGATCTATCTCAATAATGTATTCACAGTGCCTAAAATATAGTCTAAGGCATACCATACTCACTGCATGGAGACATGTTAAATTAAGGAAAAATATTTAATCCAGCTAGGGCTTAGGTCTCAAACTCTCTCATCACTCAGTAGTTTTTTGCTGCCATATTCATTTTACTTCTTCCAGTTAGAAAAAAAATCTTTTCCTTAATGAAGAAGACTAATTCACAATAGGAGTTCCATTTTCTGTCTGTCATTTGTTAATGTATTTCCAAGAAACACTTAATTTATTCTTATTCTTATGCCAAATATTTTTTCAAAACTAGATGCTTTACTTTAAGTTCCCATGCAAGCAATTTATTTTGGAGGTGACCCGAGGCAGGAAACACTGGGAAGGAAGTTCAGGAACAAGACAGGCAAAAGAAGAATGAAGAGTTTAACTCTTCCATCCAGAACATTCAAGAATGCCTCCTTGAATCTTCAGAATTGAAGTAGTCATTCAGGTAGACCTCAAGAGGTTGGTGGCATGACAAATGTTTCAGTGACTTCACATTCAAGCATTTTCCCCACTTTTCCAAACCAAAGTTATGACTGACTTCTCCTCAGCAGATTGACATACATTAAAGTGAAACATCTGTATACATCTGACTCTTATTTCAAATAGAAAGATTCTCATTGTAACCTTTTACATCTATTATTTTCCCCATTTTGCCATTGACTCATTATTTCTCAAAGAAATTCTTCTAGAATTAGTATGCTAAAATTAGAATATTAATATATGATAAATCTGTATCAAATGTTCTAAAAACTTCATAATCATAAGTAACTATGTCACTATTGTGTAAAATAAGCATCAGACATTTAATGGCATGAAATATAATTACTTTTTTTATTTTAAATGAAGAATAATTTCAAGGTAGTATTATAATATATGCATATTCTAATAAAAGTGTGTGTGTGCATATGTGAGTGTATGTGTGTGTAAACATAATGGTATAGATGGTAGAATTTCGAGTGTTTTTTTCTACTTTTTTATGATACTAAGAAAGTTATTTATTCACTATACACGGAACATGCTCATGTCCCCTATAAAATGTACATGTAAATCACTAAAAAGTATAATTTGGTCAACATTTTCTCAAATACAATACATACTAAACCAGTTGAGATAACAGCTCTTCCTCAAAATAATCTAATTACAGCACCCAGTCTTCTTTATATCTAATGCAAAGTTAAGTACTTATTTGGGGGGTTATCTCCTAGTTTATGTTTGGTGAGGCAGAGTAAGCAATATTTTTTTTTTTTTTTTTTTTTTTGAGACGGAGTCTCGCTCTGTCACCCGGGCTGGAGTGCAGTGGCCGGATCTCAGCTCACTGCAAGCTCCGCCTCCCGGGTTTACGCCATTCTCCTGCCTCAGCCTCCCGAGTAGCTGGGACTACAGGCGCCCACCACCTCGCCCGGCTAGTTTTTTCTGTATTTTTTTAGTAGAGACGGGGTTTCACCATGTTAGCCAGGATGGTCTCGATCTCCTGACCTCGTGATCCACCTGTCTCGGCCTCCCAAAGTGCTGGGATTACAGGCTTGACAGAGTAAACAATTTAACTCTAATATATTGCAGTCACTGCACAATGAACCAGATTATTACAGATTAAAACAAATCATTTTTTCATTATTTATAATAATGGGATCAAAGAAATATGGGATACTTTTAAATGGCAGATAACCACACAATTGCTTATCTTTGATAGTATATTGGGTTCTATAATTATATTAGGATATGAGTGATGAAAACTATTGTTATGAATAATACACCTCAAACAAAACAACCGTGCCACACTGTAATAATTCTCTAGACTGTGCTCAGTAGACATTTACTGATTAAGGGAATTATCTATTTTTCTCAATTATCCAGTACAATGTTTTGCCCACAGTAAGGGCTCAATAAATATTTGCTGGACATAGTGACCAGGAAAGAGGTGAGAAGAGATGGGCCCTCTTAGCTGGATATCAAATATAGTTGGAATTTACCTGGGAAGGAGAGTAGTTAGGAAGATGTAAACTGCATGTGGTATACAAGTAAATAAACGCAGGTGCCAACACAGCAAATGATTAAACAGAAAACACTGGCACCAAAATAAACAAAAGCAAGATTTGCCAATAATGGTGGAAATGGAACTTTTATATTGGACCATTCAATTCATTGGACCCACTCAATTCAGTTTGAGACAGACCAATAGAGGCACTGAAAGACACTATGGCTATCTTCCTTGATATTGAGACATCCTAGTTTCCAAAAATTTATTATGGACCTGTTACCCATGAATCAATATAAACCTATTCATATTGAGGGAAAAGATTCCACAAGTACAAACTTGAATTTCCTTTTATTTGTCCTAAAATGCTTACTTTCAAATTTGAAGGGACTTCAATTATTCCATGTAGTTTTTGATAACATTTTTGTATCTTTTCTGACTAGAGTCAAAATATCCATACAGTATTCATACTGCAGCACCTTCCACCCACCCTTTGGTCACTTGAACCGCCCTTCTTTTGTTCTTTTTCCATTTCAGATCTTTCTTGAAGTGTAGTAAGCAGAACCTACTGGGTATTCCAGCTGCAGTTTGGTCTATCATTGCCGGAATGACTTCTGTTATGCCGTGGTCTTCCAGTCGATCTATTTCTAGATCTAAACTGTTATCAAATGACTGACTTCTTGATCTCCTTCTTTCATAACTTCAGCTTCTAGAACATCTGTATCTGTCATAATCATCATAGTGTGAAGACTGTGCTTCAATCTGCCATCCACAAATCCACTTTCCGTCTAAATTATGTAAAGCGTTTTCAGCATTGCAAACATCCTCAAGTTGAACATAAGCAAATTCTCTTGGACGGCGAGTGCAGAAATCAAGTGGAACATACACATCAACTATAGGACCATAGTGACCAAATTCACTCTGTAAATCTTAAGACCTGGGGTCGCGGCCACATTTCTGATGAGCAGAGATGTGTTGAGGGAACACAAGTAGTGAGACACGGTGACAGCGTGTCTCAGCCAGGTGCACTAATGGGCTCAGCAAACTGACCGCGGCTCTGGCGGCCAAGCGTCAGACACACACAGTCCAGAAGGCTCTGCCACAGCCATCCACCTCTTTTCATGAGACTTCACTCCCCACTCCTACCTCCACGCAAAGCCCATTTTTTTCTACTTTTAATTATCTGTATGTCTGATTTTTTTTCTAAAATAAAATCAAATTATTTTGTAATAAGCAAAAAATATTGGCAATTGGTATAAGCAAATGTCCGAAACAAGAAAGCCGATCAAGTAAAAGATGTTATTCATAGAAGCCTATTGGCAGCAAAATCCTTACTTTATCAAAGAACATGCCACTTACTACTAATTACATTAGCAATACATTCTTACCATTTTTCTTATTAAAATAACATTAGAGGATCGTAAACTCGTGTCCAGAATTGGTTCCTTCTGGTGGGTTCTTGGTCTTGTTGACTTCAAGAATGAAGGTGCAGACCCTCGCGGTGAATGCTACAGTTTTTAAAGATGGGGTGTCCAGAGTTTGTTCCTTCAGATGTTCAGATGTATCTGGAGTTTCCTCCTTCCAGTGGGTTTGTGGTCTCACTTGACTTCAGGAGTGAAGCCACAGACCTTTGCAGTGAGTGTTACAGCTCTTAAAGGTGGCGTGTGGGGAATCGTTTGTTCCTTCTGATGGGTTTGTGGTCTCACTGACTTCAGGAGTCAAGTTGCAGATCTTTGCAGTGAGTGTTACAGCTCATAAAGGTAGTGCAGACCCAAAGAGTGAGCAGCAGCAAGATTTATTGTGAAGAGCAAAAGAACAAAGCTTTCACAGAGTGGAAGGGTACCCAAGTGGGTTGCTGCTGCTGGCTGGAGTGGCCAGCTTTTATTCCCTTATTTGGCCCCGCCCACATCCTGCTGATTGGTCCATTTTACAGAGCACTGATTGGTCCATTTTACAGAGCTTTGATTGGTCCATTTTAACAGCGTGTCGATTGGTGCATTTATAAACCTTTAGTTAGACACAGAGCACTGATTGGTGTGCTTACAATCCTTTAGCTAGACAGAAAAGTTCTCCAAGTCCCCACTCAACCCAGGAAGTCCAGCTGGCTTCCTCTCAATCCCCCGCTTTAAACAGGACACCCCAACTGCTGTTGGGAATTGGGCGATGACTTCTTTAGCTACTTGCTGCTGGAAAGGAGCGAAGAAGGGGCCCTGTAATTGTAGTGTCCTCCAGAGGAGAACTCTTTAGGTCAGTGAAAGGGCCAGGCAGATTGGTCCAGGGGTCCTTAGTAGAAGTTGTTAGTTGAGCTCATTGGGGTAAGACCATCTGTAGCTTGATGGCCTCGATCCTAGAGGAAACAAATTTGACAAGGAGGTTAAAAATACAGGGCCAGAAGGCAAGCAATAGCAAGATGGCTGCCATGGGACCTAGAAAGGAGAGAAGCCATGTTGCCCAACTCCAGAGGTTGGTATAAGAGTTTGAAAGGTGTTATCTGATTTCAGAAGCCTTTTCCTGTAAATGCAGGGCAGCATCTTGTACTATCCCTGACTGGTTAGTGTAAAAACAACACTCTTCCCCTGTGAAGGTGCAGAGTCCTCCTTTCTCAGCAGTGAGGAGGTCTAGGCATCGGTGGTTTTGGAGAGTCACTGTTTCCAAAGAGTCTATTTGGGATTGCAGAGTAAGGATAGATATCATTATTTCTTGTAAACTGTCTGAGAAATCCTTTGAGAGTGTGTGGTAGTAGGATAATGAAGTAGATAAACTGGCTATTTCGGTTCCTGTAGTAGTAACCATTCCTAACCCTGTAAGTAGGGGTATTAGTCGCATGGCTCTGCACTGACAGACTTGAACTTTGAGGGGTACTGATAGGGCCTGATTTCCTGGGGCAGTGTTAATGTTGGAACTTAGAAAGACTAAGATGCAGGTACCTGTCCAGTTAGTGGGGAGGCAGATATAGGTCGATGTTCCACATAAGAATATGCCTTGACTGGTAGACAGAATTGGTTGTGTATATTAAAAAGGTGTGTGAGTTTGTTGTTTTCATTTTCCCCTACTCCTAGAGTACTTGCCAAGGTAGCTCCGGTGAGCAGCTGGAAAGGGGTATTGGGAGCAAACTGAATGGCTCCTTATGTTCTATTTTCCCACTGGAGAAAAAAATCATTTTGTGTCTACTAGGCACCATTCGAGAGAGTGATTGAAAGAGGCGATGAGAAGGCATTAACTAGTGGTGGGGGCACTGCTGCAGGGAGTCCAGGGGTGAATGGTCATACAGGGAGAATGTTTGTCATTACAAAACCTGGACTGTTTGTTAAGTAGGGAGGAGGTGATAATTTTGGGGGGCCCTGAGAAGCAGACAAACCATCTGAATGGAGCTGTTTGGGTGACTCAGAAGTTACTATGATCAGTTGGGGCTTGAAGCTATAGGGTGTAATTACACTGATAGGGTAGCAGGTGCCCCAGGGGCAGGCCTGATAACAGGTTGCGTTGGATGCATAAAGGGGCTTGGAAAGTTAAGATGGTATTCGTAGTTACAGGGCCGTGTATGGGCTTTTCATTGCTTGTGTAATAGGTGAGGTTGGAAATGTAAGAACGTAAAAGTTGGATTGCACATCCTGTTAGGGTATTCTTGGTCCTATCAGCGATGGGGAAGTCAGCTAATGATTGCATATTTAGAAGTCAGAAAGAGTCTTTTCCTTCATAACGAGGGTGGTAGGTTAATTTGGTAAAGACCCAATTTTTTGCTGGAATGGGAGTGGCAACATAAGCAGAGGTTGATAGAAAGATACAAAGCCAACAGTCATTTGCCAGAGAAGGAGTGGACTGGTTTAACAGAGAGTGGGTTAAGTTGAGAGTCTTGTAGAGGTAATTAGGAGCTAGTGGAAGGGGAGGGATGATTGTATGAGGTATCCAAGGAAACAGGAGGAATAGATAGGCAAAGAGTAAATAGGAAGGTAAAGAGGGTGCTCTGGAAGACGAGATCATTTTATTCAGGCTGAGTTAAAGGTAGGAGTAAATTGTGGTAAGAAGGAAAGAAGATAGAAAGAAGGCTGATGTGATTAGGATTTTTGTCCTGGCAGGAGCTACAGTATATAGTCCTATTGCAAAGAGTATGGTTAGAATGCTGCTCAATAATATGATGAAATAGTAAAAAGATTCCATTAAAGGGGCAAAGAGAGGTGTTAAAGATAAAGATTATGTAGGTTTTCCCTTATCTTTTTTAAGGAGGAAGGGGTTTGTCTTCAGTATCAGTGGTAGGAGCCTTTTTAGTCTGGGATGTTTCCTTCCGAAATAGGAGATGCAAGTCCTCCAGTGGTTCGCAGGTGTATCGAGGCTGGTATGGCTGATCTTGGGACTCCTGAATTGATGGTCCCACAGGTTCCTCAGGGGGTGTCCAAAATTTAACTCAGGTGTGGTGAATCCAGGATTCCACTCCTGCCACCTTAACTGCAGTGGGGATAGAGAGGATTACCGAGTATGGTACTTCCCACAAAGAGTCCATAGATGGGGAGGTAGAGGGGAGAGATTTGACCAACACTAGATCTCCTGGTTGAAACAACTCTGTTCCCTTTTCTCTGTGATATTCTTCAGGTAGGTTTTTAAGGTTTTGTTGATATTTTGCCAAAGAAGTTATATCTTTGACCAAGTTGGCCATTTCCTGATCAAGTAGGAGGTCATTTGTGAGAAAATATCGTCCATACAGCATTTCATATGGGCTTGGACTGAGCCCCATGTGGGGCTCCTTAAGTGCCTCTTGAGTGTTTCATTTGCCTTCTCTATCTTGCCTGAGGATTGTGGCTTCCAGGTGCAATGAAGGTGATATTTTATCCCTAGCACCCTGGAAATTCCCTGAGTTATCGTGGCTGTAAAAGCCGGACCATTGTTGCTCTGTAAGCTTTGGGGAAGCCCAAATCTAGGAATAATTTCATGAATTAGGACTTTAATCACTTCCTGAGCCTTCTGTGTCTTGCAGGGAAAAGTTGCTACCCAATTTGTAAAGGTATCAACACAGACCAACAAGTATTGAAATCCCTTTGACTTAGGCATGTGGGTGAAGTCTAACTGCCAGTCCTCTCCAGAATAGTGACCTAGTCTTTGTTCCCCCAACGGGGCCTTATGATGGACCAAGGGATTATTCCTGTGGCACACATCACAGGCTTCGACTACCTGTCAGATGGTCCGGAGGCTATTTGGCCCTGTAAATAGGGATTTGGCCATTTGATGAGTGTTTTCAATACCCATATGAAAAGCTTGGTGGGGGGTTTTAAGTATTTTCCACTGGCTGGCTCTGGGTATAAGTGCCTTTCCTTCTTCTGTCATTAACCACCCCGAGGGGAGAAAACAACTCCCCATGAAAGTCCCCATTCTGTTTCAGTTGGGGAATACTGAGGCTTAATCTCTTGGAGGGGGTTGTTCCATACCGAGAGTCCTTCCTTCCATAGGTATTTCTAATAGGAGATTCTGCCTAGCAGCAATTTTGGCCTCAGCATCTGCCTGACGGTTTCCTTCTGCCTTTTCTCCTTCACCTTTCTGATGGCTTTGGCAGTGTAACACTGCCACCTCCTTGGGTTTTTGCGCTGCGTGCAGTAACTCCATAATTTCCTTGTGGTATTTAATGGGAGTTCCTTCAGAGGTTAGGAACTCCCTTCCTTTCCATATTACAGCATGGGCATGTAGGATTAGGTAAGCATACTTGTTATCTGTAACATTTATTCTTTTTCCCTCTCCCAGTTCTAAGGCTCAGGTAAGTTAGCTAGTTATGCTAACTGGACACTGGTCCCTGGGGGAAGAGGCTTACTTTCAAGTACAGTTACATCACTAACTATGACATAACCTGCCCGTTGTATCCCATTCTCCACAAATGAACTTCCATTGGTATATAGCTTAACGTCAGGATTAGCTAAGGGGACTTCTAAGAAATCATCTCGGGCAGCATAAGTCTGGACTATAATCTGTTGGTAGTCATGCTCAATTGGTTCCCCATCCTCTGGGAGAAAAGTGGCAGGGTTGACGGCCACACACGTACATATTTGAAGCACTGGTCCCTCAAGGAATAGCGCCTGGTATCTAGGTAGGCAGCTGTCTGATAGTCATAAACTTCCTTTGGCCCCTAGTATGCCATTTACATCATGAGTAGTCCAGACAGTGAAATGCTTTCCCTGTATTATTTTGATAGCCTCTGACACTAAGACGGCCACTGCCGCAACTATCCGTAAACAGTGAGGCCAGCCTTTTGCTAGTACATCAATTTCCTTACTTAGGTATGCTACTATTTGTGGGGTTGTCCCACAAATCTGAGTAAGGACTTCAAGAGCTATCCCTGCTCCCACTGTGACATATAAAGAGAACTTTTGTCCTGTGGGAAGGCTTAAAGCTGGAGCTTGTACTAGGGCCTGCTTTAAGGTTTTGAAGGCTGTTTCTGCCCCCTGGTTCCTATTCTACTAGATGAGCATCTGCCCTCTGGGTCTCCTTGATTAGAGTACACAGGGGCCTGGCCATCTCGCTGTATCCAGGCATCCATAGTTGGCAAAAGCTGGTGATTCCAAGGAACCCCCACAACTGTTTTAATGTCTTAGGGTGAGGAAAAGCCAGTATAGGCTGTATTCATTCCTTGCTGAGGGCCCTGGTCCCTCTGGCTAAGATTAGGCCTAGATATTTGACCTGCTCTAGGCAAAGCTGGGCCTTCGACCTAGACACCTTGTACCTTTGATGAGCTAGAAAGTTCAAGAGATCTAGAGTAACCTGCTGGCATGAGGCTTCTGAACTGGTAGCCAAAAGTAAATCATCCACATGCTGAAGGACCAGAGTGCCTGGACTTGAGAAGTGACCTAGATTTCGGACCAGTGCCTGACCAAACAGATGAGGGCTATCCCTAAACCCTTGGGGCAAGACCTTCCATGTAGGTTGGGACATGTGGTCTGTGGGATCCTCAAAGGCAAAGAGAAACTGGGAGTCAGAGTGCAGGGGAATACAGAAAAAGGCATCCTTGAGGTCCAGAACCGTGAACGAGTCTGCTTCCTCTAGTATTTGAGAGAGCAGGATATACGGGTTGGGTACAACTGGATACAGAGGAATTACTGCCTCATTGATGAGTCTAAGATCTTGCACTAGTCTCCACTGACCATTTGGATTTTGTACTCCTAGAATTGGGGTGTTGCAGGGACTGCTGTATTTCCTTACTAAGCCTTGAGCTTTTAAATGTTTAACAATATCCTGTAATCCTTTAGGAGCTTCAGGCCTTAAGGGATATTGCTTTTGATAAGGAAAAGTGGTGGGATTTTTTAGCCTGATTTGGACTGGGAGGGCATTTTTCGCCCTTCCAAATTGTCCTTCCAATGCCCAGACTTCAAGGTTTATTCCCTCCTCAAGTAGGGAACAACAAATGGGTAACTTGTTCCCCATATTCATGTAGATAATAGCTCCAGCCTTGGTTAATACATCCCTCCCTAATAAGGGTGTGGGACTTTCAGGTATAACAAGAAAGGCATGTGAAAGAGCAAAGTCTCCCAATTACAACTGAAGAGGTGGCTGAAATATTTGGTTACAGGCTGTCCCAGGATTCCTCAGATGGTAATAGACCTTCAGGACAGTCGTCCAGGACAGGAGATTAACACTGAGAAGGCCACACCAGTGTCCAGGAGGAAGTCAATTTCCTGGCCCTCAATGGTTAAACGTACCCAGGGCTCAGTGAGGGTGATGACATGAGCTGGCACTTGCCCCAGGCACCCTCAGTCCTGTTGTTGGATCATCTGGTTGGGGGCTTCAGGCCCAGAGAACCATTGCACTCTGGAGCAGTGCACCTTCCAGTGATTGCCTCGGCATAGTGGACATGGACAAGGGGTGGCTTGTTTCTTGTTGGACAATTTGATAATGATCCCTATCGGGTGACTGGCCTGCTCCATTTTCTGTCCTCTCTGAACCACCAAGGTTTGTTTGTCTGAGGGCCATGACTGAGGCTGCAGCCTTTCTCTGATCTTGCTTTTCCTTTTGGGCCTGTTCCTCTTGGTCCCTATTATAGAATACCAAGGTTGACAGGCTTAATAATGCCTCCAGATTTTGTTCAGGGCCCAGGCCTCACTTTTGGAGCTTTCTCCTGATATCTGTGGCTGATTGCATAATAAACTTATCTTTTAGGATCAATTGACCCTCAAGTGAGTCAGGTAACAGGGCAGTGTATTTTCTTAAGGCCTCCCGTAGCCGCTTGAGGAAGACAAAAGAATTCTCTTCCTTTCCCTGAGTTATGCTAGACATCATTGAATAATTCATGGGCTTTTTCTTAATTCTCCTTAGTCCTTCTAGGACACAGGTCAACAGATGTTTGCGACTCCAGTCCCCATGATCTGAGTCAAGGTCCCAGTGGGGATCCATACTGGAGATGGCTTGCTGACTGGTAGGGAATGTGTCCCTTTCCTCGGCTGTCATTCTATCATTTACTTGACTAAGATACCAGGTATCTCCAAACTCTCGGGCTGCAGCTAAAGCTGCATTCTTTTCATTAAAGACCAGGGTTTGATCTAACAATAGCATGACATCTCTCCAAGTGAGATCAAAGATTTGCCCTAGACCCTGTAGGACATCTATGTACCTATCAGGATCATCTGAAAACTCCCCCAGGTCTGCCTTGTTCTGCTTTAAATCAGAGAGGGAGAAAGGGACATGTATGCGGTTTGGATCAAATTCCCCTCCCCCTACAGCTTGAAGGGCACATAACCGATAGCCTGGGGAGTTTTGTGGTCCTTTGGAGATTTCTTTGCTTGTTTCCTTCTGGGCGGGGAAGATTAGAGGAGGCTTATCATTAATAGGAAGGGGAGCTATAGGGAGGCTAGGATATGGGGGTAAGCTGAGAGGTCCTCCGTGTGGGATGTAAATTGTAAGTTTTGCATAGTTGTGGATTCTCCTTCAGTGAAAAGAAAGCTTGGACATAAGGTATTTCACTCCATTTGCCTTCCCTCTTACGGAAAAGGTCAAGCTGCGGGACAGTATTGTAATTTATATTTCCCTCAGGTGGCCATTTTTCCCCATCAGAGAGAGAATACTGGGGCCAGGCCATAGTGCAGAAAAAAATGAGCCACCTCTTTTTCAGGGTTTGTCAATCAAATTGGTCCCAATGGCTTAGGATGCATTTCAAGGGTGAGCCTGTTGATGCCTGAGTGTTTCCCATCTGAAAGACAAAACTGCCTGAGGTTTTGGTTTGTTTCTCCCCATGCCCAAGAACCCACGAGGGTCCCTGGACCCTGCTGATCAGAATAATTGCACTCACCAACGCAGCAGCAGAAACACCTCTTGCCCAAGAACCCGCAATGGTCCCTGGACCCTGCTGATTGGAATAGTTGCGCTCACCAACGCAGCAGCACAAACACTAGTTTTCCTCCTAGACCACAAGGAGGACTGAGGAATGTCGGATTTAGTGGCCCTTACCAATGCATTCTCGAAAACCTGCACCCTTGCCTGTCCTCCTAGACCACAAACAGAACCAAGAAAAATCCGATTTAGTGGCCCTTATCGATGCATTCTCAAAAACCTGTTAGAGTCCTAAGCATTCTTCTGTTAGTATTGGGACTTTACTCATGTCCTATAAAGATGTTATGCTCCAAAACTGAAGTGGAGGGCCATATCCTGAGGGAGGGAAGCGATCTCCAGAGTTGGAAGAGTGATGCCTTTTGTGCTCACTTATATGAATAGGAAGGAAACAATTTCTAAGCTCCCCGTATCCTAGCTTCAGGAATAGCTTTTGTTAGGTCTGCTTGTCTGAGGAGGGATCCTAAAATTCCAGATAGTCCCCACTAAGACGGGGCTTTTGGCAAAAATTATGTGTTTCTGATTTGTGAGCCTGGGTGCCTAAAGAAGGGAATCGAGTCCTGAAGTTTATACTAGAAATCATTCTTACAGGAGAAACTAGAAAAGCACCAGAGACAAGGAGTGGTTTTTAGAAGCGGGACTAAACTCGGAGAAGAGAGGCGAGAAGAAGTTTGTCTGACAGGCATCAGGACCCAGGAGGCAAGGGTCAGGATAGATAGGATAGATGGGCAAGTCTTGCTTGGGCGACATGACTCTGAGAGTTCCGCTAATTGTTGCAGGGTCAACCAACTTGTTGTCGGGACTCCAGAGCTGAATGGCTTTCCTCTCTGTCAACCCTCGGCTCAGCCCAGAAGTACAAGAAAAGCAGAAGCTGGTTCCAGGCAAACCAACGCTCCCAACTCTGAAGAATCGGGGGTTGTTACAGAGCCGTTTCCCAGAAAACCTGACACCCATGTCTTTAGTCCAGTGGCCGTGCTAGTTGTTTTTAGCTGGCCGACAGGTACCCAGTATTTTGCCCTTGAATTCTAAGGAAAAGTAGGACAGAATAGCAAGTGAAAGGGGTCTGATGGTGCTTACCGCTTAGCGATAGTTAATAGTCCCTTCATGGTTGGCAAAATGTGTCCAGAATTGGTTCCCGGTGGTTTCTTGGTCTCGCTGACTTCAAGAATGAAGCCGCAGACTCTCACGGTGAGTGTCACAGTTGTTAAAGACAGTGTGTCCAGAGTTTGTTCCTTCAGATGTTCAGATGTGTCTGGAGATTATTCCTTCTGGTGGGTTTGTGGTCTCGCTTGACATCAGGAGTGAAGACGCAGACCTTCGCAGTGAGTGTTACAGCTCTTGAAGGTGGCACGTCTGGAGTAATTTGCTCCTCCCAGTGGGTTCATGGTCTCGCTGACTTCAGGAGTGAAGCTGCAGACCTTCACAGTGAGTGTTTCAGCTCATAAAGGTAATGCGGACCCAAAGAGCTAGCAGCAACAAGATTTATTATGAAGAGTGAAAGAACAAAGCTTCCACAGTGTGGAAGGGGACCCAAGCGGGTTGCAGCTGCTGGCTGGAGTGGCCAGCTTTTTTTCCCTTATTTGGCCCTGCCCACGTCCTGCTGATTGGTCCATTTTACAGAGTGCTGACAGGTCCATTTTACAGAGTGCTGATTGGTCCGTTTTTGCAGAGTGCTGATTGGCATGTTTACAAACCTTTAGCTAGACACAGAGTGCTGATTGGTGCGTTTACAATCCTTTAGCTAGACAGAAATGTTCTCCAAGTCCCCACTCGACCCAAGAAGTCCAGCTGGCTTCACCTCTCAAACTAGCACTATTTCATGTCCATTTTAAGTAAAATTTAGGTTGCAATATTTAGTTTATCCCCAATTTTTCATAGATGTTCTACATCTCTAGAATAAGGTAGAGAACAAAAAAGGTGTCAGGAATTTGTATTACCTTATTTCTGTACCCTAATTTTGAGCATTTGTGCTGATTAAATACAAAAATATTACAGATTAAGTAAACCTAATAAATTCACTTGATTCAAAAATAATAATTGATTTTAATAGTTATCAGTGTTTTTATTATCATTATCATCCCACCATCATAAGTAAGTGACAATAAAATATTAGAAATTATAAACAGATTATGTAGGTGGTAGATTATGTAGAAATCTTCCTGAGCATATCTTATAGTAGTATCTAGTCAATTTTTATAAAATGAGCAAAAGAAATAAGATGCAAGCCAGCAAGGAAAAAACTTTTGAAAAGCACCTCATCAAGTACCTGCCACAGAGATAATTGTGCTTTGACAATATCTTAAAGTTCCTCTCAAATTCTAGTACAAAAGTTTTTGTTGTTACAGAGCCTGAATTCAGTTACGTCTTGGATATACACAATACTTTGTGATCTGTTTCTTTGTTTTTATCATTCATCACTCCAAATGACACATATTTGGGGGTAAAATAGAAAGAATTTTAATTCACTATTCCACAGATAAATTGTTCCCCTTACTGAGTTTTCCACTTCTCAGTTCATAACTTTACAAACTAGAGCAGAATATTTTTGTTATCTCTATATTCATCCCCAAAAATGTACAGAATTTTGCTATCAATATAGTAGCTGTAGTTTCAAATTAAATAAAATTAAAATTTCAGTCTAGCAATTGCACTAGCCAGATTTCCAGTGCTCAATAGCCAACTATAGCTAGTGGCTATCATAATTGGGGGAACATTTTTATAATTCAGCGAGTTCTATTGGATAGTGCTGAATCATATATCAAATGCTGTCCAGTTACTTGTTAAAACCTAATTTAAAGCTAAGATTTTAATAACAGTGTAGTTTTGCCATAACCTTTAATATTTGGCTTACAAGGTAGCTGATGTAATTTAAGGTAGAATTAAATGCAACTTGTTGCTAAAATATTCCACTCTGTTGCCACACTCTAGAAGTTATCTACAAATATACTCACAAACAGGCTGCTTTACTGGGTAACCAGGGTTTTGAATTAGCCATGCCGCATTATTTATTGCTGTGTAAGGAATCATTCCAAAATTTAATAGTATGAAAAGGCAATAGTCATTAATTATCTCCTATGAGCTCTATAGGCCAAGAATTCAGAAGCATCTAAATTGAGCAGTTCTGGCTCAGAATCTCTCATGAGGTTGCAGTCAGATGCCAGCTGGGGTTTAGCCATCTGAAGACTCAGTGGTGCTGGATGATCCATTTCTAAGGTAGCTCTCACAAATGGCAAATTGTTTTCTCTCCATGGGACTTCTTGAGTGTTTTCACAACATGGCTAGCTTCTGGAAGAGCTAGCAATCCCAAATTTAAAGCAAAAGCTGTTGTACCTTCTATGACCTAGCTTTGGATGTCTTATACCATCACTTCTACCATATTCTATCGGTCACAAAGGTCAGCCCCAAGTGATTCATTGTGGCGAGAAGCACACAAGGACATGAGTATCAGGGCACAATTGTCAATGGAGGCCATCTTGGAGGCCAACTACTACCCTACACTCAGCCCACAGTGTTTCTTGCTAGAGTATAGGGGTTAAGCACAAAAAGTGAAAAACATTACCAAGGAATTTAGTCACACTGTCTTCTGTCTGAACATAGATTTGTCTAGTGATTCCCCAAAGGAATGTTTCATTCACCCTTTGAGCTTTCCTCAAATGATCAAGATACCGGAACACTTCCTACTCACCAGCCTTCCCCACAAGAAACACATATACCACCTAAGGGCAGGAAACTTTACAAAATCGGACCATTAATTGTTTTGACCTTAGCTGCAAAATGGAATGTCTCGGAGGTCTTTTTTAAAAAATTACTGATACCTAGGTTTCACCAGAGATTATAATATAATTTGTCTGCATGCAACCCAAGAATTAGAAATCTGAAAAAGCTCCCCAGGTGATTCCAATGTTCAGTGACAATTGAGAACCACCAATTAGAGGAAGACCCTTCTGAATGTTCTCTTCTGTGACTCCTCTCCTTCTTTAAGAGCTTCATCATACTTCGCAACCCTTAGTTTCCAAATTCTGGCCCTTGTTTTTCAACACAATCCCTGCGGAAACTCTTGACTTCCCACAAAAGTTGGAGAATATCTTTGTCCCTTTCAGCATCTAGTTACCTCCATTAACCCAAGATGCAACTCATCCTTACAGAATCCCAAGGGGCAAAAGCTTGTTCTAGTTTTAAGACCAGAGAAGAAAGCAGAATGTTTGAATCCACTTCAGGCCTTGAATGCAGGATGCTGCAAATAATTTTCTCACTATTTACCTAAGAAATAACCACACCTTGTCAGAGGTAAAATTAATATTTACCTGAAACAACACAGTTCTAGCTAACATAAGAAAACAAGTTCATCCTGTTAACGAGACCTTAACCCTGCTCCTTGTGAAATAATAAATAAATCACTTCAAGATGATGATGTTAAGGCACATCTGATCCTTTCAAGACCTGGCTTGTTTTGCAAGAGAAACAACAGTAGTAGAAGAAGACTTCTATTTTGGTCATCTGGACTAGCGCTAGCAGTTCTATCTATGTGGTTTCAAACCTTCATAATCTGCTCTTATAAACAGAAGAGAGGTGTCTCACTTTATTACACCATCTCATCAAGCAGAGACACTCCATATGTCTATCTTCATAGGTATTTATGGAAAAAAAATGTCTAGCTACCAGCAATTCTCACAATTTTAGCTTGCGTATGAATTACCTGGGATCTTGTGAAAATGCAAATTCTGAGTCACGAGTGGAACCGAATTCTGCATTTTTAACAAGCTCCAGGAGACATCACGTTGCCAGTTCACAGACCACACTCAAGTATCAAGGATCTAGATATTATAGATAAATAAGAATAATGACTACAAAACACTTTTCATCTCTTCCCTTTGATCTCATGCTTGTCCACAGAATTAAAATGGTTTTATCTCACTCTTTCTCCCACTTTTTTATTCACAAAATCTATAATATTTAGAGAATTCTATTACTCTTACACTTTTCATTTCATCTTTTTTTTTATTATGGCAAAACGTCTTCTGAACTTCTTTGTGTTGTAAGAGTACAGATGAATTTGTGAAAGAAAGACTGATAGGAAACAAATCCAAGATCCCACAAAAAGGAACTAAATCTTTTTTACCAACCAGACTAAATATTTCACAAATATGTGTTCTTCTAGAATTGCTATCACAAAACATACAGAACATAATACTTACAAAATGACTCATGCCTGGGAATATTATGGTTACATGTTAGTCGGTAGTGTACTGGTTGTATTGCTTTGTTTTATTTTAGTAGCCAACCTATTATTCAGGTCTTTAGGACATAGGAAAAAAAAAATGCCATTAGAAACATAGTACCTCTTAGCTTTGGGGCGAGGAATCTATATGTAGTCTAATTAGCTATAAGAGATAGAAATTATATTCATTGTTCTAATATTTCTTTGAAGCATCCTTTGTCATTACGATCCTTGGCCATTCCAGTGTATTATCTTCAATGATAAAACCAACTAAAGTATCTTCTTGACCTTCTTTGTACCAGTTCAAGAAATTACTGAAATGTTTTCAATAGTAAATTATTGAGTTAATCACAAGACAGTGAATAAAATTTATACCTTTCTTTTGTCTTTTATAATTATAAAGAAAAAGTCGGCCGGGCGCAGTGGCTCAAGCCTGTAATCCCAGCACTTTGGGAGGCCGAGGTGGGCGGATCACGAGGTCAGGAGATCGAGACCATCCTGGCGAACACGGTGAAACCCCGTCTCTACTAAAAAAATACAAAAAACTAGCCGAACGTGGTGGCGGGCGCCTGTAGTCCCAGCTACTCCGGAGGCTGAAGCAGGAGAATGGCGTAAACCCGGGAGGTGGCGCTTGCAGTGAGCTGAGATCTGGCCACTGCACTCCAGCCTGGGTGGAAGAGCGAGACTCCATCTCAAAAAAAAAAGAAAAGAAAAGAAAAGAAAAAGAAAAAGTCTACTGAAAGAAAGAGCAGAACAAAAAGTTGAAAACAACTGAGAAGACACAAAATGTATCTTCGTAATCTTGGCTACTTACTACAACCAGGTTAAGCTTTTTAAAAATCCACTTTTATTCCAAACTTATTTTAAGTATAAAAAGGCACCGAGCAAACATAACTCAGTATTTAACAAATTATATCATTCTTAGCACTGTTAGGTTAAAGTCACTCCAAAGCATTTCCAATTAAAGTTTCTATAATTGATTCATATTTGAGCACATAGAGAAAACTTTACCCCCAAATTGCTCTAAAAGTAGTTCGGTACACAATGTATCACCCTGGAGGAAAAAAAAAAAAGTGACTGTTTCTTTTGCCTCCATGGTATCAGTCAGTCTAATCCTACAATATTTCCAAACCTCACCCATCCCAGAATAAATAAATGTATGAGATGACATTGCAAATTGGATGCCCAATGTTCACAAAAGCTGACTCTTTCATAAGAGTCACCCTTACCACAGTCTTTACCTTGGAAATTACATCTGAAGTGGCTGGATCAATCCGTTCAAGCAGCATATGTTGAAATTTTAGTCTAACTCCATGGTAACTATAGCAATGTTTATTTCATTACGAACTACAATAATCAACATAAAGAACTTTGGACATAAATATTTGGTAACAATAGTGAAATTTCCTAAATCTGGTGACTATTGTTCTGTTGGCTCCCGGAAGGCCATGAAGAAACACAAAGAACAAGTAATGACATCCCCAGTTAGACTCCAGAATTGAAAAATGACTTAATAGGATTCTTCCCATTTGCCTAGAAGTTAGAAGATGTGAACTCTTGTCCCACTTTCTCACTGACCATTCTTTTGAATTTGAGCAACACAATCAACATAAATGAGCCTTAGTAAATGTATTTATGAAATAACAAATGGTTAGTTTCAATATATCTGAAGTCCTCTACATCAAGAAAAATATAAATTGTTTAATTGCATTTTTTTTTTTTTTTTTTTGAGACGGAGTCTTGCTCCATCATCCAGGCTGGAGTGCAGTGGTGCGATCTTGGCTCACCGCAAGCTCCGCCGCCCAGGTTCACACCATTCTCCTGCCTCAGTCTCCTGAGTAGCTGGGACTACAGGTGCCCACCACCACTCCTGGCTAATTTTTTGTATTTTGTTAGTAGAGACAGGGTTTCACCATGTTAGCCAGGATGGTCTCGATCTCCTGACCTCGTGATCCACCTGCCTCCGCCTCCCAAAGTGCTGGGATTACAGGTGTGAGCCACCGCACCCAGCCGTTTAATTGTATTTTTAAAGCAAAATTATATTGTGTTCCTTACCCATTTCGCCTTCTCCAATGATCTCATTCTTGATCTGAAGTTTTTGGAAAATTTCAACCACTAACTCTGAATTATTAATTATACTCCTGGCCTTTTCCAGACAAGGGAATATACAATAGCCTACAAATGTGGTAAACAAATTATTAGTCAACAAATATTTACTGAGAAACTACTAGAGACAAAGTACTATATAAAACTGATTAGTATTAGAGCCTCACTGGAACCAACTATGGGGCATAACTGGTAATATTATTAAACAGTGAAGCTCCCAGGTAATGGATTAGAATAGAGATATACACCTTAAAGAGGCAGGAGAATCTCCATCTAAGCCTGGATAGTACCCAGAGGGGCAGTGTTAGCATACTTGAGAAAGAAATGCATTTGACAGCAACAGCATTGGTTAGCCTTGGAAGCGCAGAGATATAACCTTGAGAACCTGTCTCTAGCACAATTTAGATCCACTAGTACCCCTTTTGAAGAGTCCTCAAGGATAAAAGAGCTATAACTATCGGGATAACTTGTAACTAGAATTTAGTTCTTCCAACTAATTCCACTTTCATGGTATCCATGCCCACTAAACTACCCTCTGATTCTAATTTGACATCCCACATATCTGTCACTGTTAAGCATGGAAAATATGATCCCCCTAGAATAAAAATAATAGATTTTTCTGACTGGGATTAGCAGTCCTTGGTGCACTGATAAATCTGTATTCTGAGCTTCTTGAAATGTTGGCAGGAAGAAGGGACTGTCTATAATGAACTCCTTATAATAATGCCAGACTTTTCCAAGAAAATCAGAAAGCCCAGAAAACTGGGCTTCTTTCCCCTCAAACTTCAACACATTTATTTATTCTTTATCTCTGTTCGCTCTTATTTCTTCTTCTTCTTCTTGTCCTCTTCCATCTCCTTCAATTTGCCCCAACAAAGATAATGAACTGACGTGGGCTTGGGTTTTAAAAATATTTGGGATTAGATAGATGTTCGAAGAAGGCATTTCAAAGAGAGGGGCAATTAAATTGGGTTGGTGGATTAAGTAGACCAGTCCCAGCCAGTTTAAGGAGTGATGCTAAGTGAGGTGAGACTAGAAACTTAAGCCGTGTCCAGATCATAAAGATTTCCAAATGGCATTAAGGAATCTGGCCCCAGGCAGTTGACTATGAGAGTTCTTAGGATTTCTTGAAAAATAATGACATAGACAAAAGTTGAATTTTAGGAAGATTGTGTATATTAAAGACAACCATACATGAAGGAGTATGTGTGTAGTATTAACTATAAACTATACTTAACACAAAAGTACATAGGTCAGTACTTTGAACTTCAATCAAGGAGATTACACATTCCTCTTTAGTGAATGGAGGTAAGGAACTTGTAGAAAATGACTAATGTTTACTCACAAGGAGACAACTTTAAGGAGCTGGAGAGATGTGGGTATGTCCATGAGTAATGGAAGGAGGAAAGAAAAGAATAGAGATTTCTCTAATTCATCCAGTACCTTTCCTCAGGGGTAGAGTTTGGCTTTCAAATGACCAGCAAGTCAACGTTGGCAGCAACTCAGCCACCAGAGCAATATCCAGGAAGCCACTGGAATCACAGAGGATTTTGAAACACATGTGTCTGGATTTCAGTGTTATTCCTGAATAAATTTGTAGTCTTCCCTCAACACCTTCTATGAGAAATGGAAACTCTGGAGACACAAGGCAAGGAGGGACAACTGGACACACCAGCTGAATCACAACATCTGGTGAAGACTTCTCGGCTATCACAGAATGTGAGAGATGGCTAATACTCAGACCAGCTCCTAAGAGTAACTTTTCTACAGGAGGGTGAAACGACCTCAGGATTTCAGCTCAGGAGAAATATATCTGTAAGAGTATGGAGTTGTGTGTAAGCATATGCGTACGGTTTTCAAAGCAGAGGACAAACAAAAAATCACATAGCATCCTGGTCTGATGGGTTTCCCTGACTTGGATGTTTCAGTGATGCAGTTTGGCCCTAGAGCCTTCATCTGAGCTAAGGTTCCCTCCCTCCCTCCCTTTTTGCTTCAGCTCAGTGTTTTGCTTGAATCTGAGTCATAAGCTCCTTAAGCTGACAGGAAGCGGATAGTTGGGCTGGCAGCTTGCTCTCCCCCAAGCAGAGGGAGTGTCTTGGCTGACACCTAAGCAACCTTTTCCATCCCCAGACTCTGTAACAGAACCAATGAGCATTAGAAGAATGGAAGGCTGGGCTATACTCACAGAGTAGAAGAGAAAAACCATCCTATAGAAATCCAATAGCTCAAGCTATGGTTTTAAAAAAAAAATGGCTTACGGAATTTCCTCAGCCACTCGTGAGGTCCTTATAATATTTTGTGTTTATCCCACAAAGCTTGTCTATATACACTCTTAGTCTAGTTCCCACCCCAGCTCTACAGGTCCTTATTCTCCATCCAGTTTCTGAATGATCCCCCCAACTTATAAACTCCATCCTCCCCTGTACTTCTCCTAAACCACAGCCACTCTAACAGTTAAGTTCATACTCTCAAAGTTTTCCCTGTAGGGACTTAGAACAGAAAACTACCAAGTATGACACCTTGGCATACTTTGAAATGGTGGAGATAGAAAAGGCCTCTGCAACAAGGTCTCTCCAACCTTTTCCCTCTTCCTTCTCTCACCTAAGACATGTCATAGAAGCCAGATTCCTCTCCCAAAGGTGGGTCATAGAAATTAGAACTCCTCTATCTCAAAGCAAACCATAAAACTTAGAAAGGCCACTCTCTGAATTACCTCCCCTGAAAGTAGGCCATAAGACCTTCATTCCAGAGGGTCCTGCCCCATATCCAGGGAGAAATAATGCTACACAGAGAGAAGAATTGCTCTGGAAGAATCTGAACAAATAGATCTTGCTAGGGTCTCCTCTTTCCTCAAGTTTATTACCATTAGATCATACCTTTTTTGTCCAATCGTGTTTCTCCACAACTATCCACTTCTTTCATTAGACTTAGCATAATAACACACAGCTTTCTCTGGGTCTTCAGCTCTTCATTTCTGAAGGCTCCTATGTCATGTATAACTTTCTTAAATAAATGTGTGATGTGTTGCTCTTGCTAACTCGCCTCTTGTTATAGGAGTGTTAATCATGACCCTTGTGATGGATGAGGGAAAGGTACTTTTTTTATCCTTTCAGGCCCCATTCATGGGCAAAGTAATAAGCTGCAATCTGAAGGAATTAAGGAAAGGCCTCTCTCCTGCCCAGTTCCAGAATTCCCGCTTTACTGCATGATGAAGAGTACAGATGTGATCAGAGAGGAAGGAAACACTGAGATATTATCACTCATTGATACTCCAACTCCCATCAGTTGTCAAATTAACTTCAACAAAGATCAAGGGCACAAGCAAAGAAGGAACCAGATTTTGGGGAAGCAGAAAAACTAGGAGAGAAAAATCTGGCATATGAAGCTTATCATACCTAATGATTACTGCAATGTGGGTGACCTTGGAAGCTGTAGTTCAGGAAAAGGGAGGGTAGGGGTCTGAACACCTGGATGGAGAGAATCTGCCAAAAGAGCCAAGGGGTGTTGAAAAGTCATGGCAGAATGTTGGCAGCTATCCTTACCTCCTTCATAGTTTTTCCTTCCACCAATCTGGTTCCTTAAGTTTAGGACTGAGACTTGGCAGGCTTTTTGCATGCAGACCCCAATCGAAAGTCTGTCTCACCCAAGACAATTCCAACACTCTGTATGCCCCTTTCCCAACTCCTTCTGACTCCCTTGCAACCTCCCACCATCATATGCCTTTCCCTGGCCCTCATCCCAGCCTACTCAGACCTCACTTCTGACATGGGGTAAGACTTCAAGCCCAGGGCTCCTGGCCTTTTTTCTACCTGATGATTCTCTGCTTCTTCCTGTCTGCACCATCACCTGATACCTTCTGATTGCTCAGACCAGAGCTCTACCGTCAATCAAGTGTTTGACCTCCAGAAGGCAGTCTTCAGTCTTTGGCTTTCCAATTTAAGGAAAGTAAAAACAAAACAGAACAAAAAGTATCCCTAAAATATGTGAAACAGGTTCTGTTTGGAAAGTTAAAGCTGGTGAATGCTGAATGTGTAAAATAACGTCTCTCACTGTCCTAGAGAGAACTTTGCAAAGCAGCTATAGTTCCTATATTAGAAATATATGCAGTTTTGTTATGAATTGAGCTCTTTCTTTTTACAGACACTGGCTCTTTGTTTATTTCAGATATGAGCAGCTACACAGCTGCTCCCCCGTTCAATATTTGCAGCATATTAGTTATGAGAGATAACATTGAATTATTAATATAAATAATGTGTTAATACTGACCCACCTGCATGTGAAAAGAGTCTTGGAAAATAGTTTCTATGCTTATTTAAAAATGATATTCAGAATGAGATTTTCATAGGGGAGAAGAGGACACACATTCATTAGCACCAGGTTCAAGAAAGTCCATCTCTTTTTTTCAAATTTGTTCAGATGAGATTTGCTCTTTCAGTCTTTCCCCACATGTCCATTCTGAACATTTGAATGCCAGTCTCCTTGCAGACAGATTGATCTTAGAGGAACTCAACCAAACTAAGTTTTGTGGCTTGGTGTTGGGGCATTGCAGACCTTATCTGACAGTCTGGGTTTAGAAATAAAAGGAATAGAAGCAATCAATCAGAGAGCAAGAAACTTAATAACAAAATCTGGTAGGAAACAGAAGTGATTGCAAGAAAACTTCATTCATTCAAAGAGTTGAAGAAAGACTAAAATGATGAAATGTGACTTACAGAGGAAAGAGTTATGTGAGAATCTAAATTCTTACAATAATTCTGTCTCTAATGAGATATGTCACCTGAAGCAGAACTACTTATATCTAAAGTCTCTTAATATAATATCCCATGGATGATGTACTGTTCTATGTTCTTTTCTGAGTTCAGCCTCAGAGAGGGGATGCAGTCAAAGGGACATCATTTATACAAAAATAAGACTCCTCAAAATACATTCTTTATTTGCATTTTTTTGAAATTCTTGAAGAGAACAGAGAATCTCCAATAATACTTTTTAAAAAATCCTCTTTACTTGTATCCACTGAAAGACATAGAAGAGACTTCCAAGATACTTTCTTCAAAACAGCAAAAGAGTATTTCCCTCTGAACCTCCTGCCTTCCAGAAACTGACTCCTACTTTTGGCCCTTCACCACTTCACCACTTTATTATGACAATTGGTTGGCTGCTTTTTGCTAATCCTTTCCCCTTCTCCTCTCACCTCTCAGATCCCATCCTTTTACGGTCATGCTCTGGTTCCCCATCGCAAATGCCAGAAGGACTGGTCAGACCCTCCTCAGATGACAGAACCCAAGGGGGCCAGAGTCCTATTTGTCCTGCAGTGGATGTGAGAGAGTGAACATGCATAGAGGAATGCTTTGTATTGGCATGCCAGACCTCTACTGATTCCAATAGGGATGGCACCATGTATGAGAGGCTGAAGAAAAGACCGAGTCAGAAAATGAGACGTAAAATTTACTAGGGGAACTTACATACAGAGACAGTCCAGTGGCAATGACTGTACAAGAGAACTGCTATCATTTGTAAAAAGCATGCAGGTTGTATAGCATTTTCACATAGCAACTTCTGCCTAGCAACCTCCATTTAAGCCAAACAAAGGCCCTCTGTTCCCTGTATGGCCTGCATTCCAAGGGATGGATTGGGGATTCAGATGTCCTTCATAGATAAGGAGTGGATCTTCAGGTTGGCCATTGCTGGGTTCCCTAGTCTGGGACTCTGAACACACTTTCTTCTTAGACCATAGGGTCGTTCTCCTAAGCAGGACTCCTAAGAATATGCTTAAGTTATTACTGTCAGGTGCATCTGTCATTCACATGTCTGTTTTGACAATGGCTCATGCATGATCTTAAACGGAAATGATATTTTAAAATATATAGTATATTCCAAAGGATTTTCCAAATAGAAGCCCTAAACTTTGATGAGTTATTGTGAAGTATTCTATCTTGAAGTAGACTATATGGCATTCAATGAAAATTAATGCATTAGAGCAACATGCATTTGTGTGGATGATTCTCATGCATATCTTCCTCTCCTCCAGTACCCTGTTCTTTGAATACCTTGGTTTCCCCAGACTTTCAGCTATCTCTCCTCTACCCAAGTTGCCCACCAACCCCTGCCTTGGTTCTCTCCTCGTGAGCCTGGAAACTTTCTCAAGGCAGTAAGCTGTGGCAATTATAGGACTTACCACATTTTAATTTGCTATCACTTAAGAATCATTGTTCTGTGGCACTTGATGACCAATGTCTTAAAAACTTTTTTACCCACATATTTTTTCTGATTGTTTGTTTGTTTGTTTTTGAGATGGAGTCTCACTCTGTTGCCCAGGCTGGAGTGTAGTGGCATGATCTCGGCTCACTGCAACCTCCGCCTCCCAGGTTCAAGCAATTCTTCTGCCTCAGACTCCTGAGTAGCTGGGATTACAGGAGTGCACCACCACGCCCAGATAATTTTTTGTATTTTTAGTAGAGATGGGCTCTCACCAGGTTGGCCAGCCTGGTCTGGAACTCCTGACTTCAGGTGATCCACCTGCCTCAGCTTCCCAAATTGTTGGGATTATAGGCGTGAGCCACCGCGCCTGGCTGTCTGATTGTTCTGATTATTTCCGTTAAACAGGTAAATACAGTTCTTAATCCATCTCAACCAGAAGGAAAATTCCCACCAGCTATGGATGTAACAGAAACTCAGGCTGTATTTGAACTCAGTTGCTAAAGATCCACAGGTTCAGATACAAAACAGCCCTTCTGCCACCAAAACCAGATCTCAAAGAAAATCCCATAACCTTCACTATGATTTGTGCATCTGTGCTTTCATCACAGTGCACAGCCTTGCTCAGGGAGAGTGACCTCGTCTTGGGTGTGTTAGTTTCCAAGGGATGCTATCACAAATTTCCAGAAACAACAAAATTTCATTCTTTCACAGTTCTGAAGGCTAGAAGTCCAAAAGTATGGTGTCAATTTATAATTACCTGGAGGCAATTCGAATGTCTTCATTTTATTCTAACACACAGCATCCAGCATTGTACTTTGCTCCTCAAATAAGCTCTACAGCGTTTATATAATGTTTAATTTAATTGTAACAGCTAAAAGTCTTTTCTATGAAGGTGATTTCAGCCTCTAGTTTTCAATTTAGGAATTCCTAAAAAATAGCACCAGGTGTACCATTCTAACATACCTGTAAGGAACGCCTGACTAGGCAACAAACTATTTTTCCCACCTGTGTGGAAGTTACTGGAATGCTCAGCTGGAGAAATTTCACTATCTTGTAAGCCACAGAGAAAGAAAAAGTGGTCTGTATAAAACTATTAGCTAAAGCTAAGACAGAGTCAATCATAAAATGCATTCTTGACTTCTAAGATAATTAAAAAGTGGAAGACAGTGGATTCAGATTCAAACACATACAGTGTAGAAACATGCTTTGTTTGTGAGCAAATGGAGATTGCTATCTTGCAAGTGACTTTCACCCTGTCCAGAAAGTTTCCCCAACTTTCTACACTATAAGATTTGCCCATCTTCCAACCTCCTCACTCCCAGACATCCAGCTATACTACATCTCACAGGTCCAACCTAGCTTGGCCAGTCTTATTTAAAATTTAAAACAGAAATACTGAGGCTGGGATTCTTTGTAGCCAAGTCACATTAATGGCAATTGTCTGACACGTGGTGCTAGGGTGTCTCATAACTTTCCTTTAGACTACTCTTTCCAAAGGCTAAGGGGTTTAATCCTCCCTTGATTCTGCAAAATACCCCAACATCATTCCAGTAAACTCTTTTTTGTGGCTTAAGTCAGCCAGAGTTTATTTTTTGTGGCCTGAAACCCAGAGAACCTTAACTAACACAACGCCCTAAGAACATTTTCGGAAAGATATGCAAGAAATTAACCTTAATTATCTCTGAAAAATGAACTAGGTGTCCTAATGGTGTAGAAGGCAACTTCTGCTGTTACTTCATAATAATGTGTATGACTGGATGTTGCATTGTTATGGTTTGGAGCAAAGGGTTGTTGGAGCAAAGGCTTTCCAGTTCAGAGTTTAGTCTGATTTGGGGTGTTCATTTTTACACAGTGAGCATGTATTACTTGCATAAATTTTTCAGCTAGGTTTAGTGTGTGTGTGTGTGTGTGTGTGTATGTGTGTGTGTACTGTCATATTTGAAAAGGAATGATACAATGGTAGCTTTCTGATTTTTCATGGCTTGCGTTTGTTCCTATCCTGGTCCAGCTCCCTTATTTCACAGACATACAAATTGATCCTAGAGTAGTTAGGACACAGTCAACTATCTTACAGCTACCATGAGATCATTGCTTTAGACCAGCCTAGAATTAATCTTATTGATAATGTTCCTGTCTTAAAAATAATGATCTTATTTTTAAATGCAGTAGATACTAAGTGATCAAACATCTTCCTGTGAAGTTGCCTTACATGTTCTCCTTCTACGTCATACTCCAAATTTACTCAGCTTGAAGTTTTTGCTGGTTAATAATCTCCTACTTTGAAAAGAAAGTCAAGCTTAGATGGATTTGTTATTGAACACACTTGAATGTGAATTGTCTTAATTGGGGTAAATGTAGGCAGACACTTGGATAAAATCCCTCTCAGTGAATGAGCTGAGTGTTCTGATGGAACTGTGATAAATTTAGACTATTGGACGTCACGTAGGAATACTCTTGTAGCTCCTTCCTTCATCTTTCCCTGCCACTACCACCTAAAAAGAAAAAAATTAATACGGTCAGAAAAAAATTTATCCCCGGAAGGAAATTAGCACAAGACAAGACAAATAGACTAAATTAGCCATTTGTGGAAATAGTTCATTCTGGGAGTTGGCCTGCAAATGCCTTGTCATTGGAGCAAAGGGTTTCCAGTTCAGAGAGGGCTCAGGAAAATTGGACGGCATGTCATAATTATAAAGCAGTAAACTCTGCAGTTGTATTTTACCTTGCTTAGGATGATGTCATGGTGCTTTAGCAACTGAGTTTAAAATAAGAGAGTGTAATAATGTATTATTGTTCGTCCAGGACTGTCTTGAGAATCAGAGAACTACCCAGGATCACTCTGATTCTACACGAGGGATCACAGTAATTTAAACAGGCAACAGGTGCTTCCTAGACCACTAAACTTAGTGGAAATGGGGTCACAATGAGAGAGAAAGGAAGGAGGGAGAAATGAGTGAAAGGATGGAAAAAGGAAGTGACAAATGAAAGGAGGGCAGAGGGGGAAAGAGTAATGGCAAAGAAATGAGGCAAAAAGGAAGGAAAAGCCCCCTCTCCAAAAACAAACCTAATTCTGCCCCTCAACGTGTTAGAATGTTGAGGCAGGGTAATGATCCCCTCTTCTGGTATACTGTAATAATGTTTTTAAACAATTTTCCTGATACAAATTTACATTATTTTGTAGTGTGAATCTAAATATGGAAGTTATCAGCTCACTCCACCTCCTTTAGGACAATGGGGTTTTTCAGTTAAGTTTGCCATCCTGTCTCAGAACTTCACCTCCCAGCCATGACCCTTCATGGTGCCCTGGATTTTTGTTGGTATGTGCAGTATGCCTTGCTTTTTTATACCCTTGAGGTTTTTGGTATTCTATTCGCTCTAGGTAGAATGAAAAGTCTGCCTTTCAACCCCCCGCAACCATCACCCCTTTTGTCTTGCTGTCTCAACCAGTGAGACGCTGTTCAAACAATATTTCTTCTGTAGAACCACATACGCCTCTTCATAAGAGAATGATTCATTAAGATTCTATTGGCGTATATCAAATAAACTGTGGTTGTCTGAGTGAATCTCTCTCTCTTTGTAAATATTGAGCTCCTAAGGAACAAGCACCTTCTCATATTTACCAGCATGTATATATACCAGTCTCCCATGTATACTCATAAGTTTATCCTTAAAAGTACTTGAATTAATGAAGAAGGCAACAGAAACTATTTTCTGGAAAATGCACTCAAGACTTGAAAGTGACATAAAAAATTTCTTGGCTATTTTAAAATTATTTAGGGGTGACTGTTAATTTGCAGAAAATGAATAGCAATGTGAATGATTCCTGCCCATAGCAATGCAAATGAATTACACAAATCCCTGCAAGTCAAATTTTCATTTGAACCAGGGAAGATCTTACTGGTCCCCATGGCCGGGTGCGGTTGCTCACACCTGTAATCCCAACACTCTGGGAGGGCAAGCTGGGTGGATCACCTGAGGTCAGGAGTTCGAGACCAGCCTGGCCATGGTAAAACCTCCTCTCTACTAAAAATACAAAAAAAAAAAAATTAGCCTGACATGGTGGTGCATGCCTGTAATCCCAGCTACCTGGGAGGTTAAGGCAGGAGAATCACTTGAGCCCAGGAGACGGAGGTTGCAGTGAGCCAAGATCGTGTCATTATACTCCAGCCTGGGCAACAAGAGTGAAACTCCTTCTCAAAAAGAAAAAAAATAGATCTCACTGGTCTCCTCATTTATTAATGAGCCAAATAAAATCTTTGACATGCATTTGTTTTATATTTGGATGAGAGTCATGATTTTACTATTTTTGAAAATTATGCTTTAACACTGTAATAGAACATTTTTATTGAATATGTCTGTGCATAAACTACCAGATAGCATAGGTTGAGTGTGTATTAATAGAATATAGAGAATGTTTTCTATTAAACTTAACATAATAGCTGTAAAGCAATGTGGAAGTGAAATTAATGTATCTGTTAAAATCATAATACTACATTAGAACACCAACAGAATAATATAATAAGGCCCTTTAAAGCAAATGGTTTCCAGGTTTACATACACACACTCACACATGCACACACTACATATATACCTACAAATAAATACATGCATGTATATGTGTTAAAATGTAACTGATACGTTGAAGTCAATATGTTTTCCATAAAGTAATTACAAGTTTACAGGTTTCTGCATCACAAGTATGTATCACACTCTATTAAACATGTGGTCATGAGGGCACAATGTTAACTCTATTGCTTAACTCTTTTAATCACTCTTACTCATACTTCCCTGTTATTTGCTTTTCCATCATTTTCCTTAACTAAAGCCTATGTATCATCCTCCTGCCAGACATCCCCCTTCCACTTATTTGAGTGGAAATAGGAACTTTCCCAATAAAGGCAGCTGAACAGACGGCATTAAGCAAAAATGTTTCAAATCTAATGGCCCATTAGTCACATTCAACCGATGATCCACTGAAATGACTGACCAGGTAACTAGGTCAGCTAGCTCAAGGGAAGCATTTATGATTCAGCTCTCACTTTTCCAAACCCAAGGACCACAGCTTCAGCCTCCATTCACAAAAACAGGATATGGACCCAGGAGCCATGTGGCTCATTACCTGTGTGGTGGGAGTTTCTCATGGACACACGCATGCTTCAGAGGACTGGGAATACACCTTTCTCTAAGACTGAAGTTTAGATTCTCTCTAACTTTAAGAGAAGGGTACCGCAAGGTCAGCCTGGCAGTCTAGCACTTTGGTGTTTTGTTTTGTTTTGTTTTGTTTTGTTTGTTTTGTTTAAAGCACTACATCATTTCTTAAGATACATATTACATGTGATTAAAACTTTATCTTATTTTTCTCCCTCTCTTAGCTGACATTCCTTGGGAGTGGAAAAAAAAAAATCAAAGGCATTCCCACACAAAGGTCCACATTGAAGTATGTTTAAGTGTCAGATTAAAACTAACAAAAGGCAGGAAATAAGCAGTTAGACTTTAACTCAGTCCTGAACTCACCCTATTGTGCCTAGGTACCAAGGGGTCAGGAAAAAACCTCTAGGTTCAGAATTAGCTGCTTCTGTTTCCTTTCACTGCTGAGATATTATACTTCAAAAAAATATTAAATTGACAAGAAGCCCCCAAGTGCCTATAACCCCCACAGGGTGGTAATCTGTGCATATCTCTAGTTTTAAAAGGCATGATTCAACCTTACACCTCTTCAAAAGTACAAAAACATCTGTTACGTTGGTAAATCCCCTTTCCTATGTATCTATTTTCTGGATGTACTGAGTTATTTCCCTTTCAAAAAAATAAGTACATCAGAAAAAGAAAAGATGCCAGAAGTAGGAAAAAGCAATGATTTCTTAGCAGATGGCAACCAGCAGCTTATTTATTTCTGGGTTTCTCTGCTAAGGAAAGCACTTTATTCATATTCAAACTTAATTTTCTAATCTAGGATGACTTCCAGTACCAGGTATGATTCTGACTCTTCCTGGTCATTTTTCAAATTCATCCTATGGTAATAATTGCAACTGCCTCCAGCTTATTCTCACTTGGAGAGTGCACCTCCTCTACAAATGTAGACTGCCTTTGGGACCTAGAGCATATTTGCCTAGAGTTCTCTCACAGAAGTACTGGCATAGACACTACTCAGGTATGCGTGGAAGTCTGCTGACTGGAACTGGGAATGCATTTTGTATTTTGCATAATGGTAAACCAGAGTTAGCCTTCCATGATCCACAGTATTGCTGAGGAAATTGGCAAGGGTTAAGACTCCAGGTACCACGAGTAGCAGAGGACATCCTTGGGGAGAAATAGTCAGGGTTCTAACAACTCAGGGTCTGTGACACTCTTGTCCTTGGATGCTCTTCATCTCATGCTCCACAACTTGAGACAGATAGATGTTCTAGCAGATTCTCTCCAGATACTGAAAACTGCAGATGACTGGAATTTCCTGCTAGTAAAAATCTCCCAGATGAATTTGCAGAGCAAACCTGCACTTCCCACCGAAGAGGACAAGAAAACTTATCCTCTTTTCTCATTATGTCTGTCAGTTTATATCCTTCTTCAACCCCCCCAAAGAAGGGAGCAAATCATCATTCTTCCTTTGACCAAGAAAAATAATGCCTTTCTTTACTTCTAATAGTAGGAGCAACATTATGAGATAAAAATGAAAAACATCCAACCAGTCACAATGTTCAAATAAGAATTGTTGATGCACTGTCTCCATCAGTTGGGTAAAAGTTTAAAATTGTTTCCTGCTTGCCAGTTCACACCTCTCACCCCCTTTTCTCCACATGCAAACACACATCTTTCATTTTCACTTAAATCTTATAAGAGGGATTTCAGTGTAAGTGCCTCCAGTAAATAAATAACTCAGTACTTTCAGAGAATAATAAAGGCTATAAAAAAGGAAATAGTTAAAAGCGTCATGTAATTTATCATCCCAGCTGGTTAAGTTTTGAGAGAGACAGAGGTCAGAACAAATGCTAAACTGGACTGGGCACCAGGACAAGAGCCTCGATCTGGGACTCTCCCAGACAAATCTGAAGGTGGGAGGTCTCTCTCCAGGTAAAGTGATAATAATTTCTGGAGTGACTTTCAGAACTTTGTACTTAGAGAGGCAGTGGGAGACAGAGGATTGAGCCCAGTCTTGCCTGGCTGAAGTGAGCTTTGGAAAGAGCCACACAAAATTCAAATGCAGGCTGGATTTGAAGGGCCAGAGAAAATAGGTAGATATTTAGTTTATTGCACTAGACATTTGAGACGTAATAGAGGCTTATACTGGCTGGTACCAATAGGATGAATGTGAGGGATTATTGATGTGAAATGAATAGATCTCAAAACCTCATGTCTATAAACAGGGTGAATCAGAGGTGATTTTTCTGAGTAACTGAGTGATGTCTTTAGCAGTATTTTGGGAAAAACTAAGGCCAAAAGGTTGAGTAATATACACAGTTTTGCCAACTAATAATGTGACCTCCAGATCTACTTTTTAGTAAAAAGATGACTCTATTTCAATGTGATAAGGGCCATGAAGGGGACATGAACAAGAAACTCTGAGGTCGTAAGAATTGATTCTACTTTTGCAAGGTATGGTGAGACCCTGGACTACAATCTAAAGATGGACCCTGCTCGTTCAATCTCTAGTTTTATTACCTTTGGTGAATACTTGCCCATTTCTGGGCCTCAGTTATAAATCTGAAGCTCTCACATAGGTATGTTCCTTCATTGCTCTGTACCTTGGAATATGCAGCTCTCTCTAGCAGAGTGCCCTTTTCCATCTTGTCTACCCGAGAAGCCCTTTGTCATGCCCAAAGTTACCACCTCTATGAGAATTTCTCTGAAAAATCATCCTTTGGAAACATAGCCTACCAATCACCTGTCTGTTGATTTCTTGTGGCAGATACAACTTCCGCCTTCCCAGACAGCTTCCAGCCAAGGGATAGCCATGTAACATGGCTTAGCCCAATGACACATAATCAGAAATCTTTTGAAATGGGGATTCAAGAAGACCTTTTACTTCTCTGGTTAAAAGTAACAGCCATCACACTCTTTTGCCCTTTTTCCTTCTTTCTTCAAACCACCTTGAACACCATTATAATTTTGGAGATAAATCAGCCATCTGGCAACCATGTTGCTACCAATGACAGAATGAAATCCAGCAAACTAAATTGTGGAAGATGTGATCAGTAGATTCATTAATGTCATTCTGAAGCACTGAACCTGCCCTGTACCTAATTTTATTCTTCCTATTATAAAGACAAATAAGTCCCTGCTTTCCAACCCCTGTGAGCAAGTCTTTTCTTGAAACTGAAAGCATACATAATTGACACACTATCAGTTAGCTATTGCTGAGTAACAACCCCCAAATCTGCAGGTCACCTAGGTAGTCCTGTTGATCTGGTCCATGTTTCTGTTGAGCTGTCCAAACATCTGGAGGCCACATTGCCAGGCTGGCTAGACTAGGAAGGCCTCAGCTGGAACAGCTGATCTCTACTCCATGTTCTCTGTCATCTCCCACCTGGCTAGCCTAGGCTTTCGCACATGGGAGCAGAAGAGTTTAAAGAGAATGTGGAGCATGCAAGTCTCCACCATCACATCTACCATGTTATTGGCCAAAATGAGTAACTAGGCCAGCCAGATGCAAGGGGAGCCGTGGAGTATTGGAGGCATGACTGCTTGCACTCAATCTGTCAAACAATTGTAAAGTGTGAGAGTTTGAGAACAAGGATTGTGAGATATTTGTAACTCCTATATAGTAAGCCTTCCCTAACCTTATTTTTAGCCAAATGTTTGCTCTGCTTAGTTCACAGGGCTATTGAAAAAACCCTTTATTTCTGAGTCCACAGTAGATCAAGTGGGAGGCCTTTCAAGATGCAAGGAAACAGATTACCACACACTAAATTACTGCTAGTATAATTAGATTTTTGAATGCATACTTGCAGAGCAAGGTTTTCATCCATCTCCAGGGACTTTGGAAGAAGATAAAAAAGGAAACCAATACATAGAAGAGCTTTAGCTCCTGGATGAATTTGAAAGTTGAGTTAACATAGAGTGATTCTTATCCTTGCCATCCAGTTATGATTACTTGTTACCAGTGGATAGCATGTTGTACTTCAATCACCTATTTGAGATAATACTTATTTTTTTCCTGGGAGCAAACTCTCCCACCTGGTCTACATAGGATTCTTCAAGACCACTTTCAGCAAACCATCCTCATTGTTCTCCAGAATAAAGGATACAGAAGCTTAGAAAACTTGTGGGATCATGTCTTCTACAGGAAAATTTTTGACCTCGAGCAAGTTGGAAGTAGAGAACAGTGCGTCCACCATCTGGGAAATAATCAATGAACATCCTACCCCTAATATATGATGCATCAGAGGCAGGCTAAATTCTCACCAGTTTCTTAGGCACACAGCCACAATACATTCCCCTGACACTCTGCATCTGGGTGGGAACATATGACTGTTTTTTGCCAATGGAATGTGATTGGAAGACACACCTTTTGGTATAACGCAGGAGTCTGCAAACTATAGCCTACAGGGCAAATGTGGCCAATCACCTGTCTTTGTAAATAAAGTTTCATTGGAACATAGCCACCCTACTCATTTACATATTGTCTAAGGCTCCTTTCACACTATATCGGCAGAACTGTGTAGTTTTTAACAAAGATTAGGTGGCTCTCAGAGCCTAAAATATGTACTATCCTTTACAGAAAAAATTAGTTGACTCTTGGTTTAAGGCATATTAAAGTGAGTGCCTATTCCATTTGCTTCTCTTCTGCTATCTGAAAGATGTCAGGCCAGTTTTTGAAGCCACGACAGGATCTTGCAGAGCCCCATTACAAAAATAATTGTGTCTCTGAATGGATGCACAAAGCAGAGGCTCCTGTCCAAACAACAGACCCATCCCCATTCTCTTGGAATTCACATTGGACCAGGACCATGATACCAGCAAAAAAATAAAACTTTATTGTGTTGACGTACTGAGACCTGGGGGTTGTGTGTTATAGCAGCAAACACTACTTACCTTGACTAATATAAATGAACAAAGCACAATGCTCTACACAAATATGATATTTAAAAATTGAGTAATTGCAGCATGGAAAAACAAAGGCATTGGTCTAAGACCTATAGCAAAGCTTGGAAGCGACAAGAGTGGTTATCATTTCCCCCAGCATTGTGATGAATTGGTAGAGAATTACTGCAGATCAATTCTAGCACCAACCTTAAGGTCCTTCTCATGTGATGTGACTCAAGGAAAATTGAAGATTCAAACCCAAAAGAATATCTCCTTGCTGGCTTGTCACTGATACCTGCCTCATTTTTTTTATTGTTAAAGGTTGCCTTGTTGTTGAAATGTGAACACCCCAGAAAATCATTAGCTACTCAGTATTAGAAAGGATCTCATTATACTCTTTTTAAAGGAGAGTCAGACAAATAAGCCAGAAATATATTTTTATTCTCTCAAGATAGTTAAAATCCCAGACACCTGGAAGAGAGGGCTATAAAAAGAAAGGTAGGAAGGTCTTGCAAAAATAGATGGCCGTCTAACTTTGCCCCCTTCATTGGTTGGTATAAGGCATGACTCAGGAACCTGGCAATCATCTTGAACTCAGAGGCCAAGATGTTTTCCTAACTACAGTGCCCTATATTCCTTACCTGCTGTGTCACTTCCTCTTCAACATGAGTCACTTCCTCTGAGAATTCTTCAGATCCATTTCAGATCTATTCTTCTTTTGTCTTTCACAACCCCTGCAATTAATAAATGCCTGGGGAAAGCACTTATTATACTACATGGCAAGTGTAGTTTTACTCATCTCTCTCTCCTACCAGACTTCAGTGCAGGGCCATTTCCTGGCATAATTTCTGTAATACAGAATATATCCCATAAACATTTGTTGAGTTAAAGGTAAACTGTTCTCTAGACGAAAGGGCCTCCAGATCTGGATAAGATTTAAAATTTCTTGAGGAATACATAAATATGGACTCCCAGACCTGCTGAGTCAGGATCTAGAATTTAGACGATGAAACTGTTATTTTTCACAAAGTGATGGTGGAGCATCGAGTTTTACTCTGCCAGAATCTAGTCAAGCATTAGTCTTTCTTTGGTGGTTGGTACTTGCAAAGCCTCACACATACCATGAAAACAAGGTGGAGAATCCATTCATTTACGTATTTAGTCATAGTTATTGAGTGTTTCTTTTGTGTCAAGCACTCCTCTGGGCTTTGGAAGTAGAGTAATGAATAAAATAGACAAGAATCCCTGCCCTCATGAAATTCATATTCTAGAAAGTTAAGCAAGACAAATTAAGTGCAGATTATATTGTAATAAGTGCTGAAGAAAAAATTAAGCTAGGAAAGGATCAGAAAGCATTAGAGAGGGTCCAATTTTAGGTAGAACAGCCAGGGAAGGCCACAGTAAGAAGGCGTCATTGATTCAAGATCTGAAGGAAATGAGAGTGAGAATCATATTTGGGGGAGGAGCATTCAAAGATAAAGAACAAGTAAATAGATCCTAGGAGAGCAGCACCCCTGGAACGTCTAAGGAAGACTCAGGAGAATAGGAGTGAGTAAGAGAGGGTCAGTGATAGGAAATAGGATCCCAAAGCATGGAAGAGGTCACATCACACAGGACTGTGTAGGCCACTGTAAGGTCTTTGCATTTCCTCAATGTGAGATGAAAAGCCTTTAAAGGGTTCTGGGCCAAGACTTGACAAGGTCCAATTTACCTATTAACAGCATTTCTATGGCTACTGTGCCTAAATTAAAGTGGGGACAGGGGCTAAGGCAGGGAAATCTATTAGAAAACGTTTGTCCTAAATCATGTAAGTGATGATAGTGGAATAGACCAGGGTATACCCATGGAGGTGCTGAGAAGTTTTTGGATTCTAAATACATTGTATTTTAAAGGCAATTCCAATAGGTTTTGCTTGTAACTCAGGTGTAGAATAAGAAACAGGAGAATCAAAGGCAACTCCAAAACTTGGGGGCTGAACAAACGAAAGGATGGCATTTTCATGTATCCAGATGGAGGAGATAGGAAATTGAGTGGCTAGGGGGATGGATGTAGAAGCTCAGTTGTGTTAATTTGAAACACTCAATTGGAGACCTAAATGAGAATAGAAGTCATCAGTAACCTATGTGTTTCTTCCTCACTGATCTTCTCTGGCTTTGACCTCCAATGCCCTAATTCAAATATCTACTTTCTAAGCAAAAGCATAATTGCATATGTTGGTAAAATTACTTTTCAAAACCATAAAGCACTATCAAATGAACATTATTATTATTTATACATGGAAATACTAGGATGATGCCATAAACCCCAAGAAGGGCCTTTCATTTGGTATTTTGAAAATCAGGCTCTAAGAAACATGAGTTCACTGTACCTCAGGGTTTCTGGGCCAGAGGAATACAGACTAGATTTTTGCAGCAAATATAGCGCCCTTTATGGAAACCTTCACAGTTTGCTAAACTTTTGGAAAATTAAACACCCATCATTAAATTGTAACCTAAGGGGACATGAAGAAACAACTAACCGTGCACACCCACCTCTTCTCTCCTGGGAAGTAAAAGCATTATGTGCAACTAAAGGAACTACAAGTTCAATTGAGAATATGTAAAAACCCATGGGTTTCCTTTTTAAAGAAACCAGAGTCCATACTTGCAATCCATCTCCCACTTCCATCCCATCTCGCAACCACCAGCTCTGCCCTCATTCCCACTCGTCAAATCTTGGTAGAAACAGCTGTCACCACAAAAGTCATACTGGGCCAGGACAGACAGCTGGCTCTGTGATTCACAAACAAATTAACCTTGGGATTTTATTTTGAGCAAAGGGGCTTCCTATCCTATGTCCTTCATGGCCATCCATTTTTTGGCCTTTGGGTAAACACACACCAACTCAAATGTCACACACGGCTGAAGGACATTTGGAGTTTTCAGGGTCACTACCCACTATTGCTTTTAAAAAATATTTCTTCTTAATCAAAGGCCTTTATCTCTTGACAAATTTTCCAGTGAAGAAGTGTACCTAGTTTAAGTAGCCAGACTCATGCCTGGGGTTTCGCTTCTCAAAGAGGGAGGGGTGTGAACATCGTTGTACCATTAACAATTTAAGGATCAGTTCTCAAAGTGTAGTCATAAGGCATAGAATTAACAGATGACATAATGTGATATTTAAAAGTTTTAAGAAACCAGCAAATATATGTCTTGCAGCACAGCACCATCTACTGACCAGACAGAGAAAGAATATGGGGGTAGGAGGAGAAGGGAGAGAGAAAGAAAGGGTGAGAAGGACTGAGAAGGCTGAAGGGAAGAGGAAAGGGAAAAGAATGGAAGAGGAAAAGAAAGAAAAAACAGGACTTTAGATTTCTGTTAATGCAATTCCACATTCCACAGATAAAGAAACAGAGCTCAGAAAGTTTAGCTGAATTCGCCAAGGATACAAAAGGCTCTCAGTTCTCCTATTTATAAGGAAAATTATTTTCACATCTTTGAGGTTTAAAAAAGAGCTATCCTGATGTAGAATTTGAGAAATTAACCAACATATATCAATGGAACTCATTAGAGAGTGCAGATATAGACCCATACGTTGAATCCATTATTTTTCTACCTTTGTACAAAGGGAATTCAATAGAGAATCCTTGATAATCTTTACAGCAAACTTTATTGAAACAGTTTTGCAAAACACACGTAACCTCAACTCATAGTTCACATCTTGTGTGAAATTTTTATACACCTTGTATAAAAATTCAATATGTATTATAAACCCAGACAAAAAGTATAGAACCTTTGCCGGGTGTGGTGACCCATGCCTGTAATCCCAGCTACTTGGGAGGCTGAGGCAGGAGAATTGCTTGAACCCAGGAGGCAGAAGTTGCAATGAACTGAGATTGCGCCATTGCACTCCAGCTTGGGCAACAAGAGTGAAACTCCGACTCAGAAAAAAAAAAAAAATAATAACCCATAGAGCTGTAAAACTTCCAGTAGAAAACATAAGTGGAAAAATTCATGATCTTGAGTTAGGCAAAGAAATCTTGGATATAACATCAAAGAGAAAATCTTGGATGTAAGATCATTAAAGAAAAAATTATAGACACTATCAAAGATTAAGAATTTCTGCTCTTTAGCAGGCACTGTGAAGAGAATGAAGACAAGCTATGAACTAGGAAAAATATTTATAAATCATGCGTCTGATAAATAACTTGTATCCCCAACATATATTCAACTTTTAAAACACAGTAATGAGAAAGTCAACAACTGAATTAAAAATTGTTAAAAGGCTTGAATAGACAAAATGTTCAATAGCAGTAGTAAAGAGGAAAGTGAAAATTAAAACCACAATGGGATGCCACTACCTACCAGTAAGAAGGTTTAAATGTTTAATGTCCTTACAATATTAAAGTATTCAAAGTGATTGGAAATATTTTATATTGCTGTTGGTAATAAAAAATAGCACAAACATGGTGATCATTAAAAAGTTAGGAAACAATAGATGCTAGAGAGGATGTGGAGAAATAGGGATACTTTTACACTGTTGGTGGGAGTGTAAATTAGTTCAATCATTGTGGAAGACAGTGTGGCGATTCCTCAAGGATCTAGAACCAGAAATACCATTTGACCCAGCATTCCCATAGTAGCTCCAGTAATAAAGTTAGGAATAACTTCCTTCCACTTCTGAGTTCTGGAAGTAACTGAAGGGACTCCTCTGACATCCGGCATGCTCCTCCTCACATGACAAAAACTAGCCCCTATTTCAATTACATATCAAAATTTTTCATCGATAAATACAAACATTCTTCTTACTCTTTCAATCCTGTTAGGAAAGGATTATAAATCCCAAAGGATTATAAATATACCCAAAGGATTATAAATCATTCTACTATAAAGACACATGCACAGGTATGTTTATCGCAGCACTGTTTACAATAGCAAAGACTTGGAACCAACCCAAAGGCCCATCAGTATTAGATTGGATAAAGAAAATGTGGACATATACATCATGGAATACTATGTAGCCATAAAAAAGATGAATTCATGTCCTTTGCAGGGACGTGGATAAAGTTGGAAACCATCATTCTCAGCAAACTAACACAAGAACAGAAAACCAAACACCACATGTTCTCACCTATATGTGGGAGTTGAACAATGAGAACTCATGAACATAGGGCAGGGAACATCACACCATGGGGCCTGTCGGGGATGGGAGGCTAGGGGAGGGATAGCATTAAGAGAAATACCTAACGCACACGACGGGTTGATGGGTGAAGCAAATCACCATGGTATATATATACCTATGTAACAAGCCTGCACCTTCTGCCCATGTATCCCAGAACTTAAAGTATAATAAAAAAAAAATGGCACAACCACTTTAGAAAAGTCTGATAATTTCTTTATACAGCTAAATATACATTTACTATATGACACAGCAATCCTACTTCTAGGTATTTACACAAAAGCGATGAAAATTTATGTTTTTTAAAAAAACTCTGGGCCAAGTGGTGGCTCATACCTGTAACCCCAGCACTTTGAGAGGATGAGGCAGGAGGATTGTTCGAGCCCAGGAGTTCGAGAGCAGCCAGGGAAACATAGCTAGATCCCACTGTACAAAAAAAAAATTAAGAAATAGATAGTGGTGGTGTGCACCTGTAGTCCCAGCTACTTGGGGCACTGAGATGGGACGATCACTTGAGCCCAAGAGGCCAAGGCTGCAGTGAGCTGTGATCATACCACTGCACTTCAGCCTGAGCAACAGAGAGAAACCCTGTCTCAAAAAACAAAACAGAACAAAATAAAATTGTGTATGACCATTTATAATTCCTTTAGGTGTGATCACCAAAACCTTGTCTCTCAATAAGTAAAGAGATAAATAAACTATGGCATAAGGAATACTACTCAACAATAAAAAATGAAGGGACTAGTGACTCACCTAACAACATGGATGACTCTCAAAGGCACTACGATGTTACGTGAAAGAAGTCAGTCTCAAAGGGCTATATACTGTATTATCCCATTTAATGGCATTCTGGAAAAGGGACATCTTATAGGGATAAAAAACAGATCAGTGGTGGGTGGGGCTGGAGTGGGAGGAGACGTTGGCCACAAAAGGACATGTGGGAATTTAGGTGACTAGGGGGTGAGAAAACTGTTCCATATCTTGATTGAGATGATGATTACACAGCTGTAGGCATTAGAAAAAACTCTCAGAGCTGTACAACAGAAAGAGTAAATTTTGCTGTATGTAGATTACAACAAAAAAATGTTGAAAATGGTCTGTAGTCTGGAATACATTTTTCAAAAACATGGAATTAAAAGTATATTCTACTCTCATACACTATTTGTTTATATAAATAAATTTGTTCAAAAAAAAGAAATAAAGAAAATAAAATGAATAGTGATTCATGCCTCAAATATCCTATAGTTTTAAATAATGGAAACTTAATTGGTAAGTTTTTAGTGCAATATGCATAGTTGGTTACATTATGAATATTTTAAGAATCAAAATTTGTTATAAAGAGTAAGGCTAGGCACAGTGGCTTATGCCTATAATCTCACCACTTCAGGAAGCCAAGACAGGAGATTCACTTGAGGCCAGGAGTTTCAGACCAGGCTGGGCAACAAAGCAAGACCCCCATCTCTGCAAAAAATAAAAATTTTCCAGCCATGGTGGCTCATGCTTGTAGTCCCAGCTACTGCTTGGGATGCTGAAGCAGGAGGATTGCTAGAGCCCAGTAGTTCAAGGCTGCAGGGAGCTATGACCATTCTACTGCACTCTAGGCTATCTGACAGAGCAAGATCCTGTCTCAAAAAATTATGGACAGTGGATTGGGCTTACATTTGATGAAATCTTTGAAAATGCTTTTAACATGAATTTTTATCCATATGAAATGGCTCTAAAATTTTTTTCTGGTAGCTTACCTAATACAAATAAGTGAATATACAGTTCTGAGTGCTGTCTCTTTCTTTTCAAACTTAAAAATTACATTCCTATCAGCCTTCATGGAGCCATACATTTGTTTTTACAACCTATGTGACATCTCTGCTCCAAAGAGTTCAAGTGTTGCCCCATATAGGCAGAACATTTATTGACTTTAATTTAGGATGCCAGGAGTGATAGTAAACCAACGAGAAGTGGGAGAAAAACTGTTAAAAACTCTCACAACAATGAAAGCCAGTTTGCCACATTAATATTTATCTTATCAGTGGTTTCCTTGCTGCTTCCCAAGGTCTCTAGTCCACTATTAAAGTTTGCCTATTTCACAATTATTTTCTGCATATCTGTTATGTAAGGTATTGTGCTAAAAATAAACTCAGGATATTGTGGCAAATCGAAAGACAAAGGAACTATCCTAAAACAGCTCACCATCCTATGGAGGATACGTAGATACATAAATTCAGAAAGTATGGCACAATAGTATCAGAATGATGATGGGAAGCTTCAGGAGCACAAGAGAGGAAGTCAGGGTCACCAAAGGGAGGGGTATAGAACACGGTCAGTAGGAAAAAAACAATTATGAGGGTATAAGCATTAACCTGGTTTATGTCCACTAACTATCTATTCACCAGGTTGATTGAGGAAAACGGGCAGTAAGAGAAGAAAACATGAGTAAAGACTTAAAGGCTTAGAAGTCTTTGGCTTGCTGTAATCTTGTAATTAAAGCTTTGCCACATGATAAAGATTATGCTTGGAAAATATAAAAACTCAGTAAAACTTTTAAAAATTCAAAGCTTGGTTTAATTGATCTGTAGCTATCCATTTGAAGTCATCCAATTGGTGTTAACTGAAAACAGAGAGGCCAAGCTTTATCTAGAGAAAACGCTATCCCTAAATGATATAATTACTTGGTCTTTAATTGGGGAAAATACTTTGGTATTAGAGTGACAGTCTAGAAAACTGAATTTTCACAGAATGTTGTCAGTGGAGTAAAAAGCAAAGTGTGATAGTCTTCATAACATTTCTAGTTCTGACATTGTACATTTGAAGCTAGAATCTGACCAGACTGATTTCTGATAGATGTTGTTTTAGAAATAGATAGTTACTCTCTTACTTTTTATGAATTTCCTGCAACAGAAATATCTTGAACATTTAGACATGCCATTTCTTTACATTGAAGTTCATCATTGGTAGAAAAAATATCCATTCATTCAGAAAGTCTTTATTTACTGCCTACAATGCGCTGTAATTCAAAATCCTCATATGTATTATATACTTGAGTAATAACTCTCATCAGTCACATAAAGTCTTAAGATGTACACAAAATTTCTTAACCAGTAGCTTAATTGCTTAGATAAGCTCTCCCTCAGACCTCAAAAGCTATAATAAAACGAGAACTAAAATGTCGCAAAGCTAGCCGTATTTTTGATCTGTGCCATTTTTAAGATGGCGTTTCAATAAATATTATTATTTTATCATGCCGTAAATTCACCTCTCTATAACTTTAATAGCTTAGTCATAATTTTATCATTCTCAATTTTAGTGAATTTGTATGTCTTCAACCATCAGTATTTGCCCTTCCAAAATATTCATAATAAGTAATTCAGAAATAGAGTCTCCACACCTACAACAATCTGGTCTTCAACAAAGTCGACAAAAATAAACAATGGGGAAAAGGCACGTCAACAAGAAAAAAAAAATCCCATTAAAAAGTGAGTTAATGCCATGAATAGACACTTCTCAAAAGAAGACATGCAAGCAGCAAGAAACATGAAAAAAATGTTCAACATCGCTAATCATCGGAAGGATGAGAATCAAAACCACAATAGGATACCACCTCAAACCAATCAGGATAGCTATTATCAAAAAGTCAAAAAAATAACAGATGTTGGCAAGGTTGCAGAGAAAAGAGAATGCTTATATACTTGGGTGGAAATGCAAATTAGTTTATGCACTGTGGAAAGCAGCTTGGAGATTTCTGAAAGAATGAAAAATAGAATTGCTACTTGACCTAGCAATCCCGCTACTGGGTATACACCCAAAAGAAAATAAGTTCTTCTACCAAAAAGACACCTACACTTGCATCTTCGTCACATCTCTATTCACCATAGCAAACATCTCTATTCACATGGAATCACCCATGTCTTTGCCCATCATTGGTGGATGCCCATCATTGGTGGATTGGACAAAAGAAATGTGTGGTACATATATGCCATGGAATACTACACAGCCATAAAAAAGAACAAAATCATGTCCTTTGCACCAACGTGGATGCAGCTGGAGGCCGTTATCCTAAGTGAATTAACACAGAAACAGCCAAATACTGCAAGTTCTCACTTTTAAGTGGGCGCTAAATATTGTGTACACAGAGGCACAAAGATGAGAACAATAAACATGGAAGATTCCAAAAGGGAGGAGGGAAAGGCGGGGGAAATAATTGAAAAACTATGTACTGGGTACGATGTTTACTGTTTGGGCAATTCTTCTACAGCTTTTTAGCTAGAAACCATTTATTCGGGTCCTCATTTCTCCTCTGCAGTGACGCAGCATGGGGCTGTGTGAGATATCCTTTCATGTGGATAATGTATTGCTTTGGCAGAAGAAAGCACTCCTACAATAAATCCTCTACGTGAGCTCCTCCATAAGGAACTTGAAAAACTGGGCAAAATAATGCAAGAAGCAAGCATGAAACTTGAGGCCGTTATCACTGCCAACACACAGTTAAATACATGAAATCACTACCAAGTATGTCTGCCCAAGCCAGCCAATGGACCAACTTCTCACTCACTGTCTTTTATTTGTATAAGCCAAGAGAAAAACACAAGAAAAAACATCTCACCTTTACGTTTATAAGGCAAGAACAGAGGACAAGTAAAAGGTAAATTTTGACAAATATTTGCTATTTATTTTGGGTAGTTATTGTTAACTCTTAGAAGTTAAATCAAAAGAAATGTGGGATTCCGCCTGTCTTGGGCAGGGCTAGGAAATGTTCATCCTCATTTTCATTATATCCTTTTTGAAGCTACACACCCCACGTCCTCAATTTTCATTACATATATGTCATGCAGCTCCAGAACTGAACCTTGCAGTAGCCAGAGAAGCAGCATGTTGCGAGAGACTCACTGATGGGCAATTGCTTCATTACCTCCTCCCCACTCAATAACTACAGAGATTTTGTTCAAGTCCACTCTGTAAATGTAACAGTTACAGATTGGTACACAACTTAATTCAGTGCTAACGCCCTCTACAAATCTGCTTGGAAATCTTGACTGGTTCTGAACCTGAACCTACATATGGTAGTCCTTAAGTCCCACTAGGACTACAAACTTGATGTACAGAATGAAATGTATTCCTCATCTGCAACTCCTGCCCTCATTTCCACATCTACAATAGTCTCCATCGATCCCATGTTGTTTCTTAGAAAACTGGGTAGAGGATAATGCCTGCTACAGGGAAGATGGCTGAGCTCCATTCAGAGGCTCTTGTCATGTTGTATGCCCATCCACAAGCTTCAGTGGACTTTGTTTCACATTGCTTGCACCTGTGACTCCATTCAGAAGACTGATCTTGGGCAACTGGAGCTACTTTGCTGCCCAGGAAGTCAGAAGCACCTGGGAACTTACAGCCTTCAAGGATGACCAACAATTCCAGTTTGTTTAAGACTAAAAGATTTCTCAAGATAATTGAGTACTGAAAGCAGAAAAGTGCCAAGAAGACCGGGACAACTGGTCACTCAATGCACCCCCACACCAAACTCCAAAAATAGACAGCCCTCACCCTCAAATGGGGACACACATTTGGGCAAAACTCTACCCCAGAGCTCCTTGCAGGACCCAGCTGAGGCTGGCATTTCCTTTGCTTGTCATCTTCCATTCTGTGTCTGGTTTCCTCCCTCTCATCTCCCCATGTCTTCCTTCATAAGTCTTAGGCACCCATTCTCATCACAGGGGAACATTTCTGGGGATCCCCACTGAGGACACCTGCCTCTCCATGAATGTTAGAAAATTGCATGATGTATCTACCACTGAAATCCATAAGGCAGTCACCAATTTGATTTCAGCCGAATTTTTGAGCCTCCTCCCCTGAAACAAAACTGATAATGGAAATATTGGCAAGTAGAAAAATCCCTCATCTTATTGATTGTTTTTGTGTTGTTTCCATAGCCTCAGGTCAACCTGGATGTGGCAGTGATGGCAGCAGAGAGTGAAAGCAGTACTGATGGGCCAAGAAAAAGTAAAAGGAGGAAAACAGAATTTAAATAACAAACTCCAAGTGATCAAGACGTGATTATTTCTTCTACAGTGGGGCTTGAGGGCTATTTTTCCTGAAATAAGACTAAAATCTAGAGTACATTTAAAAAATTTTTTTTGCTTTACTATGATATGTAGTAGAGTAATGTATTGATATTATTTATATAGACTTTAAAATATTTTTAGAAACTGTAACTCTGTAAAGTATTAAACTGAACTGGAATGGCCCTCTTTAAAAAATATATAATTTTTTTTTTAAACTCTCCTTCACTAACTTGCTCTTTCAATGAACCACTGAAGTCACTATATGGTGAGGAGCAATTTGCAATAATTTACCAAAATAATAATAAGGTAGCTCTATATCCTGTGTGTTTGATTTTTTTAAAAAAGAGTTTCCCTTTCAGGACCCCATGAATGTACAAGGTTCAAACAAAGTGCGGGACGCTAATGAACAGACGGTATTTTCCTGTGCCGGGCCCCTGTACAGAATGACTTCATTCAGGGCTACTGCTCGCGCATGGAAAGTGCTGGTAAAAAATCCCACAGAGTTCAGACGACCTTTTCCTAACTTTCGGTTTTTTGTTTTTTTTTTTCCCCCTTGTTTGTCTTTCGGGCCTAAGCCAGGGAAAACATAAATATTCATCAGCTGATATTTGCAGTAGCTGTGAAGTTATGAATGAGGCCATGCGGCTTTCCTCCTATCCCATCTACAGAATGGCAGCTTCTCCACTCAGCTCCCGGCCAAACGACACTTTCCGAAATCCCCAAAGTGTACTAGAAGTCTTTTCAAATTCAGTCTTTTTTTTCCCCTTTAATGCTCAAAGCAGAAATGCTGTCTGCTTAATGTTTACCCTAGGATTATAGAAGAAGAAAAAGAAAAACATTGCTTTGCCAAGTTTTAAACTTTCAGATGCCTTGACGTAACAGGCAAACGTGCTAGCAGCTCAAAATATTGGTAGTATATACCAATGGATATGATAGTGTCAGGGTTTTTTAATATCAAACACTAGACAGATACCTGAGGCATTTATTGTGTGAAGAGCAGAGGAGAAAAAAAAACAAAACAAAACATTCTTCTATCACTTTGTTCACTTCTGGACAGCTGTTAGAGAGAGATGTTGGAAAACACTTTTGAATAAGATTTCAGATAAGTCCTCAATGATGAGATATAAAAAGAATGAAAATTGTGCCTGCCATAGGGTCTGGGATGGAGCTGGTCTTTTTGTAGTCCAGATTCCTCACAAATTAATGCTTTAAAATCTGGAATCTTGTCATCTTCCGGGGTCTGTCACTCAAATAAAACTTTAGTAGAAGGTGAATTGTGAATGGAAGAGACTGTAGGGTAACAAACGCAAATAGCCATCAGTGTCTGGGAACAAACAAAACCTGTTCTGGGCTCAGCATAACCATATGTCTTTGAACTTCCTGGATCTGGTTCCTGTAACACAGAGGTCTGAAGAACCACCTTCAGACAGAGGAGGCATATTTGAAAGTGGTGGTAAAGACTTTGTCAACAACACTTCTGAAAATAGCATTGTGCCAAGAGGCAATAAGTGATGAGTAACAGTGAGAATGCAACTGTGGAACAAATTGATTCAAATAGTACTACAGCCTCCTCTCAAGCATTCATTTCTACAGATGACTGCTGGACTGCTTGGTGAATCCACAAGTAACCAGGATTGTGGCACAACTTTTGATACCAGGAAGAAGTTTGTGATTCTAATAGAAAATGACTTTCAAATAATATTTTTAAAATGTCTAATTGCAAAATTAAAAAAGGAACAGCAAAAATGTCAACAACACAACAGCTAATTAATCAATCTCCAATTATTAGTGAACATAAACAGTGAGACATGTTTTTATACATAAAGAATATACGTGTCAATGTCCAATATTCTCCTTTTGACTTTGCTCATCAGTATGTTTTATTCCAAGTTCAATATTTGGTCCCTCCATTTCTCTGTAGAAATGTTACCTACGTGATGGGTTTATTGGGTAACTTTAGGGTTGGAAGATTATTTGTAAGAAGTGTCACTAACTACAAGGTCTTACTTGGCGAAATATTCTTAGGCATATTCTCTAGTTTTGAATTTTACTTCACTATTGCAGATCAGGATCTCTTATAATCATTGTTCCGTATTTTTTATGGGGTTAGCCATATTACCTATACCTGACAGTGGAAATAATTCTCTAAACCACCAAACCAAAGAGATGAAGAAAAGGGTCTCAGGTGTTCAAATAAGGACCAGTTCCCAGACTGGCAAGAGAGCTGACTAGAACAAATGCTTGTGGCTTGGTTGCTGTATCTTTCTCCATTCTGGAGTAGCCTTGCCAGGGCCAGAATGGAAGCCAGAGGCCAGTGCTCAACTGGGTTCTCCTTGGCTCCAACCCTCACCAGAATAAGGCCTGATGAAGAGCTATGGGATAGTGTCAAAGGCCGTGACCTTCTGCAGGAAAAACTGGGCAACGTACAGGAGTGATGGATTGTCAAGCAAGTCCAGAGACATTTGGGAGGCCAGCTGAGTTAGCATAGGCAGGAAAATATCTCCTCTCCCTCTATTCCTTGCCCAGGACTGAGTATTTTGAGCTAGAAGTAGCAGAGAGCAGAATTAGTTGTCCATCCTTCTCTATGAAACTCATTTTGCAAATCACATCAGATCACAATGTCAAAAAGCATTCCAGTTTGATACTCATTACGCTTATGTTATCAGAGAAGAAAGTCACCTGGTTCAAAAGTGGCCCATAAAATCTTGTTTACAAGCAATTCTATGTTTTGATCTTGTACAGAAGTAAACAAAATCTCTCATTTGGTGATTTTTCTTTGTTTTGAAAGGGATATTTACATGTTAAAGACCACTACCTAAGTTATATATTTTTTTCATCCTTCTGCCTTCTCTGGAAATACTGCATTTTCCCCCATGAATACCTCCCCTGTTCAAATACACAGCTAGAGTCTTCAACAAGACAAGAGAACATTGGATACCCAGAATCAGATCATTTGATGCATACCACAAGTATAGCTCATCAATGTGGTCTATGTAATTTATAACCTAAATTGAGAGATTTTTGACAGTAAACAGGACATTATTAATTACTCTGGGAGAAAGAGTATAAAACCAAGATTGTTATGAACACACTGTAACATATGACCATCCTACACATGGAATCTTCTTGCTGATTCTCTCTACTTTTATCTTCAGTTGCCACTTCTGCTATCTAGATAATATGTTGCTTTTCTATGAGGAGATTTATTAACACCTTATTTGGCTGCATGATCACAGCTATACCAAGTCATCATCAATATGCTTCACTTAGCCTGCATCTTCCTGAGATTGTATGGGAAATGTTATCTTCCTTCTGTCTTCTCCTCAATGATTTTAGTGATTTCAAAAGTATATCACATAGCATATCACATAGACAGTTGTGTGTTCTGCCTATGTGTAGAACTGACACTAACTCAAGAAAAGTAGATTGTTTATTTCCATTGCTTCGGAGAGACTACTCAGTGGATTCAAGGTACAGTGTTGGCTCTCTATACTGAAGTATGCTTGGCTCCTGATAGAATCAAGATGATTAGCAAGGTACAAAAGGGTCTCAGATCATTTCCATGGGGTCAATGTTTACACCTGTTAGAAAAGGGCACCTTTGTAGAACAACCACTTTAACACATTGGGTTTGGATTTGAGGGTTCCATGATGCCTGAGGATTTCCAACTCCTCTGTGGTGAATTCCTTTTACTGTTTGTTCATCTTGAAGTGTCCCACTGTACCTTTTTTGCCTCATATAGTTCCTTCTGCAATGTAATGTGGAAAACAAAATTATACCACTTCAAAGTTGATAATTTTTTGAAGTAATAATTGACTGAAAGTTTACAGTCAATTTAAACTGATTAAGATAATTCCAACAGGAATTTGCATAAACAAACTTTTACTTTTCTTACCATTAAACCTTGATGAATTTTGTTATTAAAACTTTATCAATTATCTCCAGTTCTGTAACCATTAGTTGACTGGCCTTGGGTAAGTCATAACCTTTCTGGTCAGTTCCCCAAACTACAGATGAAAGGGCTAGATTTTTAACATTTCTCACACAGCATTCCACAGAAGTCTAGCTATTTCCCATATTAATTGTACACATTCACAAAGGACTAATGGGAAATCCCTGGTTTAACAAATTAGATTTTCTTACTATAAGACTTAAGACACGCTAATGGGCAGAGTGTCTTTCCAAACCACAAGACTCAACTTTAAGTTTACATGATTAATTTATGCACTTCAATAATAAAGTAACCAAGAAGTTAAATTTCCAAGAATAAACACATTAACTTTGGAGTAACATGTTAAATTCCCATCAAACATTCTTGGTCTTAAACTGACATTACAGTTCTGGATCACTGTGCAAACAAAATAAGACACTACTCATAGTGGGTCTCCAGGCCATTTCTTCCAAAGCATGTAACTTCCCAGTTGCAACGTGATGCTGTATCCATCAGGTGTTATAAGACTAAGGTCAAAGAATATACAGGGTGCCAAGTACATTTAAATTATAGAAAAACAGGTTTTTTTTTGTTTTGTTTTTTGTTTTTTTGAGACAGAGTCTCTCTCTGTTGCCCAGGCTGGAGTGCAATAGTGTGATCTCAGCTCACTGCAACCTCCTCCTCCCAGTTTCAAGCAACTGTCCTGCCTCAGTCTCCTGAGTAGCTGGGGCTACAGGCGCACACCACCATGCCTGGCTAATTTTTGTATTTTTAGTAGAGACGGGGTTTCACCATGTTGGCCAGGATGGTCTCAATCTCCTGACCTTGTGATCCACCTGCCTCGTCTCCCATAGAGCTGGGATTACAGGTGTGAGCCACCGCACCCGGTGAAAAAGAGATACTCTTTTAGGACAAGTATGTCCAAAATCTTGCCAATGTCCAAAACATTTTATACTAAAAAGTATTTGTTGTTTCTCTGGGAAACACCTATTGTTTTGTTTCCAATAAAACTTTCCTACTCTGGGAAAAACGGTACCGCCTCTCTTCCCTCTTCTTCACACTACAACATTTAGAACTCATAGGAGCCCCCAATTCACATAGTGCCCTTTCTTCCTGACCAAGTTTGATTGGTCAAGAGATCAGCAAGAGACTCAATTAGCGTTCTGCTCTCAGATAATATTGAACTGGAGCTGGAACAAGAGAGTGAATTATTCCTTGTGGCAGAACCAAGAGATAGGAATCTGGGGAGCTGCAGATGGCCATGTGCTTCACTAGGAGGAGGATGCCAACCTAGTGTGGAAAAGTATAAAGCCTACATTCTGAGGGAACTAACCTGGAGAAAAGCAAAAATAGTCCTTGTTGCTTTCAAACCCATGGTCCCAAGTTTCCCTGGGCCCAATCACACCCATGCTTTTCCTGTGGCTTGGTATTTCAACACTTCCTGTGATTGAGACACTAAACACTCCTCCTTTTCCTTCACCTGGTTCAAGTTGCATTTTGTTCTTTCCAACAAAAGATCATGAGTTATGAAATTGTAGTTGAACATTGTTTAGGATGCTTAGATAACAACGAGCTTTATCACAAAGACTAAAGGAGTGTTAATTACTCATCACTTTTTAGGAACTAACTCTTGCACAGTTGAGATGCAGCATGTACCTTCATCCAACTGATGTGCCCACAGAATTCTTTTCTGAAAGACTGGATTGTAAGACTGCTTCATGGAATACACATGAGTAACTTCTAGTCACATAATCTGATATATTTTAACTAACTTTAAAATTCTATGACTTTGTGACATTTCAATTATTTATTAATTTCAATTTGATAGTTGTTTGCTATAAGAATAGAATTAAATAAGTATTTAAATGCTGAAATCTATACTTGAGAAAATCATACTTTCATATTATAATATTCCCTGTTTATTTCTGTTATGAAAATTAAGCACATTTTTACAATAGCAGTTTATGATCATGAAAAATTCTTATAAAATCGGTGTTCTTAAAATTTTCCATTAAATATTGTGATTTTACATTTTCTCAATGGCATACTTCTAAGTCTTTGCTATACTTGATTCTAAGCATAGAATGTTAGAGTTAGTTCTTTAAAAAGTCAATAATATCCATGACAAATTAAGTTAACAAATATTTCCATATTAGTTAGTTAACAAATATTTACTGAGGCCAGGCGCGGTGGCTCAAGCCTGTAATCCCAGCACTTTGGGAGGCCGAGACGGGTGGATCACGAGGTCAGGAAATCCAGACCATCCTGGTTAACAAGGTGAAACCCCGTCTCTACTAAAAAATACAAAAAAACTAGCCGGGTGAGGTGGCGGGCGCCTGTAGTCCCAGCTACTCGGGAGGCTGAGGCAGGAGAATGGCGTAAACCTGGGAGGCGGAGCTTGCAGTGAGCTGAGATCCGGCCACTGCACTCCAGCCTGGGCTGGGCGACAGAGCGAGATTCTGTCTCCAAAAAACAAACAAACAAACAAACAAAAACAAATATTTACTGAATATCTATAATTTTTATGCAAGGTATTGGTAAGACAGCAAAAAAGATACATTTCCTCCCTTCATGAAAATGACAGTCTAGTTTCTAGCACTATTTCCTCGTCTTTTTTCTATATTGATGTTTCTTACGTTCTTAGGACAGCATTAAGTTTACTCATATGTCTACTTAAGAGCATGTAAGGAAGTAAAGATCATCACATGTCCACCCCAAGACTAGAATGCATTCTACAAGCATGACTTGATTTCCAGGCATCTTTCCCACATGCTTTCTCCCCTCTGAAAGCTTTCAGTGTGGCCAGAATTGGAGGCAATGCCACATAAGTAGACAGACACCACTGAAGGATGATCTTTCTATTGTTCCAGACACTGTATTTCTGTTACCAAAGTGCAGAGCAGAAAGCAATGTACCCTGACAGAAAGAGCTCTTTGTCAGGAGTCCAAAGACTTGGAAGGCAGCTCTTACCCCAATACTCATCAGGGAATGACCTCAGTGCTCAGAGAAATATCTAATGGCATCTGGACAACCTCTAGAAAATTATAGGTTGTGTCCAAAAACTTCCACCCTTGCAAACTTTCCTGTCACTCTCTATATGAAACTGCCTACAAGTTTTTAAAAATAGTATATTGCTTTAACAATTGACATCCTATCAGGCGATAGCAGAGGACAGGCATAATTATTGATTTTAGTAAATGCTTTACTAGTGTAGACAAATTCTGATTATGAACATTTTCTGATATGGGCCAATATGTCTGAGTTTCAAATGAATCTAGACTGGAAAATAATGTTGGCTTTTATATTGAATAGACTACTAAGAATACCTGATTTATGCTTTATTCCTGAACAAGAGTCAAAAAGACAGAATGGTCAGGAGTACATAAAATAAATTATAATTGATAGGAGAGTTAGATTCTTGCAGGATGTGAGTCCTATTTTGTTGTTATTTTTGTTGCAGCTGTATCATCTCTCATTTCCCCTTCTATTGGGCAAGGTAGAAGACATTAGAGGATCATGTAAACCTTCATCGTCAGGAAGGTTTGAATAAGCAATAGGAATGTAAATATTTGTGAAAACAACTAGAGACTGAATAGTTGTAATTGATTCATCATATATAATTTTAATTAACATTTAAAATATATGTTGTTATTTTATTAACCTGAAACCTTGAAGAATTTTGGAAGTGGGAGTGTTAACAAAGAGGACGTTTAGTAGAGGAGGGAGAGATTCTCATTCCTGAACTTCTGAAAAAAAGACATCTCTCCAATGGTGAGGCAGTTTGGACATTAACCTCCCATGTTCTTTTAACCACTCCCTTCCAGAGAAAGGCCCAAAACTGTGGGGAGTGCTTTGCTTTCTGCAGACTTTCTTTATGTGTTTATTTGCTTGCACTTGCATCATTTTCTCCATCATTTGCCTGCCCAATAAAGGATGGACAAGAGATGGCAAAAGAGTTCAAAGCTAAACAAATAATTCTGGATAAATTGTTAACAGACCTGGAATAAGATGAGCCAAGAAAAATTTAGCTAAAATAAGATTTTGGGGGAAAATCTGTGTATTTCATTTAGATTGTGTTTACATGACAACAACGTATCTGATTAACTCAGTGGAAAGTAGGCAAATTGTTTATGCAGTTATGTAGACACAGCAGTTGCGTCAGTGATTACCTTTTCAAGTTGTGGATTCTGGCTTTCTTATACACTGCCCTGCCCATAATGATGAATTTATAATAACTGCATAAACTAAATTTTTTGATAGATTAACATTTTACTAATTTCTGAGCCTTCCAATATTTTTTGTGGTTTTGTCCAGTTGGTGGTGGTGGTGCTTATTTATTTATTTATTTATTTAGTCATATATGTGGCTGGGAATCTTGGAAACAGTGAATGTTAGCTTTATTAAGTCAAATAATTGAAGAATTTTTAAAAAGAGTTTCTTCCTGACTACTTTTGTGGTATATTAAAACCAAAATATTACTACTTAAAACAGGGATGTTCACACCATGACACATATCATATAAAATTACTATTATTCAGAAATTCTCAAAAAAAACTTGAAAGATATTGCTCCTTAGTATTTCAACTAGATAGTATGGTTATAGTATCAAATAATATTCAAACTAAAGTTCAAACCAACCCCTCTGTTGGGTATTGATATGATTTGACTGTGTCCCCACCCAAATCTCATCTTGAATTCCCACATGTTGTGAGAGGGACCCAGTGGGGGCAATTGAATCATGGGGGTGGGTCTTTCCCATGCTGTTCTCATGATAGCGAGTAAGTCTCATGAGATCTGACAGTATTATAAGGAGAAGTTTCCCTGCCCAATCTCCCTCTTTGCCTGTGCCATCCACATAAGACATGACTTGCTCCTCCTTGCTTTCTGCCATGAGTGTGAGGCTTCCCCAGCCATGTGGAACTGTAAGTCCAATTAAACCTCTCTCTTTTGTAAATTGCCAAGTCTCAGGTATGTATTTATCAGCAGCGTGAAAACGGACCAATACAGGTATATACCCAAAAGAAAGGAAACCAGTACATCGAAGATATAGCTGCACTCCCAGGTTTGTTGCTGCACTGTTCACAATAGGCAAGATTTGGAAGCAACCAAAGTGTCCATCAACAGATGGATGGATAAAGAAAATGTGGTACATATATACAATAGAGTACCGTGCAACCTTAAAAACAATGAGATCCTGTCATTTGGAACAACATGGATGGGACTGGAGGGTCATTATGTTAAGTGAAATAGCCAGGCACAGAAATATGAGCATTACATGTTCTCATGTATCTGTGGGATGTAAAAATGAAAACAATTGAACTCATGGACATAGAGCATAGAACATTGTGTACCAGAGGCTGGGAGGGGTAGTAGGGGATGCAAGGGGAGTTGGGAATGTGTAATGGGTACCAAAAGAGTAGAAAAAACAAATAAGACCTAGTATTTGATAGCACAACAGGATGACTATAGTCGATAATAACTTAATTGCACATTTTAAAATAACCAAAAGAGTGTAATTGGATTGTTTTTAACACCAAGGATAAATGCCTAAGGGGATTAAAAAATGAAACAAAATTCAAATCAAAACTGTATTTTTGTATATGGGATAGCTATCATCTACTATTATTCAGAAAATTTTTTAAAAACTGAGTGGTTTGCACAATAATAAAACTAAATAACATAATATCAAAAAATAAAGAAAAATCAGAGCTGAAATATGTTATTGACTTTGGCAATGCTATTTGTTCATATGATAAAGAAACCTGTGCTCTTATGTCAAGGAGATGCCAACATTTCTTGAGAAAGACTTCTTATTGGTGCCAGTTTGCTGTTTAGGATACAGGGTTTCATACACTCTGCTGGGAATATTTCATTATATCTAAATGTTTTGTTCATTCTTTCCAGATTTCCAAGATATAAGTCATTACATTATATGCCAAATATTCTTATTACTATTATTTTCATAATAGCTTACAAGTGCATTATTTTTACTGTTTGAAAGCGTATCACTACTTGTCATTACATCTTACTGATTAGCTATATTGCTATTCCACCTAAAGGATGAAATGTAACATTCAAGATTATTTTCTCAAGATTTGTCAAGTTTGACTTGAGATTTCTCAAGTTTGTCCATTCAATAGCTGGGCTGTGCCATGAACTCTAAACTTTAGACAACATTATTGTGTTTTTCTAGGTTATCCTTACCAACAAGGTAATGGTAAACTGAATGGAAAGACTGATAAGAAAAACAAGCCAAAAATAATTCCACAAAGCAGCTTTAGATCAATATAGCATTTATCCAAATAATTTTACAATTTTATTACATTTGTTATTGCAATTAATTTATGTGCTATATAGAATAACATAAATTGTATTACATTTATCATTGCAGTTTATATGTTTACCATAAGGGTAAGAGCTACTATAAAATTTTATTTTTTTAATTGGAAAGCTACATCAAAAAGACTTTATACGACTTCCCCAGGATAATCATGTAGCAGGGCTGGTCAACTTAAAGTAGTCTTGAGTCTATTAGATTAAGTTTCCCCAGTGCCAAATTTTATTCATAACATCTAGATCTGTGCTATTCAATACACACCCACTAGGCACATATGACTACTTAAATTTAAATTAATTAATATTAAATAAAAAGAAGCATTTGAAACTAGACACATTTCAAGCACCCAATAGCCACATGTGACTGATGGCTACTATATTGGCAGTGCAAGTAACATTTTCATCCTCACAGCACATTCACCAGACAGCACTGGTCTGGATAACAAAAACCTCTAAGGAAGTTTGTTGTCAAGGAAAAAATGTTCAATAATTTATAATATGATAACCATTGCTGCTAATGTCATTATAATGTGGTTGGTAAGGATAGCATAGAAAAGTCGAGAACAATGTTGTAAAAATAAATGTCAATAATTGATATGAGACTTACACTGGTTGTTTTTTGTATATTCAAATTTAAAATAAAATACAGTGGGTTAGGCATAGGTCTGCTTCACAATGGTAAGTCGTGAGACATTTAGCTTTAACTTAGCTTAAGTCATTGAAATTCAAAGATAAAGAAATAATTTTTAGACATTGGGTTTGGGAAGTGGATGTGGGGAGATTATGTTAAAACATCGTGAGCAAAAGAGTAAGCCAGTTTTTATTTCTTCACATAAAATTCAATGCCAGAAAGCAATCCAAAATGTCTACAAACAGAAAACGTGATCCCGAGTAGTATACCTATCCATGGTGTCACTAAAATACAAAAACATCAAGTAGATTTTTAAACATGCACAAACTGAAGGAACACCAGCTATTTTTGAAATTACAGTTGGCCAGTGAAATCCAGGGAACCAGGGAATCAAAGTTAAGAACCAGAGAATGGAGAAGCTATGAGAATTATAAGTACCAAACCCATTTATATGAAAACCAGTATTAAACAATTTTGGAAATCAGTGATAGAGAAGACAATGATTTATACTTTGATAATTTAAAAATAATATATTAATGGCCAGGTGTGGTGACTCATTCCTGTAATCTCAGCACTTTGGGAGGCCGAGGTGGAGGCATCACCTGAGGTTAAGAGTTCGAGACCAGACTGGCCAACATGGTAAAACTCCATCTCTACTAAAAATACAAAAACTAGCCGGACGTGGTGGTACATGTCTGTAATCTCAGCTGCTCAGGAGGCTGAGGCAGAAGAATCACTTGAACTCGGGAGGTGGAAGTTACAGTGAGCCAAGATCATACCACTGTACTCCATCCTGGATGACAGAGCGAGACTTCATCTCAAAAAAAAAAAAAAAGTGTGTATATATATATACACACACACACATATACATACACACACATACACACACACACACACACACACACATATATATACACACACACACACACACTAAAGGGGAAGAGAAGAGGAAAAAAGGAGAGTAGATGTAAGAGACTAATTACTTCATATCATTACTAATTACTAACGAGTTAACTGGTGCTAAAATTAAAACATGTGTATGCCATAAATCAAAAATTACTTTAATCTTTTAAGTTTTCATAATTTTCCAAATACATTGTGCAGGCACTCTTAATCTACAATATCTCTTTTTGAAAAAAATTACCTTAATTTTAAATGTTTCCAACTTTACTTTTCCTTCTACAAATTCATGTAAAAATAAATTGAATATCTTACTTAAATATAACATTTATTGTATAGGCCTATTTTAGTAAAGCTGTAACCATCCAACAGGTTCCTTTTGCCCACTGCACAGATAGAGCCAAATTTTCAAGACACAAATTGGCAATACAAAACGAGTTTAATACACATAGAGCCATCTAAACAGGAGACCAGAGCTTTATTATTACTCAAATCAACTTCCTTGAAAATCCAGAGGCTAGGATTTTTCAAGGGTAGTCTGGCAGGCTGGGGAATGGGTAATGCTGACTGGCTATGGATGTAATCATAGGACTGTGGAAAATGGTCCTTGCACACTGAGTCTGCTTCTGGGTGGGGGCCACAGGACCAGCTGAGTCAAGAGTCATGGATCAGTGTAGGGCCGCCCAGTCCTCAGAAATGCCAAAGCCTGAAAAGACATCTCAAAAGGCCAATCTTAGGGCATACAATGGTGATGTTATCTGCAGGAGTAAGTGGAGAAGTTCCAAATTTTGTGACCACCAGCCCCAGATCATCCTTTAGGCCTACATCTTAGCAGAATTTAGGCTCCTCTCATCCTCCTAACGTGGTGATCCTTCATTAGCTTTACAAGGGCTGTTTAGTTTTTAAGAAAGGATGTTATCATTTAAACTATAAACTAAATATCTCCCAATGTTAGCTTGACCCAAGCCCAGGAATGACCATGGACAGTTAGGAGGTTAAAGGTAAGATGGAGGTTGATTAGATCAGGTCTTTTTCACTGTCATAATTTTCTCATTGTTACAATTTTTGCAAAGGTGACTTCAAAACCACTTCTATCTATCCAGTTGCTACTGATTATTCATACACAGCAAAGTCTGAGATGATATTCACCCAATATAAATAACAATTATCTCTCTGTGGTAAAATCTTTGGTGGTGTTTCTTTTACTCTGTAAAATATTTAACTTTTCTCTAAATAAATACTATAAAATAAAATACTTTTTGGAATGTCTTTTATTCTCTTTCCTGATAATAATTATTATTAAAATATTAATATAAAATAATATTTTCCTTTGTTGATTTACAGTTCATGATAAATTCTCACATATCTCACCATGCTATGTTCATAATGACCCAGAGAGGTAAGCAAATGCTGCCAGCCTAATTTCTCAGCTGAGCATCTGAGGGTCCTCAGATTAAGTAACAATTCACATTGCTAATCATTCAGATTCTCGGGATTCTAATCCAGTGCTTTTGAGCAGGTTAGTCTTGATCTTCATTGAGTAAGTTTAGTAAGAAAGCTCTAACATACAATGTAAAGAATCTTACCATAAAAGACTCTACCAATAAGAAGATTCCACTGTTAGAAACAGACTCAGGATGTTGACTGTAATTGAAAATAAATGAGCATTAAAGACAGGTGATCTAACCAGAAAAGACAGAAACCAAGCAAGGCTCTTTTCCCCTGTGATGCTGAATCAAAGGAACAAACAAAATCAAGCCTATTGCTCACTTGAATTCCAGCTCTTCTTTTGGCGTCATTCAGGGTAACACAATTCTTAATTTTTAGAAGGCCCTGGAAAACTTTCAATAGAACTTATACTCATTATCTAAGAGCATAAAGTATCCATGGAGAAGCAAACAGATAACTGGATTCAAAATAAAAAAAGTATCTTTTTATTTCCTCCAACAATGGGCAACCACATTAGAGAGGAAAGAAGACACCTATTGCTCAAGTTTGATTTGGGTAAGGACAGGAAATTGCATCTTTTAGAATAGATGAGATTTCCCATCACATAAACATATAATAATAGCCTTCTATCATTTGGGCTAACATTTACATTACCTAAAATAAACTCTCATCCTGATGTTGTTCTATAATTGGCATGTGACAGAATGCACGCTGAGGCAAATATAAGTTCAGAAAGCATCTTCCGTCTTTATGTTAAAAGAAATATTTGGACTTTCCCAAACAGGCAAACTTTATTTTGTTGCTATGCAACTGACATACAACATAGTCCATCAGACAGTAAATAAGTTATGAATTTTACAATGAAGAGAAAAGTCTTTTCTCTCTGTTTGAGAACAAGCCACAACTTCCTTTCATGCTTTCCTAATCCACCACAGCCCTCTAAAGCTGTTTCACAAACGCCAGGGTTTTGGCAAGATAAACAAGCAAATGAATAACACAGCAATGACCCAAATGCAGTCTGCAAACATCACGCTAAGAAGCATCAATACCATTCAATTCATTCCTACAGACCTGGGAACCTGGGCTCCCCAAGCATCGTTAAGAGAAGAAAGTTTATTTCACACCCACATTCTTCCAGGTAGCTGAACATAAATAAGCTTAAACAAAGGAGATTCTGGCAATTTCTGTTGGCAGGCACCCATCACTGCTACAGGTCTCAGGCATGATTCTGTGTCAGGGCATAAGAGTGATTTCAGCCATGAGGAAAACATCTGTGAGGAAAAATATGTTTCAGGGTTGAGACTTGTGGCTTGTGGGCCATGTCCATGTTTAACATGACCTGCTCAGTGTTCAAAATGTTAAATATTGTCCAACATTTAAAATTTTTTCCATAAAAATCTAAATGTCTTGCGTTTCTTGAAAAATTATAACAGTGAATTTGCATTTTTGCAAAAATCAGTTAGAATCAGCTTCCAGCAGAAAAGGAGAAGAGATAGATAAATTGTGGTACATTCCTACAATGAATTACTACAGAGCAATAATCAGAACTAATTGCTGATACACTCAACAACATGAATGAACTTCACATATGCCAAGCAAAAGAAACTAAACACAAAAGTGCACACTGCATGGTTCCACTTATGTAAAGTTTAAGGCCAGTGAAAATCAATCAATGGGCCGGGCGCGGTGGCTCAAGCCTGTAATCCCAGCACTTTGGGAGGCCGAGACGGGCGGATCACGAGGTCAGGAGATCGAGACCATCCTGGCTAACACGGTGAAACCCCGTCTCTACTGAAAAATACAAAAAAACTAGCCGGGCGAGGTGGCGGGCGCCTGTAGTCCCAGCTACTGGGGAGGCTGAGGCAGGAGAATGGCGTTAACCCGGGAGGCGGAGCTTGCAGTGAGCCAAGATCCGGCCACTGCACTCCAGCCTGGGCGACAGAGCGAGACACCGTCTCAAAAAAAAAAAAAAAGAAAGAAAGAAAGAAAGAAAATCAATCAATGGCATCGGAGATCAGCATAGGTTTATCTCTGGCAGAAGGAGTACGTTTGGAGATGATGGAAATGTTCTATATTTTGATCGGGGAGGTAGACATATAGGTGTAAATGTAAAGTGTAGCCACCAATACACTCAGGTTTCAGCACCTTACACACCTCGCTGTATGAATTTCATATGTCAATAAGAAATAAAATGTAATGAAAAAGTATCAATTGGCTAAGGAACAGCTGGCCTTTTAAGGTGAGGCTTGGCCTCTCTGCCTGGAGCCCACACCCAATAGCTGGTTCACTTAGATGGCTGCAACAGAATCCATGGTGTGGGGCCCAGCAATCTGTTTCAACGAGCCCTGAAGTCGATTCTGACGCACTATTAAAGCTTGAGAAACTGCTCTAGAGCACTATATACATAAAATAACATATATGAAAGGCAGAGGCGGCCCTTATGAAGCCCTGTTACCCCTCCCCCCAACATATTTCAAGAAACCTAGAAGAGAGGACTTTGTTGGCTTCCTCAAAGAACTCTATCTATCAAGCCTAAGTTTCAAAACTCTTGGAAGGGATTGTACAACCAACACACACTATTCCTCTTTTAACCATTAGACACTTTTTATTTCAGCACTGTTACAATTGGGTCCATATCACTCATTAAAAAAAAGTAAAAGCAAACAGCTGTATATCTTTGATTATGAAAAAATTATCAAACAAAAAGCATTCAGATATATTCCAACTTTGAAAAAATAAATGAAAATCTACATTCAAGGAGTTATTGTGGCTCAGGGAATCTTAAAAATTATGAGAAACTCACGAATTAAGACAAGTAATCCCCATTCTCACCGTTACTTGCATAAACCTTACATAAAACACTACTTGGAGATCTCTATTTTCTGGGAAGTTATCAACTTTTAAGCAGGCGCCCACACAATCACACAGTGTGATGTAGTCAAACTGGAAATTCTGTGCCAACAGAGAAGGCATTTTGAATCTGTCGAGGGAATCAGAGGTGCTTATTATACACTTATTCATTGATTAATATTAATTGGAAAAGCATAAAACAATTACATGATATGATAGAAATATTTATTCTGTGTATTTTGAGAAAAAGTTAAGGGATAACTTTTCTTTTTCATAAAGTTAAGTGATAATTTTTTACCAGACTGGTATATAATTTCAGAAAACAGTTTTTTGTGTGTTCATGCTAATATTTAGGAGTGTCCTAGCATTTAGAAGGAGAAAGGGAAAGAGAAAGAGTTCTGGGAATAATAAAGCATAATAATAATAATAAAACATAATATAATAATTATATTTTCAGTGGTGATTCTCTGAATTGTTTCATTCAGTACCTCACAGTGGTTGAACAACCAGAGAGATGATGAAAAACCAACTTCAAAATTACTTTGGCTACCTAGTTCACCTCCAATTTGTCAAATACTTGGTTTGGGAATGAATCTAAAAGTCACGTGATCAGGGCTTCATAGGGCTTCATGGGTGTGCTCCTAGTGCGGTGGACAGGGCTCCATGCTCAGAAAGGGGACTCAGGCTTAGGGCTTGATGCTCTGTGGTTATTGGCTTGAAATACTTAATAACGTAATCATTCAATTTGTGTTTTATAAGTGAAGCATGATGCAACAATGAAACTTGTGCTGGGGACACTGAGAGCCTAGCATCATACATTGTTCCATCTCCTGCCACCTCCCCATGTCTGCTAAGTGAGTTCTTGGTTGCTGGCTCAGGCAATCTGCTTAGTATTTTTGCCCTTCAGCCCCAGCAGGGTTCTGGGCATGGGCACAGGTAAGATCAAGGCAAGTTACAAGGCAATACTCCAGGCACCTGAAAGGCTCTACTACTTGCCATGTGGGTATCCCCAATCCCAAGGAAGCATGACATGAAACAGCAAATGTCTCCATGACAGCTTAAGAGAAAAACTGTGGAAGGAAGGAAAAGGTTTTTGTCTTGCTTTTTGAAGAAGGGGCCCCATTTTAATGTGGCATAGTCCTCACACATTATGTAGCAACCCTTGCACATGGCTATCAATGGTAAAGAATCAAAAGAGTAAAGCAAGGGAAGTAGGAGGTACAGGAGAACCAATGAGGTATGCAGAAAGGAAACGAGGAGATAATTAGGGTTCAGAAAATAAAATTAAAATTTCATATTGTTACAAATGGACTAGATATATTCTTCCCAAAAATGCTTTATTTCTCTCTGATTAAGAAGTAACATACATCCTAAAACATTTGGATATACTCAGACACTAAAGATGTGATTGGAAAGCTGCATTCAAAGAAGTATCACCAGTTACTGCCACCCATTCCAATTCTATCCAGGGCTGCCTTCTCAATGTTGTAAATCAGGCATTTCCAACACTTTGAACCTGAGCTTACAATTTAAGAACCACTGTTTTAAAGACATCTAAACAGAATACAGGTTAATAAACAATGAGATCATTATCTTTTCACCTTAGTGTTTGCTACCTCCAATTTTACTGAAGGATACAGCACTTTAGCCTGCCAGAGGATGACGTTGTCTAAACACATTTTCAATGTTTTCTTTTTAACAGTTAATATATTTCCAGGATGAAAGTCCATTTCTTTCTAAAAGGTTCCTAGGACACCCATTGAAAAGTCAAAAGCAATGAACTAAAAGGGATTGCTATTTTGTTGGAAAAGAACGACACCCTTTGTATTGAAGTGGGGAATTACAGACTGTGGTCACCCTCTGCACAGTGTCTCTTTGTCAAGTAATACATGCTGAAAAAAAAATAATACAGATGGGAAAATATTGTGCACTGTCAGATCTTGGAAACGGCCAAAGGATTTTTCCTCACCAATGTCTTGTCGATGACTTTCACATTCTGGCACCCTGAAAAAATAATGCATACATTTAATATGAACTGAATGCAATAATAATCAGGCAGGTAATCGTTTTCCCAAGGAATGTAAAATTTGACAAATGTAAGGTTTATGATTCAAGGTAGGCTTGCCAAATCTTATGTGGCATGAGACCATTTTTTATTACCTAAACAGTCCTTAACACAAAATGACTGGCACATATTTTTATTAACACAAAGAGTATATTCTTTCTGCCACATTTAATAGAGAGTCAGTGACTGAAAGCTCTCTTTTAGGATATGTCTGTAGCAAATTAAAATGCGTAGTGAGGATTCACAGAATGGCATTCTTCTTGTTGAGGCTCTATCTGCAGACTGAGTACAGTAGTGAGTAGACCATTTATCTGGGGAGTTCTATCTATGGGGACAATACAGATCATATGGATTACAGAAAAGGAAATCCTCTTTACCTTCAAACATAGGGTAGCTGATAGTTAACTCCCGGCCATTCTTTTTAGCTACAGGTTCTTTCTAAGCCAAATTTGAAATTGTCACTATTAATATTTTAATGCTTATTTATTTATTCATTCAGTCATTCATTCAGCAAATATGTATTGTTTGTGTGCCAGGCACTGCTCTACGCACTGAAAATACTGCAGTCAAGACAACAAAGCCCCCTGCCTCATGCATCTTATGTTCTAAAGGGGAAGCAGACAATATATAACACATATAATTTTAAAAGGAAATTCTATGATAGATGATATATAGGAAACAATAGGTGCTATGGAAAAAGCATGAAATAAAACTGGAAAAGAAAACTGAAAGTTGAATAGATCGGTGGAGGATAAATTGCTATGTTAAACACAGTAATCAGGATAGGCACCTTTAAGCAAGTGTAATTTATATGAACACACGAAAGATGAGAGGAAGTTTTTCATGTAACTATCTGGAGGAAGAGCATCCAGGCAGAGGGAACAATTGTTGCAAATACCCCAAGGCTAAAACATATCTCACACAGTCAAGGGACATCATGGAGGCAAATGTCACATGGGTAGAATAAGTAAGGGTGACATTATTAGAAGTTGGGATCAGAAAGATGATGGGAGTCAAACCATATGAGGCCTTGTAAACCACTATAAGGACTTTGGCATTTACTCTGAGTAAACCAAGAGCCATTGGGGGTTTTCTGATCAGAAAAGTAAGATGATCTTAATTAATGTTTAAAAGAACCGTTCTGGCTGCCATGATCAGAATAGACTGGGAGAGGGGAGGTACGTGAGGACAGACCTGCCCACTTGCAATGTCCACGGGATGAGACACAATGATGGCTCCAGCCAGGGCAGTGGCAGTGGAGATGACAGGGAGGTCAGAATCTGATTATATTTTGAAGATTGAGCCCCTGTGAGTAAGAAGGTGTGAGAGAAAAGAAGAGGCAAGAATGACTGAAGATTTTTGGACTCAGCAACTGAAACTATGGGATTAACATGAACTGATGGAGAAACTGCAGGTGGAGCAGGTTTAATGTGGAAAGTTAGCAGCTTAGTTTTGGACAGGTAAGAGTTTGGGATGCCACTTAGATGTCCAAAGGGAGCTGTTGACTATCTAGGTAGATGTATGTGTTCACGTGTTATGAGATGAGGAAGAGTATGATGTTGCAACCACCTTTAAGTAGTCGTACTCACCAAAATATTCCTAATAAAGCTGTGAAATATTGAGGTTAAGTAATTACTAGAGACTATGCACATGCAGAGTTCCTCAAAACTGTAGATATGGAGTCAACGTCAAATTTAACATACTCAATGATCCCACACTCTTCTCTTTCAAATTCACTTCTCTCCACCAAGGACCCTGACTTAAAGATCATAAAAGAAAAGAAAGTTGTAAACAAGAATGAGTCTTACCACTCAAAGCCATGGCCAACCGGAATTCTTCCGTTAGTATCTCAAGGACATCTTGAACACCTTTCTCCCCCTAACCGAGTGAAAAAAATACAGAACTATTGTGTAAATCAGTCTGACTTGTTTTATTCATTTGTTTTACTGTCAAATTGTCTATTTTATATATTTCTTTCTTTGTCCAATTACCTGGAAAGCTAAGCCCCAAATGATTGGTCTCCCCACAAACACAGCCTTGGCGCCAAGAGCCAGAGCTTTCAGAACATCAGTGCCTTTCCGCACACCCCCGTCCAGGAAGACTTCTACCTTCCCTTCCACGGCCTCCACAATTTCTGGCAGAACATCAATCTGAGGAAAGAAAAGTTCAATAATGTGACTCTATTAACACTGAATTGTCATTCAACTCCACCTCCAAAAACCATGGACACATCCAGCTAGGGCTTAGAGTGAAAGAAGCCAAGTAGGTTTGGGGTCAATGGTAAAATTATTTCCTCCTGAAAGAAGAGAGGTACAAATGCTAGTAACTAAAACACCAGCTAAATTTGGAAATGAGTAGCTTATTTTTCTTTTAAAGTGCAGGTTTGCTTTTTATCTGTTTCTTATATTCAAAGATTGTCATCAAAAAATTATAAACATAAAACACTTGATCTTCCATAACTTTTTTTGTTTTGTTTTTGAGACAGGGTCTTGCTCTGTCACCCAGGCTGGAGTGCAGTTTCATGACCTTGGCTCACTGCAGCCTCCATATTGAGAGTTCAAGTGAGTCTCCTGCCTCAGTCTCCCAAGTAGCTAGAATTACAGGTGCCCACCACCATGCCTGGCTAATTTTTGTATTTTTAGTAGAGATGGCGTTTCATCATGTTGGCCAGACTGATTTCGAACTCCTGACCTCAAGTGATCTGCCTGCCTCAGCCTCCCAAAGTGCTAGAATTATAAAATGTATAAAAGTAAATGAAGTATTTTATTGACATAAATTATTCTGAACATTACTCATTGCAAGTCAATTGTTAAAATTCATGCTCAGATAACAGTGCAAGCAGTGTGTAAAATGCAAATGCAACTAATAATAAAACAACTTAGTCTCTTATTTTCTCATCCAACATATTTTGCATCCAACTGTATATTAAAGAACACTGCGTGAAAACATTTTTCTTGCTTTTAAGGAATATGACCACTTGCACCATGAAGATCTTGGTCTTGATTGGCAATTGGTGATGATGGACATAGGTTGGCATCAAAGTGCACTTGCCTGCACCTTAGCCTTGGCCACTTTGGCTGATAACATGTGAGCAGAGCTGGCAGAATGTCATTTCTGAGCATAGGCCTTAAGCAACCTCATGTATTCCCACTTACTTTTTTGCACCTTGTCATTTGCCATGAGAAGACCATCCACCAGGTATTATTTCCCCTTCATCTTTGGCCCTAGGATAAATATTCAGGAAGCAGAGCCAGCACAGCCAAGCCCAGCTGGAGCTGACAATTGGATATCAGTCACCTAGCTAGTACCAAGCCTAGATCGGTAGACACTAGTCAACACAAACTTTCATGGAAATAAGTGATTGCTGATTTAAATCACTGAGTTTGGGATTGTTCATTTTACAGTGTCACATGGCAGTAGTTAAATAATACAATTGGCTACTTTAATGTGAATCTGCATTTGAGAATGAAAACAATTTACAAGGTGAGCTAGAGGTCGAAATCTGTAGAAATCACCTACATTCATCCCAAAATGTAAAAATCTAAATTAAGTACAGTTCCTATTTAAAATGTATGCTGAGGAAGCTGCCATACACTCAAGTCCACCTTTTCCAGAAATAATTGTGCTGAAATCACTCAGAGGTTATCCCATTTCTACCCTAAAATTTTAGAGGCTAAACTTAAAGAGAGTTTTATATATGAGGCTGAAGACCAAATAGGGCTACAGATTGGAAGGAAGTGAAGGTAACTCTTGGCATGTGGCCCCTAAATGTTTGGCAGGTAATGTGATTTTCCTCTTTTCCTTTTGGCTTTTCTGCCTTGCCAAACATGCTTTGGATCTATTTACATATGTCCCTTTTCCTATACATAGTCCTCTTTTTGCATTCAGGCAAGTTACATCAACATATAAATGCTACAATTTCCAAGTGATGATGCAAGCTATAATTAAGCATATTTCCCCATTTGAAACCAGAACCAAAGAAAAATATTAGCTAGCTTGGGTTCAATACACATTTTCAAAGTCAGTCAAATCAAGTGTGTTTAGGTAATTTCCAATGCCTACCCTGGCCTAAAAGTAAACTAATAAAGATATTTAAAAATGCGAATCCTGGGTTAAAAAACAGAGCCCAGATTGGTGTTTCATGTGTCTGTGAACAGCAATGTTCCATCTGTTGCTAGGCATTTCAATCCTCCCCTTTTTCTTTCAATAGCTGCAGTTTTTACTAGGTGTATATTACACAAAATAATTCTGATCAAACAGATTAGATAAATACAGTAGACAGACTCACTATGTTATGGCCCTGTTTATGTTTCCTTCTTTTCAGCTTTCTATACATCTGTGAGATCATTCATTTTAGCTTTTCCCTTAGTGCTTCTTCGGGCAAGTAATTGTGGGCTTAACTCCACTGGAGTTAATCTCCAGTAAAATATGGTAAGATCCCTGTATACTGTTACTCATTCATCCCTCTATTTGCTGTTTTGTCAAACACTTTATAAAGGACCTGGTATATTTAAGGCACTAATGTCAGGCAGAGTAGGGGATGCAGAAAGAAACCCACAGGGATCTGACTCGCAAAGAGAATAGTCTTTTTCATTTGTGTTCGAGTCACACTCTTCCAGAATGCTCCCTGCGCAACTTGCTCCCCCAACCCCTCCCCCAAACAGAACTTCTACTGGCAAGGAGCTCTCACCTTTCCATCTTCCTATTGCATCCATTGTTATACTCTTGATTTCTGACATTTTAGGTATGGAAACCTTTGTTCAAATCAAAATAGTTTAAAATAAACAAAAGCAGATGGAACCAGAGGTGCTTAGTTAAACGCAAAGGAGACAGAGTCCAAGTCACTGCCCATAACCTAAGCCCACTTACAAAATCACTGGTCCGTATACATTTTGCTGATTGCTTGCAATTGCAAAAATGGCTGCAATGATTTCCTCTTCATCTTCATTTCCTTGCAACATTATGGGACAGAGGGAAAGGAAGGAGGGTTCTGTTCCGCCACACCTTAGATCTGAATTGAGCTTGTGATTTGCTTTCACCAGTGGAATATGAGAGAAGTGACAGGATGTCCATTCTAAGCCTAGATCTCAGGAGGCCTTGCATGCTTACACTTACTCTCTAGGAGACCTGCCACTTCATGAGAATGCTGGAAGATGTGAGACAATGCAGAGCCATCCCTGCAGAGCTCATCCTATGCCAGCCTCCTAGTAGGCCTGGTAGCTGGCCACGGACACATGTGATTGAGTCCAGCCAAGACCAGAGAAACACTCAGCAGATCTCAACACAAATTGCCAAACCACAAAATTGTAGAATGTAATAATGATGATTGTGATTTATCCAGTAAGTTTCAGAGTGACTTGTTATGCAGCAAAAGCCAGCTGATACATTAAATGTTTCTCCAAGATGGAATTGCATGGACTGTTTATATAGAAGAAAATTCAAATCCCTTGTAGTACTTCACAGAACATCCCCAAGAACTTAACAACCCAGATGCTTATTCTATAAAAATGTTTTGCTGTTGATAATTTTCACTGTGAAAGAAAGTCGTATTTCTAAGCTTGAAGTAGTTTGTGTACAGACAGCATCAAAATGAAACTGCAAAATTGAAAAAAAATGCTCTTAGGAATCAAATATTCCAGAGAATCTAATTTGAGAAGATCTAATGCTATGTGTTTCAGAAATCAATTTGATTCCATCCTGTTATTCTCTAATTACTTCAAAGCCAATCTGGATCGCATTATAACCACGAGGTGATAAGTGTATTTTTAATACGATCTTATTTTTTAGTTTTCTGGGGTGTAGCAGAGGCCTGATAACTCTTCTCAGAAGCAACATATTAAGATGAACTGAAGTTAAATTACTGTTCTAGGACTCCTAGTGATATTAAGTATTTCTCCATATAAGCAAATTCTGTGATTTATATTAGCCTGGTGCAAAAGTAATTGCAGTTTTTGCCATTAAAAGTAATGGTGAAATGACTTTTGCATCAACCTAACAGAAATGTAGAATTCATATTGTTGTCCACTTTCTTTTTGTAAGCAACACAATACTGTGAAGATGTTTGGGCTAAAAGTCTCAGTGACTGACTCACTTAGCTCTTATCCCCTAAGAAAGGTGAGACAAGACTCCATTTCAGTGCTCTTCCCATGACATCATGCTGCCTCCGTGGCTCTGACTTATGACATAACAAAATCTGCAGTACAGCAAGTTCTTCTGTGCAAATACTGAGACCTGAACACCACAGCCTCCCCCAAGCCTTTTGCCGCTCACCACAAAACCCACACACTGAGAGAACTTTGTACTGTGCCATACACCGAATCCTTTCTCACATTTCTCTCATCATTATGAGCTTTAAATTTGCTCTAAAGTGTGAGGCAAAACTCAAGCAAGTATCTCCTCTCATGTATATGACATGCAAAGAGGAGGGTTATGGTTTGTTTTGTTTTGTTTTTGAGATGGAGCCTTGCTCTTGCTGCCCAGGCTGGAGTATGATGGTGCAATCTTGGCTCACTGCAACCTCCGTCTCCCAGGTTCAAGTAATTCTCCTGCCTCAGCCTCCCTAGTAGCTGGGATTACAGGTGCCCGCCACAACACCTGGCTAATTTTTGTATTTTTAGTAGAAGCAGAGTTTCACCATGTTGGCCAGACTTGTCTCAAACTCCTGACCTCAGGTGATCTGCCCGCCTCAGCCACCCAAAGTGCTGGGATTACAGGCGTGAGCCACCGCACCCAGCTCATTATCAGTTTTTGTTTGTTTTGTTTTTAATTTTAATTTTTTATTTTATTTTCCATAAGTTATTGGGGTACAGTTGGTATTTGGTTACATCAGTAAGTTCTTTAGTAGTGATTTTTGAGATTTTGGAGCACCCATCACCTGAGCAGTATACACCGCACCATATTTGTTGTCTTTTATCCCTTGCCCGCTCCCTCACTCTTTCCCCCAAGTCCCCAATGTCCATTATATCATTCTTATGCCTTTGCGACCTCATAGCTTAGCTCCCACATATCAGTGAGAACATACGATGTTTTCCATTCCTGAGTTACTTCACTTTGAATAATAGTCTCCAATGTCATCCAGGTCACTGCAAATGCTGTTAATTCATTCCTTTTATGACTGAGTAGTATTCCATAATATATGTGTACCACGGTTTCTTTGTCCAGTCATTGATTGATGGGCATTTGGGTTGGTTCCACGATTTTACAATTGTGAATTGTGCTTCTATAAATAGGCCTGCGCAAGTATCTTTTTCGAATAATGACTTATTTTCCTCTGGGTAGATACCCAGTAGTGGGATTGCTGGATCAAATGGTAGTTCTACTTTTAGTTCTTTAAGGAATCTCCACGTGGTTTTCCATAGTGTCTGTACTAGTTTACATTCCCACCAGCATTGTAGAAGTATTCTCTAATCATTGCATCCACACCAACACCTACTGTTTTTAGATTTTTTGATTATGGTCATTCTTGCAGGAGTAAGGTGGTATTGCATTGTGGTTTTGATTTGCATTTCCCTGATCATTAGTGATGTTGAGCATTTTTTCCTATGTTCGTTGGCCATTTGTATATCTTCTTTTGAGAATTGTCTATTCATGTTCTTAGCCCACTTTTTGATCAAATTGTTTGTTTTTTTCTTACTTATTTGTTCGAGTTCGTTGTAGATTCTGTATATTAGTTTTTTATCAGATATATAGATTGTAAAGATTTTCTCCCATTCCGTGGATTGTCTGTTTACTCTGCTGACTATTCATTTTGCTGTGCAATAAGCTCTTTAGTTTAATTAACTCCCAGCTACTTCTCTTTGTTTTTATTGCATTTGCTTTTGGGTTCTTGGTCATGAAATCCTTCCCTAAGCCAATGTCTAGAAGGATTTTTCCAATGTTATCTTCCAGAATTTTTATAGTTCCAGGTCTTAGGTTCAGTTGTTGTTTTTTAAAAAACAGTCTCAGGGAACACAACTCAAAAGTCCTTCTAGATGTGTCCATATTCTCTCAGCGAGAAGGAAACAAGCAACACCATTTGGCTATTTTTCCCTTAAAATCTAGTTAGATTTGATTTCCGTAGATTTATATTTTATTTTTAGAAAACAGTTTGGCCCACCCACTAAGTCTGCATATCCATATACAAGTGAGTCATAAATCTGAGAAAAAGCCTTGTGCTGTGACCAACCTCTCCACCCTACAAGGAGGAGGTCTTCACTTTCCACCTCTGTTTACCTGCAGCCAACATCTAATATCACCGAAAATGGTGTGTCTCTGGGAGCAAAACTGAGTTGCAAAGAGCTGACAACTTCCAGTTTCATTACTTTTCATCTTTTGTGTGTTTGTTTTGTTTTTTTGAGACAGAGCCTCACTCTGTCGCCCAGGCTTGAGTGCAGTGGCATGGATCTCGGCTCACTGAAACCTCCACCTCCCTGGTTCAAGCAATTCTCCTGCCTCAGCCTCTCAAGTAGCTGGGATTACAGGTGTATACCACCATGCCCAGCTGATTTTTGCATTTTTAGTAGAGACGGAGTTTCACACATTGACCAGGCTGCTCTTGAAATCCTAGCCTTAAGTGATCCCCTTGCCTTGGGTTCCCAAAGTGCTGGGATTACAGGCGTGAGTGTATAATCCTACAATGTACAAAGACTTACTTGGTTCCTACCATTAGTGCTTTAGGAAAAACTCAGTGCAAAATGCACACCCAATATTCCCTGCCATCATTTACTCCACCATCACAGCCACACAATTGGTCTATGAATGTCACTAAATCAACCTGCTAGTGTAATGAAACAACAGACCACTACTAGCTGGCTAAAGTATTTGTTCTACTCTTCTTCTGTGGATAAATTCAAATGGTCATCTCAATTCCAACTATCTATATAATAACTACCACTGAAGGGTTCCGATAAAAGGGAAAATATTTATATAAGCATCCAGTTCTGAGAGAGGTGGTGGTCTGGAAAGTTGACCCACATTACTTAGTAAATATGGGTAGATAGATAGATAGATAGATAGATAGATAGATAGATAGATAGGAAATATATATATATATTTAGTAAATATATTTAGATATATAAAGTTTTGTTATATGATGCAGTTACTTTGCCTATGTAAATCAAATTATAAAACATTACAGCTTAAAGGTTTAAATTTTAAAAGTTGAGGAAACCAAGGTAGGGAGCAGAAAGCAATTCCCTCTGTCCCTCTGCAGTTCAGGCCCTCCTTCTCTCTTTCCTTGGCTATGGTAATTATAAAGGCCACCTCATTGGCCTTTCTGCTTCTTGTCATGATAAAATCCACTTTGTAAGACTCATTGCTGCTAAGCCAAGGCTCTTCTAGTGCACACCCAATGACTCATAATAGTCAAGGATCTCCTTCCTTATCTATCCAGGCAGATGCATTTTCCAGAACTCTCCCACTCCCACTGAAACCGCCTTTGCAAAAATTACAACTGAGAAAATTATGTCAGTGAAAGAGATCTCACCTAACTGACGCCACCTTGATTCTAACTGCCAAGCTTTCCTTGTTCATTCCTGAGTGTAGACCAAACTAACTTTGGGAGAAACTTAGTTCATACTTTAATTTTAAAACAAAGATGATAACAGCCCTTTCCCAAAGCAAACTCCCTTCCTGCCTGGTGACTAGGTTGCCTTTGCAGGACTAACAAATTAGTCACAAGAATAGAAATTGTGGTTTAGGAGTCATGCAGCTGTAGGCTGCAAGATTCTGAACCTCCCCAAATTGCTCCTGGGGATAGCATCACCATTGTAAAACCGAAAATCAATGCCTGAGATATTTTGCAGACCCTGTACCTGAATCAGTTGGCACCACACAGACTGATAAACTGGCTCATCTGGTGGTGTGGCCTCCAACGAAGAACTGACTCAGAGCAAGAGGACAATTCGACTCTCTGTGATTTTATCTCCGACCTGACCAATCAGCACTCCCCAGTTTCCGACTCCCTCCCCATCAAATTATCCTTAAAAACCCTGAACCCCAGGTTTTCAGAGGGACTGATTTTAGTAATAATAAAACTCCAGGCTCCCAGTACAGCTGGCTCTGCGTGAATTAAACTCTTCCTCTATTGCAATTCCCCTGTCTTGATAAATGGGCTCTGTCTATACGGTGGACAAGGAGAGCTGGTTGGGCGGTTACAGCATCAGACACTGCAAACAAGATGGATTATTTAGTATTCCCTGAGCACATCTCACTCTTTGCCATTTTACACTTAGGCTTATCACACTGCAAAGAGGGGGCCACATGGGGCCAGAGCAGAAGCAAAAAGTATCTGCAACATCATTGCCCCATCTACAAGAGGCTTGGCCAGATCCCCACAAGTGGACAGCACGTGAGGGAACCACTTGATAGCACTCCACCAATGGCTCCTGGCCCCCATTCTGGATCACGGATCCATAAAATCCACCCCAGGAAATGTGTCCATCTCCATGGCTTTGCATCCATTTCTGGACTCCCAGTCCCTGATCTTAAAATCTGCTCTAAGAGTCTGTCAGTTTTCATGGTTTTAGGATCTTCAGGTTCTAATTGCTCTTCGATACAGTTCCATTCAGTCCCACACCTTTCAGGCCAGTTTGGTTCACTTTTATACCTAGATTTTGGATTCTGATTTGCCTACTCCAGTGCATAAAAACCAAAGATGCATGTTGGAAGCTCCTGATAGCTTTAAAAAAATACTAGTGCCTATACACTCCCAAGCCCCAACCAGAGATTCTGATAAATAGACCTGGGGAGCAGATCAGGAGTCTTTAAAGTTCCCAAATGATTCCAATATGCAGCCAAGGTGGTTCACAACCCAGCCAGAGTAGCCTGCTTACAGCTCACTTCCCCTTGCCTGGGCCTAAGCTTTTTTCTCCTTTTCCCAACTCGCCACCGTTTCTCTGCAGCTTTTCAACCGCCACCCCACAGGAAATTCCAATAGGTCCCTTCTCCTGATTTCTTGTCTCAGTTGTACCGATGATCTCAGATTCTACCACAGCCTTTGAATTCCCACAGTTCTCTGCTAGTTCATGTCTTTGGACATTCATGGCATAATCCTTTCTTTCACACTCCAGTTTACATAATTACTGGTGTATCTGTGAATTCCAGAATAATCCTTGCCCACAAATGTCTTATTATTTAATAGAGACTTTCATAGGTTACAAATAAATGCACTGGGCTAATTAAACATAAATATATTTGTTAATTTGGGTAGTTATGTGCCACTAAACTTAAAATCCAAGATCTCACATATTTGCACGTATTTCACCTTGACTGATCACACAAACTACACACAAAGAGGAGGCAGACATAGAGATAGTAACAGTGATGGAAATGGGAACTCCAAAAGGAAATTGCAGCATCTGCCAAAACTCACAGTGGCTGGCACCCCATCGAGTTGTCGAGCCCCATGATTCGACACCAAGATCCCATTCAAGCCATGTTTAACAGCCTCCCTGGCATCGTCACCTGGAGAGAGTAAAACAAGCATCTTAGGGAAACTGTAACTTAACATGCGGCTTGGGTTTAGAGGCCTCCACATTCCAGTCAAATGGAGGCTGACTCCCACCTGCATACCTGGGTCAATAATCTTAGCATAAAAGTATACCCTAGGGTTAGCGCTAGAATAGTAGTGGTAGTTTTCTAGGCCAAGAACAACAAAATGTTACCACTGACGGCAATTTAATTGTAAAATATATAAAAGTATCAATAGATAATACATTGACATAAAATGTATTTATCTTTATAAGGGTGTACTCTTGCTAAGTATTTTTAATAAATAAGATTATACCACTTTATCATTTAGCAAAATTATTCCTCAACAATTTGGATAGCAAAAAAGCACATAAAAATGGCAAGCACTGTTAATGTAACAGACAGTGGACAAACCTATTTCAAAAAACAATCTTTAATACAAAGTCGTAATAGCTTTAGTAACAATTTTAAGTAATATTGTTCTATAATTAAATATATGTTTGCTCATTTAAATGTATAAAAAATTGGCCAGGCACGGTGGCTCATGCCTGTAATCACAGCACTTTGGGAGGCCAAGGTGGGTGGATCACGAGGTCAGGAGTTCAAGACCAGCCTGACCAACATGGTGAAACCCTATCTCTACTAAAAATACAAAAAAAAAAAATTAACCAGGCTTGGTGGCAGGTGCCTGTAGTCCCAGCTACTCAGGAGTCTGAGGCAGGAGAATCGTTTGAACCTGGGAGGCGGAAGTTGCAGTGAGCCAAGATCACACCACTGCATTCCAGCCCGAAAGACAGATAATGACTCCATCCCAAAAAGAAAAAAAAAAAAGAAAAGAAAGAAAGATATAAAAAATGTAATATTAAATCTCTAATCATATTTTAAAATATATTAATTTCTGAAAGTTCGGTTTAAAATAGATTACTGTTCCCTTAAATCTATTTGCAACATTTAAAAACATATTTTATATTCTAAACTATTATTTTTAGCATGTCCTAGTAACAAACCATTTGCTAAAAGAATCATGAAAACAACACTGGTTCTCAGGTTTAACATTCAAAATGCAATACTAAGCAAAACCAATCGGTTCAAGAGTGTAGTAAAAATCAGGCCTTGGAAATTTAAGCAAATGGATATAGGTCATTGCTAATCTGTACAAATTCAGCAATGGAGATAATGGGCACACTTGACTAAGAATTATTTTAAAAGATAAGATAATTATTTTTTATATTATATGCTATCATTTTCCAAACTTTGTTTTATACAAGGCTATTTTTCAACTATTCTTACTTTTTTCGAATGATGATAGTGATATTTTTCTTCTAAAATTATAGGTATAGGAAACTGTTAAGCCTATATGTTATAGACTAAATAATTAAATCCTCTCAAAATTTTCATGTTGAAGGCCTTATCACCAATGTGATGGCATTTGGAGATAGGGTCTTTGGGAGGTGATTAGGATTAGATTAGATTTCTAATTGCCTTTCTTTTCTTTTTTCCATTTACTGTCAGACTTCAGAATATTATCAAGTTCTTCAAAATTTCAATTATTTGATCTGACCTATTAGGTCACTTTATTCTCCCCCTGGAGATAATCCCTGGAGCCCTCTGCCTTGCTGATCCATTCTGTTGTGGTTACTCACAAGACATAATGTCTGCCTTCAGCTTTGAATTTGCTCTTATTCTCACTGAGTTGAATATCTTGCAGTCTGAGTATGCCCTCATTTGGTTTATATTCTCATTTGTTTGTAGTAGATTCCTTTGTAACTTTCTTAAAAAGGACCCAAGGGAGGTAAACTTACAGACCACCTAAATAGCTTCTCTTGTGTGTGAATGACAATTGGATTGGGTATAATAATCTAGGTGGAAAAACGATTTTCCTCAGAACCTTAAAGACATCAGTCCATTGTCTTCTAGTACCCATTGCTGATGCAAGGACTGATGCCAGTCTGATTTGAATTATTTTATAAGTAAACAGTTTTATGTTTAGTTTATCTATACACATTATTTTTCTGAAATTTCATAACCAACGTGATAAGTTGTGATTTGTTTTCTCACTCTAATGACTTACAACAACAGCATTCAGAAATTGTTGGTCTTTAATAAATTCCTTTAGGCCTCTTTCTTTTACTTTTCTACCTGAAACTCCTATCAGTTGGATATTGTACATTTTAAAGTGGTCTTCATGTACATTCATGTAATAAGTTTTTCTTTCTATTTATCTTATTGTTCTCATTGTTGTTTTACCCTTTGGGAAATGTCATTGACTTTATTGTTCAGCCTTTCAGTTATTTCAGCAATCATGTTTTTAATCTTTGAGAGCTCTTTTATATATTCAATTTCCCCTTTTTAAAAAAAAATCAGAAGTCATTTTTCTAATCATTGGGAACTCTTCTTTATGTTCTAATTTTCTTTTCATGGCAGACTCTTCCTATTTATATTTTCAACTTTTTTGAGTCTCTCATTTGGATTTTTTAAAGTTCCTTTTCTTGTTTCATCTCTTTTTCCTGGAATAAGCTTTTCTATAGATTCATCTTGATTTTTTATGTTTTGGTGTTTCTGATATGCCTAGTGATGCTAAATTTTCCATTTATATTTAAGGAAGAAAGATTGAGGAACTGCCCTGTTTTGTAAATTAGTTTCATTCTTGCCAAGTCCTTGGCTGGAGTGGAAATTCTTTCTTGGAACTCTATGTAAGAAAATGCAGGGAATGTCAACTAAGAGGCAATTAGACTGTGAGCTCCTCAAGTGTCAGAATGAGGACAGCATCACGTCATATTGGAAATGTCACCCACCCACATTTCATCCCAGTCATTCATTCATTTCTTTAGAAAGGATCAGCTACTTTATTATTGAGAAGTCAGTGCCAAGTGTCCATTGTTGCATAAGAAGTAGACTGGGAGCAGGATTGCTGGCAGGCATGATCGCTTCCTATATTGATCTTCAGTCAGTCCCCTTGCATTTAGTCTTCACTACCCTCTCTGCCATCCTTGAAGACTATATACCTACAACCTCTCAAGCATTCTATTACATAATCAACCCCTACGTCCTCCAGGATTTCCTGAAAGCCTATTTCAAGGTACAGATTTCTGTATGTTTCCTGCTATCAACATGCTTTCAAAAGTTTCCTAAATTTTCTCTGCTGTTTCTGTCCCTCATCTTCCTTTGCTTTGCTGTCATTAGTGTATACATATTTGCATTTCCATTCTTTAATTTTAATGGGGTGTTGGCTTTAATGAGAGGATTCATATGTACTCAGTCCATCATTTGAAACTAGAAGCCCAATACATTTTCATCTCAAACATATTTCATAAATGATTCCCTAAAGATAGGGCCTCAATGAACTACCACAGAACTTTCTGTGATAATAAAAATGTTCTAGATCTGTGGACTTCCATCATACAGTACCACTAGTCATGTAGCCACTGACCAACTGAAATGTGGCAGTGTGACTAAGAAACTGGAATTTTGCCTTTATTTCATTTTAATTAACTTATATAGCCACATGTGGCTAGTGGCTGCCATATTGCACAGCTCACCTTCAATGTTTCCATGAGCTTACCTATCCTAATAGACATAGCATGGTATTTATTTTAAAAACCTAGGTGTAGTCATAAACAACCTTAGTAAACAGTGTAAAATTATATTCTGAATTGCCATGGTTTGCTCTGGTTATCTAGTTATGTACATGATACTAAACTTCAAGTCAAATTAAAAAAAAAAAAAACACTTAAAAAACATAGACAATGGTATTTTTTCAAACCTCATAATTGAGCATATGTATAGTTCTCCAGTTTATATTCCTATGTCTGCCACCATGTAGCTACAACCTGCATTATGAGAAGTCAAATATTACCAGTAAACAGATCCTGTACAGGAGGAAGAAGTGATTCACTGTTTAGACTAAGTCATCGGACCACCTGGACTTAAATCCCACATCTGCTGCTTGCTTGCTGTGTAAGTGGCAAGTTACTTAACTTCTCTGTGCATTATAGTCCTAAGCCACAAAATGAGGATAGCGATCCACATATGATGAGCTTGTGGATTTAATGAGTTGAATGTGTGTTTAGAAAGTGCCCGACACATGTCGAACACTCAGATAAATATTAACTATTATTACTCTTTTCCTCTGATGGTGTAGGGAGTATAAACTAAGATGATGACTAGGTGGAGAAAGATTTATTTGCAGGATGCATTTAGCAACTCTGTTTGAGTTGTGTTTATAACAGTTTCATCCTAGTTGGGATTACAATGATAAAGTGCCTCCCATTTGAATTAAATGTTTCTTAAGTAACAGTCTGTTATCTGCCATCATTTCAAGTGGTTTTTTATATTCTGCAGGTAGTATTGGGAATATAGGGAGAAATGACAGAATGATTTGCTCAGAGGATAGGACTGTGAATTTCTAGAGAAGCAAAGACAATAAGGAAAATTTATAACCAGATATAAGGCCCTTTTATTAGCTGCTTATGCAGCCTTGTCCACAGTTTTACATTTTATTTTAACACAGAGAGAAAAGCAATTTTGCCTTAATGAAAGGGCCAAAATATTCCCACTTAGCAAAATGTTCATGAATCTTGGATATTTTTATTAATTCTTAGAACTTAAGAGTGTGGCATTCCATATTTATGAATTTGCCATTAAGTACATTGATTGAGAAACACAGTCATCAATGGGCAGTGGCACTGTTTGCTATCTCACTAATATTTTATTTCCATATTTAATTTAAAATATAAAAGTGAAATGTAAGTACTCAAGATTTGAGCTCAGCCTTCACACCGTTGGAGATTTTGGTCTAGAAATCTGTTCTGACTTAGAGGAGAGTAGTAACTAAATCCCAGACACATGACAGCAATTTTAAACACAATCCAGGAACATTAAGTGAATTTTTTTTAAAGTATCTTGAACAATGTATACAGGCATACCTTGTTTTATTGCACTTTGCTTTATAGCAATTTGCAGCTACTGAGTTTTCTAGAAATTGAAAATCACCACCTTGATCAGTTAGCAGCCATCAACATCTAGGAAAGACCCTCCACCAGCAAAAAGACGACAACCCACTGAAGGCTCAGATAATAATTAGCATTTTTTAGGAGTAAGGTATTTTTAATTAAGGTATATACAATGCTCTAGTGGCGTTGTGGCAACCCTGCATCAAGCAAGTGTACCAGCACTATTTTTCTAACAGCATGTGCTTGCTTTGTATCCCTGTGTCACAGTTTGGTCATTCTCACCCTATTTCACACTTTTTCATTATTGTTACATCTGTTGCAGTGATCTGTGATTAGTGATCTTTGATGTTACTATTGTAATTGCTTGGGAGTACCATGAACCATCGCCTTTAAAATGTGGAACTTAATAAATATGTGTGTTCTGACTGCTCCACTCACTGGCCATTCACCCATCTCTCTCCCTGTCCTCAGGCCTCCCTATTCCCTGAGAAGCAACAATATTGAAATCAGGCCAATTAATAACTCTACAATGGCTTCTAAGTGCTCAAGGAAGAGTCACATACCTCTCACTTTAAATTAAAAACCAGAAATTATTAAGCTTAGTGAGAAAGGAATGTGAAAGGCCAAGACAGGACAAAAGCTAGGCTCCTTGTGCCAAACAGCTAAGTTGTGAATGCAAAGCAAAAGTTCTTAAAGGAAATTAAAGCTACTACGCTAATGAACACAGGAATGATAAGAAAGCAAAGCAGCCTTATTGCTAATAGGGAGGAAGTTTGAGTGGTCTGGATAGATGATCAAACCAGCCACCACACTCCCTTAAACCAAAGCCTAATCCAGAGCAACACCCTAACTCTCTTCAATTCTATAAAGACTGCGAGAGGTGAGGAACCTGCAGAAAAAAAGTATGAAGCCAGCAGAGGTTGATTTCTGAGGTTTAAAGAAAGGAGCCATCTCCATAACATAAAAGTGCAAAATGGAGCAGCTGAATGCTGATGGAAAAGCTGCAGCAAGTTATCCAGGCGATCTAGCTAGGAAAATGATGGAGGTGGCTACGTTGAACAATATATTTTCAGTGTAGATGAAACATGCTGTATGGCATCTTCTTCCAAACAAGCCTTCCTCATACTGGAAGAAGATGCCATCTAGGACTTTCATAGCTAGAGAGGAGAAGTCAATGCATGGCTTCAAAGTATAATCCAAAAATTTTACCAAATCTACTCTGCCCGTGCTCTATAAATAAGACAACAAAGTCTGGATGACAGCACATCTGTTTACAGCATGGTTTACTACATATGTTAAGCCCAGTGTTGAGACAGCTGCTCAGAAAAAAAAAAAAGATTTCTTTCAAAATATCACTGCTCACTGACAATGCACCTAGTGACTCATGAGCTCTGGTGGAAAAGCACAAAAAGATTAATGTTTTTATGCCTGTTAACACAACCTCCACTCCATAGCCCATGGATCAAGGAGTAATTTTGACTTTCAAGTCTTATTAGTTAAGAAATATATTTCATAAGATTATAGATACTATAGTTAATGATTCCTCTGATGAATCTGAGCAACATTAATTGAAAACTTTTTGGAAAGGATTCACCATCCTAGATGCCGTTAAGAACATTTGTGATTTGTGGGAGGAGGTCAAAATATCAACATTAACAGGAATTTGGACGATGTTGATTCCAGCCCTCATGGATGACTTTGAGGAGTTCAAGAGTATGGTGAAGAAAGTCACTGCTGATGTGGCAGAAACAGTAACAGAACTGAATTCGATGTGGAACCTGAAGCTGTGGCTAAATTGCTGCAATCATGTGATAAAACTTAAATGAATGAAGAGTTTCTTCTTATCAATGAGCAAAGAAAGTGGTTCTTGGGATGGAATCAACTCCTGGTGAAGATGCTGTGAACATTGCTGAAATAACAACAAAGGATTTAGATATCACATAAACTTCACATATAAAGCAGCGGCAGTTTGAGAGGACTGACTCCAATGTTGAAAAAGTTGTACTGTGGGTAAAATGCTATCAAATAGCTTCTCATGATACAGATAAATCTTTCCTAAAAGGAAAAGTTAATCAATGCATCAAACTTCCTTGACTTATTTTAAGAAGTTACCACAGCCACCCTAAACCTTCAGCAACCCCCACCCTGTTCAGTCAGCAGCCGTCGACACCGAGAAAAGACCCTCCACCAGCAAAAAGACTACAACTCGCTGAAGGCTCAGATGATGATTAGCATTTTTTAGGAGTAACTTATTTTTTAAGTAAGGTATATACATTTTTTTAGGCATAACGCTATTGCACAAAATAGATTACAGTATGGCAAAAACATAACTTTCATATGCACTGGGAAGACAAAAAATTTATGTGACTTGTTTTACCGTGGTGGTCCGGAACTGAATCCACAATGTCTCTGGGGTATGCCTGTATATGAAGAGCTGACTAGAGAAAAGTTTCTCAGAAACACAAAACCACAATGGAAGTGAGACAGCCTAATTCAAAAAAAATTAAAAGAAAAAGAAAAAAACTCTAAAAAGCACTATGCTTTTGCTCAAAAAAGCCATTTGTTTGCTAGTGTGAGTTCTGACAAAGACCAAATCCTGTCTCAAGTACATGTTAGGAGCTTGCATTGACGTTCTCTAAGGTCAGTTTAACCACACACAGTAAGAGATTACATCTTCCATTCCAATTTGCATTCATTAAAATATAATTCTTAAAATGGTGGGACAGTCAGATGTTTGGTCTAGATCTTCACAGTTGCTCATGGCTTCATGTTCCTGCAAATATAATCTGTACTTTTCTGAAAAAGGAAAATGAAAGAGGATGGGTGACTCTTAGTCAACCCATGTGATTTCTGGATGAGGACCTGTGAAATGGAGAAAATTGGATTTCCCAGAACTGGCCCCGCCACCGCTCCCTTCCGATCCAAATTGAGCATATGTGTTACTTGGTGCAATTGTTGTCATAGAGATGATTCTTGTTTGTTAAATAAAAAACCAAATGGTTACAGAAAACTAGACAATGTAAACTGTACATGTATAAATAAGTTATTTCCCTTTAAATGTCAAATGTCCCATCTCTCCTTTTTTTTTTTTTTTTTTGAGCTTTCTCTAATTAGATAGACTCATAGTTTTCATCAAGAAGTTCAGTAAATAAATATTTGGACTATCTACTATGTGTAAAATGTCACAAAAACATTTAGAAACAAGCAAGAAATCCATATGGATGAGAAGAAAAGAGAGGTGATGGTGATGGTGGTAGTGGTGGTGATGGTGGTGATGGGAGTGGTGGTGGTGGTAGTGGTGATAGTGGTGGTGGTGGTGGAGGTGGTGGTGATTGTCTTGGTAATGGTGGTGTTGATGGTGGTTGTGGTTATAGTGCTGGTCGTGGTGGTGGTCATGGTGGTGATGGGAGTAGTGGTGGTGGTGGTGGTGATAGTGGTGGTGGTTGTTCCTGGTAATGGTGGTGTTGATGGTGGCTGTGGTCATGGTGATAATGGGATTGGTGGTGGTGGTAGTGGCAGTGGTTGTCCTGGTAATGGTGGTGTTGATGGAGATTGTGGTTATGGTGGTGATGGTGGTGGTCATGGTGGTAATGGGAGTGGTGATGGTGGTGACGGGAGTGGTGATGGTGATAGCAGTGGTGGTGGTGGCAGTGTTGGTGGTTGTCCTGGTAATGGAGGTTGTGGTAGTGGTGGTGATGGTGGTGGTAGTGGCAGTGGTCCTAGCTAAAGTGATAGCAGAATGAAGTTCTAGAAACCAAAATATTTTTCAACATAACATGTGATGGTAAATCTGATTCAATTGTTTGCATCATATCTTAGGGGACAAAGTTGTAGAAAATGATATACACTGGAAATCCTAAATTGAAAAGGTGGTTAAAAAATAAAATGACTTCCTTCTTATCTTTGTTCCTTATTTGAAACAATTATGGAACAAGACTAAAATTTTATTCTTCCCTAGTGTTTTAAAGCCAGATCCCCTGGGCCTTCTCTGTGATTAACTGTCTTAATTTTCTAATTTAATTATACCTTCTCAGTCCCCTCCCTGCCATTACTCTAAGTCATCTCTACAATTATCTCTTTTCTGGACAACAACAGTTCCTAAATGTCTTCCCTGACCACAATTTTGCCACCTCCATCCATTAGGTCCATTGTGCAAAGCATGATTTCTGTAAAATGCTTATTTGATGAGGTTGTTTCTCTGATCAAGACACTTCAGTGGTTCTCAGCCACTTTAAAGCCTAAATTCTCTAAATGGTTTACATGTTTTATAAATTGTTATGCATAATTCCTTTATTCTGCCAGTACTTCAGTCTGAAATAGAGTCTATTGGCTTGATATCATGGTAAAATTCAAGCATCATCTTTCATTCTGAAAAGTGTTTTCTAACTCACTCTTATATTATTGTCCATATTCTTTTTTAAGCCATGCCCTTACATTGCACAGATTTCTATATAACATTTTATTCACCCAAAATGCTTGCTTATATATCTGTCTCCTACAAGAATAGACTGTCTTTTTATCCAAGGATCTAAGATTATTTTATTTTATAAAAATATTTTAGCACACAGTAATTATGATATTTATGGAATGAATGAGTGAGTGAATAAGAGAATGGATGAATGGATACATAAATGAATGGCACAGAACCTTCAGGTTAATATTATTTAGTCCCCACAGTTGAATGCGACCACAGTAAGTAGCACTAGTAATCATGGATGACAACACGGATGCAAGTAAAGGAAGTGAAACCATTGTTTAAAGGTGTCTGTAAACCAAACCAATACATATTCATTGAAGCATAATCCACAGAAATTTTGAACTAGTACAATGATCAGTAGGAAACAGTGAACAATTTTTTTAGAAGTACAGAATAATGTTTGAGATGATGGATATGCTAATTACCCTGATATGATTACTATACATTACAGGTATTGAAACATCACTATATGCTCTGCGCATATGTACAACTATTATATATCGATTTTTAAAACTACTTTAATTTGTTTGAGCACAGAATAAGAACATCTGGATTTAAACATATCTCCACTACTTAAATGCTGCACTGGGCTTATTTCTTTCACTTTTATAAGCTCATTTCTTCAGACATAAAATTAAATAGTCAAAGTAGGTAGAACTTTATAAATAGGGATCACATAACTCAGACACGTTCAAGTAAAATCTATGAAAAAGTTTTGATTCAAAGTCATTTAATAGACATACATTAATGGACAGACTCTCATCCCAAAGTCACTTACTCAAACATTTCAGTTAAAAAAAAAGAAAAAAGAAAAAAGTTTTTGGCAGTTATCTATATAAACACACTAAAAAAAAAGTGTTTTCAAACGCAAGAAAACATTTTTGTGGGTAAACACATTTACACTCCAAAATTATTATAGTCATTGGTACCTCCCTGTGGGATCTGAATATATGGGGATGCTGGAGGAAATAGTTAAGTTTCTTGTTACCCATGGCTTGATAATTGAGCATTTGACCATACTAGTCAGCCATTCTCTTCAGAGAGGTGATGTGGGTTTGACCACACTCAAAAATTAGTCCTAGCCATTTGTACTGGAGGGAGCACAAGGAAAAGAGGGAAAGCTCTTAAAACAAGTCTGTCTGTCAAAATATCTCCTTGGGGTTTCTCTTTGGTCTGAGAGCAGCTGTTGTAGCTTTCAGGCAAAGCAATGAACTCGTGATGTTCTACCAAGATCTTGCCAGGCTTTATGCTTCAGTAACAGCTCTGAAATAAGGCAATGGCATCCCAATTCTTTGACAAGGCTAACTTTCTACTTCATGAGAGTTTAGCTCTGCTTCAGAATATTACCTAAGAATGAAGAAATATTTACTCACTAACATGAAAAGAGAGAATTGAGAGTTGGAATGTCTCTCTCAATTTCCATGTTAATATTTCCTTGTTATTTTCCTTTAAGAATATGAAGACCATATCCACAAAGGATCATAACATCAGTACGAATTCAAGTAGAGAAATAAACGAACCTCTCAAAATGCCCTTTGCAACAATTGGCAATGACGTCAGTCTTCTCAGCCATTTGATATCTTCCCAGCTGATAGATGGGTCTATCGCTTTAGCCACATATGCAGCAAGTCCACTGTTGTCTCCAAAATTTTCCTCAGGAGAAAATGATAAAGTACTGGTTTCAAAATTTTTCATCCTAAAATAAGCAATGCATAAAACAAGAAATTTGCCAAAGTTAGAAATATCTTTCCAGTGATTCAATGAAAAATGTTACCCTTTTCAAATCAATTCGCTGTTCACTCCTCATTCATCTATAAGTCAATTGCATGCATATTTTCCATATTTTAATGTAGGACTCTAGACAATGTTATACGCTAGTGGTCTTAATCAGTGACGTAAATTTTATTTTACATCTTAGGCTGTGTTTATACAAACAAATGTGTTTCAAGGGAAAAAAATGTGTTCATATTCAAATATCCCTTTTTAAGCCAGTTTATAGGTATAGACAATAGAGTTGACACTATTTTTAGCCAGCAATGCAAATTAATCACAATTTTAAAAACAATTTTTATGGTGCACTATAATTTACAAAGGGTTTTGTATGCCAAAATTATCACAATTTTTCCTTAAAAGACTCTTAGAAAGTAACATTGATACTCTATGATTCCCATAGAAAATAAAAACAGCAGTACAAAATGAATTGCCTCAAATGAAGTCTAGTTAATAGCAGTATTTGAGTTCCAATCTGGGTCCCTTGACTTTATTCCTAATTATATTCTCTTGGCTCAGATCTCTGTTTGCTCCTGGCTATTGCACCTGACCTCATGAAACCTTCCAATGCCCTTGTAGAAAATTCTAGAAGAGGTTGCAACTGAGTAACAGGTGTTAGCATGACTGTCTGTTGCCCCTGTAGACTCCTTCTTGCCCTGCTATTGCAGTATTGATGGTGGTGGTGGGCATGGGAGAAGTGGGAACTGTTTCCCAGCAGATAAGTTGTCACCTCTTGCCTTTCCCTCCCCCTTTTAGTTGTTCTCTCTGAACCTCTCGGTCTGCTGACTCAAAACAAGTTTGACAAGGACATGAACTTTTCAATTATCAATACCTTCATTTCTCTGACAGTGGTTTTTTTTATTTGGTCCTGGGCCTGAGTCACCACCCACACAGCAGACTGGAAGCATTAGGGATGTTGAAGTGTAAATACCCCAGCTCCCTCACCCCTAGGTAGACTAACTCTGAGATAAATTCTGCCTAAGCTCCCAAAATTTGCCAGCAGGGTTGAGCTTCAGTTGCCCAAAACTGTAGCTGTCTTGGTATTATGCCCTTTGTTCAATGCCTTCCCTCCTTTGCCTCACTTTCCTACTCCTCTAGCAGTATTCCCTTCACCTTCCCTATAAACTACTTGCACTGAAATCACAGGCTCACAGCCTGCATCTAGGAGAACCCAAACTGAGACAAAGTACCACTGAGTTGCTTCCTTCCTGTATGTCTATTTTTGTTGACCCAGCTTAGCCCAGTATTTCTCTAACTCACCTCTAAGATTCTGCAGCTGGCTTCCCCTGTGCCTGAGGTCTTTTCTCTTGACCTAACATCCTGGCTAGACTTTGGCAGTTCCCCACTCTAGGGGCAATGTCTTTTCAGCCTGCAGCTGTGACTGCTAGCTGGATGGATGACTTCAGGATGCACAATAGAATCATTCCTGTGACTTATCTGCCCACAGCCCCAAATCCAGTTGTAAAATTCTTCTCCTGAAACATTGTTTTTGAATAATGACAGTGACCAGACTCACTTTGCTCTTCTGCATGCTATTAATTCCCCTACCAGTCAATCTCCTTTTTTTTTGGGTCAAAGCATAGTAGTATGTATATTGATCTCTGGCTTAGTCCTATCTCTTTCTTCCCCTCCACCAGCTCTGTCATTAAATGTAGAGAAGATCATGGAGCCACATAAAAATTTATATATCGGCCAGGCGCAGTGGCTCATGCCTATAGTCCCAGCACTTTGGGAGGCCAAGGTGGGCAGATCACCTGCGGTCAGGAGTTCAAGACCAGCCTGGACAACATGGTGAAACCCAGTCTCTACTAAAATTTCAAAAAAATTAGCCAAGTGTAGTGGTGCGCACCTGTAATCCCAGCTACTTGGGAGACTGAGGCATGAGAATCGCTTGAACTCAGGAGGCGGAGGTTGCCACTGCACTCCAGATTAGGCGACAAAGTGAGACTCCATCACAAAAAAATTAATAAAAATAGTATATCATACTAGAAGAATCTAGGCACAATCATGACTTCCTTTAATAGAAAACTATGATTTTTTACACTTTAGTGTATTTTAGCTAACATAACTGGTTATGTAGCTTGGGTGGCATATATTATCATAAAGATATGAACATTCATATCCCATATAACTCAATTCAAGCTATTAACAAAGTTTTCTCAATAAGGATTGAATAGTTAGTCCTATAGTTTCATGGACTCAAATGGCCATTTAAGATCATAGAAAATTTCAGTGAGTCATATGGATGCCCATCTAGTTGTTGGCCTTTGGTGGGGATTTTAGCTGAAATGCCTGGACTTCCTTTTTATTTAAATCAAACCACTTAGGGTTGTACGTTATGTTATAGTCCTTGGTCTTCTGTGGTCACCCTAATTTGAATAAAGCTAACTGCTGGTCAATAAACATATCCTTATCATGGAGACCTATTTCATTACTTACAAATGATTAAATGATAATAAATTCCAAACTTTTAAATAATATTAATAAGAAAAAGTCCGGTCTGTCTATCCCATAGCAAGACCAGGGAAAGAAAAAGAAAAACATCTGTATGTGTATATAGTCTGCATGGCACCCCACCCCCATCCCAAACAAGCTCCAGTGTTTCAGCAGGGGTGGGGTGAAAGGGTGAAATGGATAGGAAAAAACAGAAACATGGATAAAATTATATAAATAACTGTTGTTATTCTTGGATGGTGAAATGCGGATCAACACTTGAATGAATGTTGCCTTACAGAAATTTCAGTGCACAATGAAGCCTTGTTGTTACTCTGAAACTTTGTTCAAAGTCAGAAGCCAAGAAAAAGTTTTTGGATATCTTGACAGAGACCCACGATGGAGTGTTTTACCAAGAGCTCCGAAAGAAACCTCCATGAATGCTATTTTTATTCGGATTATGACATACATATATATAAATGCTTAAAGTGGCTTCTGATAACCAAAGTATTCCATTTTGTAAGAAAAAAGGGGCGAAATCAAAATAATAACATGATTACTTAGGGCTTAATTCTCCAAATCCTGATCTGTTTAATGACGCAAAGGTAAGAAACAAGATTTCTTCTTTGTAAGGTGCTCATTATCTCTTGAGTGACACTCAAATATACTTTTTAATATAGAAGTTGTTTTAGCTGTTAGTAATTTAGCATCATAAAAAAGTAACAACTGCTAATGTAAGTTAAACATTATTAAATAACCAACAGTAACACTAATAATCATGAATATTGAGTAATACATAATATTATGTATTATAAGTATTGATAATGCAGCATTAAAGATAAAGCCACATAATTCTGTCTTGGGAAACAAAAAATAAAACGACCAGTAGAGGCTACAGTATCAACACAATATGAAAAGAAAGAGATTGAAAGAGGGGCTCATAAATACAGACACTGATACATGGGCCACCAGCCTTTAATTCTGTGGTTAGGAGAATACTTGTGTTGAGAACACAGCCCTGGTAATTGCTTCCTCAATGTGGCCGCTAGAAGACGGTTCAGGGGGCCGGGTGCGGTGGCTCAAGCCTGTAATCCCAGCACTTTGGGAGGCCGAGACGGGCGGATCACGAGGTCAGGAGATCGAGACCATCCTGGCTAACACTGTGAAACGCCGTCTCTACTAAAAAATACAAAAAACTAGCCGAGCAAGGTGGCGGGCCCCTGTAGTCCCAGCTACTCAGGAGGCTGAGGCAGGAGAATGGCGTGAACCCGGGAGGCAGAGCTTGCAGTGAGCTGAGATCCGGCCACTGCACTCCAGCCCCAGCGACAGAGTGAGACTCTGTCTCAAAAAAAAAAAAAAAAAAAAAAAAAAGACGGTTCAGGGAATGAATTTTGAGTTCAAATCCTGGTTCAGCCTCTTGCTAGTTATGTTACATTGGGAAAATCTTGTATGCTCTAGTACATTTTGTTGGTTGAGTCAACAATTACTTATTGAGCATCTACTACGTGCCAGTGTTTTCAGTGTTTAAGATACATCAATAAATATCAAAACAGTTGAGAATCCCTGCCCATGGTAAACATCATCAATAAGTAAATTACAATAAGTAAATTACAAAGTGTATCAGAACATAAGCACTATACAAAGTCAAGAAAAAAGTAAAGCAGATTAAGAGGGATGTGAGTTGTCAGAGACTCAAAATGAAACTTTAAGTATGTTTGGTAACCAGTATTGGCAAAATTGAGAAGCTATCTTGAGGAGGAAATTAGTAGAACTGTGTTGTGGTTATTTGTTACAACAGCAATAAGAATAACATGAAGGCATTATATTACAGTTCCAAATGTCAGAAGTCTAAAATGAGTCTCACTGGACCAAACTCAAGATATCAACAGGGCTACATTTCTTCTGGAGAATCTAGGGGAAGCCCTATTCCCATGTATTTTCCAGCTTCTAGATACCCCCTGCTTTCCCTGGCTCCTGACCACATCATTCCAACCTCTACATCCGTCATTTCATCTCTTTCTCTGACTCTGACACTCTTGCTTCCTTCCCTGTTATAAAGACCCTTTTAATGACATCAAGCCTACTGAGATAAAACAGGAAAAATCCTCCCACCTCAAGCCCCTTATGTTAATTACATCTGCAAAGTCCATTTTGCCACATAAAGTAACAGGTTCCAGGGATTCATTTTCCTGCCATACTTATCGATGTGAATGATTTCCTAACCAAAAATTTAAGAGGCTATTATGCCATTTAAGAGGCTATTGTGCCAAGTCCTCCACTGACCTCTCTCCCTGCCCCTGCCCCTGCCCCCACCCTGTTATTCTGCTCATATTTGCATCTCTACCATCAGTTTTTATTGTGGCTTCCCAATATAGAGACATGTATATCCATTCCTAACATCAAGACTCAATGGAAGCCAGGCTATTAGTCATGCGTGGATGCTGGGAATTACTGTTACAGGCAGAGGGAACAGCCAGAGCAAAGGCTCCGGGGTTCCAGCATGCCTGGCATATTGAAGGAACGGCAGGGAAGCCAGAGTGGAAGAGTGGGTGAGGATGTGAGTGCTAGGCAGTGAGGCAGAGGTCATGGAGACCTATTCACATTGAGTCTACTTTAAGGCAGGCCACTTTCATCATGAGAGACCTGAGAAGACAGTGGCAGGCCAATCTATTTCAGTATGATATATTCTGGCTACTGTGATCAATAAATCACTTCTGGGCGCCCGGCGCAGTGGCTCACGCCTGTAATCCCAGCACTTTGGGAGGCCTCGGCAGGCGGATCACGAGGTCAGGAGATCGAGATCATCCTGGCTAACATGGTGAAACCCCGTCTCTACTAAAAATACCAAAAAATTAGCCAAGCGTGGTGGCGGGTGCCTATAGTCCCAGCTACTCGGGAGGCTGAGGCAGGAGAATGACATGAACCTGGGAGGCGGAGCTTGCAGTCAGCCGAGATCGCACCACTGCACTCCAGCCTGGGCGACAGAGCGAGACTCCGTCTCAAAATAAATAAATAAATAAATAAATAAATAAATAAATAAATAAATAAATCACTTCTGGGTTTAAGAAAACATGTCACTGGGCAAATCGTAGAAAGGGTAAGTGTCATGATTTACCTTGATCTTAGTCAATGATCAGAAATTACTTTTCTTCTCTTTAAACTGCGTTGGCACTGCACTGAAGGGTCAAATCTTAAATCAGGGTAAATGAACCATCTCTGTGGGGATATAGAGAAAGAAAAAGTTCCTGCCCCAAAGCCTCAGGAATCAGTCTACTGAACTAGTTTCATTCCTTGCTTCTTCCAAGAGCATATGAGAAGTCTCCTTACTCCCTCTCAGTTTCAGGAACCCCCGTGCCATTAATAATGTATACACATGCATGTGTTTTGCATATGGACCAAGCAGAGACTACCAAACCTCTGAACTCTTGCTGGGCCCAGATGCCAAGAGTCGGGACCCTCCCCTACACCCGGGCAGAGGAAGTAACAAGGGCTGGAAGGAGCCATGCTTTACAGGCTCATTCTCCTCTGGATTTCCTGCCTCCCTTGCCTGCCAAACCTCACTTATGAAAAGCCAGGCTTCACCTTCTGTGAGTCAGGTCAGTTGCGGAAAGAAACCGATTTCATATCAGGCTATAACAGATGAGCTTTTTGGGTGTATGTGGCCTCAGGCGGAAGCCTGGACCTCCCATTAGCATGCTCTGCCTTTGAGAGCTGAATGTGGACCACTGAGGAACTGACCAGAAGGCACTGGCCTACTCCGAAGTCCACTAGGACAAACAACGCCAATGTGCACTCTGAGGGGCTGGGGGTACACCCAGCTGTGGGTGTTTCCCGTGTTCCCTATAACCTGGATGTGTTGCTCATTATTTGATCATCTTCAGACCGGAGATGTGACAAGCTAGGAAGCCGCAGCCAGTTCCATGCACACCGACAGCTGAAAAGGGTCTTTGTTTCATGGCCCTTCACGTCATCTGGGAAGGAGCCCAGGAGCAAAAGAAAAGGGGGGAAAGCAAATCAAACTTCCCGCTACTCACTGAGTAGCCCCAGTCGTGAGGAAGCAAGAGGTACCAGCCAGAATTAACAACTGTGTCATCCCCAGTAGATGCCTCTGTGAAACACGTTTTGCTATCCAGAGCAAGAAAGCATGTCTTAAGTTAAAAACAAAACAAAAAACCCTACTGTACTTATTATTGTTGTTACTATTGTTAGTAGTACTAGTATTAAGAAATGCAGGAAAAGGAAGAACAAATTCCTTTTCAAATGGCCAAGGGGAAATAATGAGGAATGTTTCCTGTCAGAAACCTCGATAGTGGGAAACTATTTAGAAAGTCTTTAAAAAAAAAAAAAAAAAAAGTAATCAAAGTAGAGAAATAATGTAAACATGGGTTTCATATTGGGGGAATTTGAATCCATCAGCTTTCTGATGAATTTGGCAAGGAATAAGACTATGCCAGAGGCTTTTGTTTTTGTTCTCTTTACACACAGGGTGTTTAGGTAACCCTAAGTCTGGGATATGTGGAACACTTTTATTGGCAAGTTTGGCGGGGAGAGCACTTTCTTTTTCTGTCATTGGCCGAATCCTGGTGCCACATACAGAAATAATATCCTAAACTGGCCTGGTAGTAACAGGGAGGTAACACCACACAGCTAATTCACACATGGCTCAACAGCAAGATTTTACGCACAGTAGTTTATTCTCACATAGGCACATACACAGTAAAACTATGTGAGACTTACACAAGGCCGTGCTCCAACTTCCATGGTGAGATACACTCTGAAGTCACTGTAATAGATATGAAATTCCAGGCGAATATGAATTTGATTGTGGATCTTTTCATTTTTGAATATTGTAGAAGAGCAAACACAGTAAACCTGTGGCTTCTTTCGTCTTTTATCTTTTTTCAATCTTGCTAGCGCTAGGATTTTTTTTCTTTTTCTTTTTTTTCTTTTCAAATACAATTCAAACATAGAATAAGTAAGGGTCTCTGTGGCATGAGATCTGGGAACCCAGGAAGACATTCCTCATAATCTTACATATTCTGATGGATGCTGTAGAGTCCATCATAAAAATGTCCGCCGTTAAAACTAAGATTTTGATCCCTTTTCAAATACTTATAGGCCTGAGGGACATAATACGTCCATATGAAAAATCCAAGAGCACATTTTGGCAGAAACTAAAGGAAGGAAAACATGATGGGGAAAAGAGGTGTGTAGCTTAAGGAGGTTTGGGTCTTTCCCAGAGACTTCCGCTCGGTTTCCAGCTTTGACTCAAGATGATTGTAATCCTAGGCCGGGCGCGGGGGCTCAAGCCTGTAATCCCAGCACTTTGGGAGGCCGAGACGGGCGGATCGCAAGGTCAGGAGATCGAGACCATCCTGGCTAACACGGCGAAACCCCGTCTCTACTAAAAAAATACAAAAAACTAGCCGGGCGAGGTGGCGGGCGCCTGTGGTCCCAGCTGCTCGGGAGGCTGAGGCAGCAGAATGGCGTGAACCCGGGAGGCGGAGCTTGCAGTGAGCTGAGATCCGGCCACTGCACTCCAGCCTGGGCGACAGAGCGGGACTCCGTCTCAAAAAAAAAAAAAAAAAAAGATGATTGTAATCCTAAAATACTACCAGAAAAGAGATAATAATTCACTGCTTGTGAACAGGGTGAATGAATGACCTGATGAAACCATTATAGTTCAACATCAGATTATGTGATACATTGTTTTTGCTAAGATGAATGATTTGAGTGAATGAATGAATGAATCTTGACCTATGGACAAACCACAGTGAAAGGAATATTGCTGAAAGAAGAAGTAGACAATGAGGGATCAAAGATGTGGCTTTTTTTAAATCTCCATTATTTTTTCTTTCTTTAATCTTCTTAGCCTTAGCTGTTCCATGTACAATTAAAAATAAAATGTAAAGGTGGCTCTTTGACTTTAACAGAGAAATAGGGCACCAGGATGATCATAATAAACTGTTGCTTGGGCAGAATTAAGTATCTGCCATCTGTAGAACAATTCATATTTCCTAAAGCCAAAGGCCTTAATGCACTCTGGTCTGAAAACTTATTTGACTTTTGTAAGTATAGAGGCCATTTCTGTTTCTATTGTGTAGCTCAAAAAAGTGACATCTACAAAAGAGATTTGATTAGCTGAGGATTAACCAGATATTTAGCAATGATGGTATCAGTAGAATCCAGACCCTATCATTCCCAGACAAGATCCCTTTCAGCTCAGTTCAGGGCCCACATGTTCATGTTTACCTGAGTTGTGGTGGCAGCTTGAATCTGTTACGCACATCATCAAGACGGTTGCCCAGGTAAGGTGTATCCACTGTCACAAATATGGCCTTGTAGCCCGTCTTCTCTGCCCGCCGCACTAGCTTCTTGGTGACTTCTCGGTCCTTATAGATATACAGTTGCAACCAACGAAGTGCCTCAGGACCAGCTTCCGCCACTTCTTCAACTGAGGAGGTGGCCCAGGAACTCAACATCATGCCCGTTCCCAGGGACTGACAGGCTGAGAAAGAAAGGGGATAATCAAGCCAGGCCTGGCATTGCTCATCCAAGCCTTTGAATTGCAGTTGGATGGAGTAAAGACATCTAGAAGGGCAATTTGGCAATATGAAGTCAAATCTTTTAAAGAGAGAAGCAAGTCCAGTCCATACCATCTATTTCCTGATTCTACCTCCTCTGGTACAAATGGCTACTGGAGTTATTGCTGCTCAGTGTTTATTTTCCAATGATTAGAAATATACATTTCTTTCCACACTTTGTATATTGTTCCTGAAGAATAAAATGAGTCCAATAGTCAAAGGTGCCTGTAAATACAGGCAAAAAATATTAAGAACCTGAATGCCCAGCACTAGGGAATTGGTTAAACTGTAGTTCATATATAAAATGAAATGAACACACCCATTAAAATTAACATTATTGCTAGGCACGTTGGCTCACGCCTGTAATCCCAGCACTTTGGGAGGCTGAGGTGGGTGGATCACCTGAGGTCAGGAGTTCAAGACCAGCCTGAACTGTGTGGTGAAACCCTATCTCTACTAAAAAAATACAAAATTGCACATATACACCATGGAATACTATGCAGCCATAAAAAAGGATGAGTTCTTGTCCTTTGTAGGGACATGGATGCAGCTGGAAACCATCATTCTCAGCAAACTATCACAAGAACAGAAAACCAATACCACATGTTCTCACTCATAGGTAGGAATCGAACAATGAGATCACTTGGACACAGGAAGGGGAGCATCACACACCAGGTCCTATTGTTGTGGGGTGGGTAGGGGGGAGGGATAGCATTAGGAGATATACCTAATGTAAATGACGAGTTAATGGGTGCAGCACACCAACATGGCACATGTATACATATGTAACAAATCTGCATGTTGTGCACATGTACCCTAGAACTTAAAGTATAATAAAAGAAAAAAATACAAATTAACCGGGTGTGGTGGTGGGCGCCTATAGTCCCAGCTACTCAGGAGGCTGAGGCAGGAGATTCTCTTGAACCTAGGAGGCAGAGGTTGCAGTGAGCTGAGATCGTGCCATTGCGCTGCAGCCTGGGCGACAAGAGTGAAACTACATCTCAAAAAAATAATAATTAATATTATGATAATCAATTGTCTGTGTCAATATGCTAAACCATAGTGCCCAGACATTTGGTGAAACATGTCTGAATGCTGCCACGAAGGTGTTTTTTAGATGAGATTAACATTTTAATTAGTAGACTATGAGTAAAGCAGATTATCCCTCATAATGTGAGTGGGTCTTATCTATTCAGCTCAAGGCCTTAAGAATAAGTCTGTGAAGGAGAAGAAGGGGAAGGAGAAGGAGAAGGAGAAGTAGAAGGAGAAGGGGAAGGAGAAGGGGAAGAGGACTGGGAAGAGGAAGAGGAAGGGGAAGGAAGACTGCTAAGAAAAAAGAATTCTGCAAGAAACCTGCCTTCATACTGGAGCTGCAACATCTCTAGCTTGCCCACCAACTCTGTGCATTTGAACTTGCAAGCTTCCACAAGTATATGAGCCAATTCCTGAAAATATCTATCTGTAGATAGGTATTGTAGAGATAAAGATAGACAGAGATAGAGAGATAGACATATGTATGTATCTATCTGTATCTATCAAGAGAGAGAAAAAGATGAGAAACTCCAAGAAGGAGATCCTATTGATTCTGTTTCTCTGGAGAATTCTGGGTTTTACAATTATGAAATAATATAGACATAGAAAGATGTTTATAATATATAGATATATTAAGGAAAGAAAAAAGTTTACAAAATGGCATGTATTACATGATATCAAATTTGTACAATTGTACTTATTGGTAGATAAATCTAAACAAACTACATGCTAATGGTGGGTGGGAGAATTATGGGGTTAGTTTAATTTTTTTCTTCCTTTTTAATTTTAAAATTCTATCTTTCAAAATTTTATTAAATATATAGTCTACCATTTACATTGTCTTTTAAAATCTCATAAAATGTGTGTGCTAGATATCCCAAGCAGACACATCCTTTTGAGCAAAGTTGCAGTTACATTTTGGGGGGAGAGGTAGCAAGAAATGGGCAAATAAATGGAAAATTAAATAGAATTGTCTAACTAATAGTTTTACAGGGTACCTGAAGGAACACGGGTGATAGGTAGGCTTTCTTCCAAAAATTGGTAGTAAAATTAGAGTCAGCCTTAGTGGAGGAGAAACTGATATAATGTTTATATGCGTTTATATGCAATATATAAAAGAGTCAAATCTGTTATAAAGTATAAATATATAAAAGTATATTATGTAAAACTCTATTCCTCCCAGTCATTTGACTCATCTGCGTGCCCACCATGCATCAAATGGGTATAAATATAGTTGTCCAAGTGACACTCATAGGATGTTGATGGGAATCCAGTGAGTTGCTCTTTGTAAAGCTACAATGAGAAGTTAAAAAGCTTCCATGATTCTCGGGGCCAGGTGCGGTGGCTCAAGCCTGTAATCCCAGCACTTTGGGAGGCCGAGGCGGGCGGATCACGAGGTCAGGAGATCAAGACCATCCTGGCGAACACGGTGAAACCCCATCTCTACTAAAAATACAAAAAAATTAGCCGGGCATGGTGGCAGGCGTCTGTAGTCCCAGCTTCTAGGGAGGCTGAGGCAGGAGAATGGCGTGAACCCGGGAGGCAGCGGAGCTTGCAGTGAGCCGAGATCGCACCACTGCACTCCAGCCTGGGCGACAGAGCGAGACTCCGTCTCAAAAAAAAAAAAAAAAAAAAAGGCTTCCATGATTCTCAAACTTTAGTAGGACAGTCCCCTGGAGGGCATGTGAAACACAGACTTCTGGGTCCCACCCACAGAGCTTCTGGTTCAGTAAGTCTGAGATGGGGCCCAAGAGCTTGCATTTCTAACCAGATGAGGCTGATGCTGGATCACACTTTAACATTTGAATAGTACCATAGCCATTAGATAGTAAAGGTCTAAGTTCAAATGTAGTAAAATGGATTTTGTGTTTGATAAATGTTAACTTGTCAATGCCTTTGAAGATGTTTTTCATACATGTTCTCCAGGTCAGTGGTTCGCTACAGAAGATCTGAGTTGGAGGTCATCATGTCTATAGATCACTAGTCTGTTCTCCCAAAGAGTGCCTTTGGGAATTTATTTTATGGGCACTCATGACCGGCAAAATATTGTTCAAAACCCACATTTTGTTAAGTAACAACACAAATGAACATCGAGACCATTGTCTGATTTTCATTAAGATTTGGAAATGTGGAAAATAAATTCAGGTCACTTACTGCTGTTTGAAAGGAACATGAAGGGACATTGATTGCTTGGATCAAAATACTCTAACAATCAATTCACCTGAAAGAAATTATGTCCTGGCCAGGTTTGCTGGCTCCTGTCTGTAATCCCAGCACTTTGGGAGGCCAAGGTAGGCAGATTACTTGAAGTCAGGAGTTCAAGACAAGCCTGATCAACATGGTAAAACCCTGTCTCTACTGAAAATACAAATATTAGCTGGGCGTGGTGGCACATGCCTGTAATCCCAGTTACTCAGGAGACTGAAGCACTAGGATTGCTTGAACCCAGGAGGCAGAGGTTGCAGTGAGCCAAGATCACACCACTGCACTCCAGCCTGAGTGACAGAGCGAGACTCCCTGTCTCAAAAAAAAAAAGAAAAAAGAAAAGAAAAAAAGAAAAAAAAAATATGTCCTGAAGAGGATGTTACCTAAGGTCACACAGAGATGAGCAACAAAGTAGGAGAACTCAGCATGGAACTCACCACTCTCCAAGGGCAATGATCTTTCTAGACTCCCTGCATGCCTAAATGACTCCCTGGTACCAAGCATAGATAAATATACTTCCTCAATATTTCAGGGCAATGACATCCAAGAGAGTAGGTTTGCCATGTGCATGAGAGACACTGCCATGCATTGGGAAGGCATGGAATCTTAGAGTCCAGTGGGAAGGTCCTCCGTATACTGGAGGTACAGAGTGTGAATGCACAAAGGAGTCTGGCAAAGAGAATCACTCAGATGACTGGGCATGTTTTTGTAGTTAATACAAAGACATCATGTAGTCTAGCAGCAGCTCTGCCAACAGGAACATCAAAATCCACAAAAGGATTCCCTTGAACTCATAAGAAATATCTACAGACACTCCACACAGATTGCTGAAATGCCACAAAACACACATAATTTCTACTTCTCTTAAACCATCTGACTTGCAGGAAGTGTCAACCCTCACAAACATTTTACCCAAATCACTTGGGTATGCATATTTAGAGAGAAGCAAGTCTGGTCCATACCATCTATTTCCTGATTCTACCTTGATACAAGTAACTGCTGGAGTTATTGCTGCTCAGTGATTATTTTCCAATAATTAAATCATACATTGCTGAAATGTTGAATTGGGATCCCCAAAATTACTCCAAGAGAATATTCCTGCATGTAGCGGGAAATATGAGTCTGTGCTGAGGTGTTATCATTTGAAGCTAAGATACTAGTCCGAGGAGAAAACAGAGGAGCAAACAGCTGGCTCCCTTCTCCCCAGAACAAATATGAGTGATCACTCTTATCTCAGTCCACTTGTGACTATTTACTGTGACAATGGAAAATTATTGATGAATTATATTCATTATTTTTAATACAGTTTTATGTTAGAACGAGCTAAGGGAGCCTGGGAATTTATATGGACCATTCAGAGAGGCAATAAAGAATTTGCCTATTTCTTAAGGACAGATCTGAGATGAAGTTGGTACATACCAGAATGGCAATTATGTTTGTTAAAATATTAAAATACTTACACTCCAATTGGTAAATAGCCACAGCTCTGAAGTTAATAACCCCAGCCCCTGAGTCTCTTCAATATGTCACTGTGCTTCAATGTGTCATCACTTCCTTTTCTCCCCAAGGAACCCCCAGACTTCCTGACAATCCAGCAACTTAAACATCAGCGCCTGGCAGAATGGAGGGCATCCACCCTGTTAGAGCCATAGAGACCAGCAGCTGAGTATCTCTTCCGATTGCTCAAAGTCCCGCTAAATAGTTCAAATATTACCTTTGCCTGAGAGACAAATGATAAACCCTTTGAGCTCACACTGCTCATTTTGGGATAAAAGTTACAAGCTTCAAAATTTTATAAATGACATAGCACGATCAGACTTCATCAAAAAGTTCTAATTATAGTTATCCTAGTCTACGGCTTGAAAGCACGAATGTTTTAAGCCCTTTTACTCTCCTTATCCATTGTCCACGAGGAAATTCGACTCCGCCTGCTCTCAAAAGCAGGCACTGTCTGTTTGCATTTTGCAAAGGAGAGGGGTTGGCTTTCATTCTTCCTCCCAATGTGTGACTATGTATTAGACTGTAACAGAAGATTACAATGATATGTGTTGCAGTTTTACGATGCCTGGCAAAATGGAACTCACAGCTGAGGTCATATTAACATAAAGGCAAAGCCTGGCTCTTGCCCAGAATGAAGTTCCCTAATGTTGATCCAAATCTAAAAATCTTGACTTTTGTAATAGTTGGTATATCCTAAAGACGAAATATCTAGGAGCCTACACCATCAAGCAAACACTGATCTTGTATGAAATCCCAGGACTCTCTTATCTTACTTTTACTCACTGACTCTTTTCATTGTCCTTAAGATACATCTTCAAAGATAGACACCTACACTTTTAATGTTACAGATATACTCAGACTTTATTCGTATGTTTGGCATTTATTTCTCTTCTTTAATTAAACAGTTATACATTATGCCATTGCTATAAGGAAATTGCATATGACACACACACACACATACAATCACTAAAAGGGACACTGGTCAGGTCTCAGATATTGAAGCATCAAAGATAAGGCTACGTACATAAGCTGGGAGATAAAACTTCCATTTCAGAACAATAACAGGGTAGAATGGATTGAGAGCCTGTCCTACAGTCCCAGTCTTGTCATCCATGAAGCACTTTCTATCTGCACAATGGCTATAGCCACAGCTGTTCTGCCCACTTCATTGTATTGCAAGATCATCTATTGGGGCAATGTTTGTGAGCGTTTTCTGTGTAACCCCTGACGCCATGCAATTGTAAAGGGCTAGGTGAGAGGATACCTAATGAATTTGGAAAAATAAGTCCTGGATAGCTTTGTATGTTTTTCTAATTTCGCCAAGGACCTGGATTTCTTAATGTCATTATTTATTAATCTTCTCCAAAGCCAGCTTTCTTTTGCAATTATTTTAAATCTATTTATATTTATTTTTAATTGAAAAAATAGTAATTGGACATGTTTATGGGGTAAAATGTGATGTTTTGACCTATGTATACATTGTGGACAAATTTAGACAAGCTAATGACCATATTCATCACCTCACCAACTGGTAAGGTTTGGCTCTGTGTCCCCACCCAAATCTTACTCAAATTGTAATCCCACATGTCGAGGGAGGGAACTGTAATCCCCATGTGTTGAGGGAAAAAGGTGTTTGGATCATAGGGGAGATTTCCTCCATGCTCTTTTCATGCTAGCGAGTGAGCTCACACAAGATCTGATGGTTTTATAAGGGGCTCTTCTCCCTTCACTTCACACACAGGCTCTCTTACCTGCCACCATGTAAGACATACCTGCTTTCCCTTTCACCATGATTGTAAGCTTCCTGTGGCCTCCCCAACCATGCAGAACGGTGAGCCATTAAACCTCTTTTCTTTATAAATTACTTAGTCTTGGGCAGTTCCTTATAGAAGTGTGAAAGTGGACTAATACACCAACTTATCATTTTTTTGTAGGGAGAACATTAAATATCTATTCTTTCAGTAATTTTAAAATATAAAATACATTACTATTAACTGTGATCACCATTCTGTACGATAGATCACTAAAACCTATTACTCCAGTTGCACTGAAACTTTATACAACCTTGATCAATATATCACTTTCCTCATTCTTTTCCTTCCTCTCCCAGCCTCTAGTAGCCACCTTTTTACGATCTGTTTCTGTGAGACCTACCTTTTGAGATTCCACATGTAAGTGAGATCGTATAGTATTTGTCTATCTGTTCCTGGCTTATTTCACTCAGCATAGTATCTTCCAGATTAATCCATGTTGTTACAAATAACAGAATTTTCCACTTTTTAAAGGCTGAATAGTATTTCTTTGTGTACATACACCTCATTCTTTATCCATTCATCTGTCAGTGGATACTTAGGTTGACGCCACATCTTGACTATTGTGAATAATGCTATAATGAACATAGAAGTGCAGATACCTCTTCAACATACTGATTTCAACACCTTTCAATAAATATCCAGAAGTAGAAATGCTGGATCATATGGCAATTCTATTTTTAGTTTTTTGAGGAATTGTATGAAACTAAAAATTTCTGCACAGCAAAGAAAACAACAGAATCAAGAGACAACCCAGGGATTGGGAGAAAATATTTGTAAAGCATATATCTAATGAATGCTAATATCCAAAAAAATAAGGAACTCAAACAACTCAATAGCAAGAAAACAAATAACCCAAATAAAAAATGTACAAAGCACAGGAAGAGAAACAATCAAACAGGCAACTTACAAAATTGGAGAAAATATTTGCATACTATGCATCCAACAAAGGTCTAGTATCCAGAATCTATAAGAAACTTAAACAAATCAACAAGAAAAAAACAGATAACCCCATTAAAAAGTGGGCAAAGGACATAAGCAGACACTTCTCAAAGACATAAAAGAGGCTGATAAATATATGAAAAAATGCTCATCATCTCTAAGCATCAAAGAAATGCAAATCAAAACCATAAGATATGCCATCTCATACCAGCAAAATTGCTTTTGTTAAAAAATCAAAAAATACTATGTTGGTGAGACTGTGAAGAAAAGAGAAGGCTGATATACTGCTGTAGGGAATGTAAATTAAATAAGCCACTATGGAGAGCAGTTTGGAGATTTCTCAAAGAACTGAGAGTTATTCTACCATTCGACCCAGCAATCCCACTAACTGGGTATATTCCCAAAGGACAATAAATCATTCTACCAAAGAGACACATGCACCAGCATGTTCCTCACAGCACTATTCACAATAGCAAAGACATGGAATCAATCCAGGTGCCCATCAATGGTGGACTGAACTTTTTAAATGTGATACATATACACCATGGAATACTATGTAGCCATAGAAAAGAACAAAGTCATCTCCTTTGCACCAACATGGATGCAGCTGGAAATCATTATCCTAAGTGAATTTATGTAGCAACCAAATACCACATGTTGTCACTTAAAAATGGAATCTGAACATTGGATACACATGGTCATAAAAATGGGAACAATAGATGCTGGGGAATACAACACTGGGGTTGGGAGGGGGAAAAGGGCTGAAAAAAACTACCTGTTGGGAACTATGCTCACTACCTAGGTGATGGATTCATTTGGACTCCAAACCTCAGCATCATGCAATATACCTTTGTAACAAACCTGCACATGTACTCCCTAATTCTAAAATAAAAGTTGAAAAAAGAAAATAAAAATGGGCAAAAGATCTGAACAGACTTTTCTCAAAAAAAGAGATATAAATGGCCAATAGACATAATGAAAGAAGCTCAGTATCATTAATCATAAGGAAAATTTAAATTAAAATCATAATGAAGTATCACCTCCAACTGTTAGAATGGTTATTATCAAAAACACCAATGATAAGAAGTGTTGGCGAGGATGCAAAGAAAAGGGAACCCTTGTGGAGAAAAGGGAACCCACTGATGGCAAGAAAGTAAGTTAGTACAGCCATTTTGAAAACCAGTATGGAGATTCTTCTACAATGATTTTGATGCTCAAGAGACACATTCCTCTTTTCCCTTGCAAATATAGTGTCCAATGCTCAATACCTTTATGGAGAAAGCTCCTAAAGGAGAGTGGAATCTTCTCCAGGTCCAAGAACTCCCTGTGGGGACCTATATAGGGAAAGAATATCTAAGGAGGTAATTTCTGCATTCCCAGGGTACACATTACTTTGGAGAGCCTGGAACAAATAATCCAAGAAGTGCAAAAAGAACATGCTTTTCCCTATCCCCACCCTAATCTGTTTACAAATTTCCATGAGGGGAACTGCAGAGTGAGTCTAAAGGGCTGGCAGCACTTGCATAATCCAAACATCAATCAATAATACTTGGAAGAAAAATTGTAAAATTCTCAGTATATGTTTTTGGTTTCTCTACTCTTCCATTTGCAATGTAACTATAAATATAATAATATAAAAATAAGTGAGATTAATATCCTTGTTTACTATCATCCATTCCCCCGCTCCATCTCAAAAAATGAGCTACGGCCAGTGGCATGATTTCTGTTTTACGGAATAAAAGTTAATCTCAGACCCACCCATAATGAAGATTCCTATTAGAGTTAAATCACATGTCCTAGGGTGGAAAAATGCCACAAGGGTCTGCAATAACCTGACGTAAGGTAAGTGTAGATCGACCTTTCTAAACTGCCATTCAATAGAGGGTTGGAAAATTTCCTATACTATGGAACCTATAATCAACTGCTGAGATTAAAAAGAACTCATCAGGTATGAATGCAGCTACCTCTGGAGTTGACACAAATCCTAAACTCCAATGTACAGTGATTTAAATAAGCTAGGACCGGTAAATAGCTTTGGAAAACAGCATAAACTGGCAGTGTTCTCCCTGTGGCTGAGAAATGCAATTGTTCTTCTAGAGCTTGGCAGCGTTTTGTTTTGTTTTGTTTGTCACATCAAGCCTTAACGAAAACATTTATTTCTGATCCAGGTAATCTGGATGTGAAGAAGCAAAAATAGGAAATCCATTGTATACATAAATTTTAGGGGCCTGGATACTAAGCCTGCCCATCCCAGGTTTTTATCAAAGACTACTGTGAACACATCTCTCAGTTATCTAGAGTCTCCTTGTGACTTCTCACTCATTTCAGGCAGTGATTCTAAACTTGACAGGCTCTCAAAAGACCTTGAGGGTCTTCAGAAGGGAACAATATCCATCTACATCTAATACTGTTCATGTTTGAAGAACTGAACCATGCCTTTGACTTGGAACCAACAGGAACTTTCATCCCAGGCTCTGACCAGGGCTTCTCAAGCTTTGAGGTGTATAGGAATCACACAGGTATGTTAACAAAATTCAGTTTCTGACTCAGTAGGTCTGTAGTGGGACCTAAGATTTGCATTTCTAACAAGCTCCAGAGTCCTGCTGACGCTATTGTTCCAAGGACTATGCTTTGAGAACCTTGAGGTAGATATTTTCTTTCAAAAGGACTCATCCAAATTAGTAGAATATGTGTGATGTCCTGAGCAAAGTTGGGGCTCATTGAAAATGAAAGGGAAAGATGGAGCAATGGCAGTGAAGTTGGTAGTGGTTGTCACATGGTTTGCCAATGCCAGCCATGCCTTGCTGATAAATCACCTTTCTTCTCTGCTGGCACCCTCTGGAGAGGGACACAGGTATATGTGCCACATTTTTTAATGCATTCTTCTCTTACTAGTTTTAAAGCCAAGGAATTAAACTGTGTTCGCATGATGGCCCCTCAGTACACTTAACCGTTATCCCATGATTTGGGTTTGTTTGCTTGTTTGTTTGTTTTAGCTCACTTCTCTGGGATTTATCCAGCTTTCTAGATCTCAGATCAGAAGTGGAAGTGAATGGCAAATAAAAATAAAATGGTACAAGATGAAGAAGACGAGAGCGCTTACTCAAAGCTGAGAAAACACAATTTACCAATTATAAAATAGTTTCCAAATGTTTAATGTCAGGTTCAACAATCTTACACACAGAAATAAGATGATGAACCATCAAGCAAAACTAAAGTTTGTCATGCTGGGCTTGATGAGGAAGGGAATTATAATATATTTGAGAATGATGCTCATCCACGGCCACTACCACCACCACAAAACAACAATGGAGGGAAATAGAAAATATTAGTTATTGATGAGAGTTAATTATTTGGAAAATTAATTCATGTGGGACTAATCATATACCGAGATTCAAACAGAACAATTAGCAACGTGTTACTTTAGATCCAAATAATTTCTTTGAAAATAACTCTCTTTTATGGGAAGGCAGAGTCGAGTTTCCAAAATTATGGTTTTAAGGAAAAAGAGGAAAGAGGAAGCAAAAAAGGGTAATATGTTCAAAGGGCCTAAAGTGTTGGGGTTTTCTTAGGTGCATTTGATTAAAAAGCTCCTACAAAACTTAGTCATCAAAACAGCTGCACTGAAAATAATTTTGTTGAGAAAATGCATTTTGTCATCTGCACAGGAAGTCATTACGTAATGGGGAAAATATGCAATGACCAAGTACCAAGCAGTTGTGTGGTTCTAAACTCAGGGCCTGTCATAGTGAAGTGATTGTATAACTGTGCACCATAATGTCCATTGAGTGTGTCATCCTGTCTTCACAGAGAAGCTACCATCATATAGATCTTCACAGAGGATCTACCGTGGTATAGACGCAATCAACACTGTTTCATGAATGTCTAAAATTACAATTGAGATTAACCAGAAAAATAAAGTTCTGAAGTCAGTGATCTAAAAGAAGAACAAACCTTCAACTACAATTATGCTTGAAATACTTAAAAGTTGTCAAACAAATCTTAATTTACAATTTATAGAGCTGAACAAATTTAAACACTGCCAAGAAAGACCAGGAAACCAGACTTAATCTTTCCAGTGCTTTCATCATGGTCCATTGAACGAATCTGGAGCTATATAATCTTGAGTGATCACACTGCCACTATACCTCTAGATCTCTTTTTTACTGTATGAAAATATTTGCAAGGAACAATTAGTCCCAGTGACATCTTAGCTCTCCCTTCCTTGTTTTCACTGTATTTCTAGAGCAGAACTCTGCATTAGACTAAAACATTAACTCTACTGTAGTGATTCCTGTGTTATTATTCTGTCATTTTACTGAATTGTCAAGTCTTGGCATAAATGGCAGATCATATGGAGACCACAACACAGTGATAGGCCCTTTAACAATGGTTTTAAGGAGTATTGAGTTTGCGCACAACAACTTCAACCAACCTCCCAGTATTTAACAACTTCAGTGTTGGGATACACACGTGAGCCTCTGACTCTTTTCACTGTCACATTTTAATGTCATCAGGTACATTAATAATTCCAAGAAGAAGCAATCTCATGCTCTCAACAAAACCACCCAATAGCTTAAATTTTGGTGCAAAATCCTAGAAATCATACCATTTGATGACTGTCTTTAATATGGCTAGATTCTAATTTTTAATAGGTGTTTTAATTAACAATCTTGTTTCATTGCAAAGTGATTTTAACACTGAAGTCACTGTTTATATGAAAATACTTTATACAATGAAGTATATATTTTACAATGAATTATATGAAAATACTTTATACAATGAAGTATATATTTTACAATGAATTATACAATGAAAATACAGTGAATTACACATTTTAGTATATGTATATATATATATATGAAATGTCCATAATCTTTTAGTACATATATAAGCATATGTAATATGGATGTGTGTTTGTGTGTGCGTGTGTGTGAGTGCTTACACATAGAAAGAGCATGTCACTGACTTTTTATTGTTAGAAAAGCAAGTCTAAATCATAAAATTTGGTTACACTTTAGAGTGAAACAGACTTCGATTCAAACCCCATCACCATTACTGGCACTAGGCCTTGGTCAAGGGCTTCCTTCTTCTCCACTGTCAAACAGAATGAGAATTACTTCACAGGCCTATGGTAAGGATTAATCACAAGAACATAAAGTCCAAGCATTGCACCTGATACATGACAGGCACTCCACTTCAGAAAGAGTAAAAATTTTCCTTAAAGCAAGTCCAGTGCTTTGCCTGGATTAGGTAAAATTGAGAATAATGGGGATACTTTCCTAGTAGGTATGCTGAAACATATATCTAGTCAGTCACCTAGCACAACACATAAATATATAAATCAATAAAGCTTTCAAAAAATACATCGTTTGGGTTTGGAGCAAAGGAAATGACAGTTTTTCCTGTTGAATGGTCTTTCACTCAATGTTAAGGTTGATCACTTAATCTTGGAAAATCCAGAAAATTCAACAGCTAAAACTCTCACCTACACCCTAATGCAGTCATCTGGGGTCTGTGTGGCTCTTTGTATTACTCTGCAATCTGTTCCACCTGCATCTTAATAGGTGGTCAAGTCATAGCTGAGTCCCAAAACTTCACTTTGGAATGTTCTGGCCTTTTAGGCTCAAAAAAAAAGTGTTTAGATTTAATGGTTTTATGGCCCATCAAATCCTGTGTGGTAGCCTCTAATTGCATCCAGGGGCTGGAATTTCTTTTAACCCCCCCCCCCTTTTTTTTTTTTTTTTTTTTTTGACAGTTTAATAAGAATTTGCTAATATGCTGAGCATTCCTGGAACGCATTAGGTAGGTTTTAATTTTTCTTGATATGAGGTCCCAGCACTCCCTCATGTGGCACTTGCCCACATGACAAGTCAGAAGCAAAAGGATAAATGAATATTTAATCATTTTTTCTCTTTCTTTTTGATTTCTCATGTTTAAAGGGAGAAAAAACCATCTCAAGCAGCTCCATGAAAGATGAAGGAAAATATTATTACAGCTACTGTGCAAAAAACCTGAGAGGTTTCCATGATAATGTTCTTAAAGCACCAAGTGGTATAGTAAGCATTTTATTAATTGGATATTTGAGAAGTCAGAGATTTCAGAGATGATCTACTTATCCTGGAAGACAAAAATTTAGCCTAATGATGCTACCTATTTTATATGTGTTAGCATTTATGTTTATTATTGCTATTTCCTTCAATATGTTAAATATTCATAGAAATAATTTTGTATTCTTCTTTAAAGAATATAAAGAAAAAATTTCAAAAACATAAATAAAAATTATCTGCTAGAGTTTCAAATGGATGTGCCATTATAAGTAGAAGCACTTATAAAACAGCTTAAATATTATGAGATTTACAACTATTAAAAGGTTGATTAAGTAATCTATTGAATCAAATTTTTTATTCATAACACAGTACGTGAAAAACTGCCCTCCATTCAGTATTTTTCAGATATTTTTCTTCCACTTTAAAAGACTTCTTAGAATTTTATTTTTTGTTCGATTGTACTTCATGACCCATTGTTTACGCTCCCAAATTTTGCAAAAAGCGAGTATTTCCTAATTAATTTCACTTTCTGTGGCTTGCTTTATCTATTCAAAGTTAAAAAGATAAAACAATAAAATATAGGATGTTTGCAACAAATATTTTAAGATGATAGCATGGTGCTTGCCTTAGGATTCTTGCTATAGTTAATGACACTTGAAAATACCAGTAACGGAGCAGGATGTTATAGGTAGCACTGCCTAAGTGATTAATAACTGGAGCAAGGCATTTAACCTTTCTAAGCCTTGATTTCCACATCCACAGGAGTTGGAGAAAGTTTCTTAGGGTTTTGCACTCACACATTTTAAGATGGTGGTAAGGATAGGTGAGTAAACAATAAAGTCAAATTGCGTGGCACGTACTAATTGCTCTAGAAATGCTGGTGATCATCATTTTTCACACGACTTTGAAGTATCACTTTCGGAGTTTATGCAACATTTATTAAATACATGTTTATGTTTTTAGCAATGGTCAGAGATAGTTACATATCTTGTTCCTCTCCTATAGACCAAGAATATACTTTGAGAAATGGACATCAAATGCACTCAAATGCTCACTGCCTCATCTAAACCCTCCAGAGCTGACACAGTTCTGTGGAAAGAAGTGGCCTGACATAAAGTGCATCTAAAACCTCAAGGGCTGACATAAAGTGTAAATTTCAGAAGTGTTAGAAAAGGTAGCTCTATACTTTCAATTGTCTCTCTTTTTGCATTTGATAAAATTTTAAATGGGATCAAAATCATTTATTTGTATACTGAAAATATTGCAAAGATCATCCTCCACTTCTATGCCAATTTTCTGGGTTTCTGTTTTTGGAGATTTTTGTTGTGAACGTTTTTTCTTGTGTGTGTTTCTTTTTTTTTTTTTTTTTTTTTTTTGTCTTACCAGCAGAACTATTTAAAGAACTTTTCTTTTGAACGCCAAAATGCAACACAAGTAGCTGCATGCTCAGTGTCACACCTAAGTTCTGTAAGATCCCTGGGAACAACCCCAGCCTCCTTGGGGCGTGGCATTCAAACCACTGGTCTTGCTCAAGTAGCTCACTTTATCAATGAAGAAACGTAATCCTAGAGAGTGAAAATGACCTGCCACAGAAATAAAACTAGTTCATGGTAAATTTCCACATAAATCAGATGTCCCAGATGGACAGCCCAGGGGACACTTGTAGCCCACAAAAGTATTTACTTTGGCCCACACATTGTTGCCCCAAACAGTGTTTTAGGGAATTTTGATTTATTTGCCCACATTTAAAAACCAGGAGATTGTACATAGAAATCAAGATTTCTGGCTTCTCTTAAAATTTTGGAAGATTTGGCAGCCCCACATCCCTGCTCCCTTGGGTCGTCAAGAGCTAAGATGTGGCTGCCCCCTTCTGATAGAACATGAAATCTCAGATTCGCTGCAGTCTCCACCCAGGGGCTTGCACTGTTGTTTCGTTTATTTGTGTGTTTGTTTGTTTGTTTCAGTTTCATCTTTTTTTGGACATTTACATTACAAGCCTGGCTCCTAACGGTACCCTTTTTTCCCAAGGTTTCTGCATAAAGCTTAAAATAAAAATATTTTTAGCAAAGAAAAAGAACAATTTTTATTTCCACTAAGATGTAAATGGAATATTCTTTACTGAAAGTGAGTTTTTGTGTGTGAAAGATAAAGATTTTGGGGACTTTGGGCTCTGAGGGCCAAATAAAGATAGTATATAAGCATTTCTAGCATTTATTTCATGAATCCTCACAAGAATTCCTACAGGTGAGAGCTCTGATTGAGCAAACATACAGGACATCTATGATTTGTTGTTTATCTGAAATTCAAACACAATGGGCCCTCTGTGTTTTATTTGGTAACCTTGTATTCATCATCATTTTGAAAATGAAAAATGTATAGCTTCATTGGTCACTCTACAACCATGCAGCAGTGTAAAAGAGTAGAGTTCAGGCCAGGCGCAGTGGCTCACGCGTGTAATCCCAGCACTTTGGGAGGCAGATCTTGAGGTCAGGAGATCAAGACTATCCTGGCCAACATGGTGAAACCCTGTCTCCACTAAAATACAAAAAATTAGCCAGCCGTGGTGGTGCGCACCTGTAGTCTCAGCTACCCAGGAGACTGAGGTAGGGGAATCGCTTGAACCTGGGACCCAAAGGTTGCAGTGAGCCGAGATAGCACCACTGCACTCCAGCCTGGTGATAGAGCAAGACTCCGTCTCAAAAAAAAAGAGTCAAATTCAGTCCTCAGTCCCAGTTAATAAGGTGGATGTGCCCTACAGTTGTGAGAGGAAGGGCAGAAAGGCCCTTGAAGTTGAACTCTGAATAAATCTGGAGAGTCAACCGGGAAAACGAGACTATGGCACCATAGCAATTCCCAGAACTTTCTGGAGGCCCATTCTAATTACTCAGGCCAGACCATTGCCTGTGGACACCAATGGGTTTCACTTACTCTCACTGACCATGCTGAGGGGGACACTTCTCCAGAGAGATCGATAACCCCTGTTTTCTGAACCTGGCCCCAACTTCTCTTCCTTGCTAGGGTCTAAGTCCCTGGAGACAGGAATGCTTAGGGGCCAGATATTTAGGAGGGTAACCAAAAAAAAATACTCCACAACAAGTTCCATAGATTTCACCATATTCCCAAGGATTGATTTGCTTGAGAGGATTTCCATATTCTTTCTGGGAATGATGGAATAAATCCAATAATAACTTCATAATTCCATGTAAATTTTCTCAGTTTTCATAAATAAATCTCTGCCAAGTATGAATATTCTTACACTGTTACTTAAATTTGCCTATGGCTATCTATAGCCTTCAGTTAGCTATTATCCTGGTTTGCATACTTCCAGAAGCCAAAAATTACACAGAGATGTGAGAGCAAGCTATCTTATTTGGAAACGATCTCAGTGAATTGAAGGAATGGGGAAGTGAGAGAAGAATGGGAAGAAAGCCAGTAAAAGAGGGTATGTTCATGGGCAGGGAACTACTGTGGACAATGTGACTCAATCCTTCCGAGGATCAGTGGGTGACCATATTAGAAAATGCTTCCATTACCCTGATCAAAGAGAGCTGGGGTATTTATCCACCTACTGCTGTACATCATTAGCTAGGGAATGCTCTCTCCCATTCCCCTACTTCAAACACACCTATCCATGGGTTCATGTTGAAAGAGATAATGTCAGGCAAAAAGTGGTAGGTCTGATGGAAAAGGGAAGTAAGACGGGAATACATCCAGAGCACAAGCACCATCTACTCCAGGCATTCATTCTTTTCTTGCAAGTAACCTACTGTCCCACAACCAAAGCACACCTGCCAAAGAGCACTCTACTATTAGCTGATGACCGTCAGCTTTCTGGATATACCTAAATATTAAATAGACTAATAACCTATAGATGGTCTTTGAAACATAGGAGAAAACTTAGAAACCCTGGAGAAAGGTTTCTAGTACAAATACAGAATAGAAACTCTGATGTTGCTTCCCTAATAGGAACCCAATGGAGGATCCTAGATTTTTGAGGGCAGCATGTGCACACTTCCATTGCCTTCTCCAATTCCTCTGTGATCTCGATGTCACCACCCTCTCTTTGTTCTGCTGGATCCACCTTATCCAAATGTCTATTGTGTAACTTATTCTGCCAAGGGGCCTGTTTTGCATGCTCCTAAAACTGTAATTACTTCTAGGGGATCATAATGGGCTTCTCCTCATGACACTTCATAGGACTTTCTGAAATTAAAGCTCTTGCAAAGTGGTAAGGAGCCCAGATTCTGGAGACAGAATAACTCTATCTGAATCCCATCTCTATCACTTATGAATTGTGCATCCCTAGGCACGGTTATTCATCTGGTGTGTGCCTCAGTTTCTCCTGTGTAAAATAGGTTTAATAATATGACCTATTTATTTGGGTTGCTCTGAGGCTTCAATGCTATAATACTCATAATATACTTAAAATAGTGTCTGGAACATGATAATTGCTTTATAAGTGTGAAATAAATCTAAGGGGATAAGCCTGTAATAAGCATTTAATATCCTCTTATGGTTACTTCTGAAGGAAATAGTCCTACTTACACTGTCAAATCATAGTTTCTAAAGAAGCTTTCTTTTCTGCTTTCTTCTCCTCTTTCTTCTCAGCCCAACTCCACCAAGAATAAAGACTGGTCTTGGAACCATCAGAAGTGACTTGGAGAATAAATCTGTCATTGATGAGCTATGAAAAACTGTTTTCTCTGTAACTCTAGCTACTTGCCCACAAAATGGGGACAGAAACACCTGTCAAATATCAAATAAAGTAACATGTGTTGGTATGGTTAGGCTTTGTTTCTCCACCCAAATCTCATCTTGAATTGTAATCCCAGGTGTTGAGGGAGAGACCTAGTGGAAGGTGATTGGATCGTGGAGGTGGTTTCCCCCATGCTGTTCTCATGATAGTGGGTGAGTTCTCATGATATCAGATGGTTTTATAAGTATCTGGCATTTTCCTGCTTGCACTTCTCTCTCCTGCCGCCATGGGAAGAAGGTCGTTCCTTCCCCTTTGCCTTCTGCCATTATGGTAAGTTTCCTGAGGCCTCCCCAGCCATGCAGAACTGTGAGTCAGTTAAACCTCTTTCCTTAATAAATTACCCAGTCTCGAAGAGTATCTTTAAATCAGTGTGAGAAGGAACTAATACATGTGGTAAAAATAATCTGCTGGTTCCAGGGTGCCTTACTAAGTGAGCTCTGCTTTTTGCCTTCTCTGCTTCCTTTCTTCATTTCCATTCTCTTCATGGTCCCTTGTCCCTTTATCTCTACTCTTTCAAATCTAATTTTTATAATTTCCTCCTTACAAAATAATTCAAAGAAGAGTTTATAAGATTGAGCCAAAAATCAGAAGAGTATAAAGTCAGGAGTAAACTCATCACTTATAAATAAACATTTGTAAATTGCGATATTTGAAACTAAATGTATTTTAGGACCTGACTATTGTTCGCAACTGATTTCTTACAATTTTAAATTAAAATATCATTCTATGTTATTGCACTCTTCCTATAGTATAATTTTTTAATTTGATGCCATTTTTATGCATCATATTTTTTGCAAACTATCTCTAATTATGAGATGTTTGGGTATTTTTTTCTAGTTATTCTCCTGCTAAAAATAAGAAGCACGAAAATCCTTGCAGAAATGATTTTTTTTCCTCAAAAATCATAATTATTTCCTTGGAATTCCTAGAAGAGAATTTTTAGCATCACATGGAATTTACATTTTTAGAGCTTCGATATGCAGTGCCAGATTATTTTCTAGGAAGATTATTTCACTTTACACTTCTCTCAACACTGTTTGAAAATGCACGTTTTCTCCCTAACCTAATCATACTGCCTGATCTTAAAATAAAAATTCGATATCCAGAAAATAAAACAGATGGTCATAATTTACATGTCTTTGCTTATTAATGAAATTGAATATTTTTCATATGTTTATTGGTTACTTTTATGTCTCCATTTGTAAATTTCCTATTTATATCTTTTGTTCATGTATTTCTCTTTGTCCCTTTGAGCAATATATTATTTTATTCTTCAAATATAAGGGCTTTTTACGTGGAAAGGACATTAACCCTTTACAGTCTCATATTTTTTTCCATTTATTTCAGTTTACCATTTACTTTTTATTTTCATTGAGATTTAAGAACACTAAAGTCTTAGTTTTTTAGTGTTCATTTGTTTTCTTTTGTTCTAAGGTTGTTGCCTATAGCTTCAAGCCTGAAAGGGCCTTTATTATCTTGATTTTGTATAGATATTTACCCATTTAGTATTTTCCTTTTTTTTTTTTCTTCTCTCTACTTATGTTTCAGGATTACCATAGACAAAAGGCTGGGGCTCCAAAGCCACTTATTTGTGTGTGGTCCTAGAATTAAGAAAGCTGCTAAGTCTGTCCAGCAAAACCTCATTGTGCCATTCTGATATCCCTGACAGAATTTTATGTCAGACATTTCAAGAAGGGATGTGAATTCACAAGATCCTTAATTCTTAAAACTAAAATGTTTTTAAATATTATATAGTCGTATTCTTTTTCTGCCCTGCTTAGCATCAAAAGAATTCATTTCCAACTTTTGTATGAGTTTCTGAAGCAGAATTTGGGGAGAATTTTTACTCTCCACAGCCTTTCAAATGTTCACAGTTGCTAGAGAACTGGAAATTAATAAATTAGCCCTAATAAGAGATTTCTTTACATCTTATTTGATTTTCTCATCACTCCCTCCTAAGGCAGCTGGAACTGCTCTATTGGGAATATAACTCATCCATAACAAAGAATCATGATCCAAAACCATGGAAGAAAACATAACCAACCACATTGCTCCATGTACTCTTTGGCTGTGAGAACAACTTTGATTTGGGGGAAGCAGGAGGGTTTTGAGATACAGTAGCCACAGGGCTGAATTCCAATTCTGTAACTACCTAGCTGTGACCTTGGGCAAGTCTACTTGTCAGAGATCCATTTCCTGAGACAGTGTTATTAATACCCACAATATAACCAACAGTTACTGAGCCAGAACTTTGTATACCTGAACTCATTCAATCCTCACCATAACCTAATGAGGCAGGTAGAGTTTTTGTCCCCATTGCCAAGGAAACCAATGCAGAGAGAGAGTATCTTGCCCAGTCACACAGCTGGAAAGAAGAGGATCAGGACATGTAAGAACAAGCATTTTGATGATAGAGTTTATGAGCTTAATGTTTCTGAGTGTAAAAACATCAAGGAACGTGTTAGCTTGGTGCATTCAGAGAAGGAAGTTGATAAACGTTAGCCCCCTTCTCTCCCTGTGGTGACAATCTTCCTCCTACCTCGCACAGTGGCAAGCTCGCCATCCACATGAGCCATGCGCTGCATGGCCGTGGCCCCCACGCATATTGGCATGCTGACCCTCTGTCCTAAAACAGAAGTCGACAGATCTGTTTCAGCAACATTCCGGAGCATCCTTGGATACAGCTTCCATCTAGAATTAAAAAATAAATAAATAACATAAAAGGCTTTAGAGTTTCAAAAATATAACCAAAACTTTGACATTACATTTTAGTTAAAAAGAAAAAATATGATTGGATTTTTTCCCAACAAGCAAATGACTTTACAAAGTTAATGGAAAAGAGGCAATTTTACTGTTGGATAGAAAGTTAACAATTAGAGGGTAATTAATTTTCCAAGCAATTATTTATTTATTTATTTATTTATTTATTTTTTTTCCCGAGACGGAGTCTCGCTCTGTCGCCCAGGCTGGAGTGCAGTGGCCGGATCTCAGCTCACTGCAAGCTCCGCCTCCCGGGTTCCCGCCATTCTCCTGCCTCAGCCTCCCGAGTAGCTGGGACTACAGGCGCCCGCCACCGCGCCCGGCTAGTTTTTTGTATTTTTTTAGTAGAGACGGGGTTTCACCGTATTAGCCAGGATGGTCTCGATCTCCTGACCTCGTGATCCACCCGTCTCGGCCTCCCAAAGTGCTGGGATTACAGGCTTGAGCCACCGCGCCCGGCCGCAATTATTTATTAAAGTATAATTAATATATAATAGTATTCACTCATTTTAGTCTGTACTTTTGTGAATTTTGACAAATGCATACAAATGCATGGTGTAACTGCCATCACAATCGAGATCTAGAAAAGTTCAATCATTCCCAAAAATGTCTCCATTTTCTTTTGCAGTGAAACTCTCCCCAATTCAATCCCCTGACAACCACAGACGTATTTTGTTTTTGTCCCGATAATTTTGTTTTTTTTTTTTTTTTTTTTTTTTTTTGAGACGGAGTCTGGCTCTGTCTCCCAGGCTGGAGTGCAGTGGCCAGATCTCAGCTCACTGCAAGCTCCGCCTCCCGGGTTCACGCCATTCTCCTGCCTCAGCCTCCCGAGTAGCTGGGACTACAGGCGCCCGCCACCTCGCCCGGCTAGTTTTTTGTATTTTGAGTAGAGACGGGGTTTCACCGTGTTAGCCAGGATGGTCTCGATCTCCTGAGCTCGTGATCCGCCCGTCTCGGCCTCCCAAAGTGCTGGGATTACAGGCTTGAGCCACCGCGCCCGGCCTGTCCCGATAATTTTGCTTTGCAAGAATATCATGTAAACAAAATCATACAGTATGTCGCCTTTTGAGTTTGGCTTCTTTCACTTAACATAATGCATTAGAGATTTTCTCATGTTGTTGTATGTATCAATAGTTTGTTCCTTTTGGGTGATGAATAGTATTCCATTGTACAGGGGCACCATCATTTGTTCAATCATTCCCAAGCTAAAAGACATTTGGAATACCTCCAGTTTGGGGCAAAATTCTAAATAAAGCCACTACAAACATTCACGTACAGGTTCTTGTGTGAACGTAGTTTTCATTACACTTCCCCAATCTTGAAAATCAAGATGGTATACAAATGCATAGAGTTTAGATTAGAGTTTAAGAAGATATTCTATGTCTAGTTTGTCTCCTTTTTATGTGATCAACAGCAGCTTCAGGCAATTACTTTTAAAATTATAATTTGATTTCTTCAAAATTATTGAGCTATATGCTGTATTCATTAAAGTCTAATGAAGAGGGAAGGATTTTTTATTAGTTTAGCTTAACACTTTTCTCAAAAATATTATTTGACAAAAACTGAAATTTGGGGGTTGAAAAGTTTTTGACTCCTGAAAATTATTTTAAATGACTGTTTCTGTGCTTCTTCTGCGTTGGAATGAAAATTACCAATAAACCAGCAACCAAAAATTCACCAGTAAGATTTACAGGAGAACTAGTTCTCTTTCCTTCTGTTAAAACATATATCTCCTATTTGTTTTGATTTATTATTCTCCTCATTACTGCTGATTAAAATTGAAGAAAATACAGCCCTATTTCTAATATGCACCAGTATAATAAACATGTTGTTCAGGCACACATATATTTCTAACCAGCATTCATCTAGTATTACCTAGATTTAACTCTGCTTCCAGAAGCAGCATGACTTTTTAGTAAATATAGTGAAGTATGATATAGTAATGCAGTAACTTGAAAACAAAAAAAAAGAAGAAGAAGAAAAAGAAAAAGCCCTTAATTGAAGTGTACTTCCTGTAGCGGAAGAAGAAATTCTGCCTTATAGTGCTTTGTGGAATAGCTAAGGGTCTGTAATCTAACCCTTCCTCACATAATAAAGTAAAAACATCCAGTCCCTGAAAAGCATAATAAAGAAGTTTTACTGTGTGATTTCTATGCTATTCCTTTGAACATCATAATTGTCATTATTTTATGTCACACCACATGCTCTGTTGCTGAAAGTCTTTTCTTCTTGACAGACCCTCACAGCATGATTCTTTGATCTCCATTTTGAAGGGGGAAAAGCAGAAGCCTTGAAGAGAGTTTTTATTACCAATCATCTCTAAGTGTGTTATTAGAATGAGAGAAAACGATCTTAATAGCAGCCATTGGCAAGCCAGCCTTGGAAGGCATTAATATTTACTTAGAGCTAGAGAAACAATGAAAGCTTTATGACAAGAACACACAACGCTGCAGGGCAGCAGCTGTGCGTGTGTGTGTGTGTGTGTGTGTGTGTGTGTGTGTGTGTGTGTGTGTGTCAAAAGGGACATTTTTAAAGGTCAAATTCCCATTTATAAAGCAAGGCTAAATCCTTCCATCTCCAGACAGTGGCTTTACGCTTGTCCACTTGGTGGCGCAGTCACTTTAATAACTGTGGGCTCTTACTTTCCCTTAAACAGTATTTTCTGTTCTGAGGATGTTACAGAGGTTTGTCAACCAATGCACAAAACGTAATTCCTACGTAAAATTAGATAAAATCAATGGAATGGAAACATGCATGTTATCTAAAGAGTCCTCCATGTTTTGATATTTTTCAAATAGTAATAACAGCAACTATGTCAGATAGCTCACTAGCTTTTCAAGCCTTGCCCAACCCCCACCCCAAATTTAAGTAACTTTTCCACAATCATACATAAAATAACACCTCACCATATTCTCGGACTGTGTTCTCCTGGACCTCCACTTTGGAAAAAGAATGGGCTCAACTGGAAACAGTTGAACCAATTGAATAATAAACCGTTTTCAAAGGATAGAAAATGAGATGCCAGAGTAAAGGAAGTGGGGTAAAGATGAGAATCTGTTCACAGGAATTTTGGCCCACCCCTCACATCTAACAAGGGCTTCAAATTTAACTTATAAAAAATCAAATGATATACACACTCCTCACAAAGTAGCTGCCCTATTGAAGGAAGACACCCATGCCTCACCCAGCTTTATAACTGTATGCTATTTCTGAATCACACCAACTAAACATTGTGGGTTCATGTTTTATAAGTTGTGTAATACTATAATATTGCATTCTGATTTTCTCCACATTAATTTTTTACTCTAAGCAGTTAAAATATATAAAGCAAAAACACCTTATTCACCTGTTGTGGATACTAGATAAATGATTTTGTGACATTTATGCCTATGAGAACACAATGTCGCTGGTAAGTTTATATTACTTCTCAAATATTGAAGTGAGAGAATGACATCACTTTTACCTATCTGTTATTTAAAAGAAAATGACACAATCTTCAGTATCAATAGGTGACGCAGCAGAAAAGAGTTTCCTTTTCTGAAATCATGAGGGCTTCCAAGTGTTCAAATTGTTGAATTATCTTCCATCAGTGATAATTTCAGGAAAAAAAGCTATGACAAATGTGAAGACCATTGTTGAGAAGGCTACTTTGAATTAATGTGTAGGAGAAACAAATTACTGTTCTTCCTTGAATTAATCCCAATCAATTCCAGCCATGCAAAATGTAGCAACTTGACATTTGCCCTGTTTTGTTATAACTGCAATAAGAAATTTTGTTCTTCTGGGTGGTTCCATTTATTTGTCCTTTTTAACATTTTTTTTTCTATTGCCACAGTAATATTAAAGTCTCAAGTCTTACCCAAAAATATCTCCAAGCAACTGCTGGGTGACATGAGTGGCCCATGTCCCTAGAACTCCAAAATGTGGTTATCAGAGCTGAGTACAGAGAAATAAAAGCTGTCACTGTAAATGACCTTTTGTTGTACTTGTGAGACAGGGAGGTGTATAAATTTTGTAAATGCGTTTGAAATACTCTGACCTTGCATCACAACGGGTTATCTGAGGTTTGATTGTTTTGCACTTTTCATTAGAATCAGAATGTGAAATTTCAGGTTGTTTTCTTTCATGCCACCAACCCAAAGTCTCCACAACCCTGGCAGAAATTCTATTCTTGGTGTCACGTGACCAGCTACATGACGCAGTGTGAAGAATCAAGGGTCACCTAGCGAGTCACAAAGCAAAAGAGGAATTGAGATATTAGCTAGGTAACGACCCCTAAAATGTGTTGCAATACAAACTCAAGTAGTTGATAATAAAATAGTATCAGCTGTCCTCCAAAGAAAGTTGATCAATACTTTTTTTTTTTATTTAAAGCTGAACAAAAGAGAATGATCAAGGTTCATGGAAAAGGTGGCACTGCAAATTCATTTTCATTGTCTGTGTCCTATCCCTAAGTCACTCAGTACACACATAGGATGGGAATACTCACTGGAATACCATGTAATGCACATAAGGCATGAGGCGCTTTTCCAGTTCACAACTTAGAAGTCACCAAAGTTTCTATGTCTCCCAAAGTTTCTACAATTTATAGGGTTGCATAGGTGATCCATCTGCTTTGGGGCACCCCTTTGCATCCTCTCTGAGACCTTCACTTGGCCAACTCTTTGGGGCCCATTTTGCATCAATTCAATCCAACAGTATAATGGAGGTTGATAGGCATCCAGTGGAATGTAAGCTCCTATGGACAGGAACTTTGTCTGGCTCACTGCTTTTTCCTCAGTACGTAGTACACAGTGTAGCTCATGGAGACTCCTAATTAGCCCTAGTTAATTAGCTAGCACGGGACAAAGGGAATTAAGTAATGAGGAAGGCTGTGTATACATGGAAATAATTACTTGAGCACTGGAGGCCTAGCAATGCTGAGACACTAACCATATACATCTGTCAAGGGTCTGAAATTTCCTTGGTTGTAATAACCTATTTAGATTAAGGTGTTTTCAAGAGACCACTCACAGGCAAATTTTGGTGGACAAAGTTAACGTTGGCCCAAGAAGGGGCATCTTCCAAGAGCAGAAACTTTTAAATGAGTCCAAAATAGTAAATAATGGTGCAGAATTTTAAGCCCCTCTACTCTCAGTCAACTTCCCTTCCCCTGACTTCCCTGGCGTTTGTTGAGCTCATTTGGGTTCCAGGCAAAACTTGAGACAAAGTCAAGGCTTGAAAGAGTTGGGGAGAGGCCCTGTCCTTCACCCCATCGCCATTTTCAGTCTCTAGATGAATTTGTGGGTGAATCAGTGATGGATACCAGAGGCCACCTTGGCCGGGATGATTTTATTTCTCTTAATTTAAATATAGAAAACTGATTTTGAGTGATTTTGTTGTAGACTAAAGAAGAAATCAGGGAGGAAAGCTGATTGCCTCCCCACTGCATATTTTCTGCCTTTTTGTCTTTAATTTATCACCATCAAGGAGTACCCACAATACTGAGTGACTTTACTAAGAGCCATAATGTTAGATGGATGAGACTGAGTGGAGTGGAGTGAAGGCTCTCCTGTCTTGCTCCAGCAAATAAACCATTTTTTATAACTCCAAAAAAAAAAAAAAAAAAAAAAACCTTTGGGAAAAGAGATGAAGTGCTTTGAAGGAGAGATGAAACAGCAAGGTTGAAAGATTAATGCTACATAGACAAATTGAAATCTAAAGTGAAAGTTTAGACAACAGTAATCAAAATGAATGATAACATGAAAAGCCAGCAGGAAAAGAACATTTGAGCCAACAATCCAATCTGGTTCATCCGGATAAGATGGTTATCTGGCATTGAATGCTGTTTCCTACACCATGAACATAAGCACTTACTGTCATACTAAGAAAAAGAAAAGTCATTCGAATTTATCGCTATTTTTATATGTAGTTAAATTAATTGTTATCATACTTTCAAGTGAAGTTAACATAGGGTTGGCTCTTGCAGTCAGTTGTTCAAGATTCACAGGCTTGGAATATTTTTTAACAATTTAAAGGCCCAAGATTTCTTACAGCCCCAAGAACTTTCCCCTCTCTACCAAGCATAAATCTGAACAAATAATTTCCCACCACCAACGTAAAACTAGGAGATCTTATTTTGGTACAGTCTTTGTGTAATTTTAAAACACGATTTAAAAAAATAAATTTTCTTACCTGGAAAATGCTGCAATATTATCAGCCAAAGTTTCTTCATCATTTGCTCCAGACCTATAATAGTCATATATAGACTTTGGAAGTACTGATTTAGCATGTTGTTCATAATCATTGATACAAATTAGCCGGGGGAGCATTTTCACAGGTTATTATTATCCCAGATGGAGTTGTTTTTTTTTTTTTAATGTATTGCTTTCTACATCCTCACTGTTCTGTTGTCAATTATTAATAGACTTTTGCCAAAGTTCAGATTTAGTTCTCTGTTGCTTACATTTAGTGAGCAAACATTATACGCTTAGCCTTTGAAATTCATTTGTAGGCTATCTTCCAAAGAACACCGAAGTCACTATCTGCCAAAGAACACCGACGTTGAGGTTGGGGAGGCAGCAGAAGGTGATTAGTTGTCTATCACATTAAAAAGGGCAAAGGAATAAGCAAAAAATTAAAGACTTAGAGGAATACCTGTATGAAACCACTCTTGGTTCAGTTTTGCCTAAGGCTGCTTCTTACACATGGTCTGTGCCTGTGCTGTTTGCTTGATACCCAGAATGGGCTGCCCACTCATTTTCTTTCCACATTTGGATCATGCACAAATCATATAAACAAGAGCTTATGATCAGAATGAGGCATCCATGAAATACAGTGCATCCATGCAATTCAGGACTTCTGTACAATAGAATATTTAGCTGATTACAAACATAAACATTTGGCTTTAACATGGAACATTAAGGCCAAATTTACAGCTAATTTTTTTACTCATTCTATATATTTCAGTTTTACAACATGATGTTATGAGATACATACACATAGAAAAATGGTTACAATAGGGAGGCAAATATATCATCTCATGTATTTACTTTTTTGTGTGTATGACAAGAACAGCTAAAATCGACTTATTTAACTAAAATTCCTACTATGTTGGTGTGCTGCACCCATCAACTCGTCAGCACCCATCAACTCGTCATTAACATGGCACAAGTATACATATGTAACAAACCTGCACGTTATGCACATGTACCCTAGAACTTAAAGTATAATAAAAAAATAAATAATTTTTTTAAAAAAATAGTATAAAAAATTACTACTATGATACAATTTTATTAACTTTAGTCCTCATGTTGCACATTAGCTCTCTAGTCCCAAACCCCCCAGCATGGACTGGTACCCCTCCGTGGCTTGTTAGGAACCAAGCCGCACAGCAGGAGGTGAGCAGCCGGTGAGCAAGCATTACGGCCTGAGCTCCGCCTCCTATTGTGAACTGCACATGCGAGGGATCTAGGTTACGTCACTCCTTTTAAGAATCTAATGCCTGATGATCTGAGGTGGAACACTTTCATTCCAAAACCATCCACCTACCCCCACCGCCTGTGGAAAAACTGTATTCCACAAAACTGGTCCCTGGTGCCGAAAAGTTAGGGACCCTGTTGTAGACTCATGCATCCTACATGTCTGCTATTTTGTATCCTTTGACCTGTATCACCCCATTTCCTCTTCCCTGCTTCCCAGTAGTGGTATTCACTCTCTCATTCTCTAGCTCTGTGAATTTGAAGTCTTTTTAAAAACAAAATGCCACATGGCCGGGCGCGGTGGCTTAAGCCTGTAATCCCAGCACTTTGGGAGGCCGAGACGGGCGGATCACGAGGTCAGGAGATCGAGACCATCCTGGCTAACATGGTGAAACCCCGTCCCTACTAAAAAATACAAAAAAACTAGCCGGGCGAGGTGGCGGGCGCCTGTAGTCCCAGCTACTCGGGAGGCTGAGGCAGGAGAATGGCGTGAACCCAGGAGACGGAGCTTGCAGTGAGCTGAGATCCGGCCACTACACTCCAGCCTGGGCGACAGAGCGAGACTCCGTCTCAAAAAAAAAAAAAAAATGCCACCTATAAGTGAAATAATGCAATAGTTTCCCTTTTGTGCCTGGCTTATTTCACTTAGCGTAATGTTCTCTGGGTTCTCCTGCAAATGACAGGATCCCCTTCTCTTACAAGGCTGAATAATATTTCACTGTGTATATATCTATACATTTTCCTTACCCATTTGTCTCTTAATGAGCATTTAGGTTTCCCATTCTTTTTTTTTTTTTTTTTTTTTTTTTTTTTTTTTTTTTTTTTTTTTTTTGAGGCGGAGTCTTTCTCTGTCTCCCAGGCTGGAGTGCAGTGGTGTGATCTTGGCTCACTGCAGCCTCTACTTCCCAGGTTCAAGACATTATTCTGCCTCAGCCTCCCAAGTAACTGGGACTACAGGCATGTGCCACCACGCCCGGCTAATTTTTGTATTTTTATTTAGTGAAGACGGGGTTTCACTATATTGGCCAGGCTGGTCTCAAACTCCTGACTTCAGGTGATCCAACTGCCTCGGCCTCCCAGTCTGCTGGGATTGCAGGTGTGAGCCACTGCACCTGGCCTACCACTAATTCTTAGAGTCTTATCTTGCTCTGGAGAGGGTATAGGGAAGTGCTATTCCAAAAGACCTGTGGTCTCAATCTACAACGTCACTCAATCATGGAACACCTGGGGAAGATTCACATTAGTAAGACGTGCTCAAGAAAGCAATGATTGTAACTACAGTTAGACCTGAGTTTCAATCTAGGAGCCTCCACTTAAAGCTGTTGCCAGTTATTCACTATCTAAATTCCAACCACCTACACCTGTAGGAGAACTTGCTCTTGAACTTGGAGCCTGTTTTTCATAAACATAGCCTGCCAAGTAGTATAGTTCCATGCCCTGTGGAACAGCCCTCAACCACAAGCCCAAGAAAGTTGGTGCATTAAATACCCCAAATTTCTCATTCTTCTGGTGGGATTACTTCTAGGCTTATCCTTTACATTGCGGGTTTCATTTGCCCACAGTGTGAGCTGGTTGATAATCTACATAATCTATGCTGTGTTGGCTATCTTCCTTTTTTTTTTGAGATGGAGTCTCGCTCTGTCATCACATTGGAGTGCAGTGGTGCGATCTCGGCTCACTGCAACCTCTGCCTCCCAGGTTCAAGCGATTCTCCTGCCTCAGCCTCCAGAGTAGCTAGGATTACAGGTACATGCCACCACACCAAGCTGATTTTTGTGTTTTTAATAGGGATGGGATTTCATCATTTTGGCTGGGATGGTCTCCATCTCTTGACCTCATGATATACCTGCCTCGACCTCCCAAAGTGCTGGGATTACAGGCATGAGCCACCGCGCCCTACCTGGCTGCCTTCCCTTCCAATCAGACTTTCCTGCTGCTCATTAGTGCTTCCTTCACCTCCCAGATAAACTCCTTGTGTTTGAATGCTTGCCTCTCGGTCTCCTTTTGGTGAAACTCAAACCAAGACAAAGAGAAATATTCATCCCTACCCTGAGGAGTGACTGTGAGGACAAAGGATATCTCGTTGGTAAAACACTTGGCATACAGTAGGCACAGTTGACCTTTGAACAAAAAAAAGAGTCCACTTACATGTAGATTTTCCTTAGATTCTTCCACCTCTGAGATGGCAAAAACAACTTCTTTTCTTCCTCTGGCTCCTCATTCTACACAATGTGAAGATGACAAGGATGAAGAGTTTTGATGTTCCACTTACACTTTATGAATAGTAAATATATTTTCCCTTCCTTGTGATTTTCTTAATAACATTTTCTTTTCTCTAGCTTGCTTTAGTGTGAGAATACAGTACATAACACGTGTAACATACAAAGTATGTGTAAGTTGATTTTGTTATTGGTAAGGCTTCCAGTCAAGAGTAGGCTACTAGTTGTTAAGTTTTGGGGGAGCTAAAAGTTATACACAGTGGGTCTGTACCTCTAACCCCCATATTGTTCAATGGTAAACTGTATTTCATTAATATTACCCTCATCTTCTCAATATACTTTACCAACACATTTTTCCAAAAGACATTTGTTTAATGTCAATTATATAAGGACAATTCCCTAATGTATAAGAAATTGGACAAAGGGATTCTTGGGCTTCTGGAAGGCCACTGCCATTTTTCTTCAAGTAAGTTAATCCCTTGGAGTATTTCTTTTTTCTTTTTCTTTTTCTTTTTTCTTTTTTCTTTTTTTTTGAGACAGAATCTTGCTCTGTTGCCCAGGCTGGAGTGCAGTGGTGCTATCTCGGCTCACTTCAAACTCTGCCTACCGAGTTCATGCCATTCTCCTGCCTCAGTCTCCCAAGTAGCTGGGACTACAGGCGCCCGCCACCATGCCTGGCTAATTTTTTTGTATTTTTAGTAGAGACAGGTTTTCACTCTGTTAGCCAGGATGGTCTCGATCTCCTGACCTGGTGATCTGCCTGCCTCGGCCTCCCAAAGTGCTGGGATCACAGGCATGAGCCACCGTGCCCGGCCTCCCTTTGAGTATTTCTTTGGTAGATTTGCAATTAGTCCAATTTATTTTCTACACCCTCAAGAGAAGTGCCTTTCATAAATAATGTAGATGTATATAATCAGACCTTTTTGAAAATTGCCTTATCCCATACTTCAGGAGGCTTTATATGGTAGAAAGGATAGGGTGTAAAATCATATCTTACAGTGGGTAAGTACCCTTTGAGTTTATTTTGGAGAAGGAAAATCATCTAAGATGAAGAACAATACTAAGGGGTTCAGTATGTAATCTGTGACTTAGTTTTGACCTGTGGCCACAGAGTGAACACAAAGCATAGTCACCTGTTATATGAAATTCCCATGCCGTGGGTCACCAAAAGGAGCAGGAGAGAGGATATGGATTAAATCTGTTTTTCCTACTGACAAAGCAACAAGAAACGAAAGATGCAGACTCCATAGCAGCCTATTGGGCAAACTGGGAATGAAACCAGTATCAAAAATATAAGCCATTAGGTCTTTCCCAGCTGTAATGATAGATATAGTATATAAAAAATAAAGGGTTTAAATTAATCAAAGGGTCATATGCTGTTAAAATTGACATTGAATTTTATAGTACATAGGTTTATTCTCAAAGTTCACAAATGCTGACTTTTTGCATCAGTGTAGTGACAGATAAAATGACATATTAAAATTGCTATTAGGAAGTAGAAAATCTGCTAATAGGATAAGCAAGTTCTAAATAACTCAGTCTCATAGTTAACAAAATTATTATGAAAATGTAGTCAAAGGGATCTTAATTATGGCTTATAACTGATTCAAAATTTAAAGATTAAAGCATGACCTTTTATTTGCATATTTATGTACAAATTTAGCATTTATTAAAACAATTAGCATCCTGCAACTAAAGTAATTAGAATGAAGAGGCAATCTAATATTCTTTATCAGGTCAAGTCCTGGTGAAACTAAAGAAGACACATAAGGGCCAGTGGTTCTCCAAGTGTGGCTTTGAACCAGCAGCATCAGTATCACCTAGGAAATTATTAGAAATGCAAATTCCAGGCGTCATCCTAGTCCTACTGAATCAGAGACTCTACAGCTATTTGTGCTGTAACAAGCCTTCCAGGTGATATGATGCCCAATATTGTTTGAGGACCATGGTTTATGCTAGATGGAATGCAAAGGGGGATTTTTTTCTTAAGAGGCTTATTCATTTTTATAATTTCAACTTTTATCTTAGATACTGGGGTACATATGCAACTTTGTTACCTGGGGATATTGCATGATGCTGAGGTTTGGGGTACAAATCCTGTCACGTAGGTAGTGATCACAGTACTCCATAAGTAGTTTTTCAGTCCATGCTCCCTTCCCTCCCTCCCCACTGTAGTAGCCTGCAGTGTCTGTTGTTCTCATATTTATGTCCATGTGTACTCAATGTTTAGCTTCCACTTCTAAGTGAGAACATGCAGTATTTGGTGTTCTACTCCTGGATTAATTCACTTAGGATTATGGCCTCCAACCATCTCCATGTTGCTGTGAAGGACATTGCTCCATTCTTTTTTATGGCTGTACAGCATTCCATGGTATGTATGTACCGCATTTTCTTTATCCAATCTACCATTGAAGAGCACCTGGGTTGATTCCATGTATTCGCTATTGTGAATACTGCAGCAGTGAACATATGAGTGTATGTGTCCTTTTGGTGGAATGATTTATTTTCCCTTGGGTGTATACCAGTAATGATATTTCTGGGTCGAATGGTAGCTCTATCTAAGTCCTTTGAGAAATCTCCAGACTGCTTTCCACAGTGGCTGTACTAATTTACATTCCCACCAACAATGTATAAACATTCTCTTTTCTTCACAGACTCTCCAACATCTGCTTTTTTTTTTTTTTTTTGACCTTTTAATAATAGCCATTCTGACTGGTATAAAAATGGTATCTCATTGTGATTTTGATTTGCATTTTTCTGATGATTAGTGATGCTGATAATTTTTTTATGTTTCTTGGCTGCTTGTCTATCTTCTTTTGAGAAGTGTCTGCTCGTATCCTTTGCCCATTTTTTAATGAGGTTATTTGTTTCTTGCTTGTTGATTTGTTTATATCCCCTGTAAATTCTGGATATTAGGCCTTTATTGGATGCATAATTTGCAAATATCTTCTCTCATTTTGTAGGTTGTCTGTTTACCCTGTTAATAGTTTATTTTGCTGTGCAGAAGCTTTTTAGTTTAATTAGGTCCCACTTTACTATTTTTGTTTTTATTGAAATTGATTTGGGAACTTAGCCAAAAATTCCTTGCCAGGGCCAATGTCAAGAAGAGTGTTTCCTAGGTTGTCTTCTAGTCATTTTATAGTTTGAGGTCTTACATTTAAATCTGTGATCCATGTTTAGTTGATTTCTGTATACGGTGAAAGGGGTCCAGCTTCAGTCTTTGGCATATGACTGGCCAGCTATCCCAGGACAATTTATTGAATAGAGAGTCCTTTCCCCATTGCTTGTTTTTGTCAGCCTTGCCAAGGGTCAAATGGTTGTAGGTATGTGGCATGTTTCTGAGTTTTTTTTTCTGTTCCATTGGTCTATGTGTCTGTTTTTGTACTAGTACCATATTATTTTGATTACTGTAGCTTTATAGTATAGTTTGAAGTTGAGTGGTGTGATGCGTCCAGCTTCGTTCTTTTTGCTTACAATTGCTTTGGCTATTTGAGCTCTTTTTTGGTTCCATGTGAATTTTAGTTCTTTTTGTTGTTGTTATTGCTGTTGTTTTTTCTAATTCTGTGAAGCATGACATTGGTAGTTTGATAGGAATAGTGTTGAATTTGTAGATTGCTTTTGGCAGTATGGCTGTTTTTATGATATTAATTCTTCCAATCCATGAGCATGGAATGTTTTTCCATTTATTTGGGTCATCTTTGATTTCCTTCAGCAGGGTTTATAGTTTCTTTGTAGAGCAATTTCACCTCCCTGATTAGCTGTGTTACTAGGTATTTCATTTCTTTTGTGGCTATTGTAAGTTGAATTGTGTTCTTGCTTTCACTGTCATCCTGGACATTGTTGATGTGTAGAAATGTGACTTATTTTTATACATTGATTTTGTATCCTGAAACCTTGCTGAAGTCACTTGTGAGTTCTAGGAGTCTTTTGACACAGCTTATAGGATTTTCTAGGCATAGAATTATATCATCAGTGAACAGAGATAGCTTGACTACTTCTTTTCCTATTTGGATGCCTTTTAGTTTTTTTCTCTTGTTTGATTCCTCTGGCTAGGACTTCCAATGCTATGTTAAATAGACAAGGTGAGAGTGCAGAATCTTTGTCTTGTTCCAGTTTTCATGGGGAATGGTTTGAACTTTTGCCCATTCAGTATAATGTTGGCTGTGTGTTTGTCATAGATGGCTGTTATTATTTTGAGGTATGTTCCTTCAATACCCAATCTGTTAAGGGTTTTTGTCATAAAGAGATGTTACATTTTATCTCATGCTTTTCTGCATCTGTTGAGATAATCATATAGATTTTGCTTTTAATTGTATTTATGTGGTGAATCATATTTATTGATTTTGCATGTATTTCCTACTTGATTGTGGTGTATGAACTTTTCGATGTGCTGTTGGGTATACTTTGCTAGTATTTCGTTGAGAATTTTCACATCTATGTTCATCAGCAATATTGGCCTGAAGCTTTTTTTTTCTTTCTGTCGTGTCTCTGCCAGATTTTGGTATCAGGCTGATTGTGCCTTCATACAACGAGTGAGGAGCCCCTCCTCAATTTTTTTTGAATAGTTTCAGTAGGATTGGTATCAGCTCTTCTTTGCACATCTTGCAGAATTTGGCTGTGAAACCATCTGGTTCAGGTCTTTTTTTTTTTTTCTTGGTATGTTATTTATTACTCATTCAGTTTCCGAAGTTGATATTGGTCTGCTCAGGGTTTCAATATCTTCCTAATTCAATCTCAGGAAATTGTGCACTTTCACAAATTTATCCATTTCCTTTAGATTTTCTAATTTGTATCCCAGAGTTGTTCATAGTAGTCTCTGAGGATCTTTTGTATCTCTGTATTTTTGTATTTTGTATTTCTGTAGTTGTAATATTGCCTCTGTTATTTCTGGTTATGCTTATTTGGATCTTCTCTTTTTCTTTGTTGGTCTAGCTAATAGTCTATCAATCTTTTTTTTAATTTGCTTTATTGTATTTTATTTTATTTTTTTGAACAACCAACTCTTGGTTTCATTGATGTTTGTTTGTATTTTTGCATCTCAATTTCATTAAACTCTTCTCTAATTTAGCTCTTCTTTTCTTCTGCTAGATTTGAGGCTAGTTCATTCTCTTTTTTTCTAGTTCCTTTAGGTGTAGAGCTAGTCTGTTAATTTGAAATCTTTTTAACTTCTTGATGAAGGCACTTAGAGCTATAAACTTTCCTCTTGACAATGCGTTGGCTGCACCCCAGAGATTTTGCTAAGTTGTGTCCCTATTTTCATTAATTTCAAAGAATTTTTTTATTTCTGCCTTAATTTCAGTGTTTACTCAGGAGTTTTTCAGGAGCAAGTTGTTTAACCTCCATGTATTTGGGTGGTTTTGAGAGATCATTTTGATATTGATTTTCGTTTTTATTGCACTGTGGTCTGAGAGTGTGCATGGTATGGTTTCAATTCTTTCAATTTATTGAGACTGGCTTTATGACTGAGCATGTGGTCAACCTTAGATCATGTTCCGTGTGCAAATGAGAAAAATATATATTCTGTGGTTGTTGGGTGGAGTGTTCTGTAGATGTCTATTAGGTCCAACTGGTGAAGAGTTGACTTTTTCCAGAGTTTCTTTGTTGGTTTTCTCCCTTGATAATCTGTCTAACACTCTCAGTGGGGTATTGAATTCTCCCGCATTAGTGTGGGGTTGGTAAATCTTTTCTTAGGCCAAGAAGAACTTGCTTAATTAAACCGGGGACTCCAGACTGGATGCTTATATATGTATGATAGTTAAGGCTTCTTATTGGATTGTACCCTTTATCTTTATGTAATGTTCTTCACTGTCCTTAATATTTATTGGAATAATGTCTGTTTTATCTGATATAAGAATAGTGAATCCTACTCTTTTTTGTTTTCCATTTGCATGGTAAACATTTCTTCTTCCTTTTACTCTGAGTCATTGGTGTCGTTACATGTGCAATGGGTCTCTTAAAGGACAACAGATGATTAGGTCTGATCTTTTTATCCAGCCTGCCACTCTGTGTATTTTAAGTGGGGCATTCGGCACATTTGCGTTTAAGGTTAGTATTGATAGGTGTGGTTTTAATCCTGTCATCATGTTGTTAGCGGGTTGTTACATAGACTTAATTGTACAGTTGTTTTATAGTGTCTGTGGGCTATGTGCTTACACATGTTTTTGTGGCAGCAGGTGTCATTCTTTTGATTCCATGTTTTGCACTCCGTAAGGGCCTCTTTTAAGACTGCTCTAATGAAATGTACTCCTTCAGCATTTGCTTATCTAAGAAGTATTTTATTTTTCCTTCATTTATGAAGCTTAGTTTGGTTGGATATGAAATTCTTGTTTGAAATTTCTTTTCTTTTAGGTCACTGAAAATAGATCCCTAACCTCTTCTGGTGGTAATGTTTCTTCTGAGAGGTCTGCTTCTAGCCTGATGGAGTTCCTTTCATAAGCGAGCTGCCCCTTCTCCCAGCTGCCTTTAAGATTTTTTTGTTTTGCATTGGCATTGGTGAATCTGATGACTGTGTGCCTTGGGGCTGGTCATCTTGAATAGTATCTAGCTGGGGTTCTCTGCATTTCTTGGATTTGCATGTCAACTTCTTTAGAGAGATTAGAAACATTTTCACAAATTCTCTCTTCATTAAATATAGTTTCCAGGTTGTTCATTTCCTCTCTTTCTCTCTCAGGAATGCCAACGAGCTGTAGATTTGGTCTCTTTACTTAATCCCATATTTCTTGGAGGTTTTGTTCATCATTCTTATTTCTTTTTTCTTTATTTTTTGCCTGACTGAGTTTATTTGAAGAACTGGTCTTGGAGCTCTGAGATTCTTTCCTCATCTTGTTCTTTTCTGCTGTTAATACTTGACAACTGTTTTGTGAATTCTTATAGTGAATTTTGCAGTTCAAGGAATTTAGTTTAGGTCTTTCTTAAAATGGCTACTTTGTCTTTCAACTCCTGAACCATTTTACTGGATTGCTTGGTTTCCTTGGATTGAGTTTTAACTTATTTCTGGATCTCAATGAGTTTCCTTGCCATCCAGATTCTGAATTCTATGTCTCTTTTCAGACTTTCACACTGGTTAAGAACCATTGCTGGAAAGCTAGTGGGCTCATTTAAACACTAGCTTCTTTAACCGCCAGAGTTCTTACACTGATTCTTTTGTATCTGGGAGAGTTGATGTTCCTTTGACTGTGTTATGCATTGAGTATAGTCCATTGGCTTCATTTCTGGAAGTTTTCAGAGGGCTAATGCTCTGTACAGGGTCTTGTTGTTGAATTATTGTAAATAATATAGCTTCGATGAATGGAGGAACACCAGGTTTTTTGTCTTGAGTTGAATTAGATAAGACACGTACACACATAAGAAGATTAAATTTAAAAAAAAAAATCCACTTTTTTTTTTTTGTATTACTGCAGCCCAACAGTTGATTTGGAGTACCATTTTAGTAGGTAAATTCTGAAATACAGTCCCCACATTGCTTAATCTCTTGGTGGATAGAATGAAAAGCAGTGGTTGGAGATTAGAACAGCTTTTGTTAATTTGCAATGAGTGCATTGTTAAAATATCTTACATTCTTTCAGAGACAATACATTCTTTAAAACTTCTCTGCAGGTCTCCTGTGAAGTCAGATGCTAAAACAGGCACACCATAGCAAAACAAGTTCAGGTCTTGTTCAAGATTCTAAATGTTACATTTGCACACTCATCACCCCCATCCTCCCCACAAGTTTGGGAATCAGAATGGTAAACACCAATGCAAATGGCATCTGCTGGGTTCAGGCCCCCTCCTTCACTGTGACCAGAAGAAGAGGCTTTGGTGTTTTTTTGTGTTTTCTTGCCACTGGACTTAATAAAAATCTTAACTTCCAACCCCCCCAATATCCCAACAAAATCTGCAGAATAGGCCGGGCTCGGTAGCTCATGCCTGTAATCCCAGCACTTTGGGAGGCTGAGGCAGGCGGATCACCTGAGGTCAGGAGTTCGAGACCAGCCTGACCAACATGGCGAAACCTCGTCTCCACTAAAATTAAAAAAAAAAAAAAAAAAAAAAAAAAGTTATTTGGGCGTGGCATCATATACCTGTAATCCCAGCTACTCAGGAGGCTGAGGCAGAATTGCTTGAACCTGGGAGGCAGAAGTTGTGGTGAGCCAAGATGGCACGATTGCACTCCAGTCTGTGCAACAAGAGGGAAGCTCTGTCTCAAAAAAAAAAAAAAAAAATCTGCAGAATAATGTCCCGACAACCCCACAACCTTTGGATATTTTCCAAACCACAGGGCCATCTTGAGGAACTCTCTCCTGTTACTTTCTCTCAAGGGTAACTAAGCACAACCTAGAAGGAAGCAATAAGTACTTCTCAACTGGAATTTTTTCATTATTTGTCATAGATGTAATTTAGACTATTACATCTATTACTATTACATTGTTTGGAGAAATGTCATATTTCCTGTTTTTATCCTTTTAAGAGGCATTTTATTTTAAATGAGGAATAGAGTTTGGTTGAGTCTTAGATATTTCCATCCTTCTAGACATTAGAAGAGGTTAAGTTGTCTCAAGCACTAATGGCTAGGGAGAAACGGGTATCCTGGACAGCTGGAAAGAGTGCCCCTTACAAGTATAAAAACTATTTCGTTGTGGTTTTACTTTATATATTTTTACGTGTTTATTGACCTTTTGTTGTTATTGATTGGTTGGCTTTCTTTATGCTTTTTTGGACATAGATCCTTGAGATTATATGTGTATGAGTTACATTTTTCCTAAGTTTACTTGTTTTCACACATGAATAATGCCAATGTCAGCCACAAACCTGCATAATTGAGAGCATGTGGTTGGATATTCTGGTTTTTTTCTCTTTCTTCCTCTCTCCCTCCCTCCCTTCCTTTCTATTTCTTTCTTTCCTTACTTTTTCTCTCCTTGTTTTCATATTTACTTATTCACTAATCTAATTTTAAAGACAGAGTCTCACACTGTCACCCAGGCGGGAGTGCAGTGGCACAATCAGAGCTCACTACAGCCTCAAACTTCTTTGTTCAAGCCACTCTCCCACCTCAGTCTCCTGAGTAGCTAGGAGTAAAGGCGCAGGCCACCACACTTGGCTTTAATTTTTTTTTTTTTTTTTTTTTTTTTGGTAGACACAGGGCCTTGCTATGTTGCCTGGCCAACCTGGTCTCAAACTCTTGGCCTCAAGAGATCTTTCCACCTCTGCCTCCCAAAGTACTGGGATTACAAGCATGTACCACTGTGCCCCCTACTCTTCATTTTGAACTTAATGTTGTCTTCTTTTCTTTCTTCTTCCCTTTTCTCTGCCTCCTCACCTTTATTTTCTTCTTCTTTTTCTTCTTTCTCTGTCACTCTGTCTTTCCATGTTGCAATTATAACCTAGTCCTAGATAGGCAAGTTGCCTTTAGCTAGATTTTTTAGGGCTTCGTTTTTGTTTTTGTTTTGTTTTATTTTTCTGGTTCACCTTCTAAATGTGGTCCCTTTGAGGTCCTGGCTTTAAGCTAGGCTGAATAAGTATGCCAGTGGTGATAAGCTTCTGGGAAAGACCTCCCTCTTTCATACGCTATAACAACAATACAACCTGGCAAGCTGTTGCCTGGAGGTGGAGTGAAGATAGAAATAAGAGTGAGAAGTGGTTGCATGTATTGCTCCATTAGCTCTAGTTAACAACCTTTTCAGTACTCACCTTTAAAGTAATGTGGTTTGCCTGCACTTCCCCCAACAACCATGAGGCCATTAAAAATAGAGCTCTAATGCAGGATTGGGTTCAGCACATGCCCTTGGGGGAAAAGCAACTTTAGGACTCTGCTTTCTTCTCCAGGTTCTTATTCTCACAGATTTTGGTCTGTTTGTTCATTATTATTTTATGGGCATCTTGATATCTTCAGAAATATAATTTGTTATATCTAAAATAACTACTGTTTTTAGCAGGATGATTGAACTGGTATATTTTAGATCACTCAGTATGAATATGGGAAACAAATCATTTGACTACTAACTACTGGTCATAAATTATTAGTTTAGTTTTGTTTTAGTTCATTATCCCATACCCAGTATGGAAATTTTCTCTTGGATCACCACCTGCATTGAAGCATTTTCCCCTACTATCCTTCTGCTGAGGATGTCGTCTTCCAGGTTTCCATCTTTATATGGTAGTCTCTATGCCTTAGTCTCCACATCCACATGTAGCTACACACAGGTGCTCTATAAGGGCTTATTAGATGACCTTGAGGAAATCTTATGCTTCAGTGCCATTTACCTGCCTGATGAGGTTTTACTTGCTTTTGGTAGTTCTTTTTGTCTTATTTTATATTTGGGTTCTTGAGAATATCCATTACTTTCTTGCCATTTCAGCCACACATTGTAAAATATGCTTATAACATTTTATCTCACATCTGTAGGTGTTTTATAAAAGACTTTACTTCAGGAAAACTAGTCCACAAATTTCTAAACATTATAATTATGGTTTTAATTATGGACCTGTTGTACAGAAATGTAAATGTTTATTTTAGTCAAAGATATCAATAGTGCTGCTGAGGATCTGGGCTTTTTAGTCTTGTTTGGAAAATCTTTCTGCAGTCTTAAAAACATTTTCTCATGTTTTCCTCCATCTGGAGCTGATCTTTGTACACTGTGTAATCACTATTTTATTTCTGCTAGCAGAGTGGGCCAAATATTTGATTTAACAAATATATCCAGCTCTTTCCTTCAAGGCACATAGTGAAATTGCATGTTCTGGTTTCCTTGTGGATAGGGCCATGTTGGTTCTGGGCCACATGTCCAGTTCTGGCCAATGAGTTGTTAATGTTTGATGGTCATCAAATTGGAGTTGAAGCATTTAACTGCCAGTGCAAGACCTGTCTTAGCTCTCTTTTCCTTGGCAGATCAGCAAGCTCTATTCTGATGGTAGCTGCTTTGTCAGCCTGGGTGAAAATGAGAAGAGCCCCAGGCAATACACGACTGGCAAATAGTATGTGACTTTGTATGCCAAAAATTATATCTTTGGCATCCAAAGTCACATAGTGTATCCTAGTCTTACCAATACACATAAGGCCCAATATAAGAATTAATTTATTTTTCCAAATAAGTAACCAATTATCTCACCCTCAATGAGTGAACAGCCCATCTTTCTCCATTCATTTAATGATACTTGTTAAGACAGGATATTTCATACCATGAATATAACCAAAAACATTAGTTTTTGGTTAATCAAAAAAAATTTCCCATGTAGACATAAACACATTTTCAAGGTTAATGATGAAATAAGATGGATAATGGATGCCAGAAATTATGCTTTCTGTAAGCAGCATGCAGAAGTCTCCAAAGGAGGCTATTTCTAAAACACAGTTGTAATTGGAACCAGTGAGTGAGAGTAGGCTGCTAATGGGATGTCATGCTTTGATTTTAGAGATCAGGAATCCAAATTGAAATGACTTTGAACAGTACAGTTTTGTTTAAACTGTAGTCTTCTGCTAGGAGGAAAAGTTCCCGATATTTAAAATGGGACAATTTCTTCAGGTAGATAATCTGAATTTAGAGAGGAAGGGTAGCTTTACCTGAAAGGTGATGCTGAAAGGAAGTCACTGCAGATGGAGGCTCATCCTGGAATAGGTTCTCATCCTGCAGGCTGCTTGTCTTAGAGGATGAGACACAGATGTGTGTGGTCTTCCTATAGGTATTGAATTATTTAACCCTTTTACGAATTTTATTGATGACTCTTCTTGTTTTTTTTTTTTTTTTTTTTTTTTTTTTTTTTTTTTTTTTTGAGATGGGGGTCTCACTCTGTCATCTAAGCTGGAGTGCAGTGGTATGATCATGGCTAACAGCCTTGAACTCCTGGGCTCAAGTGATCCTCCAGCCTCAGCCTCCAGTTTCACTATGTTGCCCAGGCTGATCTGGAACTCCTGGCCTCAAGCAGTCCTCTCACCTCAGCCTTTACGGATGACTATTAATAGCATATTTATAAATATAACATTTAAAAATATTTGTAAATTATTTCTGATCACTAAATGCTGACAGTCATATTGAAGCATATTAGAAAACTAGAAAATCATTAGGACCAATTTCTTTTGGAAATTACTAAAAAAGAGTATAGGACTTCATGACTAAAACACCAAAAGCAATGGCAACAGAAGCCAAAATTGACAAATGGAATCTAATTAAACTAAAGAGCTTCTGCACAGCAAAAGAAACTATCATCAGAGTGAGCAGGCAGCCTACAGAATGGGAGAAAATTTTTACAATCTATCCATCTGACAAAGGGCTAATATCCAGAATCTACAAAGAACTTAAACAAACTTATAAGAAAAAAAATCAAACAACCCCATCAAAAAGTGGGCAAAGGATATGGACAGACACTTCTCAAAAGAAGACATTTATGCAGCCAATAGACACATGAAAAAAAAATGCTCATCATCACAGGCCCTCAGATAAATGAAAATCAAAACTACAATGAGATACCATCTCACACCAGTTAGAATGGCCATTATTAAAAAGTCAGGAAACAACAGGTGCTGGAGAGGATGTAGAGAAATAGGAACACTTTTACACTGTTGGTTGGACTGTAAACTAGTTCAGACATTGTGGAAGACAGTGTGGCAATTCCTCAAGGATCTAGAACTAGAAATACCATTTGACCCAGCCATCCCACTACTGGGCGTATTCCCAAAGGATTATAAATCATGCTGCTATAAAGACATATGCACACATATGTTTATTGCAGCACTATTCACAATAGAAAAGACTTGGAACCAACCCAAATGTCCATCAATGATAGACTGGATTAAGAAAATGTGGCACATATACACCATGGAATACTATGCAGCCATAAAAAAGGATGAGTTCATGTCCTTTATAGGAACACGGATAAAGCTGGAAACCATCATTCTGAGCAAACTATCGCAAGGACAGCAAACCAAACACCGCATGTTCTCACTCATAGGTGGGAACTGAACAATGAGAACACATGGACACAGGGTGGGGAACATCACACACCAGGGCCTGCTGGGGGGTGGGGGGAGAGGGGAGGGATAGCATTAGGAGACATACCTAATGTAAATGACAAGTTAAGGGGTGCAGCACACCAACATGGCACATGTATACATATGTAACAAACCTGCACTTTGTGCACATGTACCCTAGAACTTAGAGTAAAATTTAAAAAAAAGAGTATATTGTTATGTGAAATTTGTGTGGGAGCCATACAAATGTATTATAAGGAAATGGACATGGGAAAAGGAGCACACTGAATGCATTTTTACCCCTCCTCTCCTCATTTTGTCGATAAATGTAAAAAATAAAAAACTCAGTCTTTTTAAGATATGTAAAATGGTTTCAAAAACATTCTGATACTTCAGCTCAATTGCTGGAAATATCCTTTGTGGTAAGCAAAGATAGTTGCCTATTCACAAAGAATAGCATAATAAAAAAACAACATTTGGCCAGGTGTGGTGGCTCATGCCTGTAATCCCAGCACTTTGGGAGGCCGAGGCGGGTGGATCACCTGAGGTCAGGAGTTTGAAACCAGCCTTGCCAACATGGTGAAACCCCATCTCTACTAAAAATAAAAAAAATTAGCTGGGCATGGTGGTGGGTGCCTATAATCCCAGCTACTCGGGAGGCTGAGGCTGGAGAATCGCTTGAACCAGGAGGCAGAGGTTGCAGTGAGCTGAGATCACGCCATTGCACTCCAGCCTGGGCAACAGAGTGAGACTCCGTCTCAAAAAAAAAAAAAAAAAAAAAAAAAGGGAAAACAATGTTTATCTTCTACTTTATTATTACGGAGGGATTGCTTGGCAGGACTGTTTCTTTTATCTGCTTTGGGACCATTAGTAGCAAATGTTCAGTGTGACCAACATAAGTTAATGATGTGAGGACTGATACTAACCATTTTTGAAAACTCTCAGTGGAAATCATGAGTTTACCCAGCATTAGGTTTCATAAGTTATAATAATATAGTCTCTTTGCTTTTCACTGTAAATATACTCATTGAATATAATATATTGATATATATCGTATGATTATGCATAATACATCATTACAATATATAAAATTAATATGTAAACTCACTCAACAAAAGATATACAGATCTTAGGCTAAGACAAAATTGGAAGACATTAATTCTTCTTATGAAAGCAATTTCTGTGGTTGTCCCTTCTTTAGAAACATTGGGTCCAGTGGTATGAAGGGTGATGGAAATAACAAATGAAGTCTTCGTTCCTCAGTGGCAAACACTGGAACTACCACCCTGATCTATGCAGAGAATGTTTCAGCATCATTCTCTGCCAGTTAACTCCAGTATTAGTATACTACCAAGTGTTATTTTTTTGTGAACTCATATTAAATATAGGTACATCAAGTATCTTCCAAATTTTGTATTGTCAGGTCCTAAGAAAGAGAAGCAATGGTTAAATCTCATATTAGTACACTAGGTTGCCCAACTGGCATGTGTTTTATTTGTTAATAAATACAATTTTAAAAATGCTCTCCACCTTCCACCGGTCCCCTTGCCACTCCCCTAAATAACTTAAGGGGGCTGGCTTGGCTGGGAGGCCCACTCTTTGCCCTTGCCATCTTCTTCCCTCTTTCTGTTCAGAATGCAGAAAGATCCAGCAGCATCTTGGGATGATGAGATACCACGAGAGTGGGGGCCAGAGACAAAGGTGACAGGGCAGAAAGAGACAGGATCCTGGGTCCTGAGGCCCACAAAGATGCCATACAAACCCTCAACAGCTTGCCTCCTGACTTCTTTCACACAGCAGAACATGATCTTCCATGTGATTTAAGTTATTAAGTTTGGAGTGTCTTTTTTTTTTGAGATGGAGTCTCACTCTGTCGCCCAGGCTGGAGTGCAGTGGCGCGATCTCGGCTCACTGCAAGCTCCTCCTCCTGGGTTCACACCATTCTCCTGCCTCAGCCTCCTGAATAGCTGGGACTTACAGGCGCCTGCCACTGCGCCCGGCTAATTTTTTGTATTTTTAGTACAGACAGGGTTTCACCGTGTTAGCTAGGATGGTCTCAATCTCCTGATCTCACGATCTGCCCTCCTCGGCCTCCCAAAGTGCTGGGATTACAAACGTGAGCCACCACACCAGGCCTGGAGTGTCTTTTACTAGCATCCAAACGCAGCTCCGCAGTGACCCAGATCGCAATTCACTGCGATGCCAAAGACAGGATGTAATAAGGTTAACAGCATGATATGTATTATATATATACACATAGATACATGCACATATACTATACACATAATGTTTTATATATACAAATAAATGAAATTGCAGCTTACCTTACATATAAGCTAAGTTGCAATTTATGGTTAACTGGAAGTCAATTGTAGCAATAGTATATTAGAGTATCTGTAAGACCAGTGATACTAGAAGTCATTGAAATTAGTCTCATGGAGTAAAATTCCAGAAATACTCATTAAAAGCAATTCTTGTTTTGTTTTCTCTAGCATGGGTATGCATATATGTGTGCATATTCTGTGATTTTTATACTCAATATGATAAGAAAAATCTTGATTTGACAATTCTGTTCTGGCTTTTATCAACTGAAATATTTTCTCAAACTCCTGGCCTCAAGCAATCTTCTTGCCTCAGCCTCCCAAAGTGCTAGGATTACAGGCACGAGCCACTGTGCCCAGCCTCGAGTGAAATTTTTTAAATTAATCAAACACTGTCAGCCAGGGCAGAAGAGAAACTCTGAGAATATTCGAAGTGCCCCAGAATGTAGCTTCTGATGCCACAGGAGTAGAATGATGGATTCCCCTCCAGTTTCCTTGTAAAATCCTGTTATAAAACCATGTGCCAAAAAAAATGGAGGACCTCATAGTTTGTTACATTAGAAAGAGATAAAATATCTAACCAACTGCTAAGACAGGTCACTTTGCATTTTGAAATCCTAACTGAAGAAGTTATCTGCTCTATACAAAAAGATAGATACAAAACAAATATTCTAACCTTGAATCCCAGCATCTAGGTAGATATTAACCCTAACAGTTGTGTCAGGATACTGCCAATGGGATTATGTCCTGAGTAACGGGCCTTTTTTCTTAATGAACCCATTTAACAGCTGTCAAGTTCAAAGAAAGACTCAGTGTGTTAGATGAGATCATCACTATCCCAGATCTCTCCTGGATAATAAAAAACAAAAGAATGTTCCTAAGGTTCTGTAAGCTCTTATGAATTTACCTTATGTGAATAGCCTCATTATAATAAGGAAAACAAAGACTGCTTGTCAACTTCTGTGCAGCACCTAGGGAAGTATACCTATTTTCATTATAGAAAATAAAAACAGACCATTTTTCAGGTGTTCCATTTTTTATGTATCTGTAAAACCCCAGCAATGGGTAACTCAGGAGCACATCATAGGTTTTTCCGTGGTTGACTTTCTTTCTAAGTTACAATGAGACAATGTTATAATAAAACCTTGTTCGTGGGCCAGATGTGGTAGCTCACACCTGTAATCCCAATTTGGGAGACTGAGGCTGCAGGATCCCTTGAGGCTAAGAGTTCGATACCAGCCTGGGCAACATAGCAAGACCCTATCTATTCAATTAAAAACAAAAGAAAGGCCGGGCGCTGTGGCACATGCCTGTAATCCCAGCACTTTGGGAGGCCGAGGTGGGTGGATCACAAGGTCAGGAGATTGAGACCATCCCAGCTAACACGGTGAAACCCCGTCTCTACTAAAAATACAAAAAATTAGTTGGGCATGGTGGTGGGCACCTGTAGTCCCAGCTACTCAGGAAGCTGAGGCAGGAGAATGGCATGAACCCGGGCGGCAGAACTTGCAGTGAGCTGAGATTGCGCCACTGCACTCCGGCCTGGGCGACAGAGCGACACTCCCTCTCAAAAAAAAAAAAAAAAGAGACAGAGAGAGAGAGGAAAGAAGAAGGGAGGGAGGGAAGGAGGGAGGGAGGGAGGAAGGAAGGAAGGAAGGAAGGAAGGAAGGAAGGAAGGAAGGAAGGAAGGAAGGAAGGAAGGAAGGAAGGAAGGAAAAAAGAAATCTTGCAGCTCTTTTGTTTTCTCAGCCTTGCTTTCCCCACTGTGGAATGATTCCTGAAAGTTAAATGAACAGAGTTTTTTATTTTTTATTTTTTTGAGACGGAGTCTAGCTCTGCCGCCCAGGCTGGAGTGCCCTGGCCTGATCTCAGCTCACTGCAAGCTCCGCCTCCCGGGTTCACGGCATTCTCCTGCCTCAGCCTCCTGAGTAGCTGGGACTACAGGCGCCCGCCACCTCGCCTGGCTAGATATTTTTTTTGTATTTTTTAGTAGAGACGGGGTTTCACCATGTTAGTCAGGATGGTCTCGATCTCCTGACCTCGTGATCCGCCCGTCTCGGCCTCCCAAAGTGCTGGGATTACAGGCTTAAGCCACCGCGCCCGGCCTATGAACAGAGTTTTAAGAACCCGATCTTATCCTTCCTTAAGAGAGAAAAATCACACAAAAACTAGGTTGAAATGTTGAAAAGAATATGGTGAATTTGCAGTAGAAAGAGAATTAGAAAAAAAAAAATCCATCTGAACATTTTCAGTATCAAGTGACTGTCAAAATATTATCTAAGTCAATTGTCCCCTCTGACCTCTTATGTCACTTCTGGAAACAATAACATTAGCCTCGTTTTCACACAAGTCCTCAGCACACATGCTTCTACCTTTTTTCTTCACTTGAGTATCTACATTTATCTCTTTAGTTAGACAGTCGTTAGACAACACTGGGAAGCAGGCCAGCTCACAGTTCTTACCCCTTTTATCTTAATAGGATTTTCCAGAAATCATGTGGATAGATATGATACAAATCATTCTGCCTCTTCAGCTTTCAGTAACAGGAAAGTTTGTTAGTAAGGTTTCAGTATTGATAGGCATCAGTATTTTCCGGAAAAGAGATAGCATCATTTTCAATTTACAGAAAACAATTTCTCATTGGACAGTTGAAAAAGCACAGGAATATAAAATGATGGACTTAAAAAATATGGTCATATAGTCAGATTTTTATTTTAGTCAACATTTCTAAGTAGAAAGAAAATGCGTTTTTATGATTCTTCTAGTCTGGAGTTATTATCTACTGCTGAAAAAATCTAATAATATTATTAATAAATGGTGCCTGCACATAGAGGATATGTAAGGCCTCAAAATGTTTGGATACATATAAAATAAGCAGTACTTGGAATCAAATTCGACTAGTGAGGCACATAATCTATCCGCCTATCTGCCTTTTGTCCACCTCCTTTGTTTGGCACACTTACAGAAAAGCAACATATTCCAAAGTAGTTTCCCAAACTAGGTTCCATGGATTTCTAATAAATATTCCTTCACAGAGAATATCTATATGTAGGAAAAAAATATATGTGATTCAATGGAAAATTACAATTATTTAGATCACAACATTCCAGATTATCTGGTACTAGTCTGTCTTTATCTTTGAGCTATTTTACAACTCTATCAGTTGTAGATGTCTGATGGAAATACAAAATAAGATATTCACTTCTAACAGTAGCTTAATCCAATAATTTCATCTTTCATGATCATTCACCCATGATGCCCAGACCAAAACCTAGGAAACATTACTAATTCTTTTCTCTTTCATCATCTACATCTAATCCAGTAACATGTCCTATTCATTTTAACACGAAATTATGTCCCAATTCCCACCATTAAATACCATGTGAATTTCAACCATCCTCATCCAAGCCTCATCCTCTCTCATTTGAACTGATGGCCAGATGATGAAACTTAAAAACCGAAGTCAGCCAGGCATGGTGGCTCCTGCCTGTAATCTTGACAGTACCAGAGGTCAAGGCAGGAGAATCCCTTAAAGCCTTAAAGTTCGACACCAGCCGGGGCAAGAAAATAAGACCAAAAAATTTTTTTTAATTAGCTGGCATGTGCCTTTAGTCACAGCTACCCAGGAGGGTGAGGCAGGAGCCCAGGATGTGATGTAAAGGTGAAAGCAAAGATTGGAATGACAGAACGCAAGCCACAGAATGCTGGCAGTCTCTAGAAGCTGGGAGAGACAATTTCTTCCCTGAAGCCTCCAGAAGGAATGCAATTTACTGACACTCTGATTTTAGCTGCCTAAGACTCATAACTTCTGACTTCCAGAATTGCAAGATAATAAATTTGGGTTGTTTTAAGCCACTAAACTTGTGAAAATTTGTTACTGCAGCAATAGCAAATCAATATAGATGCATTCACTAGATATTGGCTTAAGGAATCCATTCCTCAACAGAGGCACTGTATAGTCAGGTGCTGTAAAACAATGTTTTGGTCAGCACATATACAGACAGACCTCATATATGACAGTGGTACCATAAGATTATAATACCATATTTTTACAGAACCTTTTCTATGTTTGGATACATTTAAATAAACAAATACCATTGTGTTACAATTGCCTACGGTATTGAGCACACTAACATGGTGTGTAGGTTTGTAGACTAGGAGTGATAGGCTACATATAGCCTAAGTGTGTAGTAGAGTCTACCATATAAATTTGTACACTCCATGATATTCCTAACAATAAAATTGCCTAATAACACATTTCTCAGGATGTGTCTTCATCATTAAGCCATGTGTGACTGCAATAATGATTTGGCACACAGATTGAGAACTAAGACTTTTGGGGTTCAAATCTCATCTCTTAATGAGATAGTGCATGTAAAACACTCAATAAATGCCAGCTGTATTATTGTTATGTTTTATAGTTCAATGAAAAGTCCTCGTCCTGTTTCTTAACCCTGGCCGCACATTAAAATCACTTGAAGAGGTAAAAAATGTTCACACTTTATCTCCAAAGAGCAAGGCCAGTTACACAATTTGCAAACTCCATGCAAAGTGAAAATGCAGGGCATGGTGGCTCATGCCTGTAATCCCAATATTTTGGGAGGTCAAGGTGGGAGAATCGCTGAAATCTGGGAATTCAAGACCAGCCTGGGCAACATAGTGAGCCCCTATCTCTACCAAAAAATACAAAAAGTAGCCGAGCATGGTGGCTACATGCCTGTAGTCCCAATTACTCAGGAGGCTGAGGCAGGAGGGTTATTGCTTGAACCCAGGAGGTCGAGGCTGCAGTGAGCCACAATTATACTGCTGCAATTCAGCCTGGGTGACAAAATGAGATCTTGTCTCAATAATACTAATAAAATATAATAACATCAATAACATAGCATTTAAGCACAGCTCTGGGCCCTTCTGGGCATGAAGTCCTACAGGATTGCAGTCACATCCTTAGAGCCCACCTTGCTCAAGGGATTCTGAAATAATTCTGAAATAACTTATCTGTAACGTTTAAAAGCCAAGTTATTCTAGTATAAAACCCCAGTTGAGAACCACCAGTGTAGTCCAACAATATCATTTAATAAATAAAAGATACTGAGTCTCATGTCCAATGCTGGCTTCCCAGAATCTCCCTAAAACAACCTATTGATAGGATAAAGTTGAGCTTATTGCTTACTGTGGTATCACAGCCCTACCTCAACAGTCTTAATTGTATCTCAGAGGGAGGAATAGCAAAATTGGGAGATTTATTGATATGTGGAAGTTTCCTTTAAGTATTTCTTTGAGACTGGCAGGAGGATTGGTTAGGCCTGGGTAAGGATCAGAGTAGGATCAATGAACACCGTAAGGCAAAAAACTTGAACACTATCATTTGATGCCTTCTATTGAAGAGTCTGATGAGTCTTTTAGAAAGTTTCTGGAAAAACACAGTATAGTTATTTGTAACTTTCATCTTTCTGGGCAAGTGTTTTCTGGAATAATAAAATTATGTTGATGAAGACTATGGAATAATCAAGTCAGATTACTTTGGATACTAAGCCATAGATAGCTTGGATTCTGAACAGAAGGGTTAAATGATTTACATAGTGTTGTTCAAGTAGTGGGTAAGTTGAGGGAGACCTTAAGTGTTCTGACTCAAAGGTAGTGCTCACACCAGACTGCTTCTATGGAACACAGGAATCTAAATCAAACCTCTCACGTTATCTTAATTTTCGCAAAACACATTTCAAAAGATGGTATCCTCAATTGGCATTACACTTCCAAAAAAATTGTTAAGTAGCAACTTTCAACTGGATTATTATAACAGAAAAGTTCAAGGTATTCATTTTTTATCATTAAAGAGCTATTTTCCAGTCCAAAGGTAAATTATGAGAGTGTTTGAGGATTTTGAAATCATGCCACACTCACTCAGGTAATAACAAATCTGTAAATCTCCTGGTTAAGTTTGTAGCAGAAAACACTGAGCTAGTTCAGGAAATCAGAATTCAGAAGACTTCACAAATTATTATTTTATGGCGGTTACTGTAAATTGAAACATATTCTAGTCTTTCAGCGTAAGTGCTTTTTTTTGACAAATGATGCAGCAATGCATGTTTTAGAAATTTTTTACAAGAACTCTCAATCTTTTTGTGTTCACTGAGTTATGTCATGAGTAGAAGTCTCTGTTGAATTTTAGCTAAACTAGAGAAGTTGTAGTTCTAAAAAATCAACCCATACTTGTGCAAACTTTCACAATAAGTTTTCTTGAATTTCCCATTGGCTTTAGATTTTTTTTCTTTTACATAAAAGAAAACTGATTAATAATGATCGCTGTGACTGGAAGTCTATTTCTTTGAGTAGACCAGAATGAAATGAGACGAACGAATTCCTCTGGATAAATTTTTACATACAAAATTGAATTGCTTTCAGAATTAAATACCTTAGCCATTCTATAAAGTTACTCATTTGGTAACTTTATGACAGTGACATGGAGAGAAAAAGAGGGGCAGAAGGACAATTCTTTTCCTATGCTGGAGCAGCAAGTGTGAGATTTGCTTTTTCTACACCTTCAAGGCTAACTCACTTCTAGGCATGCAAGAAAAACTGAAAGGAATTACTGTCACTAACTTGGAAACTGAATATAACATCTTTCACTCAAATGTGAAACTTGCTATAAGTAAGTGCTGGGGAAGGAAGAACAATTGTCTTATTTCTGGTTTTAGATCGAAGACCGAAAGATGGTGCTAGTGGAGAGGTAGTCAGCAAAAATATAGTCCACAGAGGTAACAAATTATATCATCTTTAATTTATAAGTGTTTGACGATTTCCTCCTGGCCTCAGCAAGGAATAACATAGTTTTCTCCTGTTTCTTGCTTCGTCCGCTCCACCTACCCTTAGACCCTATTATACAAACTTAGGGCAGTCAGGTAAAGAGGAAAGAGGAAAAAGAAAAATAGAAATATTTGTAGTGGAAAAGGTTGAGACTTGCGAAAGGAGAAAAATTGAGGTTTGAAAGGGATGGAGAAGGAGAAGGAAAAAAGCAAGAGTTTATGCAAAAAGTATGGAAGGGAAAGTTTGTGAGGGAAGAAAATGGAGAATGCGAAAGAAGGTAGAAGTCGAAGAGCAGCCCCAGGGACCCGTGTATGAGAGAGTAGAATAATAAAAGAAATGCACGGAGCTTTTAAGAAATGTTAGTCTAGATAATAAATTAGATTCTCATGATTTTTCCAGAGATAAAATAATTTGTGTTTCTGGCTCCTGGGCTGAGTTTCGTGGGCTAGAAATACTGGGCCATGTAGAGTCACGGAATTTAGATGGGTTACATTCTAGACGTGAATCTCCAGGTCTTCGGGTATATAATGTGATACCCAACTGCACCTTGATTTAAATTATTGCCTGAGTCAATAGTGTATACTTGCCATGAAAACCAGACTCTTGGAACAATGGAATAAATAAATAGGAAGTTAAGAGTGAGTTCTTATAACTCCAGAAGGCCCAAGCAATGTGGTTGAGGCTTTGATACAATAAAAACTGTAATTTTGTAGGGAAGGAGGAGGAGACGCATGGTTCCAATTTGAAAATCAGACTTATGAAACAAATATAATGCAGTAAAATTGAGATTATCTTTAAAAGAAAAATATCCCTTGTGAAACTGCAAACTGGATATTAAGTTTAAGACAGCTTCAGTGGCCCTCTCATTTCTCAAGAACACACACTGCATTCTTAACAGAGGCAGACAGACCATGTCAATCCTGCTTGGAGCAGTCAGTCAAATCTGCTGCCTGCTCTACTGTGCTGAGCACATTCATTCCAAAGGCATCTGGCTGCTGCCATGGAAGTCAACTTCAACCAGGCTTTGGAACTGTTGCAACAGGCTAATAGCTCCCAGAAACTTGAGAAATTTGTGGAAAATAACAGGCCAAGGAAGGGCCAAATTGAAAAACCTTGAGTTGTGATTTGAGCATTACACTAAAATGTTATGTGTGGACACAAAACTAAGAAATACAGCACCTACTATCCTACACCAGGGCCGATTTATAAAGTTATAGCTAGAAAAGCTGCTATTCATGTTATAGATGTTTTTGAGAGGATGTACCCATAAGAAGCAAGTGGCTTAAACAATTCCTAAGGTGGAATGTCTGCCAGGAGTGATGGAATGAGGCTTGGCAAATGTCCTGGTTAGAGCAGATGGTTGAGCAAGTCATTATTTTCTGGGTTTTAATCCTAAAGCAAGAGTCATATGACCTCTCATTATTGGTGAAGATGACCTGAGGAGGAAAATGAATGAAATGTAACAGCCTCCAAGACCATATAATGGGGCTCACACTGGAGGCCTTGAACAGATTTAGGGAGCTAGAAGTCATAGTAAAAACACTCCATCTTTGTTAGTCTTTTAATAAGGGGTGAACATAAGCAGGATCCAAATGCCAAGCATGGGCCCACAGAGAGCTCTTCTTGGAGACTGGGCACCAATTTGCCTCCAGGGCAAGCAGGTTTCCTGCAATGAGAGATTTTAAGAACTCAACATGGATGAGTCTACATGAGGATCACCCCAGTCTGCCTAGCCAAACTTGGATGACTGGACATGATCCGTGTTTACTTCTACCATGGAGGAGAACTAGTGGTAGTTTCCACCCTGAGGGTATTTAATACTGAATCATCTTTCCTTGCCTGAGGAATGGGGACTGGAGGAGAGGACTAGAGAGTCTCCAAATGGGGAAGGAGGGAGGGAGGGAGAGTCATTAAATCCTAAATGTAATATGTTGACCATCAGGGAGTTCTCCCATTCTTTGCCTCCAGTGTTTGCAGAGAGGACCATGATGAATTTTGGTGGAGGAAGCTAAGCTTGAACTTCTTTGTGAAGTGCCTGACAGGAATTTTGATCTACCCAGTATACACTAGAGAAGTTGGGGGGCAGCTGATGTAAAGTGTAATAGACACATAGGCACAGCTCCTTTTGACACGTGGATACTCATGGCCTCCCACCCACCTCCTCCCCAATCAAGGAAAATTCTGGCAACGCCATTTTGGTATTTAGTACTTTCCTGGAGCTCCATGGCTTTATTATGCAGTGAGAAGAATCTTATAAGCAGAGATGGGATAAGAGTGTTAGAAGGGAACTGTGGAGAAAGGAGCTTTCTCTCAGGAGTAAAGACAGAGAAGTAGTAGGTAAGAGGAGAGTGGTTAGGAAAAGAGAACAATTAGTGTTTGCACTTTGGAAACACCCTAGAGAATTTTCAGGCATAAAGACAAGAAGAGGGGAAGTGGAGCACAGGGATAGCTTTGGGGACTAAAAGAGACAAAGAAAGAAAGAAAAATAAGGAGTCGATTTTCACTTTCGATAGCTAGATTATAGTCCTTTGAATGCGATAGTCCACAATGATAAAGCTTTATGAACCTCTGGATTTATTGAAACTATGGCTTGCTATCTCATAGCAAAAAAAGGTAGAAAACTCGCCATCCAACCTAGGAACTCAACCTCTACCAGTTAACTTCCCCCAGCATTTACACTGACTTCCAGGATTGCATCATCCTGATTTCAGAAGTTGGATAGGCCAAGGCTGAGTTTCAGTGTCTGTGGGGTCTGCTGCCTTATGGTTCATCCTTATTCCTAATGTGAGTCCTTCACAGGCCCTCCCATCCTTAGCCATTCCCTGTCTCCTCAGAAGATAAAGTTCTCATAACCTTCACTCAGCCTCTCAACACACCGCTTACCCCTACTCCATGAACAGTAAATGCCCTCAGGAGAAACACAGCCCCAAACAACAGGGTCACATTCCTGACCTTACAATTTCTCCTAGATCTTGGCCTGATATCCTTCATCATCTTGTAAACTTTGATGCCTTCAAGTGTGTAGCTATACATACATTTTAAAATCAGCTTTCCTGGTTGTCTTCATTGGGAGGGGTGGTTAAAATTGTCTAGACCTTCATTAGTGGATGTGAAGTCTTTTATTATCCCCATTGTAAATATGACGCACAGAGAAGTTGGGTAACTTACTCAAATTCCCACCACCGCTGGCAAGTGGCAGATCCCAGAGTCTTCCTGGGATCCAAACCCAGGAAGACGGGTTCCAGTGTTTGTGTTCTCAAACATCTGCTCCTTGCTAGGGTAATATATGTTGCTTTCTACAAGAACAAATCTTGGAAAATCCTGAGGAATATATTTCTAACATTTTGGCATTTCTCCCAAAGATTATTAGTAAAATAGTCCAGGGGATGTCTCACAATCAAAATACTCTAGGACCAGCTAGAACTAGAAACTCTCTATAGGTCTGTGAATAGTGGAAGGTATAAGAAACACATTGAATATTTATGCAATGAAATACTACACACCAATAAAGAGAATTGAACTACTGATACATGCAAGATGGATGAACCTAAAATACATTATTTTGAGGGAAAAAAGTGCTTAATTCTTTTGTGTTATGTGTTACGTGCTTATTTTTCTTTTCATCTAAAGCTTCTATTTAATAATTTTATCCCCAGGGTTTAAGCAAGTCTCACTTTGCTATCTGATAGTTTCCTTGTGTGATATGTAATTTTGAATTATGAGTTTAAGTGAGACTTTATCTATCGGAATCTTTAAGCCAGACTGAGGGTGTTTTCAAGAGCAGCTCTGTGCTTGCTTCTGCTGGCATATCCGTTCCCCCTCCCCCACCCCACCATGTGCACATCCCGCCAACCCCATTAGCCCTTTTATGAGAATTGTTTTGGTTTAGGTCCTTTTGAGACTATGAAGCTACTGTAAATTCAAACTCAAAGTTGTGTGAGGTCAGACCATTGATTGTGATTTCTTAGGGAAGTCTATTATTTTTCAACACATAGACCAGGCTAAGACAGAAAAGGTTTCTTGAAGTGTCTATGTTCTAGTGAGATTTTTTATTTCACCAAGGATGTAGCTGGGAATTTTATGTAGTATCAGTTCCAGCTTTCTAACTTGGTTACAGTCAAGGCTTTGCATCCTATACCTACATGGACAATAAAATGTACTCTCTCTGGTTACCTAAGGGAGCTGCTGCTCTCTCCACCACCACTGATGGTAGTTCTGATATCAGGTCATATTTATTGACATCTTGGTTTTTGGCTTTGTGAATTTTTCTTACTCTCTTTTGAGCTCAGTTCTATTTTTAAAACGATACTGGTTATATTTTAGTAAGCATTTCTAGTTTTTGTAGTGTGATGGTTTTCAAATAATCTATTTCACAATATCACTTTTCAAGTAAATTTGAAAATGCTAGAAACTAAACTTATCCTTGGAGATTCACATGATCAGCCTATTAAAGGTCACCAATTTAAATCTTACTCAATCATAAAACCCTTTTTGGTATATTATACACAAAGGCCTCCCTGACTTGGGTTTGGCCATAAATCACCACTTCATTTACATATTATGAATGAGGCAGTTCTCCCCCCAGCTAAGAATAATCATGGGCTGCTTTTTGAAGTCATTATTATAGGGTCTTGCTCTGTCATCCAGACTGGTGTGGAGTGGCACAATCACTGCTCACTGCAGCCTCAACCTCCCCAGTCTCAGGCAATCCTCCCTCCTCAGCTTCTCAAGTAGCTGGGACTTCAGGCAGGCACCACCATGCCCGACTAATTTTCGTATCCCTTGTAGAGACGGAGTTTCATCATGTTGCCCAGGCTGGTCTTGTACTCCTGAGCTCAAATGATCCACCCACCTCGGCCTTCCAAAGTGCTGGGATCACAGGCGTGAGCCACTGTGCCCAGCCTACTGATTGGGATATCAAAGATATTGAAATGAGAAAAAGCTCATGGAAAGATTAGTAAGAAACTGTGCCTCCATCACTCCCGCATAAGAAAGAAAATGAGGGCAAGAATCTACCATGATGGCTTAGTAAAGACATTCTCTTTGAGATCAGTGCTATCCTCTGTTTCCACACACGTTGCTTAAAGGTTGCTTGTGTGTGCCCAAGGGGTCCCATACCCACCTCAGCCTCCGCAGCCCCAAATGTAGCCCTCCTGGTCACACATACCATCTACACCCTCAGCCTAGGTCAGGTTCCTTTTTATAAACTCATATAGCATGTTAACTTTTCCACTTGTAACTTTTCCTGCTAATATTCACCCTCCCAAGTAAAATACAAACTCCATGAAATGACAATTTTCAGTTTGAAAACTCTGGTACCTTGAAGAGCCACAGTGGTCAAATCCAGCAGGAAGATCGCCAGCACTGAGGCCATAGGTACTCTGTCCTCTCCTGCCATATCTGCATTTATACTATGTCCCAGGAGCTTACTCTATAGAAGGTCCTAGGCTTACAAAGGTGGGCAAGAAAAAGTCATTGTGGCACGAGATTGCTGGCTCTCAAGTTCCCTTTGTTCTTAAGCACACAGCAAAGATTACACATCCTAGTCTTCCTTTCAGTTAGGCATGACCCTGTGACTAAGTTCTCTCACAGGAAACGTGAACATAAATGACACATGCGCGGCAGCCTCGCTTTAAAATCTCTCAGCAATGTTCCTCCATCTGTTACTCCTTCTGACTCACTGGGATGGAAATGATCACAGCCACCTTAGCAGCCACGTTTTCTTGTTGTTGTTTGTTTTGACATGGAGTCTTGCACTGTCGCCGAGGCTGGAGTGCAATGGTATGATCTTGGCTCACTGCAATCTCCACCTCCCGAGTTCAAGCAATTCTCCTGCCTCAGCCTCCTGAGTAGCTGGGATTATAGGCACCTGCCACTACGCCTGGCTAATTTTTGTATTTTTAATAGAGACAGGGTTTCACCATGTTACTAAGGCTGATCTCGAGCTCCTGACCTCAGGTGATCCACCTGCCTCGGCCTCCCAAAGTGCTGGGATTACAGGTGTGAGCCACCATGCCCAGCCCAGCAGCCACATGTTAAACAGCAAAGCCTCACTTGACCTTGAGGCACAGAAAAACCTGCATAGGACAGAGCCTGCCTGGGATGCCTGGCCTGGCCTCTGTGAATCAGTAATACAATTCTTGTTCTTAAAGTCCCCGAGATTTGGGGGATCTGTTAGTACAGCCTGGGCTACTGTAATACAGTTATTAGTATCAAGAAGTTCACATGTTCTAAGAAAGAATTTCTATTATTGTGAAATATGTTCCAAAGAGCATTCAAGACTAGAGCAAAGCAGGGGGTTAAATTTGTAATTCAGTGTTGCTGGCTTGAAAGCTGCAAGTTTTGCTATAGGCAAGGATGAATAACCAAAGTCTTCTAGGCAGACAGCATGACAGACCTTTTACTCTGTACAGGCAAATAAGCATTCTGAGCCAGTATCTCTGAGGGAGGGCCTTGGTGGTGTGCAGGTTTAATAACTGTCTTCTCACTACACACATCCCCCACCATCTTCCAGAAGACAAAAATCAAATCTCCATTGTTTCAGTCTCTGAGGGTGTTTCAAGGACTCACCTTACCTCCTTGATGTTTTTCCACTACAGTGGTGGCGAGCGTTAGGTGTAGAAGGGAGTTTCTGAAAGCCCCAAGGACAAGGCCAATCCAGTGTCTTGGGGGATTAGTAGCATCCCTTGCCATCTGGCTACCCCAAGACCTCAGGACAGAGGGAGACCCCAGAGGTTTCTGAAGGCAACACAGTGGCTGCAAGGGCCTTGGATCTTTGGACCCAGTCTTGGTTTTGTGCACTTTCCAGAGCAACTAAAAGGCACGTGGTCTGAGTTTCACCGAGTCAGGAAGGGAGAAAGAGAGAGAATGAATGAACAGACTAGATGCAGGATGGACACGAAGGAAAATTTTTTTTAACAAATTAATATTTTTTGCTGCCTAGGCAAATGGCTTTTGTGAAAACACTTGTATGAAAAGCAATACACCATTTGTTTATTACTTATTAATGCGATTATTAATTAATTAAAGTGATTACTTATTAATCACTATCATTAGGTTTTGATGCAAATGGGAATTTACAATAAAATGAAACAAATAGGATCAGGGATTATATACAATACTGTGATCAAGTGATTTGTGATTCAGGCAATGTACTACTTGAAACACGTATCTGGATTTCTCATTCCAATTGCTGCAGATGCTATTTGAGGAAGCAAAAAATACAGAAAGAAAAATAATTAGGTTCATTAGGCTAAGACTAATACAAATAATATAAACAACACATTTATAACATACTGCATTGCAAATAAGCAATGTTTTTAGTATAAAAATTGCATTTCCACAAAGAGGCTAATAACAAATATGATTCAACTACTTCAGAAACACGTCAAAGTTGTATGAGTCACACATATACAGTGTCACAGTCTACATAAAGCTTTACTGAGAATAAGCCATGTGAAGGCCATGTCCTGGGCTGAAGCGATCAAAGGGCTTTTCAACTGAAGCTCTTGCTTCCGGAAAGCTGTTCAAAAAGCTGCCCCATCAGGTTCAGCAGGCTTGATGACTCCAAATTTGGCTTTTTAAGACAAGCTAAAATCTCCTCCAGAGAATCAAAATGTAGGACTGAGGTAAAGAGATATTACACAAGAAGGAACTTTTCTGTTGGCATAAGAGATTTGAACGAACTCTTTCAAAAATGCTGGTACATCTGACAGGATGGGTCAACCACATATTTATAATACTGACAGAAGTACACTGCAACACCAAGATGAAAGACAGATAGCCTATTGATATGAGCAAGAGAACCAGTCTCCCTCTTCTTTCTCTCACTTCATACTAAAGATTTTATGCTGAAATCTCAGGTTTACCCTATCTTTTCCACCTTTTCTTAAAATTTATTTTTCTCTGGACTTTCAATGTTTCCATCCTATAAAACAACATACCAGCTCCACTACTGATGCATTTGGTAATAAAAAGTCACATGGTAAGTACTTGCCTTAAAAATGACTTTTATCATCTACCCCATAGATGTTCTTACAGGATGCAGGTTCTGTAGACTGATATATTCCCAAATCATATCAGAATATTACAGCTGTCAACAAGGAATTTTGGTCATAAAAAGTCAAATTTTGGCTTTTTCCACTATCAAAAGCCAACTCAGCTGAAGCTTATCTATTTTCTACTATAGTAGTTATTTTGAATGTATGTAGTTAAAGAGGCCTGTGGCTAACAGACAGGGATTCTATGCACAAGATGAGCTTGTAAGTATGTGCCCATGCAGTGCAAGGCCCTGTGAACCCAACAGGCCCGCACCTCATCCCATCCAATGACTATACTTCAAAGGGAAGAAAGATGTGGATTGCCTGTACGGTGCTTCAGTATGAGATCTCTGAGCAAGCTGGGTTGGTTTAGCAGATCTAGCAAGAGATAAATAATAAGAGAAACCAACATAAAGGTAATCAGAACTTTCAAACTTTCCTTTTAATTGATGAAGAGGCACCCTGCTCCAACTCCCCAAACATAAAGCACTGCACGTTCCCATTCCAAAACCAGTTACCTGCATTGCATTCACCTAATTTTAATTTACATAAAATACCATTCTGTGACTAAATAACTGGTATTGCAATAGAGGGAAACATGATTTTAATTTTTTCTTTTAGATTTTAAAAATCAAAATCGTATTTCCACGCACTTGAGTTCTGGATCAAATATATTATCTACAGAAAAAACCCACAAACTCTTATAGAAATGTTCACATAATTTTAATCTTAAATTATTTTAGGTTGACTTTTCTCCTTTAGTTTTATATCATTAAGTATTGAAAACAAACCTAAAATATTCAAGTGGAAAGACATTAAATTAGTTACATACTTATCATGTCATTTGGGAAAAAACCCATCTTTGCCATGATGTTAAAAAAGGGAAAATCAGGAAAAATGGTTTCTACAGATATTTAAAGTTTTAATGGGTCCTCTTCTCCAAGATGTTTTTCTCCTCACCTTTCAATTTTTTTTTAAAGTACTGCTGAGCAAGAAAATACATTTTCTGCCAGGCGTGGTGGCTCACGCCTGTAATCCCAGCATTTTAGGAGGCTGAGGCAGGCAGATCACCTGAGGTCAGGAGATCAAGACCAGTCTGACCAACATGGCAAAACCCCGTCTCTATTAAAAATACAAGATTAGCCAGGCACGGTGGCGCATGCCTGTAATCCCAGCTACCTGGGAGGCTGGGGCAGGAGAATCCCTTGAACTAGGGAGGCAGAGATTGCAGTAAGCCAAGATTGTGCCACTGCAGCCTAGGCGACAAGAGTGAAACTCCATCTCAAAAAAAAAAAAAAAAAAAAAAAAAAAAAAAGAAAATATATTTTTCTTATTATATAATTAGATATTGGTCAAATATCCCTTATCCAGAATGTGTGGGACCAGAAGTGTTTCAAGTATTTTTGGATTTGGGGATTTTTGTATATATATAAGGATGGTATCTTGGGAGTAGACCCAAGTCTAAACACAAAATTCATTTATGTTTTATATACACCTTATACAACACAGCTTGAAGGTAATTTTATCCAATATTTTTAAGAATCTTGTGCATGGAACAAAGTTTTGATTGCACTGTAACTGCCACCTGTCAAATGAAGTCAGGTGTAAAATTTTCTACTTCTGACAAAATGTTGAAACTCAAAAAGTTTAAGATTTTGGAGCATTTGGGGTTTTGGATTGTTGGATCAGGAATGTTCAACCTGTACTATTTGGGGCCCTGTGAACCCAACAGGCCCGCACCTCATCCCATCCAATGACTATACTTCAAAGGGAAGAAAGATGTGGATTGCCTGTACGGTGCTTCAGTATGAGATCTCTGAGCAAGCAAGTTCTGCCCTTCCTCCCCTCTAGTCTATTTCAGTTTCAGGGGGAGGCATTATATAGAAAAGCCAAACTATAAAACCATTCTTTTTTTTTTTTTTTTTTTTTTTGGAGACGGAGTCTCGCTCTGTCGCCCAGGCTGGAGTGCAGTGGCCGGATCTCAGCTCACTGCAAGCTCCGCCTCCCGGGTTTACGCCATTCTCCTGCCTCAGCCTCCCGAGTAGCTGGGACTACAGGCGCCCACCATCTCACCCGGCTGGTTTTTTGTATTTTTTTAGTAGAGACGGGGTTTCACTGTGTTAGCCAGGATGGTCTCGATCTCCTGACCTCGTGATCCGCCCGTCTCGACCTCCCAAAGTGCTGGGATTACAGGCTTGAGCCACCACGCCCGGCCTATAAAACCATTCTTATTCCATAATACCTCTGAACCTGAGTTTACTGTTCTTTGAAAACTCTGTTTCAGCTAATTATAAGAGAAACAAATTCAGTGACACGAGGGCAGGCAGGCCCTGCTCTGCTCTGATCCAGAAAAGCTTCCTGATGTCAGGGAGATGGAACTGCCACCATCAGAACCATGGCACTTTGGGTGAAGGTGTGTCAGCGACCAAGGGGGCAGGAAATGGGCAGTGACTAAGGCGGTAGGAAATAGGCAGGCACATGGTAAGGTTCTCCCAACCCATCAGCCCAGTGATGGCCTTGATCTTGAAGCTGCACTACTATCTGAAAAGCACAATTACTGGTGACTCTTAACAAACTTCACCATACTGGGGAAGAAGACTGTCAAGTAACTGAATTGGAAAGATGAAAAAGAACCATCTCTAAAAATTGATGCTGTCAGAAGAATAACCTCCTTTGTGCAAGTCTTGCAACATCCTCATTCAACCACAGGAGGGCAGAGTTTCAGAACCTCCCCCACAGTGAGCTCCGTGCTCGCGGTTAATACAAAGAAAGGGTTACTTAAACAGCCAGATAGAAATATACTGCATGTTCCTTTCTAAAGATGACAGAAACTTTTAGAATTTCTTAAACCTGTACTCATTATTCTGTCTGGATCCAAGGGGCATAGAATCAACTTTAGGCATCTTTCATATGCTTGGAATCTAATTTCATGAATTTATTCTAACACATAAATCAGGTAAGAGAGAAATAGATGGATAGATTTTTTTAAAAAGAAATTAGCCGCCCTGGGTACTTAAAGTAGACTGAGTATTGAGAGATTTACAAAGATAAAATTCTTTGGAAGATTACAGAAGACGGAAACAAAACCAAATCTTTCATTTTCAGGTACTGGAGTTCATTAATTCTTTCACCAAAAGCACATCACCGAAGGAAAATCAGAAGTGGTTTTTTAGTTATTATTACAGTAGTTCAAGACCCAGGGAACCCCTTGAGATGAAAACAAAACAAAACAGTATTCAACTTTTCTTCACAGACTACTTTGTACTGGGCAAGACTTAGAGGACTTCTGGCTTGAAAAATATTGCTAAGAAAACTTAAAAACAACAACTACTACTACTGTATTTTGGACAAAACAATTTTTTTAAATCTGTCTTGTAAAATCCTTACTTCCTTTTGAGTCTCTGATGGCTACATTTCATTTGAGATGTTTGGCAGTCACGGCTTCATGGATTATGGATACTGATTATCTAAACCCTTAGGTCAGAATAAACAAACACAGTTCATGTAAACGTGGCTGCTATTGGAGTCCTCTGACCAGGAGATAATTGTGAAGAGTGTGGAGAGCCTGAATGCCCATGGTGGAAAAGTTGGAAAAATTATAGGTAAGAAATAAAACACAGGAGATTCAGACGGCTGGGATGACTTCTGAGCTGCTCTCTATACCTAAGACCCTTTCAAATTCTAACTATAAAAGATTTTTCATGCACTGTGGTGCCAGATGTTTCTTGCAATTTGAGAAAAATAAATACTTTACACAAGAAAAGGAAGCAAGGCGTCTACGCTACACTTTGAGGATGCTCAGGAGCCAAGGCTCCTGCTTGGCTTTCATTTCACAGGGCCTGCAGCCTTGTCTCTGGAAGGTGCTAATTAGGGCTGGAAGTGGCCTCCTCTGGTCAAGACTCTCTGACCCCCAAGTAAATGAACTTGTTACCATCCCAGTCCCCAAACAGATCCCAACATTACGTTTGTTTTTCTATATCCTGATTGTCACACCTGAAAGACTCTCCTTAGTATACACAAGGCTTACTGCCATGAGACCAAATGACTAGAGAGCATCTTTTAAGAGAGAAGCTTGCTCATTCAGGAAAAATTAAGGATTTGGTACAAACTGCAGGCCAGAGGAAAGCTGACATACTGTTTTGGTGTGTATTCTTGAAAACGTGTCATTAAATCTACAGTCCCTTGTCAGCATGCTGACTTTTCCGCTGCCTCAAGGAGTCTTCCACCACCTCTGTGTCAGCTGGACAGGGCTTCTCAGAGATGCCTTCTTCAGCTTCCTCAGGCTCTAACTCCTCCCGGGTCACACTGTCCTCTCCTGGGGGCCCCTGGTCATTGGCCTCACTTCTCTCCTCATCCACACCAGCAGCCAGGTTGTCCTCCTCCTCCTCTTCTTCCTCTGCTTCATCCTCGTCGCCAAGATCTTCTTTCTCTTCTTCATCATCTACAAGGCTGTCTTTGTTTTCTTCTTCATTTGAATCATCTTTTTCCTCCTCTGCATCCTGCAACTGTTCAGCCCTATGAGCCTCCTCTGACCTCCCATTCTCCTCTGTGGAGGGAAGAAAGAGGAATATCCTCTGAATAAACAAGGGTAATTCAGTAATCAATGGAGTGTGTTTAGCTGTGAAACAAAAATAGAGGGTAAGTGACAGTTTTTTCTATCTTGAAGCTATGGTCACAGAGGACAGATTCTCCGGTTGTTATCCTAGCCCCATTTAGGGCTTCTCCATCTGTCTCTGGAGATTTCATGGAGCATAATGACTTAAGCAGGGCACGTGGGCAACAAGGGCAAATTTTCCTTTACGCTTTGTATTTTGTGTCTTGTAGAAAGCTCAGTGACTCTATCAGTCATGGTGATTGGTTCAGAAACGTGACAAGCTAAGCCACTCAAAGTACTCCCCAGGAGTTCTGAGTCAGAGTCAGGAGAAAAAGCCTCTTTTTCTTCAGGGATTTTTAAACAGAGAAAATGCACAAGGACTGTCAACAGCTCTTATGAATAAGCCACACAGAAAGAGAAACCTAACATCACTCGGGCCGTGCTTGAAGCTAGAATGTCCCTGGGCTTTTCAGTTATGTGAGCTAATAAATTTTCATTTGCTTTCCTAAAATGCTTGATATTGGGATTCTATTACTTTTAAGAATTCTAAGAATCATATTTTCAAATTATTCATGGAAGTCTCAAAGCCTCAAAAACTTCAAGAACTAAAAAGAAGCATGAGTTTACTTAAACTCCCACATAAAATTCAACAATTACGAAGTCTCACGAACATCTTTATGCAGTCTCAAAAATAGTCTGGAATAAAGACATGCAAATCCAGGGGCACCTGGCCCCAGAAGTGTGCAGCAGTGCAAGGATTTGGGAAGACTGCTTTTAAAGGACTTAGGAGAGTTACTAACACACAGTAGACTCAATATATATTGAGTTTTCCTTCTTCCCTTCTAGTTCTAGTTAGAATAAAGGAAAATATGATACTGATTAATGAAATGCACACACTTAAAAAGAAAAAGCAATTGCTAAAATGAATTATTTCCTAATTTAAGAAAGGGAGAAAAATAATTTTTGTTCAAATCTACCTAGAAAACATATTTTAAGAAATGTGGTAGTGATTTGGTCACCTAGTAAATCACAGAGAAAACCCACTATCTATATGAGCACAAAAAGGCACATCACAGAATTCCAAAACCACTATAGATCACAGGAGCTTATCGTACTTACCAGAACGCTCAGATAAATTTCTTGGAAGTGGCACATAGAAACATTCTGATATTACCACCAAGACCTGGAGGGGAAAAAGTGATTTTACAGTGAATAGCTAGGACATTTATTACCAAAGGGCCTCAAAATTAGGCCTTGCTTCTATAATCAGATATTCTTAGACTAATAATTAGCAGCTAGTCAAAAGTCTTCACAAGAGACAAGGATATAATTAAGAATTTCCTACTTTTCAAATGTGACATAATAAAGGAAAATACTAATTTAGAAAGTGGTCACAAAGCCAAAAGTCTACCGAGAACCCACTATAAATAGATGAACCAATCCCAGCACTTTGGGAGGCCGAGATGGGCGGATCACGAGGTCAGGAGATCGAGACCATCCTGGCTAACACGGTGAAACCCCGTCTCTACTAAAAAAATACAAAAAACTAGCCGGGCGAGGTGGCGGGCGCCCGTAGTCCCAGCTACTCAGGAGGCTGAGGCAGGAGAATGGCGTAAACCCGGGAGGCGGAGCTTGCAGTGAGCTGAGATCCGGCCACTGCACTCCAGCCTGGGCGACAGAGCGAGACTCCATCTCAAAAAAAAAAAAAAAAAATAGATGAACCAAGCAGGTATAAGAAGATAGACACTATGAACCAAGTCTTTTTAAATACACTATTCTGGACAACCAAACAACTCTTTATATAGGCTGTCCCTTACCAATGGGTAACCCGTGATTGAGTGGAAGAACATTTCACAAATATTACAGCCAACTGTGGGTGGGGAAGGACTGAGGATGACTTTGAAGGAGGGGGCATTTAATGCCCTGGGCAGTCAGGAGAGAACAGCAGCACCGCCCGGCTGCTCTAAGCTAAACCAAGTTGGATCTCCACGGGGGATCTTGGATCCAGAGAAAGCCCTGAATGCCAAACTGAGGAGACCCAGGAGGTGGGGCAATGAGTTGCAGGAAGGCTTGGTGGGTTGGGGAACAATAAGCTCTAAGCCATTAAATCAATTTGAACAACAAAGAGAAAAAAAACATCCCATCTGAAATGATTCCGGTTTGAAAACCTTACCTTTTAATGTGATAGTTATATGTTTACTGGCTATTCCAGGACATGTTTTTTTTTCTGACTTTTCTTTTTTATTTATAATTGACACACAGTAACTATATATACGGATGGGGTACAATGTGATGTTTCAATGCATGTATATACAGTATAATGATCAAATCAGGTTAATTACCATATCCATCACCTTAATTTATCCTACTCTTCTATTCTGGAAAATTGTACATTCAACAATTTTATCTCAGGTTTAGTCTATCTAACTTAGTCATTTAATTTTGACTTAGTTGGTGAGGTTACAAAAAAAAAAATTTAGATCCTAGCTTCCCAACAGACATGTCATCCTTCAAGGAGTCTGGGCCATTCAGAGCCAGCCTCAGGCAGCTTTGACCCTCAGTATACCTTTACCCTGGCATGCTACATTTTAAATATTCCCTATGTGGCTAAGATATGAAAACAATTGAGAAACACTTCTCTATCATCCTAGAAGTTAACAAAAATGTCATTCTGGAATAGATGATTTAAAATGGGAAAAGAATGCAGCTGTTTCAAATTGTATAACTCTCACAAAACAAGTTAAAAGTACATAAGAAATTAAAGGTTACTAAAGGCAAAAATTCTAGCAGTTGTGTGTTTACTTTAATATACTTAACAGTTACAGAAAAGGCATTGTGTGTGTGTATATATATATACACATATATGCGTGTGTATGTATATATATATATACAGAGGTTTTTTTTGTTTTTTTGTTTTTTTTTGGAGACAGGGTCTAGCTCTGTCACCCAGGCTGGAGTACAGTGGCAAGATTATGGCTCACAGCAGCCTCGAACTCCTGGGCTCAAGTGATCCTCCCACCTCAGCCTCCCAAGTAGCTGGGCCTACAGGTGTGTGCCACCATGCAAGGCTAATTTTTGTATTTTTTGTAGAGACAGGGTTTTACCATGTTGCCCAGGCTGGTCTCAAACTCCTGGGCTCAAATGATCCACCTGCCTCGGCCTCCCAGAGTGTCAGGATTACAGGCCTCAGCCACTGTGCCCAGCCTAAAACAGGCACTTTGAACACAGATATGTGTTTGTTATTTTTTGGAAACTTATCAACAATAAATATATGAATCTTTTTAAATTTATGATTCGTATGCTTTGAAATTATTATTATTTTGTTAAAAAAGTTAATAATATTTTGTTAAAGTTATTTGCTTATTAAGGAAGGGTAGTCTATCTCACTTAATCACTTGAACAGGCTAGAATCACTCTCTCCTTACTTCAGGCCAAGCCTCCAATAACCTTTCTGCACTGATTATCTGAATCTAGGTTTCCAAAGGAATCCAAGGTGTAGGCAGGCAGGCCTGACTCAATTTCATGGACTTGAAGTCAACATCAAAAATAATATTCTAAAACTCTAAGCATTTTCAGTAGTCTTCCAACAAGTTCACACACAACCTACATTCCCTATAACTCCATCATTGACTCGCCTGGGACCTCATACTGTTCCCCCTACAAGAACCTCACACTATGGTAGCCCCAAAACACACTGCTAGAAAAATCTAGCATCAGACAACAGATGGGAGAAGCACAGACAATCACATTCTATTTATATCCAGTGTCGAATCCCTTTAGACGAGAGCAATGGGGACATGTTAATTAGCAAAAAGATTAATGCAACAGAACAGAACATACCCAGGACCTAATGAAGGACATATACAGATATCTAAGTAAGTCCCATTCCTATCCCTGAAGTTAACATCAGGAGCCAAGTTTCAAAGATAAGCCATGATATGTATTAAGCATGTTCATGGAAAAGTCAAATCGAGCCTCTTTGGCCTCTTGGAGTTATGACTTACTGTAAGTCAATTGTTAACATTTTAAGCTTATTTTTAAAAAGAACTTGCTGAAGAGTCAAAATTCATTATAAAATATAAGGATAGACTTTAAGATAATCTTACCTTAAACTCTGTTCTTTGACATAAATTTTTAGTAATGGTCAATTATTCCCATTATAGTGTTTAGGAACTATGTGATTAGTATACAGTATAAAGGATTTTTAAAATTTTTTGGCTTAGTTAGGGTTTAAAATGCAGTCAAACTAATCAAGATTAGGTTAAGAGAAAGAAAAAAATAATAAAAAGTACAACATGCTAAACATTTATAGTTGCCTATATAGTTAGATAAATAAATTTATTATTCAACTCTTGCCTGAAATACCTGGGGAGAAAATACACAGATATATACTGCATACTGATTTTCATGCCCAAAGAATAACTATGTTGTTTTAACTACGTTATCTATCTCAGGAAAACCAGAGTGTATGCATAAGCAGCTAGTCAGGATTAGTTTTAAACTGGAGGATAAGAACAACAACAAAAATCTTGCATCTACCCAAGGAACAAATTCAAAACACTGGCCTTATCACTACAGTGTTCTAATTAAGTAGGCAACATGTGAAATCACAGCTGACTCAGTTGTCTTAGAAACTACCAATTCAAGTACGGTCTCTCTCTTTTTTTTTTTTTAATCACTGTCTATAGTCTAGGCAGTACACATCTTCAAAATACTTAAAGGATAGGATTAGAAGATAAGAATTTAATGCATTTTCTACTATATCTCACATTACCAATGAAAGCAGTCTCAAACAAGCAAATGCTATTTAACTACTTAGATTACACAAAATACTATTTTTTATGTGCTTTTTCTTTCTTGGTTGCCTTTTAGTTGTACATGAAATCCATTTTGCCTTAAAGATAGAAAAAGGTTTGGTATTATCTCTTACCAGACCCATAAAAAGGCCAAAAACCAAGGTGGCTATGACGAAAAAGACATAAGAACACCAAGCAGGAATTCCAAGGGTCACTGTGAAATAGTTGTGAAGATGCTGGAATCAGAAGAAAAAAAAAGTATTAATTTTTAAGAGAACCAAAAATATTTCAATCTCCCTCTCTAGCTGTTGTTTTTACATACATAGGTTTATATATCTAAATGATTCTTAAAGAACAAGTCAATTTTATAATATTGGGAAACAGAGTAGTAATCAAAGTCATTACCAAAAAAAAAAAAAAAGTTATACTTGCTTAGAGGTCATAATCTGGATAGAATTCTGGTAGAATCATTTTGATAGTCCTTTCTTCTACCATGATGGATGCTTTTGGCCCTCCTCCCCTAATAATTATATACATCTCAATGTTTACTTATAATAGGGCATTCATTAAAAAATTGGTTTGGGCCTCTGACTTTTTAGTAAAACTAAACCATGACTTACAGAACGTCAACCATTTAAAATGTCTCCATACCTTTTTTCTAATCAGACTCTCATTGCTCTACACCTATTCATCCTTTCAAAGTTTAGTAAATTATCAGAAAACGTAAAATGTAACAGTAGACAGAAGAATCAGTTTTTCTGGTTAATTTATTATGAGTAAATGAGATTCCAGCAGTCTTTGAATAGAGTGTACATCCCTTCATGCTTACTGTTCCCTAAGACTCTATTTGACGACCAACACTCTAAAAATAAGGGACATAATCATAGCTAGAAATTATTTACGGCCGGGCGCGGTGGCTCAAGCCTGTAATCCCAGCACTTTGGGAGGCCGAGGCAGGTGGATCACGAGGTCAGGAGATCGAGACCATCCTGGCTAACACGGTGAAACCCCGTCTCTACTAAAAACTACAAAAAAAACTAGCCGGGCGAGGTAGCGGCGCCTGTAGTCCCAGCTACTTGGGAGGCTGAGGCAGGAGAATGGTGTGAACCCGGGAGGCGGAGCTTGCAGTGAGCTGAGATCCGGCCACAGCACTCCAGCCCGGGTGACAGAGCGAGACTCCGTCTCAAAAAAAAAAAAAGAAAAAGAAATTATTTACATGCTAAATCATACAGAAATTAACAGATATGAACTTGCTATTTCAAAGTCAAAACATCAAAGTCTACTTAGACGTAGAGTTGCAGGAGCCATGCTTCCTCACAATGACTCAGTCATTGGTTTAAGAATCTGACAGCTTCAAAAATGGCCATTAACTAAAATTCAAGCACAAGATGATATGGCTCCAAATATCATCAGCAAGCAAGGTAATGACAATGACTTGCCTAGAACCAGTAAGGCTGATGAAAATGAGTCCAAGTTTCTATTTTAATTTCCTATTTCTCAAAATCTAAATCACGGCCGGGCGCGGTGGCTCAAGCCTGTAATCCCAGCACTTTGGGAGGCCGAGGCGGGCGGATCACAAGGTCAGGAGATCGAGACCATCCTGGCTAACACGGTGAAACCCCGTCTCTACTAAAAAATACAAAAAACTAGCCGGGCGAGGTGGCGGGTGCCTGTAGTCCCAGCTACTCGGGAGGCTGAGGCAGGAGAATGGCGTGAACCCGGGAGGCGGAGCTTGCAGTGAGCTGAGATCCGGCCACTGCACTCCAGCTTGGGCGACAGAGCGAGACTCCGTCTCAAAAAAAAAAAAAAAAAAAAAAATCTAAATCACTCCCATTGGTTTATTAGCTTACATCAATGCAATTAATTAACATATTTTATTCTGGCTTAATTTGGAATGATAAATAAACAAAGAAAAAAGCTTGTAAACTGATTTAGCATAATCTGAAATATCTCTACAATTTCTTATTCAGCAGAAGAGATAGAGCTAAAGACTCAGCAAGTATTTTAAACACTGACACATGGAATCAAAGTGTTCAATCAGTATTTGTTGAATAAGGAAAAGATGCATCAAATGCCTGAGCTATTTATTCAAAGGAAAGGTAAACACACTCTCAAACTGCAAAGCTGGGATCTGTCCTCTGTTGATGGCACTGGTCATCAGTGTGTGTTTAGCCAGGACAACTGCTTATTAAGAGTAACTTGGCTGGACGCAGTGGGTGACTCACGCCTGTAATCCCAGCACTTTGGGAGGCTGAGGTGGGCGGATCACGAGGTCAGGAGTTCAAGACCAGCCTGACCAATATGGTGAAACCCTGTCTCTACTAAAAATACAAAAATTAGCTGGGCCTAGTGGCATGTGCCTGTAATCCTAGCTACTCAGGGACTGAGGCAGGAGAACTGCTTGAACCCAGGAGGCGGAGGTTGCAGTGGGCTGAGACTGTGCCACTGCACTCCAGCCTGGGCGACAGAGCAAGACTTCATCTCGAAAAAAAGAAAAAAAAGGTAACTTAGCATTTTACAACTCAGCAAGTAAAAGGCATATTTCGGATTATCAAAACATCATTTCATTCAAACTCTTTTCAATGGAAGTTTTAAAATTTACTGTATAGCTTCCTACTTTAGAAAATACTACGTATTAAACTTATGCTTTTCTCGGGGGACTCAGTATTATCAAGATTAAACCCTAAAATGTGCCAAAGAATTGGAGGATGGTCAAAGTCAATCTGCCTCTGTGCCAACCCATGAATATATTCTAGAACTTGCTTTATAAGTATCTGCTGATTTATCTTACTCATATGGTTAGGTAAAATAATGTGCAGTTTTAAGTCCTTCTATATAGTATCTCATGCCCTTTCTGCAAAATGAATGATTAATGCAACTCTCAAGAAACTTTCTACATTACTTTTTAATTTCATTAAATCATTTGCTTTTGAAGTATTGCATTCTGACTCAAACACTTAGTACTTTCAAAACATCCTCTTATTTTAATAAGCTGCACTTCAGTTTTCTTGTATCAACTTCCTTTTTAAAGGGATTTGAGTTTCTTGGAGAAACTCTGCCATCTTCTGGTCTTTTAGGTCATTATTAGTAACGATTCATTAATCAGGTTGTACTTTCACAAGTACAGATATAAATATTTACCTTTTTACTTTGAGTCTACAACAGCTTTAAAGCCCCTTATAAGTGTTAGGATTAATGGTAACATGTCCTTGAAGTTTTGCTTTATATATGTTTCCAAAGGAATAGCTTATTAAATAAAATCCAATTCAGTTTTAGATCACTGTGTTTCTGTTTCTTTACTTACTAGGCAAAGTGACAGTTTTCACTTGTGGAAAACACTGATCCTTGTTCAATATTATACGTGCTTACCACAAGGAAATATCCCGTGCTGTTCACGGAAAATGCACAAAAATGTAACCTGATGGGCATGATACCTTATACTATTGTACTAGATGAATAAGAAAATATCTTACTTGGGCTAGGTGCGGTGCTCACACCTGTAATCTGAGCACTTTGGGAGGCTGAGGCGGGTGAATCACAAGGTCAGGAGTTCGAGACCAGCCTGGCCAATATGGTGAAACTCCATCTCTAACAAAAATATAAAAAATTAGCCGGGCATGGTGGCATGCGCCTGTAGTCCCACCTATTTGGGCGACTGGGGCAGGAGAATTGCTTGAACCCAGGAGGTGGAGGTTGCAGTGAGTTGAGATTGCCCCACTGCACTCCAGCCTGGGTGACAGAGCAAGACTCTGTCTCAAAAAAAAAAAAGTATCTTACTCTGTTCACTGAAAATGCACTAAAATGTCATCTGATGGGCATGATATCTTATACTATTACAGTACACGATTAAGTTAGAGCTAATTTTGGCTACATGCATATTTGAGTAAGAAGACGAAATTAAAACATCATTACAACAGAATAAATGAGAACAGCATTCTAATCAGTGGTCAGATAGACTTAAGGAAGACAGCCAAGCCAAGGCCTCCATGCATCTGAGGTAGAGCCTTCTCTCCGCAGAAAGGCAAGCACTCCCGCTGGAAGTCTAAACTACTGCAGGTTGGATTAAATACTGCTTAGTCACACCCACTCACTCGTCCAGCCCAGTGTTGCAGAGTCTCATTCAAACCTAGGCTGGCCCTAAAGGACAGAGAGCCTTTGGATTTAGAGTTCACCCGTGTCATAGGGTATACTCTCTGAGGAGTTCTGGAACAAGCCCTTTATCTCTTTCAGACACAGCCAAAATCCCCAAAGTATCTTCCTTGCAAGGAAACAGCTAGAAAAGACTCTTCAATGATGGCCAACGTTTCACTTCTTTCATGCTTTAGCTCTCAGCACTTGTAACAAAACATAACCTCGCAGCCTCTTGTAGGATCTATGAGAGGTACCTTACAGATGTGCACCACTGTCTCACTATAACATTCTACAAAACATCCTAAACATTTTTATATGAAAAAAACATTGAGAAGAGATATGCTATGTAAATCACAGAGGAATGTTTTCAAGTTTTAAAATACACTTTGTTTTTCTCTAGTCTAAATGTTCACGGCTTTTAATGTTTATCATCAGATATTTTAAATAAAGCCTTAAGTCTTCTGTCACGTCATTCTAATAAAAAGGAAGGTAGCACCCATCACACAGATTGTCCTCCCAAGGATGTAGCACATCTTATTTTAGCTAAAATTTGCCATATGCCTACATCCTCTCAAAACAACAGTAACATTTAGGAGAGGGAAGTTACACCCTATATTATCAGTGAACCGCAGAGATTCACCAAATCCAATAGAAAACGCTTTAAAAACATTTAAATGCTAAACCTAGTTAGCAAAAGCATATACAGGTTGAGTATCCCTTATCCCAAATGCTTGGGACCAGACATGCTTCAGATTTGTGATTTTTTCAGATTTTTGCATTACACTTACCAGGTGAGCATCACAAATCCAAAAATCGGAAATCTAAAATGTTCCAGTGAGCATTTCCTTTAAGTGTCATGTTGGTTCTCAAACAGTTTCAGATGATGGAGCATTTTGGATTTTGGATTTTTGGATTTGGGGATTCTCAACCTATATGCTGAGCAACTGCCACAGCACCCTATTTTAAACCTGCTATCAGCACTGGCTAAAAAATTAACAAAAGTATTCCATGTTGCCTATAAAGAGAAGGGAAAAGTAAAATAATGAAGACAACAATGATTAATAAATATAACTAACAAAAAGCAATTATCAAGCACATAACTAGGTACCAGATTCTGCACTAAGTGCTCAAAGGGTTCTAGGAACAAGTCTATGCCAGGAAAAAAATAAAAATAAAAGGATTCAGGGGCCTAGACACAAAGTGTGAAACAATGTGTTTCTGGAAGAGAAGGATAGTGCCACTCTGTAGCATTGTAGCCAACTGTGAAAAAAGGAAAGACAGAAGACTGGATGGTCTCTCTGCACACATGTGCCACACACAAAACCCAAGGACTTCTAATCCTAACTCTGCCACCAGATTTGGTAGTGATGCTTCCTGAAGTTCAATCTTCTGCACACTGCTTTCATGATATTTACCTCACCTTGTACCATCCATTAGAGTATTAACATTTTTCATTTAGTCACTTTAAGTTGTATACAATTTTAAAGAAATTTTATGTTGCTACTATAATATAAAATCAAAATGAATTTTGTCCTTTGAAGATGTCAACTCTCTGAGAAACTCCTCTAACTATCCCATCTCCTAGGCCTCAGTGACTCCATCTGTGAGATGGGTAAAATGTTGAGACTATCTGTAAGGACAGATATTAAAAGTTAATGTGGTAATTACTTCTGTGAGTTTATATAAAAATTAAAATATACAGGTGAATGCCATCATGACTGAATTGGAAAGAATTTAAATTTAGTGATGGAAAGAACACTGGAGATCATCTATTCTTATCCACACTGTGTTATGAATGACAATATCAAGGATCCTGGGATTCAGGGTAACAGCAGGAAGCTCACAGGAACTGCCTCATAAGACTATTCAAGGGACTTTCTCACCTCAAGGATTTACTCAAGCAAGAACATAGGGGAAGTTGGTATAAAGTTAAGAAGGCCAAATGCAAACTAAACCAACTCCTGAGTTGATAGGAATTCAGCCACGTGAGTGTCTCATCACCAGGGGATCCTAGAATCTTGAGGACCAGCTTTTATCTCCAGAATGTGCGACCTAGCAAGTTGGCTTCACTTCTAAGGCAGAAAGAAACTCAAGCCCCTTAAGAAATCACTAGTTCAGTAGGCTCTGATCTTCTAGATATCTTCTAGATAATCACTAGTTCAACAGGCTCTGATCTTCTAAATACATTATTTTCATTTTTTCATTACAGAAAAAAATAGAAGTTATAGAAAAAAAGGTTTTTAAAAATCACCCACAATTCCAATATCAGAGAAAACTACTGTTGATCTCTTTCTAAGTATTTTCCTATATACACACAAAAACTCCATATAAACATCCATTATACTGTTTTGTTATATTCCCTGTAGAAATACTTACATCTAACCAGCTACCCATCCAGGGAAGACTGTTGCTGAGAAAAGACTCATTTCTATCTGTACGTGTATCCGGATATTTCAGTAAAATAAAGAGACTATGGATAGGCATAAACAATCTTGTCTCACTGGAATTAGCCATTCTACATCTTTCCTTCTTCCATCTTTTTAATCTTCTTTCTCTGAGACTTTACACTTTTTTGGTTCCACCTCCCATCCCTAGTCTATCTCTGTCTCACCATGTACAGTTGTTTCTTCTGTTCATTATTAATATATTTGCATTGCAGTTTCATATGATCTAGACATGATTTAAAAAACAATTAAGTTTGCCACAATTATACATTCAACAATGATGTGAGGAACTCTGACTAAAGGAACAGTCAGCTGAATGAGCTAACTGAGCAGGCAGGGCAGTCAGCTGGAAGGATTGGCTGATTAAGTGACTCTATAAAGACAGGAAGGCAAGACCATAACTAAAGGTGGAAGTGGGAACCAGAGACCTGATGGGTAGCCAAGGACTGCGTCTCTTTAGGTCAGAGATTATATACCTTGTAAATAAGAGGACAAGAGCCAAATTCTAGAAATACAGGTGGCAAGAGACCTTCCTAGAGATCTGATGAAAGGATGGGGACTTATTTCTAAGAATAAATCACAAAAGTGGGCAAGAGGCTTGGGGAGGCTACATGCTGATACAGAGGGTAGTATCAGATTTCACAAACTATTAAATGTATGTGTAATATACATACACAGACGGAGATCAAAATAATCTAACACTGTATCATTTGCATTCTTTTATGTGCAACTCTCTTCCACTCCCCTACATACACACACCCTACAATCAGGATGAATGTTTTAGTGATCCCAATAAATATAAATGGATTAAATTCATCAGATAATTATTTCTTGCTATATACTTTTTATAATTTACTTAAAACATAATAAAAAGGTTGAAAATAGAAAAATTACTCCATGCAAACGCTTATAAAAGGATATAGTATTAATACTAGATAAAACTATTTTACAACTATACATTTGTATAATTGTACATTTTACATTCTATATTTTACAATTATAAAATGTAATTATTTGCATGCCAAATTTTAGTTTATCTTATAAAATGATCATTTTTGGTTCCTTTTGGAAATATCTGGAAAGAAATTATAAACATACATTTATATAATACATATATTCTACTTCTCAATCATTAAGAAGAACATATTCATTAGTTATTCAGACATGGATCACATTCTATTCTCCAAACGGCTCTTTCTCTCCAGTTTAATGCATCCACACAGAATACATCTGTGTTGCCCATAGCTGGGGACTGTGTGTACAAAGATAAAACACCCACTCCTGGCCTTGACACACTCTAAATGTTACACATTGTAATCATCTGCATGACATAATGAAAAACTGTAACTCCTTATTTAAACTTGTTTATCTAAGCTCCAAATGACAAGCTATATGATGTCAGAGCCATTATGTATTTTCCCTGCTACCCTCTTTGAAAGTAAAACTTCTCTTCTACAGTCAATGAAGGCCATAATCAGCTTTCATCTAAGCTCTTCTTAACTTGCAGAACAAATTCTACTACACTTATCATAGATTTGGTGCTAAAATTTCACAGTCAATGCTGCCTAACAACCATCTATTACAATTTTTCTGTTGAATTAGACAGTATAATGCTCTGTGGCTCAGACAGCTAGCAGGCTACATGATTCTGTCAATCTTTAATATTGACATACTGCAAAAGGCAGAATCTCTTTTCAATTCCCAGTTTGCAATTCATAATTCTCAGCCCTTGATTCAAGTTCTCACCAATGTTAAGAAAGCAGCAGAAGGAAACCACATGAAACTCAAACTATCTGGAGAGGGGGAAATATTAGTTATTGTTTATTGTGATAGACAAATGCCCAAAAAAAGTTAAATTTTAACCTGAAAGACTGAAACCAAGTCTTCAATTAGCCTCTGTTGTGAAAAATAACCAAAAAACCTTGTAGTAGGTATTCTATCTCACAAGGCAGAATATAAATGTAACTGAGAAAGTGGAATACAAAAGGTTTTTCTTAAATGTCTTTCAACATATATGAATGTGTACGAGCAACAGAACAAGAATCTTCCCAAACTCTTTGAATATTATGTTCCAAACATGACACCATAAGCTACAATCATAGCATAGAAAAGACATATATAGGGAGACTCACTTCTAAGACTTTTTGAAATATTTTGAGCTATATTTAATTCCAGAGCAATTTTGCTCAATCTGGTTGGATTTAGTCCTCCCCTATAGAGAAGGGGAATAAAAGGTTATGGGACATATTCAACATTATATAATGGTTCAAATATTAAACCTGAATAACAGATCTAACCCACTGAAATGACTCAGAGAAATTATACAATCACATACAGCAAGGATCTATTACTTAAAGGCCAGATTGTAAATATTACAAGCTTGTATGCCACAATTCTCTGTGTCTCTGCCACAACTATTCAACTCTACCATTGTAGCATGAAAGCAGTCATAGACAATAGGTAATGAATAAATGTAGCTGTGTTCCAATAAAACTTCATTGACAAAAACAGGTAGCCCATCCACAGGCTAGAGTTTGCTAACCCTTGACACACAGAACTACTTTCAGGCTTAGATAATCTTTCCTATGTAGGGAGATATGCCAATGTGAACATAAGATAAAGTAAAATCACATAAGCTCTTTTGCTTGGATGAAAGACTCCATCACTGATCTAAGAAAATAAGACTTTGACACAGTAGTTACAGGTTCCTGTTCAGATTATGCCCTTCTACATGAAGACATTACCAGCGGAAACCCCACATGAGAGTAGTTGTGGGGTGAAATTATAAATGTACTTAGAAATGTTTCTTTTCCTATTGCTTAAAAGCTTTATTTTTATTCTTAACAACCTCTCTGCAAATATAAATGTTTTATTTAAGATTACTTACCCATATCTTGCCAGAGATGCTAAAAAGACCAGCCATTCCAGACATCCTTAAAAAAAATAGAGGAAACAGTGATCATATATACTATGTAAGAAAAAATAATGAAAATCAGGTCAGGAGGACTGGTCCTTTTCCCTCCATGTCTTGCTAAATATTGCCCCCTCTCCCAGATTCGTATCTGTTCTTACAGTACTTAGATTCAGTGGCTATCATTTGAATCACTCTGCTGCAAATCTATCCCAATTCCTTGGCCCTTTCTCCTTTCATTGTACCTACCTGGCAAAAATCTCAACCCTGAGCAGCTGAATGTCTCCAGGGAAAAAATATCACATAACCAGATGACAGTTCTTTCTGCTTCATAGTCCTAAGCCTAAGTGGGCAGTTAATAATGTCCAGTACTTTATAAGCTCTAACTAAGATACTAGCCCCTTTCCTTTTCCTTCTCTTCAAAACTTGACACATCTTCCCATCCCCATGTACTCTCAGCTAACAAGCACTCCTCATATGTCACTGAAATCAGAAGCCACCACGTGATCTCATCTTCCCACTACCAAATCTGAGCCTGGGGCCCACCTGCATCCACCTTCTCTTGTTATGACAGGTAAAGTCTAACTGTCCTATCACAGTCCAATTCCTCTACTTGTGCCTTGGATCCTATCCATTTGGTCTTATTAGGACTTGGTTCTTTCTCTCATCCTCACTTCCTGCATGAGCAACTTCTCTCTCTCTCTCCTACAACAGTCTCACTGGCATATAAACATGCTCTACTCTCTTCTACCTTTTAGAAAGAGTATCCCTGGACCTCACATGGCCCTCCAGCTTCACAAACTTTTCCAGAGCACTCTACACATACTGTTTCTTCTTTACTGTATCTTTAATCCATTCAAATCTGGCTTCCACCCTTGCCACTACAGGAACACTGATTGTCAAGGCCATGATGACCTCACCATGCTTCATTCAATGTCCATGTCTCAGACTTGATCTCCCTTCGCCTCTTAATAACATGGGACACAAGAGACTACACTCTTCCTCTTGAACACTTCTGGAAAATGGCAGCCCTAGTTTTCATGTTACCTCTTGGGTACTCATTTTCAGTTTCCTTTGGCAGACTTCTCAACACAGGTTCTTAATTTGAGGGTGGCCCATGACTCATCCCCAAGTACTCTTCTCTCTTTCCTTCTTTCTAGGTGTTCCCCTCACCTCAACACTGTCTGTAGGTTTTTGTGTTCCTGAATTCTTCATGGGGGCCCATTTCCATGCATCTGATATGCTTCGAATCTGTATCCCCACCCAAATCTTAGGTTCAATTTGTGAGATATGATAGAGTTTCTCTTCAAATAGCCTAATCTTTTAATTCATAGTTACAGGCCCCCCACCCCGCCTCTTTTTTTCTGCCTTTGTTAAATGACCAGGCATGCCACAGTACCAGGCATTATCAGTACCAGCTCACATTCCTTTCCTTATTTAAAAAACAAAAACCAAAAAAAAAACCTTTCTAACTAACTACAGACACCCCTTCCTCTTTCCTCTCTCTTTTACGTGACTTTTTTTATCTAAAAAAAGTCAAATGTTTAGCCAACGAAAATTAGTTTAGATTACACACCTGACCCAGACCAATAAAAAAAGGGTACAGGGGCAAGACTTGCGTCAAAAATAAAGGCTCTCGTGCCCCTTTGTTCAAGTGTGCTCTCATGGCGACTGGCCAAAAAGGCACCCCTTTGTGCAAAAATAAAATTGCTTTGCTAAATATCCTTTGTTCAAGTGTTCAATTTCCTTAAAATTCTAAGCGTTATTCCTAATAAACTGTAATCCCTAATTCTGGAGGTGGGGTCTTGTGGAAAGAGATTGGATCATGGGGGCAGATTCTCATCAATAGTTTAGCACCATCCTCTTGGTGCTGTTCTCTTGATAGTGAGGGAGCTCTCAGGAGATTTGGTTGTTTAACAGTGTGGTGCCTCCTCATCCTTCTCTCTTGCTCCTACTCTGGCCATGTGGTGTTATGTGCTTCCCCTTCACCTTCCACCATGATTGTAGGTTTCCTGAAGCCTCCCCAGAAGCCAAGCAGATGCCAGCATCATCCTTCCGGTACAGCCTGTAGAACCATGAGCCAATTGAACATCTTTTCTTTATAAATTACCCAGTCTCAAGTATTCCTTTATAGCAATGCAAGAATGGACTAATACAGCATCCAACGTGACGGTTCTACAAAGTCTGCATCTCAAACCCAACAAGTTTTATACAGAATCCTTAATTTTCTCTTGCCCAAGGCAATAACAAGTACCAAGATCCATCATGTACTCAAACCAGAAACTTGTAAGTTTTTATTATGAATCCTTCTTCTCCTTCACTTTGGCCAAGCCTACCTTCAAAACATATTTTAAATCCACACAGCCTCTCCATCCCCACTGCCGCCACCTGACACAAGCTACCACTCTAAGGCTTGACTTGCTTCATCCATTCTTGCCCTTTCTAATCTCCTCTCCTAAGGGTCACCTTCTCCTTGTGTGTGCTGGTAACTTCCAACTTCTTTCCTGTGGCCACAGGCCCTGCATGATCTGGCTTCAGCCTGCCCCTCTTATTCAGCTCATCCTACACTCCCTTTCACTATGCTTGACACTGGTCACCATTCTGTTCCTTAAGTACACCAAGCTCCTTTCCAAACTGGGGCTTATGCATATGCCATACTCATTCCTGGGAATAATCTTCCCTCTGCTCTTTGCCTAAGCTAGTTCTTTCTGTCCTTCAGATCTCACCTAGAGGCCTCCCTTCAGAGAAATGCCTCCTGCTCCCTCCATACAGAAGAGCAGGTCCATAACCCCATAGCTATCCCCTGTCTTTGTAAAGTATGTTGCTGTGTTTTTTATCCACCCTTATCTAGACTATGATTCTCTGTACCTGCGGTGAATGTCTGTCTTGTTCAGTGTTGAATACCTAGCACCTAGAAAAGTATCTGGCTAAATCAGTGCTCAAATGGTTGTAGAATGAAATGTGAGAGAGGAGTTGTTTTTAGAGTGAGCTATGTGTGTTTCCTTAATATTAATATAGATGCCACTAGATGATTTACTCCTGAAATATTGCTTGATTTGCTCCTTTTTCAGTAGGGAAATTTCTTACACTTGTATTTACTAATATAAAATTATCTATATATATGACAATCCATTCAAAATTAAAATCAACTATGGAAAAAGTTGTTATGGTTTGGCCTAATCTAGCTCACCAAGTATTACACAGTTTGCCGTCAAGGCCAAAGCTATCCCGTGGTATTCTGCTAGGCAGCCAATGACTCCACAGGTTTTGTTTTCCACATAATATATAATAGCAATTCCTTCATAAACTATAATTCAATAAAGAGTTATTCTCTATCTCATCAATAACTTAAAAGGAAGAAGGAATGGCAAAGTCTTTCTTCCTTTTAAGTCATGATGTTGAATACCATATTTTGTAAGGAGAAAAACAGTGATCATGGCTTAGTGCAAAAGCTGGAAAAGAGGCATTCTGTAACCCACTCAAATCTGGCTACTTAATTCCCAGTGTACTAAAAACCAGCTGAAACATATGTGGGTCACAAAACCAGAAATACTGCATGGGCTAAGCATGGCCATGAGTAATCTGGATAATCGGAAGTAAGTGTGAAGAAAAACAGAGGCTTTTTTTGAGACCCACAGGCTATTAACTTAAAACCTCCTGTTTTATTAGTAACACCTTGTCATTAAAAAATTAAGTTACGTTAGAGAAGCTGGGGATTTCCAGCCGGTCAGAGGCTCAACTGACTGCCATTTCTTCTCTAAGATATAATTCTGCAGGTCTTCGAAGATTCCTGGGCCACGATAACGGCGGAATATCCCATCCTTTGCACTATACATTATGAAAACAAGTAGAAAGCAAATGCATTAAAATAACAGACGTTACAGATAATAAAAGTTAAAATAGCTATTGGCGATACATCTGAACGCCACTTGAATTTTAAATTGACTCAATTGAAAAATATATAGTTAGACATAAATCAGAAAGCATTAATAAGCTTTATTACAAGTGAGAAATCCCAACCTAAAAGCATTAACATTCTGTGTTATCACCGTACAATGTGTGACTAAACGCAGAGTTCTTGTCAGTGTTTAATATGGCAAGTTACTTATTATTTTTGCTACCAATTACTTTACTTTTTCTCTTACAATAGAGAAACAGCCAGTTATCAAGTTTAAAACATTGTAACCACATTTTCAAATTTACATCATTCAAGGCCCTCTCCTCAAACACCAACAAAAAACCTCATACGCCCTTCAACCTGCCCTCTCACCTACTTGCCGCAATCAGGGCTCCCAGAGAAGAGTCTAGGCTTGCTGTTTTCTTCTCTTTATGTCTCATTCACTACTTGGTGCAAGTGCAGGATCTGCTTCCAGGACTCCCTTGAAACCACTCATATTGGGGGTCTCCAATGACCCCTAAGTGCTGTATCTATTTGTTTCCTTCACCTGTCACTGGCATTGTTCATTCACTGCTGAATACCACTTCCTTCTTCCTTTTGCTTGGCTTTTACAACAGGAGCTCCCTGAAGTTCTTCCTACTGCTCTGAGCATCCCTTCTCCATTTCCTTTACTTACTGTCTTCCTTTGCAGAAGTCCTAATGTTGGCCAATCCCAGGTTCCATCCTTGACCTGCTTCCCTTCCTACCATACATGTTCTCTCTAGATGTACTTCAACTGTTATTTACCTCAATGCTGAGGAATTCTCAATATGTATCTCCAGTCTAGGTCTTTCTTCTGAACTCTGGATCCTGACATCAAACTGTACCTAGACTTCTCCATTTGGAACTGGGAAGGGCAAGTCACACTATCTTTTGGATTTTTGTCTCTATCTTCCAAACCTCTTCTAATTTTCATGGCTCCTAGTCTTGAAGGCAGGCAATAACTTTTACTAGTTAGTTACACATGGCCTGTTAGTAGTCATCATAGACTCTTCCTTCCCATGGCTAATCAGTCACCAAGTCCCACTGCTCCTACCGCCTATGTTTCTTTGGAATCCACTACTTTCTTTGTCTTTCCCCTGCCTGTACCTGAGTCTCTCTGGCCTCATCACTCAGCATGATCCAGCTATACCTGTGGTCCAGCCATAAAGAACTAGTTCAAAGTTCTCAAAAGGTACTTCATTCTCTCTTGGGCTTTTTTATGCTATCTCCTTTAACTGGAAAGACTTTCTCTACCTTGTTGGCTTAATGCACTCCTAGTTAGATATTAAGAATTACCCCACCTCTAATACCATCAGAGAAATCTCTGACTTCTCCTGCCCACCCCTGACATTAGGACCTCCATCTCTGCAGCACTCCAGGAAAGCTTCTCTTGTCACAGCTTTCACTCAGAGCACACCAGCCTTGTTTCCCTCACATGTTAAGCTGAATAAGTGGCGGTCATGGAAGACAACTTAGAATTCCTGGTACACGTCTATTGATTTCTAATCTTTGCAAGATTAGAAGATTATTTAAACTTACTGAAAAAATGCTGGGAGAGTGGTGACAAAGAAGCGGCCACTCAAACCTACAAGAAGCATAAACAGAATAAAAGTTATACTTAAGTCCTCCAAAAACAAGCATTCTTGAGCTTACCTTCATATCACATTATTAAAATCATCGCAATTATTGATTCACATTTACTATTTTTTTTGACTTAAAGAAATTTCATTTCTACCCATTTTTATTTACCTAACATTTTCCAGTAACTGACATACAACTTGTATCACTTGGATTGTAAGGAGGCTGAAAGGATAGAATTTAGAGCCTTGCAAACTGGGGTTTTGCAAAGTGAAATACCGACTTTCCCATTTACTAACTTTATAACTTTAGATTATTTAACCTCTCTTAGTCTCAGTCACCTTTTTTCTGTAAAATGGGTATATAAAAGCCTAACTTAATTGTTCTAAAGTTAGATTAGGGCAAGTATTATTAGGCTTAGCGTGGTGCTGGGTACATAGTGAAGGACTCAACATACTACAGATATGATTACATCAGTCATCAGTTTAAAAAGAATAAGTAATATGAAACACTTAAGATCATGTATAATGTTTATACATTTATAAAATCTGTAAGTATAAAATCTGTAAGAATATATGTACGTGAAAAGCATTTTTTCCAATTTGTTTTAGCAAACCTTTACTGAACACTAAGTACATATCAAATGCTATGCTATGTGCATGTAAAGACAAAGATAAATAAAACCCTTAGTACCTCAACAAGTATCTACCAAGCACCTTATTTGTTCCAGAGACTGTTGTTACCGCTCAAGACACATGGATGAATAAAAACATGTACAACCTTTATTCTCACAGAGCTTATAGTCTAGTAGCAGAAGGAAATAACTTATTCAAATAATCACAATCACAACCACAAACGGAGAATAATAATATCAAAAAAAAGAGTAAGTGTGCAAAAAAATGCTGAATGAGACTAGGAGTAAAGAACAGATCCTTGCCCTTTAAATGTTACAAATAAATAATATTTGCATGGGCACCAAGAATGAGTAAAGAGAATGAAAGCTTAAGGATCCTCCTGGCCAACATGGAAAAATGACAGAGGCATCATTTTAACATTTTTCCATCACAGTTGCCTTTCCCACTGTAGAACAATGTGAACAAAATCAAATATCTATTCAAATTAAGTTGCTCAAATCATACATCTCTGTGGTCACTTGCAATTCAAAACACTGCAGCTTTACTTTTAATAACATGGGAGATTGACTTTCACCCATTTTATAAATTAAATACATATTCAACATAATTTAGTAACAAAAGATGAGTCTTCTCAAAGAATTCTGTATTTTATATTTCATTTCAGATCAAGTGGATTCCAAAACATCTCAACCGTATTTAAAAGGAAACACAGTACTCTGGAGTAGTAAAAGTCAATGTCACAAAAAGAAACATTTACTACAAAAATTTGTCATTGTACACTGGAAAAAAAGGTGTGTCGCCAGTAATATAAACACAAGTGACCCAAAAATAGGTCAACTGAGGATTGTAACAAGCACTTCTAAGCGCATTTTCATCTCTCACGTTGCTTGGGATTTCACCCTGGAGAAGAACAAGGGTATCCTACAGTATCCTTCCAATTCTAAATTGCCAGGGGAAAAATACTTAAAATAAATACTAAAATAAATACTAAAATAAATACTTAAAATAATACTAAATATTTAAAAAACTAGTATATGCCTTTGGTTTAAGATAATTATTATGAACAGTTTCATACATTACTTCTTACCTAACTATAGATTCTTATGACCTGCCAAAAATCTAAGGACAGTTACGGTATTAGGGATGTATATTTTATTTGTATGGTTTTTTAAAATGGAATGAAGAAATTAAATAGTATCTCATCATGTCTTAACATTTTTTACTCAAATTTTATTTTTATCTGAATAAAGAGAAGATTTCTATTAAATGTTAGGTATAACTTAAAGTGATTTTTTAACTTGCTCTTTAAAATCTTTTGTACATTCTTAGTCATCACTGGCTATGACAATAAATAAGGAAGTAAATAAATAAGTAGAAAAATATTTCATAAAACACATTTAATTATACAATATATAAAACATTTCCAGATTCAGGAGCCTTTAGTCTTAAGTCTTTTAGAAATTGCACCTTATTTCAGAAAACATAAATTATCTTTACAAATAAATGTACACATGAAAATCAGTGAGTACTGCCAGGCGCGGTGGCTCACGCCTGTAATCCCAGCACTTTGGGAGGCCGAGACGGGCGGATCACGAGGTCAGGAGATCGAGACCATCCTGGCTAACATGGTGAAACGCCGTCTCTACTAAAAATACAAAAAAATTGGCCGGGCGCGGTGGCTCACGCTTGTAATCCCAGCTCTCAGGGAGGCAGAGGCGGGAGGATAGCTTGAGCCCAGGAGTTCGAGACCTGCCTGGGTAATACAGCGAGACCCCATTTTCCACAAAAAGGAAGAAGAAAAAAAAAAAAAAGACACACACAAAAAAAAGACAAAAAAATTAGCCGGGTGTGGTGGCGGGCGCCTGTAGTCCCAGCTACTTGGGAGGCTGAGGCAGGAGAATGGCATAAACCCAGGAGGCAGAGCTTGCAGTGAGCCGAGATCGCGCCACTGCACTCCAGCCTGGGGGACAGAGCAAGACTCCGTCTCAAAAAAAAAAGAAAATCAGTGAGTACCAAGAAAAGGTGTCAAAGTGACAGATGGTCTCTGAGGTTCTTCTGCATCTTTCTGGTTCTGGCTAAAAGGAATAACTGGAGAGTTGTTCCCAAAATTGCTACATTAAAGGGTATAATAACTTTATGTTTCTTGATATGAATTGCTATGTTGTTTCAGTGACTACTGTACCAATTTACAAGGCCATGAAGGTTTATTAAAATAAAGACCAATAAATTATATCACCTCAAGATTACTTTCATTTATGTTTGTATTTCTTCAAATGACAACCTATGTGGAATATTAATAAGGTTGCAGCACCCACCTCAGACACGAGTTCAGTTTGCTGCCTGGAATAATATTCTGTCATGTAAAGATATATTCAGTAATATCAACAACAACAAGATCCAGAACAGACAAAATCCTCCTTGGATGATGACACACTACTAAATCCTTGTAGATCCAACACCATAAGAAATTCATCTCAAAAAAAAAAAAAAAAAAGTCACTTCTGGGAGGCTAAAGGACATCTGAAAACTCGGGTCTCATCTCAGTGCTCCAAAAATGTCTTCTAACCTTTAACACTGATTCTATGAAGTGTCAAGAGAAATTTTCATTACCTGAAAATTAAAACATGACCACTTGGAACACAGAAGCACCATCTGAGGTTGTGGCTTCAGGGTTTAACAACAGTAAGTTAAATGTGGATCTTGACAAAGAATTTGAACATCATAATAGCAGCTTGTTTCAGGGTAATAGTTCACTGCAATAACTTCAGTAAGCTTGAAAGAAACAAGTATACTCCCAAGCTTTTCAGTAAAAAAGGCCACAAAGCCTTCCAAATTTTCTACATGCCTTTTTCACTTTAACGGTTGCTTCCACTTTAAAATGAAGACTATGATGCAACATAAAGTGGGCACAAATGGAGAATGCAGGATAGATTTTAACATTGTATCAGAAAACTTATCTTAAACACATGCAGCAAAAGAAAAATTAAAAGTTTAGAGAAAGAAAAAAATTATGAAAGAGAATTACATTTTGATAAGCCAAAACGCAACAGAAATTATTTAAGTTCAGTATTAAGAAAATAGAGATAGCTGCCGGGCGCGGTGGCTCAAGCCTGTAATCCCAGCACTTTGGGAGGCCGAGACGGGCGGATCACGACGTCAGGAGATCGAGACCATCCTGGCTAACACGGTGAAACCCTGTCTCTACTAAAAATACAAAAAACTAGCCGGGCGAGGTGGCGGGCGCCTGTAGTCCCAGCTACTCGGGAGGCTGAGGCAGGAGAATGGCGTAAACCCGGGAGGCGGAGCTTGCAGTGAGCTGAGATCCGGCCACTGCACTCCAGCCCGGGCGACAGAGCGAGACTCCGTCTCAAAAAAAAAAAAAAAAAAAAAAAAAGAAAGAAAATAGAGATAGCTAATAGCTGTCTATTAGCAATTGTTGTACTATTTATTAGCGTGTTACCTTTGTCATGTTACTAAATCTATCCTAGCCTCAGTTTTCTGAGTAAAACAGAGATAAACGTTTGTTGTTGTTATCACCAAAGAGGGCAGCAGAAGGAAAACACAATGAAAAAAAAAAGGAGAATTAACCTTACCTTTGAGATTGAAATAAGGTTGTCAGCATAATAGAATACAAGATAAAATTTACAACTATAAAATTAAAAATGTAACACTAAAAGTACAGCAAACTAAATTGGCTTCTGCATTAATCAGTAGTTTTAAAGACAATGCTTACTCTTGGCTGTGGAAGGAGTCTGGCTTACCTCTAATCTAGTGAAATAGCCATCACCCACGGGGGCTCTATGAGCAGCTGCTGTTTTCCTGTCCTTGACAACTAAGCTCATCTGCATAGAACAGAAGGTTCAAGCATATACTCATTAAATTTAATTTCTCAAAGTCAACTTAACTGAAACATCACCTGATCTATGCAGTATTTAACAGGCAATGTAATATAACCTAATCTAAGGGCTGCCCTTTGCTCGGCTTCTGCATCTCAGCCATCAAAATGCAACGTGATTATAGTCGCTTGTCTTGATGATATGGGAGAGGGGCAGCCGAAGTGTTGGGAGGGGAAAGAGGGGCCCCTGGAGAGGGCGCCACCCTCGGGGCTGTGCCCATGGACCTAGGCAAGAACAGGCATTTCTGTTTTTGTGCCCAAATTTGGCATTTCCCAAGACCACCCTGGCCCGCCACACCCCCATCCTGTGCATATATAAACCCCGAGTCTCTAGCAGGCACACAAACAAGCAGCTGGGCTTCAAGAGGAAGACATGGGCAGAAGAACACACAGGGGTTGGACATCAAGAGGATGCTGAGAGGAGCACGCCAGCAGAAGAACACACCAGCAGACACTGGCAGAGTTTGGCCAGTGTGGTTGGAGGACAGACCAGCCGCTGGGCGGCCCAACTCTAGGGGAAAACCACCACCTTCCCACTCCATTCCCCTCTTGCTGAGAGCTACTTCCACTCAATAAAACCTTGCACTCATTATCCAAGCCCACATGTGATCCGATTCTTCTGGTACACCAACGCACGAAGCCCTCTGTCCTTGTGATAAGGCAGGGGGGTCTAATTGAGCTAACTAACACAAGCCACCTATGGATGGCTAAACTGAAAGAGCACACAGTAACACACCCCCACTGGGGCTTCAGCTGTAAACATTCACCCCTATATGCTGCGGTGGGATCGGAGCCCCACAGCCTGCCCATCTGCTTGTTCCCCCTGGAGGTTTGAGCAGCCGGCACAAAAGAAGCAAGCTACATCCCCATCGCACATCCTGTGAGGGGAGAAGGGAACTCTTCCCGTTTCATTGATAAATCTTAAATCTTACTTTAAAATACTTAAAAGAATATCTTAATAGATAACTGATGGAAGAGTTACAAGAATAACTAAAGAGTATGCATGACACTTCAAAAATTATTGTTTCCCCTCTTTAAATTTTACTTACAGGGAAATAATTGAAATTACTCCTTACTAGCACTTTTGTGGCAAGGCAAGAATACACTAATGAAGACCTGCAACCAAATAGAAATTTGTATACAGAAATACACAGTGAAGTGCTCACTGTGGGGAAAAATAATATCATTTCAACGAGTTTCTACTGGTCATTCAAGATGTCAGTGTTTGTAAAAAGGAAATAAATAAATTGCTTCCAAGATGGAGGCAAGCTGCCCCAAAGGCTTGCCAGTGAGTTAGTATCACATTAAGACCAATCTTTCTTCACTTGGCTTCCAGACCCTCCTACTTCTCCCTCTCTCTCTTATCTCACTGGTTTTCCTTCTCCTCTGATGGAACTTCTTTTTTTTTTTTTTTTTTTTGAGACAGAGTTATGTTCTTGTTGCCCAGTCTGGAGTGCAATGGCACTATCTCGGCTCACTGCAACCTCTGCCTCCTGGGTTCAAGCGATTCTCCTGCCTCAACCTCCCAAGTAGCTGGAATTATAGGCACCCGCCACCACGCCCAGCTAATTTTTTGTATTTTTAGTAGAGACAGGGTTTCACCATATTGGCTAGGCTGGTCTTGAACTCCTGACCTCAGTTGATCCGCTCGCCTCGGCCTCCCAAAGTGCTGGGAAAACAGGCGTGAGCCACTGCACCTGGCTGCAACTTCTTTTTTTCTAAATGTTGCAGTGGTCAGTTCTCACTACTCTGGCACACACATATCCTAGATAATCTGAATTGTTCTTCTAGCTCCAATGCCAAGTATATTGATGGGCCTCAAACTTACATCTCTATTTCTTCTCTATTTGGATGCCTATTTAACATCCCAAACTCAGCCCCTGTCCCAAACCTACTTCTCCTTAGTCTTCTCCATTTTCTCCTTTTCCACCCCAGCTGGCAACCAATCCATCAGAAAATCCTCGTATCTCAAGAATCCCACCACTTAACACTGCTGTTACTAGTCCAAGCCACCATCTTCTCAACTCTGGACTACTGATTTACCTCTTAACCATTCTCCCTGCTTCCTTCTGATCCCCTGTAGTCAATTTTTTCACATAGCTGCCAAAGGAATTATTTTAAAACATACATCATATCATATATCTCTCCTGCTCCAATCTTCCAGTAGGTCCCTATCATACTTTGTAGAAAATCTAAACTCCTTGCCACAGCAACAAGACCTCACAGGGTGTGGTCCCTAGCTACTTCTCCATCCCCATTTATCTCAAGTACTCCATCGGTGGTCCTATTGTTCTCCAGATAAGCCAGGTACACTCCTACCTGCACATGGTGTTTGCTCTGCCTGGAATGCTCCTCTCACAAAGCTTTTGAAATTTACTTCCTCAATTTATCAAGACCTCTGGCTAAATAGGTCTTGAAAAATCGAAACCTATTTATCTCTGCTCCTTCCCTGGCCATCCTAATTTAAGAGGTAGCTCCAATCATTTTGTACATTTTTTTTTTTTTTTTTTTTTTTTTTTTTTGAGACGGAGTCTCGCTCTGCTCCCAGGCTGAAATGCAGTGGCGCCATCTTGGCTCGCTGCAAGCTCCGCCTACCGGGTTCACGCCATTCTCCTGCCTCAGCCTCCCGAGTAGCTGGGACTACAGGCGCCCGCCGCTACGCCCGGCTAATTTTTTTGTATTTTTAGTAGAGATAGGGTTTCACTGTGTTAGCCAGGATGGTCTCGATCTCCTGACCTCGTGATCCGCCCACCTCGGCCTCCCAAAGTGCTGGCATTACAGGCCTGAGCCACCGCGCCCGGCCATTTTGTACATTTTTATCCTACTTTTTCTTCATATCCCTTAGCACCATCTGATATTATTTGCCAATTTTCTTTCGTTACTATTTATCTCCTCCACTAGAATGTAGCTCCATGAGGAGCAAGGCCTCTGTCCTCCTTATTCACCTTTGTATCACTGGTATCTATTACAGGGCCTGTTTATGGTAGAAATTCAAATACTTGTTGAATAAACACATTACTTCTAATCGCTATTAAAAGATTAACTGAAAGCATTAAATTTGTAATTCAAAGTAAAATTATAAATTTAAAACCATATAATATAAAATGAAATATTTTCTAGGTCTCTCAAATAATCATGACGTATAAGTTTATCTCCTATTTTTTATGAGTCGCACTTTTTAAATTTTTATCATTTAAAAGAATTCTAGAGCCTCTGCCTATAAAAAATTGTTCAAACATACAAAATAATAATCTTTTGTTAGACTTCGTTTTTTCAGTATTCCTACAGAATTCCAGAGTTTTTTCCTTCTTCTTTAATGAGTATTTCAAATATATATATGTCAGATATATAAATAACTGAGTCAACACTGAATGTATTAAAATATTTCTTAAAATCAATCTATCTCTTATTTCATCATCAAGAAAACCTAATCAATTCATAATGTTAAAAATAGCTGCAAGTCTACATTTTTAGAAGGAAGGACTATAATTAAACATAAGATTTGTGAACCCATCACAAGCCTGTTTAATTCTTTTTTTCTTTTTTTTTTTTTTTTGAGAGGGAGTCTCGCTCTGTTGCCCAGGCTGGAGTGCAGTGGCCGGATCTCCGCTCACTGCCAAGCTCCGCCTTCCGGGTTTACACCATTCTCCTGCCTCAGCCTCCCGAGTAGCTGGGACTACAGGCGCCGGCCACCTCGCCCGGCTCGCTCTGTCACCCAAGCTGGAGTGCAGTGGCCGGATCTCAGCTCACTGCAAGCTCCGCCTCCCAGGTTCCCGCCATTCTCCTGCCTCAGCCTCCCAAGTAGCTGGGACTACAGGCGCCCGCCACCTCGTCCGGCTAGTTTTTTGTATTTTTTAGTAGAGACGGGGTTTCACCGTGTTAGCCAGGATGGTCTCGATCTCCTGACCTTGTGATCCGCCCACCTCGGCCTCCCAAAGTGCTGGGATTACAGGCTTGAGCCACCGTGCCCGGCCAGGTTTTTGCATTTTTTAGTAGAGTGGTCTCTATCTCCTGACCTCGTGATCCGCCCATCTCGGCCTCCCAAAGTGCTGGGATTACAGGCTTGAGCCACCGCGCCCGGCCTAATTAACAAGTCTTATACCTGATTTTATTTTACTTAAACTCTAAGGATGAAAACAAGTTTCCGGCAAAAATGTATCTGCAGTGATTTAGCCTCCAAACAGAATTAACTTATTATAACAGCCAAAATCTTGTCCGTCTCTAGATGGAGGACAGGCAGGTGGATTTGTTTCAAATGCTTACAAAGATAGAGGCATGAGGATTCATGGCTTTTAATAGAAATCTCGCTCCATGCATTTGTTGATACATCAGTTTTAACATGTACCATCTATTCTGTTGTCAAAGTAACTGGTACTTCATTACTTAGTGTTTTTTGAACTCATAGTTTATCATAGAAAATAAATGTCTACACTTCTGTGCCCATCTTCTTTTTGCCCTTGTAAAAGGATGAAAGGATACAGTAGGTATAAATTGAATGTCAATGAAAAAGATGACTGTTAAAATTTGAAAATAGCCACATTTTAGAGATTTAGATTATAAAAGGCCAACTTTTCTTCTCATTTTATACATAATATACAGTTACTTTAAAACTGCAAACACAAATTTATTGTATATATCTTTCCAGAATTTAAAAGTCTCTATATCGCTCCACTCTTTGGGGTAAAAATGATTCATTCTTGTGAAAAATTATATCATTCACAGCTAATCGGTGTAGACAGAATGAGAGAATTAGAAATTCACTCTCTGGAACCACAGTGAAATATAATATCTGATTCAGGCATTCGTGGATCTTAAAACCCCAAAGAATCATCCCAGAGGTTATTGCTAATCACAATGTGAGATCCTTTCTTCATAACTGAGATACTTAGTGTCACCACCATATCCAAGTGCTCAAACTTAACATTACTAATGGTGATAGCATATCCCTTCTAATGAGATGTAATATGAACTCACAGCATCATCTTAGAAGTACTCTTGCCATAAATGTCTAACCTAAATCATGCACCTAAACTCTCAGTTTGCAGAACATACTCGTATAAGTTAATATTCTTATAAGTTACATGTTACCATAAGGAAACAGGAAAATCCTAGCCTTTTCTTTTCAAAATATCAATGTCATTTTAAAAGATGGGGGATAACTGTCGATTACGAGAGGCTAAAAAGACATAACAACGAAATGTAATTTATGAACCATGATTGGGTCCTCAGTCAAAAAACTATACAAAAAAAAAAGACACATGGGAAATAATTAAGAAGCCTTCAACGTGCTAAAGAATTGAAGGGTAAATTATCATGATGTCGATAACTTACTTTCAAATGATTCAGCAAAATAAAAATAGAATTATATATGCAAATATGTATGTGCAAACACATACATGCAGAGACAGATCCAAGTAGGCCACCTGCTAATTAAAGGTGGCCAGTTCATGGATAATCAATATCCCAGAGTCTCAACTTTTCTATATGCTTGAAAAAAATTCAAAATAAAAAGTCGTTAAACTTTCGCATTTTATGTTCAACATTTACAGTACCTGGTTCTTGAATGACATCTACCTTCCCCACACTGATCTGAAGCATTTCACCATTCTTTGCAAAAGTCTCCCATTCTGAATCAGTCTGCTGGCAGGATGGACACCACGGGGCATAACTATAAGAGAAGAATGAGAATTATACTGATAAACATACAGAAGAAATCTGCAAAACAAAATAGAGAAATCAAGTATTTAAATTAAAAAATAAATTCTTAAAAAAGGGGAATTATAAAAAGAGGCTTTTCCGAAGTCATTTGACATAGAAAAACAGAAGCACACTGTCCCCACTAGGATTTAATGTATGAATGTCAATTCTATAGGAAAAAATTTGGCCAAAGTTTGAGAATATTTCCAATAATTATTATCCATAAACATTTTATTTCAATGCTATTCATACAATTTTTTTTCTCTCCAGATAGCTTTTGATCTTTGAGGGTAAGCACTCTTTTCAGTGCCCCACTAAAGGAGAACAATTTTCACAGGGTGCCCCTAAACTAGCCAAACCAGTTTCAAATCCATCAGAGCTATAGATCTGATGGGCAGAGACCAGATCTGTTGCTTGAGCATCCTCAAGAACGTTTCCAAAATCTGTGGTAATTCTGAAACATTCTGAAAAGGAAAGTAGAAGCTATCGGCCAAACCAGCTCTATCCAACACTTTCTTAAATTTAGCAGGAGTTAAAAATACCTCGACTTTCAAGTCAGAACCCTACTTTTTACAGTATTTTTCATTCAATAAATACTAAGAAAGCACTATGGTAGAAGCTGAGAGTACAACTGTGAAGGAGATTTGGTGCCTCCTCTCCTTGTGGATGGTACAATCCAGAGATGAATAGAGATACGCATGGGGGCAAAAACTATACTACTCTTATTTTTGTGTCTGCTTAAAATTTTTCATAATAAAGTATTCAATAAATAGAGAAATACACCAACTTGTGGGTAAGCAGGCTGAGCATTTTTAAAATGTCAATTCCCTCCAATTTATTATCATTTGTTCCATTCCTGAATTGTTTTTACAAAATGTGGCACCTATTATTTCTGTATTAAGGGAGGAAAGGGGCCAGGGGAGAGAAAGAGAAGTAGAAAAGAATGCCTGCCAATAGAATTTAACACTCACACACTCAAAATGCCTTAGGAAGGGAAACAAAGTAAGGAGAAAAGTACAAAACTGATCAAATCCTGTAACAAGATTTAGGCTCATAGGTGCCTGTCAGGTCATCATTTACAAATCCCTTCAAAATTTTGAACTGTGCAAAAGCATGCTGGTAAGTACCATTCAAAAAAAACTCAATGCAATGACACACATAAACCAACTTTCCTGAATAACAAAACAAAAACAAAAAACTGAAATTGTGCAGGATTTTGATATTTCACATTATAAAAGATGAGTCAGGGGTTAAAAAGCCAAGACTAGGGGAAGGAATGCGTTTATTTCACAAAAAGTATTGAAAATTAGGCAGAACCCAGAAGAGAACGGGCTACCCCAAGGCAAAGCAGTCATTACTTTCTCCAGACAAGCCCTAGAAGCAGCAAGACTTAGCAAGCACAGTTGTTTACCATCTCTAGAAAAGACTACTATATAGCTTTTTCCAAGATCATGCTAAAACGTCATTAATCTTCCTGACATTAATCTGCTGACATCTCTGAATGTAGACTTTTTTTTTTTTTTTTTTTTTTTTTTTTTTTGAGGCGGAGTCTCGCTCTGTCGCCCGGACTGGAGTGCAGTGGCCAGATCTCAGCTCACTGCAAGCTCCGCCTCCCGGGTTTGCGCCATTCTCCCGCCTCAGCCTCCCGAGTAGCTGGGACTACAGGCGCCCGCCACCTCGCCCGGCTAGTTTTTGTATTTTTAGTAGAGACGGGGTTTCACTGTGTTAGCCAGGATGGTCTCGATCTCCTGACCTCGTGATCCGCCCGTCTCGGCCTCCCAAAGTGCTGGGATTACAGGCTTGAGCCACCGCGCCCGGCCTGAATGTAGACTTTTTAAAACATTCGTGTCTCTGTATTTCCAGGGCAAAGTACATTCTTAATATACAGTAGGTATTCAATAAATGTTTGCTGAATAAACAAGTGTATCAACTTTAATGTAAATCATATTCTTCATCTGAGAAAATAGCTATTTTCTACGTAGTTTCTAAATATCCAGGTAACAGATGAGACTCAGGCAGTGGGCAAACTTTAGGGAAAAAAAGGAAGTCTGAATTATTAAGTACATTTCAACAGGCATTCCATGATATTGGATAAGAGCTCTGCCAGAACAATCAGAAAGATCAATCAGGAATTAACCATGATATTCTGGACAGGTTAATGATATCTCCCTGCCTCAGTTTCCTCAACTATAAAATGGGATAACAGTAGCTACCTTAGAAGGTTACTGAGAGATTAGATGAAATATAGCAGGCACATATTTCTTTAATAGGAGCAACCATTAATACAAACGTCATTTGTAATATTGTTTGGGGTTCAAGACACTTTTATGATGCATTAGCTCATCTGACCTTACAGCCTCACTGCCAAACAGACAAAGCAGGTATAGAGATGTGTTTAAGACCACTCAGAGCAAGAACCCAGATGGAAGTATTTCTTTGATAAAAATCATCAAGGTATATAAAACTCAACACCAACATGCCGAGGGAGAAAGACAGAAGTTATAAGAAAGTAACAAGAATAAGGAATTTATCTTGAAGTAAAATATAATATAATGAACTTCAGATCCTCTTTATTTCCCAAGGACTCTCTTTGTATATAAGTCACAGGCACATTTGCTACATCAGTAATTATTAAATCATGCATGTTTCATAATTTAAAAAATACAGGCCTTAATCTCTAGATAGGCTATTACTAAGTTAGTTTTTGGTGAAACTGACCTTCGGATATACAATTATAATACGTCCTCATATATGCCATTAAGGTAATTTTAGATATGCCATTTCTATATAGCTGCTATCCACTGGTCTGTGGCATTGTTAATGCCATTATTTCAAAGATTTAATCACAGCTGATTGGAATGCACCCAGATGTTCTTTCAGTGGTAGAGATAAGCCAGCTCTGAGTCCTTAGCATGGGAACTGGTCCATTGTTGCTGCAGTTTTTAAAGTTTTTAATATTCTTTTGTATCTAAAGAACAGTCATTTGTATAAGAATTTAGAAACTAAGTAAAATACTTCCAGGGACAAAATGAATGCAGGGATCAGTCATGTGACCTTCATGCTCATCTCTCGCTCTGTGCACACAGATACATATATATATATAATTTATGTATATATGCATAAATTAAACATATCAGAAAGAACTGAACATGATCTTCATTAATATTTATTTCATACTAGTTCGCATTGGCAATCTTCTCCTAAGAACTATAAAAGATATGACCTGCCGTAACTTTGCCTCTTACACATAATCCTTAAGAGGCTCCAAGAGCAATTAGCTCCATTATAGTCATATAAACTGTCCATTGTTATCTTTTCTACTGAACTTTTGTTGACTTGTTTGCAGGTCACAGTGGTATGTAAAATTAGTAAACTTCATAAAGATATTTGAAATATATTCCAGATAGCCAAAAAGCTCTGGTAAATTACACCAACTTATATGTCAGTGTAATGTTTTTAACCATTTCTGGGAAACAAAATTCAACAGCACGCTTTCGTTGTCCATGTTAGTATTCATGTACAAATTGACCTGAGGTTCTGCTTGATGTAACGTGGTTGAAGGGATGTAACGTGGTTGAAGGACCTTGAATCTTTTACTCCATGAACTTACTGAATTTGGTGTAAGATTTCATTAGGTGTGCTAAATATTTCAGAGACGGACTTACTTAAAGATATTTCCTAGAAAGGAAATTTTATTAACGATAAATTTTTATTTACCAATAATAAACAACTCTTCTTCTGTTTTGACTCTAATTTCACCAGTGCTTCTCTACACTCTCTTTTCTCCTGACTTTAAACTCTTTGTGGAAACTATCTAAAATCAAACATTTGCATGTTATTAAATACCCATAACAGTACCTACAGCAGTGGTTTTCAATTAGAAGCATTTGGAAGTGTGCACAGGGGATGGGAGTTATAATTTTTTGATGTCGCATGACTGAGACTACTACTAGAATATAATGGGCAAGGATGCCAAAGGTTCTGCAACATGTGGGCCATTCTCGCACACGAAAGAACTGTCCACCCAAAATGCCAATAGTGCCCTGTTGGGAAACACTGATGAATGTCCAATACAGAGGAAGCATTCAGTAAACATTTACTAAATCAATGGTTATAACTTATACTACATACTTTCTTCAGAGCACAGTAGGCCAATCTCTTGGAAGGCTCATTCTTCTTCACCTTCCCAGCTCCCCAACACTGAACCTGACACACAAGCACTTAATGACTATCTCTCAAACATTCCATCAAGACATCAAGACAATCTATTAAACTGCAAGAAATGCTAACTGTTTGACATGGGCAAGTTAAGGTAGTGATGTTCAACACATTCTTTCCAGGTATAAAGGAAGGCTGCAAAGCTAATACTAAAACCCAGATGTCCTATGGAAATAAACACAGCTTTGCTCCATCACCAGGTGTTTAATTTAAATTTTGAAACATGATCACCCCAAGAACAAAAATAAGAAAAAGCAATAATTTGTAAAGATTTATATGCTTTACAGAGGTAAATTAACCCAAAGACATACTTTTCCTCTTAGTATCAGCTTGAATATCAAAATTAAGCCACTTGGCTATCTATTTCTTCTGGGGGAAAAGGCCACCAGAATGTATCATGTTACATACTTCTGTGTTTCAAAAGAACAAAAGTCATTTTCTCCAGGACTGACATAATGAGAGCCAAGCAAGTGTTGAAAGTAGCAAAAGGTTGCAAAGGAACTGAATGAAGAGTAGTATAAAACAATGGAAATAGAGAAAAGCATGCATCAGAAAGTCTTTTAAAGATTAAATCATTTTTCCTAATTCAGAAAAAGGGCAAACGAGTATACAATAAGCCCATAGCCGGGTGCCTGTAATCCCAGCTACTTGGGAGGCTGAGGCAGGAGAATCGCTTGAGCCCGGAAGGCAGAGGGTGCATTAAGCTGAGATCGCACCACTGCACTCCAGCCTGGGCAACAAAGTGAGACTCCATCTAAAAAATGATAATAATAACAATAAGCCCATAGAATTAAGGAAAATGTATATAGCAATGGGAGAACTCTTCAGATTTCTAAAAATGTCAGAATAGAAATGGTGAATTACTGCAAATATACTTTTAACAGATATATTTTTAAAACACTGGAAATTCAATTGCAAGAATCCAAAAAATTGACTGTTTGAAAGACTAAGAAAAAATAACCAAATTTAATTTCATAATAGAAGCTTTTCATGTCTCAGGGCTGCCAAATACTGCTAGATTCTTAAGAATAAATTATCTATACCAACATAACCAGAAACTGCATTAGAGGGGATCTGTATGACACAGGGTATAAAAGAAAAAATTCGCAGATGAAAGAGAGCATATAAGCAAATGAACAAATAAGAACTGTCATTCAAAGTAATGAATACATTTTGATACTAGTGGAAAGTTTCTCAATCTGTTTCTTTAAGAAGTTAACTACAACAAAAGCTTCTCAATCTGTTTCTTTAAAGAAGTTAACTACAACATCTTTGAACTACTAACAATTTCCATTTATGTATGACCAGTTTATCTGAACTAAGTATTAAGATGAAGCTAATTTTAATGCATTTTGTTTTTCTCTGTTATATACATCGAAAAAAAAAATCTGGTAACATATAGGCTATTTAAATGAACTCTTAGAAATTCACAGTAGGCCTATAGTGGTAATGAGGATATAATGAATTTTATATTTTTTTAAGTATTGGATTTTTTTTCACAGCAAGGAGGAAGAGTATCACCTAATAATACAGAAAAAATAGATCACAAATAGATAAGAACCAAAATATTTCTTTAGGATGAGCACTTGGGTTTTAATATGTATAAAGAAGTTGGATAGAATGGTTTGGATCAACTTTCCTTTACAGCCTTGCTTCCTAGCCACCTATTCTGAAGTGCACTCGATAAAAAGAGAACGTCTACTAAAATGACCTTGTGTCTACACAGCTTACTTCCAGATTACATGACTCATCTTGCATCACGGCCCAAGCATATTCCATACAACTGGACACATGACAAACTCAGAGCAATTGATTACTATGTTTAGGTTTACACATTCATAAAAAAGTAAAATTTGAACCATCAACATGGCCAAGCACAGGCGTTGTTGGCTCTCACTCATTTAAAAACTTATCGAGGCTTTATTGTTCTTAATTCTATTACCAAAAACAAAGCAATTCCAAAAGGAACCATAAAGGAGTTAATGTCATTAAAAATGAAGCCTTTCTGTTTTAACTTTCCTTACATACATATGCAAACTCAGTTTTACCCCGAAACATGACATCTAGAAAAAAGTACATTTTGTAAGCACCTACTGAAAAGAGAACTTTCTGTAGTATTGGCTGACAAAATGCAGTTTATCTCAAAGTCTTAAAATTATTACAAACATGGAAGTCTTAATACAGCTCCACTTTTTAAAGTTTCTCAAATAGAGTATGACCCCCTCAACTCCTTCCAAAAATAGTTAAGTGGAATATTTTAATAATTCATGTCTACAGCTCCCTTTAATAATTTCATTGATTTATTATGATACCAAGGGTATTTCATTTTGAGGTCTAAAATATCTCCTTCTTTGTGACTAAGAGGTAAATGCACATTTGAAGGGGTGACATACCTTATGTTCTTTGAGTAATGTAATCTGCTGTGTGACATAACTTTTGGCTCTGATCTCACACTGAGGTTTTCACTCCATAGGCACCTGCTTGCAATCTAAATTGAAAGAATCAAAACTTGGTCTTGGATAAAGGAAAGATCCAATTTTCTGTCTGTGTCCTCAACGTAAAACAAATATTAAATAGTAGTATACAGATTGCCAGAAACCACAGGCTAAAGAGATGTGGCAATTTCCTGAAAGATTTTATGTTGGGCGGGGAGGGGAGAGAGATGAGAGAGAGAGTCTCAGCAATCATTTCCCGGGACATTCTTCATTTTCCCTGCAAGCCCACCATGATGGCCTCTCAAGCCCATTCAGACATCTGCCCACCGTCCACGGCAAGCCTCTTTCAAATGGCCACTTCCTATTATAAGTTTAAACTATAATCAACAAATCCTTTTCTTTCTCCTAACTCAAAACTGTAGTTTCCCATCTCCTTAAAGAAAAGGCACTATCCACCATTTACCTTCTATTGTTAAAAGGGGCAATGTGTATGTTCTTTTATGACACAAGCACAATTATTAATATTACCCAGAAAGCCCTACGTTTAGAAGTTATAATAAATGTCAACATTTATTTGAAATCTTATTGTAAAACTTAAAAGGTATCCATATTTATGTTTTATTTTCACAATGACATCTCAAGGTCTTCAAAAGGAAGACTACGATACAAATGGCCTGCCCTCACCGTGCTGCGATTCCTTCAACAGGTAACTTGCTTAGCCTGTGCTAAATATTCATATTGCTCATGGATGTCACTGAATGTCCTTTCCCTTCCAATACATACCTATATCTAAAAGCACACGTTTTGCTTGCAGATTTTCTCCCTTCCCTTCTCCTCCCTTTGGGAAGCTGCCCAGTCCACCCCGAAAACACTGTCCCCCCCAAAGCGAGGGGATGTGCTGCACCCTCGGCTGTCACCGCGAGGGCTGGACGCGCATGCGCAGCGCGAGCTGCCCGGCCCCAGCGCCGCAGGTCGTAGGCAAGGCGGGTCCGGGGACCCCAGGTCGAGCCCAGCGGCAGTGTAGGATCGCGAGCGGCCCGGCACCGGCGCTGCAGGTTGTTGGCGGGGCGGGTCCGGGGTTTTAGGTTGAGCCTAGGCGGCAATACGGGATCGCTAGCGGGCCGCGCGGGCTTGGGAGGGTGACGCCCGCGAGGACACTGCGGCGTGCGGGGCGGGCGGGCTCACTCACAATTTCAGCATCCACTCGCCCTCCATCACCAGCGTCCAGTTGGAGGCGGTCATGGGCTGGACCCGGCTCTGCTCCGCCGGCAGCGCGGCCTGCTCGGGGCCTGCCGTCGCCGCCACAGCTGCGACCCAGGCAGCCAGCAGCGCCAGTAGCTGCGGGCCATAGCGCCCACCCGCCATGTTGGGCGCCGAGCGAGGCTCCTCGGCCGGGAGTGTGGGGAAAGGCAGCGGCCAGGCCCGCAGCCTCGCTAGCCCGCCCGGGTTTTTCAAGGAGGCGGGAGACGCAGGGACCACCCCGCCTACGCCCGGCAGCGCAGACAGGCGGTGCTCGCAACGCCGCGGCGGACGCCACCTCTTATTGTCGCTTGCCCGTCGAGGCCACGCCCCCTCCCGCCTCCACTTGCCGTTGCCCGGGGTGTCTGTTACCTCAGCAACCGCCGCCCTTTCTTCCTGACCGCCAAGCTGACAATAAACAGATGACCCAATGTTGCCTAAGTTAGAACACGCACCGCTGCTGCCCAGGCTCCAGTGAGGGCAGGGTTGGCGCGTGTGTCCTTCTCTAAAGGGAAACATGGCCAATAATTTTAAAATCCATCCCCTCTTCAATAATAGCAAACATAAAAGCAACGGGATGCAAAGTACACTTACGTTTAATGAAAAATGGAGGGACGTAGTATCTCTTGCTGAAGAGAGGAAAATTTAAGTACTCTCTGCATGTGTATATTGAAGCATCACTAATTGAGGATATTGATGAAACTAGGCTATGCAATTGCATTTTGTTTTTACAAAAAAAAATGTTAATTTCGTAGAAACTCTTAAAAACATGGGTAATAACCGATAAAATGAGTCAGTTAAGACTATTGCCACCTGCAGTAACATGGACCTGACATTTCTCTTGACTACAGTTTTGTCAGATCTAAAATGAGGGTAGCCTTAAGTGATTTCCAAATTTCTTTGCAGGTCACATTAGATGAATCTGTACCTTGGGACCACCACACTGTTAGTGTGTAAGACTGGATTACAATTAAAGGATGAGGAAGCTTTCTCAAAGGGTGCTTTGTATGTGTTTACTAGTTGTGCAAACTACGAACCTGGGTAATGTGGTTAATAGATCATGAAAAGGATGTGGTTTCTGCCTTCGGCTTAAAACAAAGACTAAAATAAATTTTAAAAATAAGACTAAAAGTACTTCAGGGCACATGAGAGCAAATTTCAATCAGTACTTATAGGAGAGGGAAATTAACTTGCCTGAAGAAAAGATCTGGCCTGGATTATGCATTAATTAGTATTAGCTAAAAACAATGTGGACCCAACCCTTATCATTAAAATAAAACACTCAAGGGTTTACAAACTATTGGAATTTAAGAAAATGTCTTTGCAGTGAATGCTACTAAGACTCACTGTTATGAAGTACATACACATCAATCCCATAAACTCGATGGAAAACATTTTACTGTGCTTGTAAAAAGAAGTGACTCATAAACAGGAATTCTATCATTCTATCATTTTCAGTGCAACTTTTTTGCATAGAATATGTAATTGGTTTTAAAGCATTCTTAAAAATAGCATCTAATATTAAGGAAATACTATTAATTTTGCTGAAGGTGATAAAGATGTGATAACTATATTTTTAAAAGGCTTTATTGGTTATAGATAATGAGATATTTATGGATGAAGCAACATGATGTCTAGAATTTGTTTTACAATACCCCAGAAATAAAATGTAGGGACTGGAAAGAAGATAGGTGAAAGCAAAGTGGTGCAACATTAGTCAGTGTTGAAGCTAACTAAGTTCATTTTGCTATTTTACCTACTCGTGCATTTGTTGGAAAATTTACAAAATGAAAAGCTAAAAGGAAAGAGAGAGCATCTGCAGCATAAAAGACAGTCATTACCGAAGCACTTCCTATCTTTAACAAAAACTGTGGGTTCAAATATTTCATTTTTTGGCCTTCAGACAAAGGATAGTAGGAAGAAAGTAGCAAGAAAGTGTGGGACTGACCTTGTGGTGAGGAGTCACAGACGAGGGTAAGGGAGCTGTTGCCGTCAGACCATGATTGGCATCTCAGCCCTGACGCTTCCTAGCCATGTGATTTGGGGCTAAAACTAGTTAACACCAAGGTTCTGTTAAAATACAGGTAGTAATAGAACCTGCTCCAAAAGGTGGCTGTGAAGATTATATGAGATAAAAATAATGCCTAGCACATAGTCTGACTCAAAAAGCTTATAAATTAGGTTGGTGCAAACATAATTGGGGTTTTTCCCACAGCAATATTGCCAACACTAATATTAATGTTTGGAGGCAACGATATGCTGTAATGTCTATTTTTCCTATGCTAAAGTCAACTTCACTTAGCGTGATACACAGTGCTTTTCACAGCCCAGCTTCAGTTTTGCCCACTTTACATTCCACTATTCCCACAATTCCCTGTGTCCTAATAACACAAAGCTACTCCCCATTCCCAAAGTACATTGTGTACTTCAGTGTCTCCTTGCTCCTTCATTCTGCTTAGAACACTTTTCTCCAGTTGTCCAGTGAATCATTCAGTCTCTGTCATGTAGCCCACATTGTAGCTCTGATAGCTCATGCAGAATGAGCTGCTGTCTCTTCTCAGATCCAGTTGCTCTTCTGTATAACTGATATGGTTTGGCTCTGTGTCCTCATCCAAATCTCATCTTGTAGCTCCCCTAATTCCCACATGTTGTGGGAGGGACCCCATGGGAGACAATTGAATCATGGGGGCGGGTCTTTCCCATGCTGTTCTCGTGATAGTGAATAAGTCTCATGAGATCTGATGGTTTTCAAAATGGGAATTTCCCTGCACAAGCTCTCTCTCTTTTGGCCTGCTGCCATCCATGTAAGACATGACTTGCTCCTCCTTGCCTTCCACCCTGATTGTGAGGCTTCCCCAGCCATGTGGAACTGTGAGTCCAATAAACGCTTTTTCCTGTATAAATTACATAGTCTCGGGTGTGTCTTTTTTTTTTTTTTTTTTTTTTGAGGCGGAGTCTCGCTCTGTCGCCCGGACTGGAGTGCAGTGGCCGGACCTCAGCTCACTGCAAGCTCTGCCTCCTGGGTTTACGCCGTTCTCCTGCCTCAGCCTCCCAAGTAGCTGGGACTACAGGCGCCCACCACCTCGCCCGGCTAGTTTTTTTGTATTTTTAGTAGAGACGGGGTTTCACCGTGTTAGCCAGGATGGTCTCGATCTCCTGACCTCGTGATCCGCCCGTCTCGGCCTCCCAAAGTGCTGGGATTACAGGCTTGAGCCACCGCGCCCGGCCAGGTGTGTCTTTATCAGCAGAGTGAAAATGGACTAATACAATAACTTCATCACATACCTTTTATAGTATAATGCAATTGTATGTAGTTATCACCCTCTATCCTCTCTCCTCCAACCACTACTAAAAACTGTTCAAGGTCAAGGGCTTTCTTTACCTTGTATATCTTTGTGTCCCCTGTATTGCAGAATACCCATCCCATAGGTGTACTTGGAATAGGCAGCTTCTGACACTGCTCCCGAGATCTCTCCCTCTTGGTATTCAGGCCCTTGTGTGATCCTTTCCTCCTGAGTGGGGGTTGGACCTGGTGACTCACTTCTAACAGGAGATGGGAAAACTGATGGGTTATCACTTCTGTGATAAGGTTACAAAAACCTGAGACTTCCATTTTGCTGGAATCTTCTTTTCCTCTCGCACACTCACTCTGCGATTCTGTGTGGAGAGCTCCATGTGACAAGGAACCAAGGGAAGCCTCCAGCCTAAGCAACTGAGACCTCAGCCCAACAGCCCTCAAAGAACTGGATCTTCAAACAACCACATGAGTGACCTAGAAGCAAATCTGTCACCAGTGCTCTTGAGATGGGTAAGCCTTATAAATGACCCAGAACCAGGCAGCAAAGCTTAGCTTTGCTGGGACCTCCACCCACAGAAACTGTGAGGTAATCAATGTTGTTATATAATATCAAGCTACTAAGATTTGGGGTAATTTGTTACGCTGTAATGGTATCCTCGGTCAGTATGTGATCCATGTTTATGCTTAAAACATGAATTTACAGTTTTAAGAAGATTGGTTCCTGATACTAGGAGAAAGGGCTTTTTTCCCCCAGAGTAATGGTGGCACTGCAGGGCAGCTATGGTTACACAAAAATATGTGGTTCCTAATAGGCAAAGGAATTCCCAGGACTCTGATGAGGTAACATCATTAGCACCTTCTGTGAGTAGGTCCTGTAAGATGCATCTTATGCAAAAGGTATTGGAGAAAATGATTTTCAAGCCTGTGGGCAGGTAGATGGATTGATGCCTTGGTATTTAAGTGTTCACTAAATGTTACAGAATTTTTGTTAAGCTTATTCAAAAAACATCCAAAAGCATATGCTGAGATTTGTGTAAACACACCTATTTTACCCTTGAATAATGAAGTAGGAAAACAATTTACAAAGAAGGATAAAACTTATATTCTAATGGTAGAAATTTTTAATACATAGCTATAGATAATGCCTTTGATAAAAGTAGGTCAGGACTAGATATTAAGAGGATAATCAATGAAAGATAAGGAGATGGTATTCAGATTACAAACTCTATAATAATAGCATATAGTTACTGTCAGGCCTCTGAGCCCAAACCAAGCCATTGCATCCTGTGTGACTTGCACGTATACACCCAGAAGGCCTGAAGTAACTGAAGAATCACAAAAGAAGTGCAAATGCCCTGCCTCGCCTTAACGGATGACATGCCACCACAAAAGAAGTGAAAATGGCTGGTCCTTGCCTTAAGCAATGATATTATCTTGTGAAATTCCTTTTCCTGGCTCACCCTGGCTCAAAAATCTCCCCCACTGAGCACCTTGTGACTCCCACTCCTGCCCACCAGAGAACAACCCCCCTTTGACTGTAATTTTCCTTTACCTACCCAAATACTATAAAACGGCCCCACCCTTATCTCCCTTCGCTGACTCTCTTTTCGGACTCAGCCCACCTACCTGGGTCACAGCCCACCTATCTGTGACCCTACCCCCAACCCTGTCCTTGCAAGAGACATGTGCTGTGGTGACTCAAGGCTTAACGGATTTGGACTGTGCAGGGTGTGCTTTGTTAAACAAGTGCCTGAAGGCAGTATGCTTGTGAAAAGTCATCACCATTCTCTTAATCTTAAGTACCCAGGGACACACACACTGTGGAAGGTCGCAGGGACCTCTGCCTAGGAAAGCTAGGTGTTGTCCAAGGTTTCTCCCCATGTGATAGACTGAAATATGGCCTTGTGGGAAGGGAGAGACCTGATCGCCCCCCAGCCTGACACCCGTGAAGGGTCTGTGCTGAGGAGGACTAGTATAAGAGGAAAGAAGGCCTCTTGGCAGTTGAGATAGAGAAAAGCATCTGTCTCCTGCCCGTCCCTGGGCAATGGAACATCTCGGTGTAAAACCCCATTGTGTGTTCTGTTTACTGAGAAAGGACAAAACCGCGTTAGGGCTGAAGGTGGGACGTGGTAGCAGCAATGCTGCTCTTTATGCACTAAAAAGGTTTATGGAGACGTTTACATATGCATATCAAGGCACAGCACTTTTCCTTAAACTTGTTCATGTCACAGAGATCTTTATTCATATGTCTTACTGCTGACCTTCTCCCTACTATGATCCTATTATCCTGCCACTTCCCTTTTCTAAGACGGTAAAGATAATGATCAATAAATACTGAGGGAACTCAGAGACCATGCTGGCGCGGGTCCTCTGTATGCTGAGCGACGGTCCCCTGGGCCCACTTTTTCTTTCTCTATACTTTGTCTCTGCGACTCATTTCTTTTCTCAAGTCTCTCCTTCCACCTAACAAGAAACATCCACAGGTGTGGAGGGGCAGGCCACCCCTTCACTAGAACAGATGGTAGAAGAAACCATGAACGATGAAAATACACTGAATTGCACCCAGGCTTCTGCCTAGAGACAAATCCAGAAGACTTGATAAGCCTCTAAGAAACAACCCCAGGACAATGTCGTGGTGCAAGAAAATCATCTAATTATTATCAAAACAAATGAATGAGCTGAGGAAAAGAGCAGTTGCATGCAAGAGAAACATACAAATCAATTATTTTCCTGTACACTGCTTGGAATTAGTTTTAAAATGTAATGTAGACAAAGATCTCATTCAATAGCAAAAAAAAAAACCCCTTATGTTTCAAAAAACTAATGGAAATATAAAAGACATAAGAAAAAAACTACAGGACATTATATGACAATTATCATAAATTAATCTATAAATCTAATTCAATACCATTGCAAATCTCACCAAGTTCCCTTCTATAGAATTTTAAAAATCTACCTTAAAAATAATGCTTAAAACTAACCAACAGGATTTTGAAAATGAATAATGATGTAGGTCTTGACCCTCTTAGGTATTAAAATCTGCTATAAAGTTACAATTAAAGAGGGAGGTGTTGGCATGAGAAGAAGCAAATAAATGGTTCAGAATGAAGACTCAAAAAACAAAACCATATGCTTATGGGTATTTATATATATTAAGGGTCGTATATTAGTCGGGATAAGACAGACTTAGGCAGCAGTAAAAAAACAACCCCTAAAATTCCAGAGGCTTAACTCAAAAAGCCAAGTTCTCTTGTGCAAAATTGACCTTGGGACTAAGAGGCTGTCTAGGGAAGCTATAACTTGGGGATGGTCTACACAATAAACATTGCTTAAATCTTGTATCTCTGCTGTCTCAACATGAAACCTTTTCCATGATCACAGAAATATAAAAGGCTGCAGGAAGCTTTTTGCTTTTGTAGTCCACAAGTAACACCTACCAATCCAGCTTGCAAGCCATTGGCCAGAACTAATCATAAGACCTTGCCTAAAAGAAAGAAAAGATGGTCTACCATGGGAACTAAATATTGATGAACATAATAATGTTCACACATGATATTTCAAACCAGTGGGAGAAATTAGTCTAATATACAATAGTGTTAGAACAATTTCCTCTTCATTAAGAAAAAAAGTATATCTCTACCTCAATCTATATCCAAAATAAGTTCTACATCCACTCATGAAAGGGCACAAACTTTAACATGCTCTTGGAAAAGTTTTTGGAAAATAATTATATAATCTTCTAGTGGGCAAAGCCTTCCTACGTAACATATGAAACACAGAAGCTATGAAAGGGCTTTAGGAAATTTGCCACACAATTAAAAAAAATCAAGCAAAGTCAAACCAGGTGAAATGATCTGAGCTATAGACAGCACACAAAGGTTTAGTATTATTGAATTCAAAAAGTTCTACAAATAATTAAGAAAAAGATATTCAAGCCAGCTGGAAAATGAAGAATATTGTAGAAGAATAAAAACAAATTACATACGAATATGAAAAGCAGCTCATACATATTGCTGATCAGAAATATACATTTTATACCAATACAGTTTGTATATTTCACCAAAAATCATTCTTTTAGCTAAAATCATGACTCAAAAATTTTTTTAAAGGCAAAAACCTTTACTCACTGATAGAGGGAAGATAGCTTTCCAAACAATCTGTCTTTTGTCTTTCCCTTCTTTTTTTTTTTTTTTTTTGGTAGTATATTTAAAAGCTTAAAAAATTTCATTATTATTATTATTATTATTATTATTAGAGATGGAGTCTCACTCTGTAACCCAAGCTGGAATGCAGTGGTACAATCTCAGCCCACTGCAACCTCCACCTGCCAGGCTCAAGTGATTTTCGTACCTCAGCCTCCGAAGTAGCTGGGACTACAGGCATGTGCCACCAAGTCCAGCTAATTTTTTTTTTTTTTGTATTTTAGTAGAGAAAGGGTTTCACCATTTGACTACCAGATGGGCCATTTAAACATTTATAAAGGGATTTCATTCAATTGTCATTTTTAATGCATATTTTCTGGTTGTACAAAAGCTTTCCCATGCAAGAGGGCTGATGTTATAATGGTAGATTATTATGCTATAATGTGTTTTTACCAGGTAAAGAAAGCTTTTTGTGGTTCACTGAGGACAACCCCTTTGCAATCTAGAGCCCAAAGATTGGATCTTCTGAAAACATCAGAGAAAGACTGTCCTTGCCACACTACAGCAAAACTTCGGGACCTTGAACTTTGGGTTTAGAATGTCACAACTGGGAAGAGTTCCTCCACATTCTTGGAACTGTATACCCATTGGAACCCTTAAGATAAAGCTAACCAGGACATTTTATCTCCAGAAGAAGATGGCATCCTTAATGTAAACAGCTTTTTCCGAAATCATGGATCAATACTTCTCTACTATCATGAAACCCTTATCTTTGAATTTTTTTTTTTTTTTTTTTTTTGCTTATGCCTCTATGAACAATAGAAGTGAAAAGAGGGTCTATTATGTGCAATTATAGGGTGTACTTTTGTTTGTGAAGGATTTTGCAGCCAGCCTTATACATGAATAACCTTATACTTTGATAGCTAATAAATGAAGACCCAATGTAGGTGAGAAACTTTACTGGTACATATGTTGCCTCATAATCAGTCAAAACTCCAGTTAACCCACATCATGAGTTAAAGAGAACATTGTCATCAGGAGGCCTTCACTTTTCTAGCAGGCCATCATTTATTAGGTCCTTTTTCCATGGTTTGGAATAAGAGAAGCAATCATTCGAAATGTATCCTTCATGATATGCTCTACAGCAGATTCTACTGTAAAAGCTATGGTTACACAACAGAGTTTACATTCTCTTGTGGAAGTTATGCTAAATAATAGAATTAGCTAAACAGAAAAGTACCTGTGCAGCTCCTGGCACTTGTGGCCTATGGAGAAACACATCAAATGTAGATTGTAAGACTTCAGTTCTAGGGGATTAATGAAAAGACCACATAATCATGTGAGTAGACTCTTCATCTAGCTCATTATTTAATTTATTTAATTGTAGGTGGTTTTGTTTATAGGGACCCTGGATAAGGCGCATACTCCAAACTGTTGATATTATCCTCCTGGTAGTCCTAATAATAGTCTTCCTAGTACGCTGTATTCTTTCAAAGGTTTTAAATGTTTGCGTGCAGCCATCTCTAGAACATCAAATGGTCTCTCTTCAACTGGAATGACAAAAGCTGAAAGAGGACACCGTACATAACCTATGAATGATATGCTGAGACCAGAAACCCAAAATGATGTAATTGAGAGTGGCGCTAAGGCCCTACGTTTTGGTCACACTCTCACCTAAGTGACAACCTGGCCAAAAAGAGGGAATTGTTTTAAAACAAAATTATGGGAGGTCATTGTTTTGGACTGAGCTCATGCCCTAGGCCCCAGTAGACCAAACTAAACTAAAATTTTCATCAAATCTTTGAAGGTGATTAAAAATTCTTCTCCCATTAACTAGTGGCCTGTAAAACTATCTCTGAATAAAGAAACTGGGGAATGATAGCAGTCTCAAAGTTAGGATTTGCATAAGCAGCAGCCAAAGCTCCTGTGACAAAGTACAGAAATGTCCTACCATTTCTCACTTATGCTAAAATGTGGTAGGTTCAAGTAAAAATCATGTTGGCTGTTGTGAATGAGTAACAGCCATTCTTGGATTATATTAGTGGAGATTTTCATCAGAGAACACCAGTGGTTCTCAAGGAAGGGTGGGAGGTGACCTTGTTCCCCAGGGGACATTTGGCAATGTCTGCAGATATTTTGGTTGTCAGAACTTGAGGTGGATGAAATGTTACTGGCATCTAGTGGGTAGAGACCAAAGATGCTGCGAAATACCCTATAATGCACAGGACAGCATCCCACAATAAAAAGCTAAAATTTCAATAGAAACCTTGTACTATACCCAAATATTTGCACACATGTAAAATCACACAAATGAAGAAACAGAGCACCACTAGCACCACTGAAGCCCCTCACATGGCCCTCCCGAGTCACAACACCCTCCATTCCCTCTGGAGGCGATCTCTGTCTCAACTTATGTGGCAATTGTTTTGCTACCCACATTTATAGTTTTTCTGTCTCTGCATGTTATCACTAAATATCAGACATGAGTATTGTCAGTCTCATATTTTATATGAATATAATTTTTAGATGAATGTTATACTTTCATCAGATTTTCTTTAACACATTGCTTCTGTCATTCAACATTATGTCTGTGAGGCTTATGCATTTGATTGAATGTAGCTGTGGTCTCTTCTTTGAAATTGCTGTTTACTGTTGCATTGTATGAACAAAACATGGCATGTGTCCAGTTTAATGCAGAGAGATGTTTAGGTTGTTTCTCGGTTGAGTCTACCAAAGACAATGCCACTATGACCATTGCTGTACATGAACCTTGGGACAGACGTGGACCAGTTGTTCTACATTATTTACATAGGCTAGAAATACTAAATTCTGAGGTGTGTGTATTTTCAGCTTTACTAGTGTTGAATTATTTTCCAAAATTGTACCGATTTATACTCTTATGAGCATTCTATGAGAATCCCTGTTAAATGACATCTGCAATATTTGCTATTGTCAGATACTATGTCTACCAATCCAATGGGTCTATATCTTATTGGGATTTTAATCTAGTTGTCTGATCACTAACAAGATTGATAATCTTTTTTTTTTTTTTGAGATGGAGTCTCGCTCTGTCGCCCAGGCTGGAGTGCAGTGGCCAGATCTCAGCTCACTGCAAGCTCCATCTCTCGGGTTCACGCCATTCTCCTGCCTCAGCCTCCTGAGTAGCTGGGACTACAGGCACCCGCCACCATGCCCAGCTAATTTTTTGTATTTTTTAGTAGAGACAGGGTTTCACCATGTTAGCCAGGATGGTCTCCATCTCCTGACCTCGTGATCCGCCCGTCTCGGCCTCCCAAAGTGATGGGATTACAGGCTTGAGCCACCGCGCCCGGCCTTGATAATCTTTATAAATGTTTATTGGCCAATTTCTTGTCTTTAATAAAGGGCTAGGTAATTGTTATTCTCATTTTTTTCTACTGGGTTATCTTTTTTTAATTGTTTCGTAGCATTTCTTTGTATATCTTGGAAATTCTTTGCCAGTTACATGTAGATTTCTTTTCAATAATTTTATGGTATCATTTTGATTGATAAATTTCTTAAAGTTTTTAATGTGTTTACCTACACTTTTTGTTAGTACCTTTTGTGTTCTATTTAAGACTTTTTTTTCTTAATGTAAGGCTACAAAGCTACTTTCCTATATTATCCTTAAAAGTTTTCCACTTGTGCCTTTATTTTTTTAGGCCTTTACACTCTTTAATTTTTTAATACTGTGAAGTAGGAGTGTAATTTCATCTTTTCTCAGATGGGTCCCCAATTGTCCCAGAAATACTTAATGAACTGTATTAACTTTCCCTAGTGATCTACCACTCTGTCATAATCTATTGGTACACATGTAATTCAATTTCTGAGTTGTCTGTTCTGTTTCATTAAACTATTTGTCTTTCCTGTACTAACACCATACTGTTTTAATTTGTATGTTTCATGGCACATCTTGATATCTGATAGATTAAATTGTGCCCCTTTGTCTATCTTTTTTGTTAGTTCCTTGGGTGTTCTTGTTTTTCTATTTTTTCATGTACATTCTAGAATTATTTCATTTTAGCTAAGCCTAAAATCAAACAAACAAAAATTGCTTATTAGTTTTATTGGGGTTATATCGGTTATATAAATTAAGGTAGAGTATTCCTTTTAATACACCTTATTTAATGTCTTTCATTAAAGTTTTATATTTTCTCTATATAGCTTATACAATTATGTATCACATTAACTACTAATTATTCAATTTTTAATTCTATTTTAAATGGTATTTTTATCATTTTTTTCAAACTTTATTTCTGGTACATAAAAATACGAATGTTTTTGTATATGTATATACGTTTTGTAAACACCAAACTTGCTAAACTCTTACTGACTTTTAAAAAATTGTCTGAAGCTTTGTGGCCAGAAGAGTTCTAAGATGATCCCTAAGATTTCCGCCCTCTGGTGGACACTCCCTTTGCATGTGGACAGGGCCTGTGAGTATATGGGATATCACTCCATGAATAATAGGTTTAGCTGTGTGGCAAAGATAAAAGGATTTTGCAGAAGTGATTAAGGTCTCCAATCAGCTGACTTTGAGCTAATCAACACGGGCTCATTCTGGACAGGCCTGGTCTAATCAGTTGAGAGCTCTTAAGGAGTGAATGGGCTCTTCCTGAAAAAAGAGCTTCTGCTAACCTTGAAAAAGCAAGCAGCCACCCTGGGAACTGCTATGGAGAGAGCTGAGGACCTCAGTCCTACAACCACAAGAAAATTATTTCTGCCAGCAACATGAATGAGGTTGGAAAAGGTCCCTGAGCTCCAGTTGAAAACACCCAGGTCAACTCAGGTCATGAGCAGAGAACGCTGTTATATTCTCCTTGGCTTGGGGCCCATAAACAATGAGATTATAAATGTGTGGTTTTTAAGCCATTAGGTTTGTAGTAACTTGTTACACAAGCCTCTTTTAGATTCTTTACATACACAAATATATTAGAAATTAATAGAGTCTTCCTTTCCCATCTTTATACCATTTACTTATGATTCTTCCTTTATTGCTTTAAGACCTCTAGTACAAAGTTGACTAGAAAAGGTGGTAGTGGCATTGTCTAGTTCTGTATATCAAAGGGAAGATTTTCAATGTTTTGATGTTAAGTATGACATTTACTGTAGGTTTTTCATAGATACTCTTTAATCATATTAAGCAATTGTTGTCTATCCCTAGAATTATTGTCAGGAATAAATGTTGACTTTTATCAAACACTGTTTCTGCACCTTTTAAAAATACCATATTTTTTCCTTCAAATGGTTACTGTATTGAATTATATTGGCAGACATTCTAATGTTAAAGTAACCTTTCATTCCAGAGAAAAGGAGATGAGAATAGCAGTTTAATTATAATGCTGTATCCCATTTATAAATTCTTAGATTCAGTTTGCCAATATTTGGTCTAAGATTTTTGCATTATGTTAATGACTGGAAATGAGTCTTAATTTTCCTTTATTTTTCTGGCTTCTTTGTGTTTTGATATCAAGAATATGCAAGTCTCATGCAATAAATTCTGTGGAAGATTTGGGGAAGATTGCATTTTTTTTTCCTTACATGTGTTATAGAAATGAGTGGCAAAATATCTGAAAAACAGAGGACTACTGAAGAACTGAATATGGTTTCTTCAAGTTGTAAAGAAAAATATGCTAAGTATGCTAACACTTAGAAACACTCAGAAACATTCAATATAGCAAGCTAAAGTTGTTTAATCAATTAACCACTTTTGTAGAAAATATCTACAGAAATGGGATGAGACTATAAATTAGTGTTTCCTGAACATATTTCACTATCAAACACTTCTTCAATTTTAGTTTGTAAAATAAAGTGTATTTTGTTGATTTAAAACTTTCTTCTTTCATTCAAAGATCCAAGACAGAGAATTTGTTTAGTCTAGCATTTTATAAACATGAAATCCTGAATATGACAAATGCATGCTGAATTTAAATATTTAATCAGCATACATCAGTTTGTTAATGAATGCTGCTTATGTATTAAAGATCAGATTTTGCATTCATGATGCATAAAGAATTATAAACCATGTGGTTTCATACGGATGCAAGAAAAATACAATGCCACACTCAAAAGTAATCTCAAAATACTTGCATTTCTCAAGTCCTTTGAAAGGGACGCTTAAGCCACATAGTGCTTCTTAAAATAAATAAATAAACAAAAATAAAAATAAAATTCAGTTTCTTTTCCTACCCAATATCTTCTACAACAAAGCTCTTCTTAAGTCTTTCTGTAATACATGCACACATACACACACACACCCCTAAAAAACATAACACTTTTCTTAGACCTTGGCCTCTTGTTCCTCTGTTCCTTCAACAAGAGCCACTGAAGTTACACACTCACTCAAGGATGGGAGAGAAGAGACTGAAGAAGACAAAACAGACTTCACTTTGGCAGCCAAGTTGAAGGCTGGAAACACTGATAAACATGAGCCTCGTGGGCTTCCTATTATGCATGGATAGACCACACCATTTATAAAGGTGAATTATGATACGCTAACAAGAGCAATTGTGAGTATCCAGTTTGGCAAATTTTGCTTGTATTTCTGAAGATTTTCTGGATTAGTTTTTCCTCTTGATTAATTTTGTCTTTGATAATACACATACCAATTTTCTGTGGACTAGTAGGTTTCCAAGAAGCTTGATTTCCACAATATGTACTGTTTTTTAAAGCATCATTTAGTATTTGGACATCTTTTTAAATTACTTCCTTCAAATCACTATCTTTTAGGTGACTTAGAAATGTCCTTGTTGAAGATGTACTAAAAAATAAAGTTTGTAGGTGCAGCATATAGCCCAGTGTCAACCATATAAAAAATATTTGAATATTGTTTGTGGCTTTAATTCATCACGGGCCTTTATGACTTTTAGTCATGTGAGTTTATATGAATAACTTATGTCATAAGTTCATATTTGCAAATGATCAGCTGAAGTTTTAGTAAGAAAAGCATAGTAAAATAAGTTGCAGTTAATTTATTGACAGAAATTAAAGTCATAGCTCACCCTCTATTGCTAATGAAAACTATTTTGTAGTCTCCAAAATACAAGATTTAGAATATATATCAAACATTTCCACTTGTTAATATGGGATTCTATTTCAAACACTGTGAATTCATGAACAAGTTAAGAGAGAGAATGTAGGGTTATCATGGATGTTCTGAAGTGGATTGTTCACTCTTTGATAATTTATTGAGCTACGTGCTTGTGGTTTGTATACGTTCCAATATTTGTATTTTACTTAAAGTATTTGAAATTCGTGTTGAAGTTTATTAACATATAATGTTGATCATTTAGGAAATTAAAATAAATAGGTAATAAAATAGCACATTTAGTGTGATATCATTTTGGAAAAATAGATGTTTAATCAGAAAGAAAAAATAGTTGAAGGGTATACACCAACAGTTTGCTAGTGGTTAATGAAACTAAAAGGTTTCCTAGTGGTTAACAAAAAGCATTGTAGTGTGTACTGTAGCTAATACAGTTTGTAGTCATTTCATTTTTTTTTCTTTTCTCTTTTTTTTTTTTTTGAGATAGGATCTCTGTAGTCCAGGCTGGAGTGCTGTAGCGCGATCTCAGCTCACTGCAACCTCTCCCTCCTGAGTTCAAATGATTCTCCTGCCTCAGCTTCCTGAGTAGCTGGGACTACGGGCATGTGTCACCATGCCAGGATAATTTTTTGTATTTTTAGTAGAGATGGTTTCACCATGTCAGCTAGGCTGGTCTCAAACTCCTGACCTCAGGTGATCCACCCACCTCAGCCTCCCAAAATACTGGGATTACAGGAGTAAGCCGTCACGCCCAGCTCAGTTTGTAGACATTTCTACATCAGGACACAAAGAGCTTCTTCATTTTTTAATGGCCTCTATGTATTTATGACTAATTGAATCAATTTTCCATTGCTAGCATTGAGATAGTTTCTAAGCTTTTACTCCTGTAAACAATGTTAGAAGGTAAATCTTGTACATATACTGTATTGCATATTTGTAAGTACATCTGTAGAATAGTTTTCTGGAAGTAGAATTGCTGACTTCAAGGAAATATGCATCTTAATTTTGACAGCCAGGTGCTCTATAGCAATGGTGCTCCATGGAGTTTGTCTCAGTTTATGCCCCTGTAAGCAATGTATGAAAGTATCTGTTTCCATGCATCTTTGCTAATGAAGTTTGTAGTCACCTCATTTGTCTCTGAAACTTAAAGCAAAATATGTAAAAAGCACAAGGACAAATATTTTGGTAGTATTATAAGTGATTCACTCTCCTTTTGTCTTTTCTTTTTAGCTTTTTTAGATTTTCAAATTAACAGGAAAAAAATCAAATTATAGAACAGTATTTATACTATACCACCACTGGTGTACAAAGGGTTAGGAAAAGAATAAAAGTATGTATGTATGTTTGTATGTATATGCATAGACATCCTTTCGGAGTCCAGGTAACACACAGACTGTCACGAATCAGAGACATATTTCCCTACAGCATGCTTTATTTCAGAATGGCAACTGCCTACACAATCAAAAAGCTCAGATGCAGCAGAGAGGCCTGGGGAGTCATGGTGGCTCCACAGGTGCTGTCACCTAGAAAGTCTTTCTTTTGGTGAAATTACAGAACTGTGAAGCATTTCCTTTATAGACCTGGATACTGCCCAGGCCCAGCCTACTTGAACTCCTAAGAGCTCCCCCTCCTCAGAGATTCTGAGTTCTATTTACTATGGGCTATCTTAAGCCAGGAATGCCTTCTAACGCCCCTTCAGAGACAATGCCTCTTCCTCCTATAAATATCAGTTAAATCTGTTTATGTTGAGGTCTAGATGACTGGGAAGTTAGACCAGATTCCCTGCCTTTCTCCTGGGGACATGTTCCCTGAAGAAAAAAAAAAAAAAAAAAGTGAGTGGATTTCAAGTAGCCAACTTAATGCTTCCTTCTAAAAGGATGCACAACAGCATTTTAGGGATGCAGGAGAGCTGAGATCAGGATAAGATGGAGATTTTAAACTGAATTTTTTTTGGGCCATGTAAGTGAATTACTTATTTTAAAATGATTACATAACTATAATTAACAAAAGTAATAAAGTAGATGGCTGCAATTTATAACCAATACCACATGATATTTCTGGATTCCAATTGTATCTATATTCATGGAAAATGCTTCTATGCATGGCTAATCTAATTTTGGTAATGGAGTATTTGGCATATAGAAGATTGGGACCGAGGAGGAGAATGTGACAAGATTAAAATCCTTGGAAACATTTTAGATTCTTGCGTTTGGTTTTGGATCTCTGCCTAATCAAAGCCTTTTTTTTCCTCCTGAAATATATTAGTGGATTTTATGTGCTTTTTGAATGTATTAATGACATTACCATTTTAAGTTTGTCCATTGTATATGTAACTGTGCTTTCTGAAATAATGGAAAGGCTTCAGTACATTACTATATTAATCCTGTCTTTGTTACTTTACGACCTTAAGAAAGACATAACATTTTTGTCTCGGGTACAGATATAGTATGGGATGGTGAGGAAAGCCAGACAGACCTAGGATTTAGGCTGGACTTGGCCTGCCCTTGCTATTTATGTGACTCAACTTTTCTGAGTTTCACTAACCTGATCCCCATCTGTAAAATGGGAATATCAGTGCCAACTCTTTTAGTCTATATTCCCTAGAAAACAAAGCCTATGGCCAGGATGAAAGCATTAATATTTAATTTGGGGGTAGGAGGGCAAAAAATCTGGAACAGTAAGTAAAGGAAAGAAGAAACATGAGGCAAAAGGATATAGAGAAGCATGGTAACCAGCAGCTGTATCCACTGGGCACAGGATTTCCTGGATGGCTAAAAAGATAATCCATGGGTCAAAAGAAGAAAAGGGAATACAATTGGCTGAGCTTCACATATCTCTTTCCCACTGGCCAGAGTTTGCTTCCATGGACTCTACCTCCCTGCACCGTCTAGTGACACCCTTTGGCCCCTCAGTTGCATCTTGGAATGCCATATGGCAAGTCCTGTGCTGTGACGTTTCACTGAAGTCCTGGAGTGGCTGGAGGAGCCAGAACTCCCAATGGGTCTGCCTGGCTGCTTTCTGGTGGCCAGAAGGGAAGTTCAGCATTCATGGGACAAGTAACCATCAGCCCCAGGAGGTGTGCAGAGCAGAGTTGGCATTGTGTGGAAGTGGCTGAGACAGAGAGTAGCTGAGGTTCTGGAAGGTGGTTGGTGCCCAGAGAATTGTGGACATGTATAATAATATTTGCATCTGGTATACCCAGCTGGCTTTGTGTGTGTGCATAATGGCTAAATAAAATAAACTATTTCATACCTCATCTATAGAGGTGCTCAACAATACTAGTTCCCTCAAATGGTGTTTGATGAGAGGCCATGTATACAAAGCAGTCACCAAATGCCGAAGGAGCGAAGAAACCAAAGAATCAGGCAAACAAATCTAGTTTATTGGTAAAGGATATTTTATTGGGGGAACTTACAGACTGAAGCAGTGGTCTTGGGCAGCCACAGGACAGGTATATCTCTGTGTCTTTACTCCCAGACCCAGGACTCATATACCATACAGATATGTATAAATGCTCTGTACAAGGCAATTAAAGACAATCTTCCAGAACAGGCAAGAATGCTATGTGCATCATAGCCTATAATTTGTGCAGTAACATCAAGGATGACATGTTCTTAACTAGGGACAGTAAATAAAGTAGGAATCAGGAAGTATTTACAGGACTGGGGTCAATCAGAAGTCAACATGGTGGATTAGCCTCCAGGATGCAGTTACCTTTGTCTCCACAAATGGATATAACAGCTACTGTAATTATTTACTAGGAATATAATTAAAACTAAGAATATATTAGGTAAGTTTTCTTTGAACGTTCCAGAAAACTCCTCCAGTAATCACCTAGTTTTAATAATTAGCAATGTTTTCTACACCTCCATCTTTATTGCAGCACTATTCACAATAGCCAAGATATGGAATTAATCTAAGTGTCCATCAACAGATTAAGAAAATGTGGTGTATGTATACACAATGGAATACTGTTCAGCCATAAAGAAAAATGAAATCCTGCCATTCAAAGCAATATGGATAAGTCTGGAGGACATATGCTAAGTAAAATAAGTCAGACATATGCTAAGAAAAATAAATACCATATGTCCTCACTCATATGTGGGAGCTTAAAAAAGTTAGGCTCATAGAAGCAGAGAATAGAATTGTGGTTATTAGAAGCTGGGAAAGGTAAAGGGTAGAGGAAGGGGAGAGAGAATGGATACAAAATTACAGCTAGATAGTAGGAATGAGTTCTAGTGTTCGAAAGCACTGTAGGGTGCTATAGTTAACGATAGAGTGTATGTTTTCAAATAACTAGAAGAGGATTTTGAATGTTCTCAACATAAAGAAATGATAAACATTTGAGGCAATGGACATGTTAATTACCTTGATTTGATTTTTTTTTTTTTTTTTTGAGACGGAGTCTCGCTCTGTCACCCAGGCTGGAGTGCAGTGGCCGGCTCTCAGCTCACTGCAAGCTCCGCCTCCCGGGTTCACGCCATTCTCCTGTCTCAGCCTCCCGAGTAGCTGGGACTACAGGCGCCCGCCTCGTCGCCCGGCTAGTTTTTTGTATTTTTTAGTAGAGACGGGGTTTCACCGTATTAGCCAGGATGGTCTCGATCTCCTGACCTCGTGATCCGCCCGTCTCGGCCTCCCAAAGTGCTGGGATTACAGGCTTGAGCCACCGCGCCCGGCCTACCTTGATTTGATTATTACACATTGTGTATAGGTATCAAAATATACTATACACTGCACTGACACAATTATTATTCAATTTTAAAAAAGGAATAATAATTAGCCATATTGTTATTCTTGCTTTGTTAATATCTCCCTTCACATTGTTTTTGCTACAAATTTTAAAGCAAATTCTTGGTATAATAGTTTTTTAACAACAAAAAATTCAGAACTTATTACTAACCAATAAGGACTTTTTTTAAAAAAGTAAAATCACGTTGGTATTGTCATATATAGTAAAATGAACAAAATGTATTCAAGATTTGGGGGATTCTTTGTTTTGTTTTGTTTTGTTTTGTTTTGTTTTGTTTTATTCTTCACAGATAATGTGTCTTCCTATCAGTGCAGAAATAGATGATCACAAGGGAGGAGAAATGTACCAGGAGAGCAGACACCAGTATAAAAGGCATCTCTACTGCCTTCTCTTTCCCTCCTTTTTCTAACTCCTTTACCTGTGGTTCCATCTCAGCCTGCTGAGCCACGACCGTCTCTTCAACCACAATTGACTCTTTTGCCTCCACTAAATGCTGCTTATGTGGCTCCTGTCCATTCAGCTCCCATGATCGCCACATCTGCCCCTTTTCACTTCACTTTTCCACTGGTGTAACTTTCACATTTTGGCTGCCAATTCAACTACACAGTCACTTAGCTTCAGAAGATCAAGTGATCTCATTACCTACAAGAGACTTAAGCCTAGTCAGGTCCATCTACTACATATGAGAAGACACTCAGGTTTGGGAAAGTTAAACACATTATTCAGCATTATTCAGCTCTCCCAATTAGATATATATGATTATATTTTTTTCTCTCATGTAGATTTTTTGCTTGAATCCAGCACTTTAACCCCTCAATGTCATGTTAAAGCTTGGCTTTGTCCTTGTATAGATATTCTTCCTAGCTTAGATTCATCAAAAAAATGTTCTAAGCCTGCCTTTTATATTTTTCAACCAGGATTTGTTGAGAATATTTAGAAGCCTAAAGTGCTTAGTCCACCTGAGACCTTTTTTGAGATACCATCTGGTCATTGGTTCTGATGGTTCAGTGTGAATTGCTTCATGCTATCACCCCGGTTTCTTAAACATGTCTTCTAACTGTTGATATGATCAGGTTATAAGGTTGACACATTGTGTTTGGTTGATGTGCCTATAAATTTTAGTAATAACAGATCCTCTTTCCATACCCCACCGTTCTATATCATTTATGTTTTGAAGAAATGTGCCAATTTGTCCTGTAGAAGTTTCTCATTTTTAATTAATATCGTGTCGTCAAATTCACTTTCATCTTTAACTCCTGGCAACTATGACCTGTTATTGGTTGGTACAGTTTTGTTTAACAGAATGTCATATAAATGGAATCATAATATGTAGCCTTTTATGTTTGGCGTGTTTCATGTAACATAATGTATTTCAGATTCATCCATGCTGCTGTGCATATCAGTAGTGTGCTGAGTATACTCTAGTGCTTGTGTGTCTATTCTCTAGTTAAGGAACACTTAGTTTATTTCTAGTTTTTGGCAATTGTGAATAATGCTACTATATACATTTGCATAGAGGGTTTGGTGTGAATTTAGGTTTTCATTTGATTTGAATGGGATTTCTGTGTCAAATTGTAAAGGCATGTTTCACTTTATAGAAAACTGCCAGTAGGAAGTACCATTTTGTATTCTCATGAGCAATGGATGAAAATTTGAGTTGTTCCACATCCTCATCGGCAATTGGAATTGTCAGGGTTTTATTTTGTTTTAGTATTTTAGTTATTGTGATAGGAATATATATAAAGGACTATTATTCTAGCATAAGAATGAAAGGATGGATACATAGATGTTGTATCCATACATACATGTTGAAAGGGGACAACATGGATGAAAAAGCATTATGCTAAGTGAACTAAGCCAGAAGACACAAAAGGACAAATACTGTAGGATTTCACCTTTATGAAATAGCTACAGCAGGCAAATTCATAAAGACAGAAAGTAGATTAGAGGTTACCGGGGCTGGGGAAAAGAAACTAGAGGCTATTATTTGATGGGTATACAGTTTCTACTTGGGGTGATACAAAAGTCTTGCAACTAGATATTGGTCATAGTTGCACCACATTTTGAATATAACTACTGGTGCTGAATTGTATACTTAAAAGCTATTCAAATGGCAAATTTTGTGTTATATATATAACCACAATTTTAAAATAATTATAAAAATCTAAAAACAAAAATATATTTTTCAGATCAATTTTGATCAATTTTAGGAAGACAGTAAAAGGAAATAATTGTTGCCCAGGCCTGGTGGCTCATACCTGTAATCCCAGCACTTTGGGAGGCCAAACGGGGTGGATCACTTGAAGTCAGAAGTTTGAGACCAGCCTGACCAACATGGTGAAACCCCATCTCTACTAAAAGTACAAAAATTAGCTGAGCGTAGTGGCGGCGTCTTTAATCCTAGCTACTCAGGAGGCTAGGCAAGAGAATTACTTGAACCTGAGAGGTGGAGGCTGCAGTGAGCCAAGATCATGCCACTGCACTCCAGCCTGAGTGACAGAGGGATACTCTGTCTCAAAAATGAAAAAAAAAAAATTGTTGAGCATTCTAAGGTTTCATGCACTGTTGGACTGCACTATCAAGATTATATTCATAGGAAAAAGAGAAAAAGGATTATAGGAAGAAGTGGGAGACGTTCACTGGATTTTGATGACATTGAATTTGAGATTGTTACAGGCTATTGGTAACATGATTCCATGCAATGGAGAAATCTGTTTGAAAATCATTAGCATTTAGTGTTAGCTGAAAAAACTAGAATGATAATTAAAAAATTGAGATGATTTTAGGAAAAGTTAACCTCTTCTCCCAGTCTAATAAAGTTGGTTACATTATACAAAAAAAAAAAAAAAAAATCAGATGGAAAACAGCTCCCTTCTTAACAGTAGTCATAATTCTTTTCTTGACTTTTCTCAAAATGGAAAAATTAGAGTCAACATTGTTGTGCCACTTCATAGCAACAATCTAATTTGGTTTTCTTTTGTTTATTGCCAAAAACTTAATTAGATACATAATCCAGGGTCATTATTTGTCTATTAACTCCAAGGGACAATGGGCTTTTGAAGGCTGGTTTAGAGAATCAACTTACGTGCCCTTGTGCCTTCTGTGTAAGTGGGGATTGTTGCTAAGACCCCTAGATACATATCGCCAGAAAAGATTAATGGGCTTTACCCTGGAATGACCTCACTGTGATAGCATCCCAAGCCAAGGTTCAAATGAGGTAACACAGGAGAAAACCTTGGTATAGTTTTAAGCTCTATATAAGTGTTATTTATTGTTATTATTATTGTTATAATAAAATTAGGCTGGGTCAGTGGAACAGCTTGTATCTTTAGCAAAACCATCTTAAAAGAAAACTTAGTAGTGTGAAGACTTTATGTGTGTGATACTAGCAGGTTTCCCGAAGGACTAAATGTCTCTGACGTAGTTCCTTAACTAGTACCTAAACAGACTGCGCCATTAGTGTATTGAGGGATCTTCAGCCTCAGCAATAACATTTTGGATCAGATAGTTCTTTGTGTGGTGGGTTGTTCTGTGCATTGTAAGATGTTTACTAGCATCCTTGGCCTCTACCCTCTAGATGCCAGTTCCACCTCTCCAGTCCTGACAATCAAAAGCATCTACAAATATTGACAAATATTTCCTGGGGGCCCAAATTGCCTCCTGCTGAAATACCCCTGTAGACATTTACATCTTGTCTCATTTATAACAGAGATAAATAGTGTTCAAGAGCAATGCTCCAATTGTTATGTAATTGGACTATTGACCTCCAGAGATGCTGAATGAGAGATGCTTAACTACTGAAGAGCAAGGAAGTTGTTCAAAGTGCAGCAGTTGATACCAGAACACCTATCAGCACAGGGTGCAATTGGAACAATCCAATGGAGCTATTATGTGGGGTGATTAAGTAAAGATTTTCTCACCACTGGAGGCATCTGTCCTCTCTGCATCTACAGTCTCATTCTCAGCCTCAGCACTCTCCCAACAGGCCAGAGCCACAATACCAGTGTCATAGAATTGGTCACTCCCAGGGGTAAAAGGGTGGAGTTCCCCCCAACCCCCAACTTAGGGAGAGATGAGTAACATGTGTTTATCATTTTAAAAAACAGTTTCTGAAAAACTGATAGAATGTTAAGGTGACCAAAAAACTCTAAACATTCAGTTCTCTAATGCTGGCAAACAAAGATGCTTCACATTTATCACATTTATGAGGTGATATATAAGGTATTTAGGAAGTCTTTTATTTTGTTGCTGCTGTTGCTGTTTTTAAAGTACAAATGTGGAGTTCAGCTTAAGGTGCATGAAAACTGAGCAGCCTTTTCTTTATTGGTAAGTAAAATAATAAATAGAAGGTAACTAAACAAGAGAAAACATGTTTAATAAATATACACCCATAGATATAGACATGTTTTATTTTTAAATAATTTTAGACTTAACAGAAATGTAAAAATAATATATGTATAGTTCCCATGTGGCCCCTCATCAGTTTCCTCTGATGTTAACATCTTGTAATCATCAACACAAGGATAGTAACATTGATACAATATTATTAACAAAGTTACCTTATTTGAAGTTCACCAGTTTTTCCGGTAGTGTTTGTTTTTCTTTTCCCAAATCTAATTCGAGGTCCTACATTGCATTTAGTTGTCATGTCCACTTGGTCTCCTCCAGTATTCAACATTTCCTCAGTCTATCCTTGTTTTTATGATCTTGGCAGTTAGGCAGTTCCTCCATTTGGGTTGATGTAATTTTTTTCTCAGGATTAGGTTGAGGTTCTGCATTTTTGGCAAGAATACCACAGATGTGATGCTGTACCTTTCTCAGTGCAGCCTATGAGGTGGTTCATGAATAAAATGTGTCATATTATCAGTGAATGTTATCCTTATTCCCTTAGTGAAGGTGGTTCCTGCCAGCTTCTACACTGTAATGGTATTATTTTTCCATTTATATTTTATTAATATCTTGGGGAAGACACTTTGAGACTATGCATATATCTAGCTTCTCAAACTTTTGCCTACAAAGTTTAGTATTTTATCAGCAGATCTTGCCTACGACCATTATTTTTCTGGTACTTGCCTAGAAAGATTGTCCATTTCCTTCATTCCTTCTACATTCATTAATTAGAATTCTTCTCTAAGTAGAGCTTTCCACACGCCCACCCTCCATTTATTTGTATCTTCCAATAATTACTCTCTCAGCATGAGTGCATGGATATGTCCTAATTCTCTGGGTGATAATTCAATTCTATCATTATTTGTTTAGTTGTACAGATTGTCCTAGTTTGGTTGTTGGGTGCCTTTTCCAGTTGTGCCTGTGTCTATGTGACATGCCCACATCCTTTTCTGAGCATCTCTTGACTTCTGGCACTTTCAGAGGTTCCAGGTTCCTCTTGTATCTTTAAGATTAAATCTTCCTTTTTTATTTTTTTAATTTAAAAATGCATGTTGAAAGGGTTTTCATGCAGTAAATATAAATACTAGAATTTACAAAAGCCAAGTAATTATCCTAAAAAAACAAAAATCGTAATTTTGAGGCTGGGGGTGGTGGCTCATTCCTGTAATCCCAGCACACTGGGAGGCTGAGGTGGGCAAATCACTTGAGGTCAGGAGTTCAAGACCAGCCTGGCCAACATGGTGAAACCCCATCTCTACCAAAAAATACAAAAGTTAGCCGGTGTGGGGGTGCACGCCTGTAGTCCCAGTTACTCAGGAGATTGAGGCGAGATTGCTTGAACCCAGGAGGCAGAGGATGCAGTGAGCCGAGATCGTGCCACTGCATTCCAGCCTGGGAGACAGAGTGAGATCCCATCTCAAAATAATAGTAATAATAATAATAATAATAATAATTTTGAAAGAGAAGTGGTAGATCTGGGGAGGAAAATATGAAGAGAACCTACAGAAGGAGAGTGCAAATGGCATCTGCAAGAAACAGGTGAATCTGGGAAGAGGAACGAGAGCAGAGAGAAATAATTTTTACAAAATTTTAAATATCACTAAAGCACAGTAAAGGAAAAAAGAAAATTAACCAGAAAAGGGAAGTGCACTGATGTTTTACAGCAAGGAGTAATTTAAATCTGAGTTAATATAACATTTGGGCCTTTTATAATATTATAATTAATATTCATTTGCACTATGATAACATTTATGAAAATGTGAGGAAATATCCAAGATTTTGATCTTGGATTGCTCAGGGTCTTTTGATTTTAGAATTTGTTAAATTTGGCCGGGCGCGGTGGCTCAAGCCTGTAATCCCAGCATTTTGGGAGGCCGAGGCGGGTGGATCACGAGGTCAGGAGATCGAGACCATCCTGGCTAACACGGTGAAACACCGTCTCTACTAAAAATACAAAAAAAAAAAAAAAAAAAAAAAAAAAAAAAAAAACTAGCCGGGCGTGGCGGCGGCGCCTGTAGTCCCAGCTACTCGGAGGCTGAGGCGGGAGAATGGCGGGAACCCGAGAGGCGGAGCTTGCAGTGAGCTGAGATCGCGCCACTACACTCCAGCCTGGGCCACAGAGCGAGACTCCGTCTCAAAAAACAAAACAAAACAAAACAAAACAAAACAAAAGAATTTGTTAAATTTATGGATGGCTCCCTTCTCTGAGATAAAACCTAGTTTGACTAGATTTTTTTTTTTTTTTTTTTTTTTTTTTTAGTGAGATAAGGGAAGAAAAATGATCAGAAGACTTTATAAGCCCTTTCCTCCTTATCCATTACAATGCCAAGCCTTGGTTAGCCATTACCCGTTCTGGTTTTGGTCCCTTCCCTGAAGGTAGTAACTTAAGTTCTAACTCTGGGCTTGAGCTGGTGTTGATCCCCCTAGTCGCCAGGGAATGCTGACTCCTGAGGCGGCTCTGCCCCTCTGACCATGTCCGTGCTGTTTCCACAGAAACTCTGGGCTAGACAAGTTCTCCTTAGGGTAGGAATTGTGGGCTCCAGATGAAATCCTGTCCCATCAGAAACAAAGACACGCCACAGGGCATAATAATAAAAACGAAAGTCCTGGAACAGACTTGGCTGCACTTCCAGTCAGTGGGCAAATGATGGCTTTTGTACTAGAAGATGTAATGTTACTAAAACTGGATAAAGTCGGAAGTCGGATTTCTTCCTCACACTATATGATCAACTGAGTGTGAGTAGGTAATGATGTTTTAGGAAGTACTAAAAAATAAAAAGACACAAATAAAATTTGCCTACAACGAAATTGTGAGTTCCTGTTCAATGTAGGACATCATAGACAATTTTTGGGAGAAGTTAAATGTTCTTTCAAAAATGTTAAGATATTAATATCAATAATATCCAAAGATATAAAGAAAAGAGTAGGTACCCAATAGAAAAATGGGCAAAATATATGAATAAGGAATTCGCAGTAGGAACAAAAATGGCTAATCATTATATGAAGATAGACTTTACCACGCTGGAAATCAGAAAAATGAGATGTAACAATAAGGACTTTGGCAAAAAGAATCCCCCACAGGCATATATATCAAATATTGGTAAGGCTGTGGGGAAATAGAAAGCCCCTCTGCACTCAGGGTAGGAGTCTGGACAGTGGAGTATACTGAAGACGAATCATTACTTTGTGAAATCATATCTGTAAAATCCTTACAATTTACAGATATGAAAATCCCTGAGAATATAAACAAGGAAAATTCCTGCCTAAGGGTCATATACAAAGGTGCTTATGTAAACATTACTTGTGGTACCAAGAGGAGGAGGCAACCTGGTTTTCTATCACTAGAAAAAATGGGGAAAAAAAGTGGGAATACTATGTACACACACTAGTCACAAATAACTGGAAGTAGAAACAGTAAGGGGAAGAACCTAAGAAGAGTTTGGGTGAAAATAAATAAGAAACTGAATGAAATTGGGAGTGAAACAGTGGGGGAGGGGAGAGTGTAACAAAATAGAGGGGCTTTGTATAAAACAAAGATCGTATCCCAAGAATTGAGATACGTGATTATTTTAACTCTGAACCCTATAAACCCAAACCTAACATTTCTGCATTTTTTCCTCTGTGCAGATATGCAACTTGTTTTATTGAATCTGTGTGTTACTTCTGTGATGGATGGACATTAAGGTCAAGGCAAAAATAATTTTATAGCCCATATACTTCCTGTTTTATACGCAGCATATTTATTTAAAAATAATTTTGAGTCATTTAGTCAGACCAAAAAACGATAATTTCAATTATAATGATCAACACACATGCTTATAAATTTAAGATAAGTTAGAAAACGATGTTATAGAAACGTATTCGCTCCATCACATGGCCTTTCCTACAGGAGCGAGTTAAGCTCGTATGTCTTTCAAAGTTTAACTGGTGTGCCTTTTCGATATCATGCCAAAATAACCTTAGAAGCAAAATTTTATTCTTATTTTATTTTTTCAGGGTATTCTTATTAAATCTGATTATCACTTTTCTAATTGCTACTCAAACCAGGAAAACAGAGCTCAGAAAAGATGTCATGTATCTTCAAATTGTTTAAATAAAATTAATAATGTTCATATTTTTATCTAAAAGAATATATTATAAATATTGTTTCTGAAGCAACAAATACCTTTGATGTGCTCAGAGGAAAATGAAAATTGTTTCTAGAGTGAAGATAACGTAGGTTTCTAAGTGAAATAATGCATAAACATGTTTTATATTCGCTTTCATACCCTTCTTTTAACGTGTACATAAGAAAGCTTATAATTAATATATAAACTGCCCGCATCACTCATTCTACTGCATACTGACCAAGAACAAAGAGAGAAAATCAAGTTCTATGGTATGTGGTTCCTGAGATAAGGTTCAATCCTCCCAGACAGGTCAGTTCTGAATCGCTTCCTGCTGATTGGTTCTAGCTGATTTTAAGATTGTTGCCACTAGATGGCGATGGAGGTTATAACTAGGCAGTCAAATCTTGCATGTAGTGGGATCTTTCCATGCATCGATTTATTTATTTTAAACTATTCTTTATTATACAAATATAATTATGACTCAAGTAACTGCAAGTTACTATGAATTCCTAAAGGACAGAAATCTTTTCTATTTCTTTTTTTTTTTTTTGCAATTTTTAATATTTCGCATAAGCATAATATCTATATTTAAAATGATATTGCTGGGCGTGGTGGCTCATGTTTGTAATACCAGCACTTTAGGAAGGCAAGGCAGGAGGATGGCTTGAGCTCAGAAGTTCGAGACCAGCTTGAACAGCAGAGCAAGACCGTCTCTACAGAAAAATTTAAAAATTAGCTGGGGCCTGGTGGTCCACACCTGTGGTCCCAGTTACTTGGAGGGCTGAGACAGGAGGATCGCCTGAGCCCAAGAGGTCTAGGCTGCAGTGAGCCATGATCACACCACTGCACTCCAGCCTAGCTGACAGTGTGAGATCCTGTCCCCCAAAATATTAATCTGTAATAATAATAAAATAATATAGGTTTATATGTATAAATTATATATACTATATTTATGCATTATATATAAATTTAATACACAGGGCAAGTGTTAAACAGCAACATATATACCTTTTCTTATTGTCTTGTAAATAAAGGCTAAGTCCAGAACTTGGCTGACTTTCCAACTTTCAGCATCAATTTTTTGTTTACCCACCTAGGACAGAGTCTGAAAAACAATAAGAACTCAATAAATATTTGTCAAATAAACGAATGTATTCAGTTGGCTGTCGTCTCTCCACTCTTCTTAAGCTACTTATTGTTCTAGTAATATGCTATTTCTTTTAAATGGCAGTTAAGTGATAATGAATTTGCCACTTGTAATGGGGTATCAAATTCAATTATTGAGTCACTAAATTGTGCCTTTATTTCATCTCCTTAAAGAATCATATTTTCCCACACTTGCTTTAAAAGTTTCTTTGTCATAGTGATCAAACACAAAGGGAAGTGAAGAAACTATAATTCTTCAAGTGTCTAAAATCAGATGATGCTGAAATGGATCATATGGTTACTAAATAAGACACAGAGTAAATTCCACATCTGCTTGGAGCATGTGACTTCCTGTGTAACATGGAGAGGCCACTCAACATCACTTAATCACCATATAACAAAGGAGGCCCATTAATTATATGAGGATGTGTAGAATATATTTAGTGAATAGCTATATATTTCCTATTATTGCCCTCTCATTTCCAGCGAGCAGTCTATTTCTGACCCGGTATTACCTTTTAGAATTAACTTTAATATGTAGCCAACTTCTCACTCCGTGAGGATCCTCCTCTGAGCTCAGAGACACCAACATCCGCTACTAATTGTCCTTCTCAGAGGTCGGGGTCCCAGCCCCATGGGGATCCTTCTCCAAGATGAATTGACATTCCTCTATAGAGGTCTGAGTTTCAGCTCCACAGGGTCCCTTCTCTACAGTTCTCATTTTGATCAGACCGACACCTTGCCTATGTTCTCCCAGCCCGTGGGATGGCCCTTGTTTCCTGCAGCTCCTAATTCAGTGATACCTTCTTTGGCACTTTATTTCTTCACTGCTGCGTTAGCACTTCTTTACATTGAATTCCTCACTGTCAACAGAACGGGTGCAGTTTCTGTCTCCTGAGTAGACACTGATACACCCCTCTCTTGGTCTGAAGTGCTCTTCTAATCCTCTCTACTGAAATCTTGGTTAATTTCTCATCCAAGACAATAAGAATTAAACTAATACGTAGTAAACATTTATCTTTATTCTGAAAATAAGAGCTTCTTAAAGACAGGACAGAAAAAAAGGGAGACTTAACAAACATCAATTTTGGCTAAATATGTACCTTGATTCTACAACAAAAACATATTTTTACAAACATTATTACTTAAACTGATACTGGAAAAATACAGTTCAAGAACTCCTAAAAAGAGAAGACACTTAGATCCTGAAACTGAAAACGTTGGTATGCTATATAATCGTGAAAGGAAATTGGATACGTTTAATGAACTCTGACTATTACATTGTTCATAGTTAGCAAGAACAGATTATGTTTTATAAAACTTCTTGCTTCTCGGGGTCAAACTAAACGAAATGGACATTTCTTTTTCTTTCAACAGCATGACTTTTTCAAAAATTAGCCACAGTTTAATTGGAAAGAGATTTTGTCACGAAAATTAAATTAGCTGGGATGAAGATTCAAGGATTATGATTTCTTATCTATTTTGGTAGCTTCTGTTTATCTGTAACATTTCTCAGATAATGGACTACAGTAGACAGCTCAGTTTTATTTTGTTTAATGAGATGTTGAGCTTGCTTTTCTTATTTAGCATATAAATTACTTTAACTACTGATTTTTGAAGTCACATTTTTTCTTTTAATGAACCTACCTTTACTGAACTTTTTTCAGATTACATAATGCTTGCTTTTTAAAACAGTTTAGAAGATACATCAAATTTTACAAAAGAAAGTAGAAGTTCCCTGAAATCTCACTACTCTATTATGTATGCACATTAATTTACATAATTTTATATAAAGATGGAATATAATGGAATTTTTTCATATTACTTGTAAAACTTTTTGGCATTATCTTTTAATGCTGACCATAAGGAGAACCTGCAACCCAGCAATCCCAGCCCTAGGTGTACACCCTAGAGACGCCCTTGCCCATATGCCCCAGGAGACATATACAGGGATGTTTGTAATAACCCAAAGAGAGTTAAAGGAAAATAGAACCTCAGGACTCCAAACTCACTATGCTGAAGAGAAAGTTAAGCTTGGGAACGGAGTCATGCAAAAACCTCCTTCCTTTCATTCACAAAGTGATGGCTATCATTTCACGTGCTTACTTTATGTAAAATGTAGATTTACTGAGCACAACATGAGTGCATAACTGACTTTTTCTTCTATTCTTTTCTTTTCACTTGAAAAATGTAGATTCACTGAGTGCTAGTCAGAACTTCACAAGAATGTAACCACTTGCTTCCTTGCCTATCCACCCTCCTTTTTCTTTTTCTTTTTTTTTTCCCTCTGTCTCTCCTGCTTGCTCTTTCCCCTTTAAATATTGAAATCCCCGAGCCCTCAAGCTTTTTTTTTCCTGGAAAAAGTACAAACTCCCCAAGCTTTTTTGGGGGAAAAACACAAATCACAGGTTCTACTGTGACTTGAATTTCTTTTTCCCAGGCATGTCGTCAACCTTGGCAAAATAAACTCCTAATTGACTGAGATCTGCTTCCATCACTTTTTGGTCTGCTGAAGGAGCAACACACCTGTCCATCAACAGGACCAGAGGTAAGTAATTGGTGGTGTAGTCATCACCAGATAATTGTGGCTTTCATCTTATGTGATATTTCTTTATCCCGTTAGGGCTTTCAATCTTAAACTCTCTCTCGTGTGCTATTAATATTGTAAACCTTGTGTTCTTTTTATTTTTGTCTTGGAACTGCAGTGTCAGTATTAAAATTTCCCTTTTTCTTAAAAAATATTTTCCTCCTTTCTTAAATTTTGTACAAATTTATTCTTCAAGTTCAGGAAGTTTACCAGGGAATTCCAGGTTTCATTTTTTCAGCTCTGTCAGGAGCTCATTTCGTCCTTTAACCATGAAGAAGCTATCTTGTCGTCACTTAGGGTAGTTTTTTCTATTATTTAATTATTGCCTCCCCCTCATCTGTTCCTGTTTACAGCATATTAGAGTTTCTGGAGTTACACTCCAAATTGCTTTTGGTTTACCTCTTGATGGCCAAATCCTTGTAATGTGTTTGTGTTTAGAGAAATTTAACATACAGGGTCTTCTTGCCTGTTATATCCGGTCTGCTGGAGTCTGGCTGTGTTGCCCAGGCTGGAGTGCAGTGGGGCAATCTTGGCTTACTGCAACCTCTGCCTATCTGGTTCAAGCGATTCTTCTGCCTCAGCCTCCCGAGTAGCTGGGACTACAGGCGCGCGTCGCCACACCCAGCTAATTTTTGTATTTTAGTAGAGACAGGGTTTCACCATGTTGGCCCGGATGGTCTCCATCTCTTGACCTCGTGATCCTCCCACCTCGGCCTCCCAAAGTGCTGGGATTACAGGCGCGAGCCGCTGCGCCCAGCCTGCTCTTCCTTTCAATATTTCTCTTGAATTACAGAATTTGAAAATGACTTGTTTTGTTTTCAAAAGAACTTTATTTTGTAATTAAATCCTTGTACATCTCTTTATTTATTGACTTACCAACTTTAGATTGTTAGTTAACATTGTCGTCTGTTTCCTGGAGTGGTTATTTTTGCTGGAAGCTACCTGTGGAAGGTGATCGGATCCATATCTTCCTTCCTCCGACTTCTAGGTTCACCTCACTTTATTATTATTTTTCTGCCTCCTGTGGATGACTCACCCTTAAGTCTAGCCTTAAGTAAATATTTGATATCTACCAGGAACATTCAGGAAAGAAAAATCATACTTATTGGTGATCGATCAGAGGAATTCCCATTAAAGTCTTAAACAAGGCAAGGATAGTTGCTATCATGGTCACTGGGTTGGTGAACATAGCCAAAATAATATAACAAGAAAGAAAGTAGGTACATTGATTAGAAGTGAAATGAAAAGACCAACATTATTTACTGATGATGTCATTTGCCCAGATGGTCACCTAACCATATCAACCAAAATATTGTTAGAACTAGTAAGAGAATTTATCAGATGGTCAGATCTAAGATTAGCCTACAAATCTCAGGTAGCATTCAATAGCAGTAATAAATGTTACAAAATACCTAGAAATAAATCTATCAAGGGATAAGTATAAGACATAATGAGAAGAAAATTATGAAACTCTACAAAAGGGAAGAAAAGGTAATGATTATATAGAGAACCATGCAAAAATCTTAGAAAAGAAAATTCGATATTATAAATATTTCAGTTCTCCACACATTATGCTATAAATTTGATGCAATTACAAATAAAATTCACATTGGAAATTGTTATAAAAAATTTTTTTTTTTTTGAGGCGGAGTCTCGCTCTGTCGCCCGGACTGGAGTGCAGTGGCCGGATCTCAGCTCACTGCAAGCTCCGCCTCCCGGGTTTACACCATTCTCCTGCCTCAGCCTCCCGAGTAGCTGGGACTACAGGCGCCCGCCACCTCGCCCGGCTAGTTTTTGTATTTTTTCACCGTGTTAGTCAGGATGGTCTCGATCTCCTGACCTCGTGATCCGCCCGTCTCGGCCTCCCAAAGTGCTGGGATTACAGGCTTGAGCCACCGCGCCCGGCCGGAAATTGTTATAAAATCTTGAGAAACTATATTTAAATCTCATCTGGAAGAGAAAAAATAAAGATAAAACTAGCTAATGTACTTTTTATACAAAAAAAATAATCAGGCATTACTTTCCTGGTCTGATATCAGAACTTACTCTAAATCTGCAGTCATTATAACAGTGGCAATAATTTTAGAAAATATAGAAGAGTCAGATAAACTGAATAGGCCAAAAGCGGACCTATTTTCAATGGAAAATTCAATATGTGATAAAGGTGGCATTTTAAATCAGAAACAAAAGGATGACTTCTTCAGTAAAGTATATTGAGATTGTGAATTCTGCATTTGGAAGAAAAATAAATTTGGTTAACTACTTCAGATTTGTTGCAGATCAGGTTCTTCGGGAAGCAGTTTATGAGACAGAGATGTGTTGGCAGGAAGGTTTTTGGGGAGTTGCTCTTTAGATCAACACCTGGGGGATGTAAAGGAAGCAGCAGTGGGCCCCAGGAAATGTCGAGCTGCAATTTAGGCTCAGTTGAGGCCTGGGCCAACCCTAAAGGGAGCTGTGAAGCTGGGGTGTTCTTTTAGAGCTGTCCAGCGCTGGGGTCAGAGGGCCAGCATTTATAGTCCCGCACGGATCAGTCATTGGATGTGGGCTGGCCCCAAGAAGGGAGCATGAACTTGGGCGAGGCAGCTCTCCCCTGCTGAGAGGGTTGACACTACAACATTCACAAAATGAATTCCAGATGTATCTAAAAAGCAATGGTAGGAAACTAAGATATGGGGTGTGAGTTTTTTAAAAAGTAGAATATATTAAAATCTAGGGCAAGAAGGCATTTCAAATCATAAATAATTTGACAACTAAAAAATTGAGAAAACCTATAAACATATTTTAACTTAAAGAAAGCCAAATGGCACACTGGGAAAAAATATTTGCAATGTGTTTTCATCAATGTGTGATGCACAGAATGTAGTAAAAAAGTAGCTTTCCTTTTGATTTCCAAAAGACAACCTCAAATTTTTTTTATTATTTTTTTTTGAGACAGAGTCTCACTTACTGCCCAGGCTGGAGTGCAGTGGTGTGATCTCAGCTCACTCAGAACCTAGGAGGCAACCTCTGCCTCCTAGGTTCAAGCGGTTCTCGTGCCTCAGCCTCCCGAGTACCAGGGATTACAGGCGCCCACCACCACACCCAGCTAACTTTTGTATTTTTAGTAAATAAGGGGTTTCACCATGTTGCCCAGGCTGGTCTCGAATTCGTGACCTCATTTGATCTGCCTACCTTGGTCTCCCAAAGTGTTGAGATTACAGGCAAGAGCCATCGCATCCAGCCTTTCAAAATTATTGAGTACAAGCTTCAGAGGGCCCCATGACTTTTCTGTTGTGTGTTCATGTGAAGTCAAAAACACACTCTCATTTTAATTCAGGATATTAATCAACACTTCGAACTTCCTTCTGAGGTAAGATTTCTCCTCCTCCTCACCAGCTCTGCACTGCATTTGGTGGGGTTTTGGCTATTAGAGAAGGGAATGTGGTTGGCTTCTCTTTGTTCTTTTATTTCTTCATCCCTCATACCCTCTAGCTGGCTGTGGCTTTAGACCCTGCCTGGCAGAAAAGGGTGGGCAGGAGGAAGGAGAGGTAATGATATGGAGCTGGAAAACTTCCACTTTGCTGGGGATGGGTTTTGTCACCGCTGACTTCTTGTGTTCTGGGACTGGCTGATGTTTAAAGGGAAGTCTCTTACATAAGATATTTGGTGGGATTTTGAATACCCCAATGGCCTCTCTCAACCTCAGCCATAGCAATCACACCTTTCTGGTTCACGCCTCCGGTTCACTGGTGGACTATACCTCAGACTCTTGCTGTTAGAGCCCCCACATCCTTCCAGGTCATTTAAGCACAGGTGAGAAAGACACTCACATTCTTGGACCCACTGTGAGTGGAAAAATATTTACTTCCCAAATGTAGCCCTTTACAGTCTCTCTCACTAGTTTGTCACTGTCTAGACATCTTGAACAAGAGGCAGAGAGTAGTCTGCTTTTTCCCACCTGCAACTGCATGGAGAATGTTGCTCCTAGGTGTGAAGAGAAGGGAGGAGCTTTGCTGGTTCAGTGAGGCCAGGGCTCGGGCAGGAGGATTCACACCAAGCAGAGCCTCTGTTAAGAAACCCCTTACAAATCCCTGTCCATTTTCTCAACCTGTGCATAAAGATTTTCATTTGTTTGTTTCAGGTTCAAATGTATTCTATTTGAGAACATCCTATCACAATATATAACTGAAAAGTGATTACTAACCAGAACTTATAAGGAGCGTCTACAAATCAACAAGAAAAAGACAAATAGCACAGTAGAGGAATGTGGGAATGGTGTATACAGGCAAATACAGAGGAAGAATTCAACAAAGAAAAGATTCTCAAAGTCACTGATAATCACTAGAGTAGAACGGAGCTCAATTGGCACTTGGATTGTCAAAATTAAAGAGATTTAAAGCATCTAGTTTGGCAAAAATGTAGGAAAGTAGATACTCTCATGCACTGCAGTGGGAGTACGAATTGGCAATTTGACAAGGACTATGCAAAGTTTTGGAAAATGTTATTTGCCCATATAATTATAAATTCAGGTCATCATACCCTGCAATCCACTAGAAAAGACTATATTAAGTTTTCCAATGATGAGTGAAAATGGATCATCAGAGATCAGGAAAATATGCACAGTTGTAAAACAGAGATTTATTTTTGTGCACATCTGATTTGTGATTATTGAAGTGTTAGAAGCATGTGTCTTACCCACGTTTTTATGATAATATATCCCTGCAACACTTATGCACTTAAATTTAAGAAGTCACTTCATTTTATTATTGTTTTGCAGTAACGTAGTTCCACAAATACAACATTTGTTTTACAAAACATAAAATTATTTCATCATCACACTCTGCTCTTTCCCAGGCTACTAGCTTTAGAGGAGGTAAGCAACACCTTCTTAACAATCATTTTATTGCAGCTTGGGAAGAATTACAAAATTATAGAATTAGACAAGCATGACATTTCTTTAAGCCCTGGTTTACCCATTTCACTAGGTCATCACTTATATTCATTTGAGATTAAAAACATCAGATTAAATTCTAATTTTCACATTAAAATTGTTTCCATAGCCCTGAAATTAAAATCATTTTATTTCTACAGCCAATCCATATTAAAATAATCTTCTGCTTAAGGAGGTGTCTCTATGGCCCATTTCCTCTTCGGTAGAGTTGCCCTTCTAAGAGAACTTGGGCCTCAACAGTCATGTCTCTATTAAAACGGGACCCTGCCCAACCTATTTCTATAGCTAATTGGATCTTGATGTTCAGGGGACCCGAGATATATTAATCAAAATGTCTCTCTTCAGTATCTGGGAGTAAGATTCAGACACTAAAGAGTCTGGACTTGTTGCTTGAACAGGAAACAGAAACTCAAGAGAGTTAGACATGTGTAATCAGAAGGAGGTCAAATCATTCTGCAGAGAGGGAAAAATAAAAGCAGACACATAGAGAGAAGTGGAGAGGGAGACAAGGTATAGCTGCCTACTCCCCTAATTCCATAATGGTTTATTACATAGCGGTTCATAGTCGTTTTCTTTGTATTGGAAATAATCACTATCAGTAATGACATTTATTGAGAATGTACTGTTTGCCAGGAACTATTCTAACCACTTTACATATGATATACTGTCTCTTTCAATCTCCATGGCAGCCAGATGACTAAGGACCCTTACAACCCTAAATGGAGTTTAAAGTCTAAAATAAACGGAGGCAGAGTTTATCTACCTGTGGCCTCAGAACTAATAATGCAAATAGCAACAATCTGAACCCAGGCTGAATGACTCCAGAGCCTAGATGTGCTCTTTCCTTATCTCTCTTAATTAGCTTTTCTTTTAATTTTGCTCCCCCCTACAGCAAGTTTCTATTTCGAAAATTCCCTCTTTGTCCCTAATGTTTTCTTTAGCATCACTCCACCCATCCCGGATAAAATCCGCATCATGTTTTGCTTTGAGTTGTCAGAGTCTTTTAATCTCCTTCAATCTAAAATAGACCCCGATGTTTTGTTTTGTTTGTTTGTTGGCTTTCTGTCCCATGCCTGTTCACAGCTATCTACTGTTGCATAACAAACTACCCCAAAAGTTTAGCAACTTAATGCCATTAAAAAAACAACCATTTGATTTTGGTCATAGATACTGTAAGTATAAAAAAAAATGGACAGGGCACAGTGGAGATAGCTTGTCTTTGCTCCACGATGCTGGTGCTTCAGCATCCGAGTAGCTGGAGGCTGGAATGCCCTGGAGTATCTTCATTGACATGTCTAGGGCTTGGGCTTGGATGGTTCTAGGACTGGATTCAGCTGTGATTATCACTTGGAACACTCAGACATGGCTTTTCCATGTGGCTTAGGCTTCCTTACAACATGGTGACCGCAGGGTAGTTAGACGTCTTACATGACCGCTCATGGCTTCATGACCACCTATTCCAACACTACATTTAAAAGCTGCAAGGCCTTTAATAACCTAGCCTCAGAGTCACATGCTGTCACTTCAGCTCTACTGTGTTGATCAAAGCAGTCACAGAGGAGGGAACACAGGCAACCGCCCCATATATTATTGGGAATAGTGTCAAGGAATTTACATCCTTGGTTTAAAACTACCACAATAACCTTGAATTTTTTTTTTTTTTTTTTTTTTTTGAGACGGAGTCTCGCTCTGTCACCCAGGCTGGAGTGCAGTGGCGCGATCTCGGCTCACTGCAAGCTCCGCCTCCCGGGTTTACGCCATTCTCCTGCCTCAGCCTCCCGAGTAGCTGGGACTACAGGCGCCAGCCATCTCGCCCGGCTAGTTTTTTTTTTTTTTTAGTATTTTTTTTTTTTTTTTAGGGTTTCACCGTGTTAGCCAGGATGGTCTCGGTCGCCTGACCTCGTGATCCGCCCGTCTCGGCCTCCCAAAGTGCTGGGATTACAGGCTTGAGCCACCGCGCTCGGCAACCTTGATATTTTTGAAGCATCCAGGCCAGTTAACTTGTAGAAGGCAACAGTATGACATGAAAGTTCAAAATCTGTTTAGATTTTGAATTTTAGATTTTGAATTTTCATGTCACACTGTTGCCTTCTACAAGTTGTCTATTAACTTTCCAATTTTTATTTTCTAACTCTAGAATGAAGTGGATTTCTGTTAAAACTTAAAGAGCTCTAAACAATAATGAAGAGTATTTCAAATGTTTTAATTGTGTCGAACTCTAAGTATATTGTGCTAGCAACAAGCAGGCAGGTCTTCAACAAAACTGCTGTTTGTTGTTGAAGAAAAAGGCTATGACCTTCACTTTCTCTTGCTCATATCACCAAATCAAAAAACAACGTGTAATGCCAATAACTCAGAAGAAATATTGAATCATAGCATCTTCTGGCATGCATCACAGAGTATTGCAGGAAGAAAAAGACTGGTGTGCCTTTTTATTATTATTATTATTATTATTATTATTTTTTTTTTTTTTTTTTTTTTTTTTTTTTTTTTTGAGACGGAGTCTCGCTCTGTCACCCAGGCTGGAGTGCTGTGGCCGGATCTCAGCTCACTGCAAGCTCCGCCTCCCGGGTTCACGCCATTCTCCTGTCTCAGCCTCCCGGGTAGCTGGGACTACAGGCGCCGCCACGTCGCCCGGCTAGTTTTTTGTAGTTTTTAGTAGAGACGGGGTTTCACCGTGTTAGCCAGGATGGTCTCGATCTCCTGACCTCGTGATCCGCCCGTCTCAGCCTCCCAAAGTGCTGGGATTACAGGCTTGAGCCACCGCGCCCGGTCTTTTATTATTGTTTTACTTTAAGTTCTGGAATATACATGCTGAACGTGCAGGTTTGTTACATAGGTTTATATGTACCATGGTGGTTTGCTGCACCTATCAACACGTCATCTAGGTTTTAAGCCACACATGCATTAGTTATTTGTCCTAATGCTCTCCGTCCCCTTTCTCCCCACCTCCTAAAAGTCCCTAGTGTGTGATGTTCCTCCTGTGTCCATGTGTTCTCATTGTTTGACTCCCATTTATGAGTGAGAACATGCAGTGTTTGGTTTTCTGTTCCTGTGTGAGTTTCCTGAGGATGATGGTTTCCAGCTTCATTCATGTCCCTGCAAAGGGCATGAACTCATTCTTTTTTATGGCTGCATAGTATTCCATGGTGTCTATGTGCCACATTTTCATTATCCAGTCTATCATTGATGGGCATTTGAGTTGGTTCCACGTCTTTGCTATTGTAAATAGTGCTGCAATAAACATATGTGTGTGGTGTGCCATTCTCTTAACAAAACTTCGAAGGATATGAAATTCTCAACCAAGAACAGTTTTTAAAATAAGGCTTATTGATATATTACATGAATGAATAATGTATATGTGGTAAAATTTACCTTTTTTTGGTATGAAATTCTGTGAGTTTTGACAAAATGTAGTGTGTAGTCAGTCATGGAAACACCACCACAATTAAGAGATAGAACAATTCCATTTACTTCAAATGATTCCCTACTGTGCCTTCATTGTCAATTCCCTTTACCCACTCTCAGCCTCTGGCAACTACTGATCTCATTTTTAACACTGCAGTCTAAAATTTTTCAGAAGGCCATATCTATGGAATCAAACTGTATCAGCTGTTTGGGTTTGGCATCTTTCACTTATCACAATACATCTGAGATTCATTCATGTTGTTGCATTTATTCGTAGCTCATTTTCTGTTATTGCTTAGTTGTATTCCACTGTATGAAGGTACACAATTTTTTCTTCCATTCTCCCAGCAAGGGAAATTTGGATTGATTCTAACACAGAACATTTTTTTTAATATATGAAATAGCAGACTTGGGTAAAAACGAATCTTGTTACAGAGTCTTTGCTTTCCTAACTCTTCACATTTTCAGGTCATTCTGAGTTTCTTATGAATAAAATTTAGAAATCATCAGTCTGAAAGGAATGATGAAAGTTTTGAGGCAACACTGGTCTTTTTCTAATCAATCTTTTTTCCCACTGAATTCTTTTCAGTTTGATGCAATTTCTCCTGTTTCTCAACAAGCACGATTATGGAAAGTGTTAAAAGAGGATTATGTTCTGATTGGTGACAGCTGGTTTCATAACAATTGGATGAACAAAGGATTATCTAAGTGTATACCTTTAAAAACTAGGGCCAGGAGCTGGGTCAGAGGATGAAACAAACACCCTCTTTGACTGATTTTTAAGCTTTAGGTCCTCAAATGATGCTGTTGCTTGGGTAATTGTGGACTTGCTGCAGGATCGAGAGGGAACAGGCAGTGGGGGGCACTAGAGAGAAAGAACATGATGAATATTTCTGTTTTTTCCATTATCCAGCTCCCTTTCTGCAATAATCAGAGCGAGTCATTTCACATAGTGTCCATGATTTCAATAGGTTAGAAACTAATTTTAAATCCATTAAAAATGAGCCCATGTCAGCATTGTCTCCATGACCCCTTGACTTTAAAACAACTCAGAACAATGCTGCCTCGCTGATTTTCTCATACTATTGTATCATTTGGCATAAAACAGGTGTGCCATAGATGTTTCATTGTCAGCTCAACATAATGTAACTGCACAATTCTCTAATTTCACTGTCAATGCAGCAATCTTTTCTCATTGTTAAAAAGCTCTCAAAATCACTGTAAGTAATGCCAGTGCATATTGAATTTAAGTCAAATAATACATTTTTGCCTTTCCCGCTAACTTTGAATCTTTAAAAAGCAAAATCTGAAAAATTAGAGATGAGCCCTGGTGTGAGTCACTCTGTGCTAAATTTCTCTGGTTTTGTGACAGTCAATACTGCTAAAAAGAAGAAAAAAATAGTAGGAAAAAATTTTAAAATGTCTTCATTATGCTTGAAGTCTCAAGTCTTTTATCTTTTATTTATTTTCAGTTCTTTTCTTTTTACAATAATCTTTTCCTTAAAGGAGTTTCCATTGAAAAAACGAAATGAGTATCAATGTGGATTCACATGCCGACCATTTGTTTCCTTTCCCACCTAGCTCCCTAATAACGCTACTTTCTTAGTACCTCTCATGAGTAGTGTCTTGGTGAGATACATAACTAGATACTTACAGAGTTATGCATAGTTACCTCAGCCAGGATCACAAAATGCACGCTTATTTGTCTATGCTGATCATTTTCTGTGCAATGAATGGGAATGAAAATAGACTCCATTATTTTTATTAAACACACAAGTTAGAGTCTAAAAGAGAAAACACAAAAGCACAATGAGGAAATGAAAAAGACAACTGGGGACTTTGGGGGTTCCGAATTGATGTTTCAAACTGTATCTGACAATTGAGGACTCCATTGCTGAAATGAGGATTTTTTTTTCTTCATTTTTAAAAAAAATTTTACTGTAAGTTCTGGGATACATGTGCTGAATGTGCAGGTTTGTTACATACGTATACATGTGCCATGGTGGTTTGCTGCACCTATCAACTGGTCATCTAGGTTTTAAGCCCCACATGCATTAGGTATTTCTCCTAATGCTATCCTTCCCTTTCCCCCAACCCCACCGACAGGGCCCGGTGTATGATGTTCCCCTCACTGTGTCCATGTATTCTCATTGTTGAACTCCCACTTATGAGTGAGAACACGTGGTGTTTGGTTTTCTGTTCCTGTATTAGTTTGCTGAAGATGATGGCTTGAGAGGAGGATTTTTTGAGAGAGAAGAGGCTATTTGAACATTCACTTTGTGAGAGAGGTCTTGAGAAGAGTCACAGAGAGTGAGGTAGGTGGGTTGAGGGACCTAATACTTCTATTTTTTTTTTTTTTTTTTTTTTTTGAGACGGAGTCTCGCTCTGTCGCCCAGGCTAGAGTGCAGTGGCCAGATCTCAGCTCACTGCAAGCTCCGCCTCCCGGGTTTACGCCATTCTCCCGCCTCAGCCTCCCGAGTAGCTGGGACTACAGGCACCTGCCACCAGGCCCGGCTAGTTTTTTGTATTTTTAGTAGAGACGGGGTTTCACCATGTTAGTCAGGATGGTCTTGATCTCCTGACCTCGTGATCCACCCGCCCCGGCCTCCCAAAGTGGTGGGACTACAGGCTTGAGCCACTGCGCCCGGACGGGACCTAATAATTCTAGCAACATTTCTCTGACTACCTTTCTCTTTTTCAACTTAGCAGAAAAAGAGGGACTTTTGGATATGCTGGAGATTGTCAGTGGCTTCAATAATGTGTTAATATCATTCAATCAAAAATATTTATCATATACCTGTCATATATTTCCAGGGACTATTTTATGCATTGAGGTTATCATAAGCCAAACAGCACAAAATCCCTGTCCTCAAGGAGCTTACATTTGAGTGGACAGAGGTAGTTAAATGAGCAAAACTTTAAAATGACATAGGTAATAATATCAGTGGTGAAAATAAAGTAAGGTACAGAGGTGGACAGAAGTTGCTGTTTTAAATAGGGACATGAGGGTTAGTTTCTCTGATGAGACGACATTTAAACAGAGGCTTAAAGGAAATGAGGAAGCGAGCTTTGTAGCTATCTTTGGAGAGAGTGCATTTGCTGCAGATGAAAGAGTTTGGGTCAGAGGCTCTGAGGCTGGAACGAGCTTCACGTATTTGAGCGGCTGCAAGGAGACTCTGAGGCTGAGCTTGGTTAGGAAGAGCAAGCGTGGTTGAGGATGAGACCAGAGCATAGCAGGGACCCTGTGTTGTGGCATTTAAACTCTCCATTATTTCCAACTCACCATTTGACCTCAAGTCAGTCTGACCATTGTGCATTAACTAAAGAGCTATTTTGTGATGAAGTTGCTTCATGTTCACAGTTTGACTGCTGAGTTTCTGCCTCAGATCACAATGTAAGACATCAAATCTTTACTCTTACCTATAAAATTTCAATTGAAGAACAATGTACATATTGAAAAGTGCAAAACTTCTATGTGTGAAGCTTGGTGAATGTTCACAAACTGAACACATCCATATAGCCAATATCCAGATCAAGAAATATAACATTATTCTACCTCTCAAGGGTAACCACTGTTCTCATTTCTACCATTGGTATTATATTTGCCTCTTTTAGAACTCTATATAAATGGAATAAAATATGTATTCTTTAGTATCTGACTTACTTTGCTCATTATATTTATAAGGTTCATCTATGTTATGGCACATAGTTAAATTTTGCTCTTTCTCTTTGCCGTGTGTGAATTATGTTGTAAATACACCATAATTTATTTATTCATTCTGATATTGGTGGGCATTAGTAATTTTTAGTTTGAGCTATGGCAAATAGTGCTGCAATGAACATCCTTGTCCATATTTTTTATGAACATATTTGTACATTTTTGTGGGCATTTAATTAGGAGTCAAATTTGTGACTTAAAGGATATGCATATGTTCAGCTTTAGTAGATTATGCTGAACAGTTTTCTAAAATTATTTACCAATTTTTTTCTCGTATTAGTAGTGTGGGAGAATTTCTATTAGTCCATCTGAGACAACTGACATTGTGTGTCCTTTTCATTTTAGCCATTCTATGTAGAGGTGTATGATTGTAATTTTATTGTTTTCTTTTTCTTTTCTTTCTTTTTTTTTTTTGACACAGTCTTGCTCTGTTGCCCAGGCTGGAGTGCAGTGGTGAGATCTCAGGTCACTGCAACTTCCGCCTCCCAGATTCAAGCGATTCTCCAGCCTCAGTCTCCCAAGTACCTGGGACTACAGGAGTGTGTCATCACACCCAGCTAATTTTTAGTAGATACGGGGTTTCATCATGTTGGCCCGCCTGGTTTCGAACTCCTGACCTCAAGTGATCCACCCGCCTCAGCCTCCCAAAGTGCTGGGATTACAGGCATGAGCCACAGTGCCCGGTCTTCTTTGATGATTAATAAAGTTTGTCACCTCATATTTTTGCTGGTAACTAAGTGTTTATTTCTGAAAAATAGTTTATCAATAACTTTAAAAGTGGTTGTGGGAATTATAAATGGGAATAATAACAGCATCCACAACACAAGGTGGGACAGGGCTGCATGGAAGTGTCCATGTGAAAATACTTAATATGATGCCAAGCAGAGAATAAAAGCTAAATTAAAATTATGTATTATTATCCTTATTTTATGAGATAAACAAAGAATAAGTGCAAAATATGATGGAATCTTTGGTACTAAATATTCCATTTGAAGAAATTCAGAAGCACTGATGGGTGAAAACAAAGAAAAGATGAATCACTTTGATAGAACAAATAGGAACAAAAATGGCACTGGAACAGAAATAAATGAATCAAAGTAAGTTCAGAGGCTGCACTCTTTTTATTTCAAATTATGAATTCAGTGTTGAATATCAAAGTAAGAGTCAAAATAATGACATTAAATAAAGCTTCATCTTTAACAGCTTCTATGTACTTTAGTTTTAATTATTGACATATCTTATTGAACTAGATATTTTCACGTTTGGCCTGTGAATTCATACTCTTTGAATATAGATGAAGTGCATTTTGTTATAATCGGTACAATTCATCTGTGACTTACTTTTACCATTTATCAATTGACAAAGTATCAATTGAGTCATTAAGTGGAGTCTGGCCTGAATTAGGCCAACCCAATGCATAGGTAGAAGAAATAGGAATCAGCATGGTGGAATGTTAATACCAAAACTTTATATCTGATCACAACATTGAAGGACAAGGAGAATTTAATGGAGACAAAGGCAAAACAGACGTATCAAGCCACTAAAATAAGAGTAACAAAAGAACAGACACAATATTGCACATGTTGGATGCAAGGAATAATGCAGTCTGGAAATAAAGCTGTGTAATAGGTGAGTGGAGGGATGAAGACTGCAAAGGTGTAAGGGAGCAAGATTATGAGGGATCTTGGCTTCATGCTGAATTTGTTCTGTAGCCTTTAGGGACTTGTGAAATGAATCTGAATTGAGAAATGAGAAATGACACGCACGTATTCTGGGAAGGTTACTTTGGGAATCTTGCACATAATAGATGAAGCGGCCCTTGGGTTAGGAGTGACCAGGTTTTAAAGACTGCAAGTGAAGGGTGAGTATATGATGAGAGCCTGACTGTGGGTAATAATAGAGAAAAGGCAAAAGAGATGACTAATTTGAAATGTATTTTTGAAATAAACTTGGTGACTTATTGAATAGACAATTGAAGTAAATACTAGTACTTTCTAATTCTAGAAAGTATTAACAGGACTGAATGAGGACCAAATTTAGGAAGAAAATGATCACTTTAGTTTGAAATTTTTTGATATTGATAATGAAATGCTTTCGCATTTGTTAACATGGCAGGGATAGTAATTAAAACTAATGGAAAACCAAAATTGGAAGAAATGTTGACTATACCTGAAGCATTTGTAGGGCAAAGATAAATTAGGGGAGAGAAAAGAAAGATAAACAGTAACAGCAGTGGGCTTAATTTATAATACAAACATGTTTGACAATGAAATGATAAATTAACATTCTGTAAAGATTACAGACACGATAGAAGACTGAAACATATAGATTTTTCTATGTATACATAGATTCTCTTTCTTGGCATCTCCACTCCAACCTAATCTAAATGAGGAACCATCAGCACCATATTAAGAGAATAATTAAGTGAAAGCATAATAATTAACATACATCCATATTTTTAATGCCCTTAAAATTGAAAAAAGTAATCTTCCAAATAATACATATATTTAATGGGTCTCTTTACACGATTCTTTTGTCAACTCTTTGTATTACTATAATTTACTCGTTCAAAAATAAATATATTTTTAAATCTCTTACTATGTTTCAGGCACAATTCTAGCACTGGAATGCAGCAGTATACACAACAAACTGAAAAGTCTTAAGAAATTTAATGATTATCCGGAAAATAACTTCCCCTCCAAAATTCACAGCAACTTCATTAGGTATTTATTTTCTCCTTCCCCTTGTCAAGGACAACTACAGCTAAACATACCCATTATTGTAAAATACAACCTGCATTAGGCTTGGCAATTGCCATAGGCCAAGAGACACCTGTCTCATAGAGATAAGTGGGAATTATGATTTCAGCATAACTCTGCTAACTGTAAAATGCTAAATAAACATTTAATGTGTCTCTGTAATTCAGTAAGTGAAGCCTATATTTTATGAATAGAATTTAATTCGGGTTCATAACTGCTTTAATTTTTCACATCATGAGAGCTTTTGACATTGCACAGTTCATTTTCCCAGAAAGGACAGTGAGTCCTTAAAATAATTATTTAACTAACCTCTGAGTGAACTAGCTCTGCTGTCATTGCTAAAATTTGGATGTACTCATTGTATTAATAGGTTTTGGCTCATTTCTGCTTCTTCCATCTTTGAAGAATAGATCTTTTTCTCAGTGGGCTACATTGTGAAAAGATAAAAGGCATTTTTAAAATAAATCCCACTGTTACTTCTAACTATTATTTCCTCTTAGAATTTCATTCTGGAATCTAACATAGTTAAATCATAAAATAGATGGCATTGAATATGCTTCATCATTGTGAGAAATTCCCTTATATAATGTTAGCTGGCTCACACTGTTAAAACTGACTGATATTTTATCTCAGTCCCAGAAAAGTTCCCAGGACTAGAAGCAAATACAGGAGATGTTTTTCTTCAACTGATCATTAAAATCCAAAATGTTTACTACTAATATGTTTGTAAATTTGTATTTGAAAATCATATTGGATATATTTTGATCTTATTTGAACTATGACTTCTGTGTATTATAAATCTTGCTTTGAAAATCCATTGTTATTGTTACTTATTTTCTGCTGCTTTGATAAATGCAATTCCTCACTTAAATAAGACAAATTCCTGCCAGAATATCAAGATTCGCAAGTTACCAAAAACACTATAATTTCACTGAAATAAAGAAAAATGTTTCAGAATAGCCCTCTGGAACAAATCCAGAATTTAAGAAATATTCTTAATTTGGATGAGCAAAATTTCTGTGCAATAGGGTTCTGTTCCATTGTATTTATAGGTTTTACAGATGTCTTCACATATGTTCTTTTCCTCTGAGAGAACACGAAGAAAGCTAAATATCTATAGAAATTCCCAAGAAAGTATGTTTTAAGCAAAACTGTCTATGTGGAGAGAAAAAAAATAAAAAGAAAATGAACAGATTTTTGTTTTTCTCAACATTGACTAGTTTCCTTGAAAAGGTTCCAGTAGGGGAAATCATAAAATAAAATTACAAATAAGGTAGCTTGCTAAAATTATTATGCATAAAAATCTTCCTCTACAGTGTGTTCCAGATGAAAGGAATTTATATCCATATTTCAATGTTAGTCATACCTTCACTACATAATTCGTTCCATTCCGTTATGTATTCCACTACCTTCCCATTAGATCTTGAATCTTTTTATACACTAGAACTCCAAGATTTTATTTGCAGTGTTGGCTTAATTTTTTTAAACATATGAATAAGATGTTTTGTATGCATTTTTATTTTTAACACCACGCTGAATATATTCCAGGCACACCATGTCTATGTGAGATGGTTACATAAAAACAAAATGCATGGTCATGCTTAAAAAAATGAAATGCAGGGTTTACTTCTCACTCTATTGAAGGTCAAAGTTTATTTTTCACTTTACTGTAGTTCAAAGTTTAAACTTCTCACTTTGCTGATGTTCTAAATTTATTTCTCACTTTACTGAACACTGCAAGATATAAACAAATCTCTTTAAAAATAAACCACCAAGAGTGTAGTGGAGATGAGTGTCCGCTGTGATATTTCTTTTAGTGAAAGTCAATCATGTGACTACAGCTGCATGGACTTCAAAAACAAGCTGATTGAATGTGGTGTTTAAAATATCTGAAAAATATAGAGGTATGCATATTTTAACCTTGGTTTTGGATATTAAGAGTGAGCTCAAACCATCCTAATTGTGTAACCACCACGTGGTTGACTGAAGCTATCAGGATGGTATTCCACAGTTTACGACTCCTGCCAGGCCACAGTATTTCCAGGCTCCAAGGTCAGCAATCATCCATTTACTTGTTCCCACAGCACCCGTCATTGGAGGAGGGTGTAGAGAGACTTATGTCCCTTTTTTTCTTCTGAGAACTATAATGTTGCCTGTTCAACTGCATTACGTGAGACAGGGACCTTCAGAGTCACTGTTTCCCCGTATGGAAACCAAGGAAAGAAAGTCATCAATGATTCTGTAACTAAAGAGAACAAATTTAAAGAAAATAATTTCCTTCCACTGGAATATAAAATTTTATAAGAAATAATAAGTTTTAAGTAGAAAAGTATTTTCTATTTTTAACTGGCTATATACACAGGGAAATTCAGTGAATAGATTGCAGATGCATTATTTTAGAGGTTTTAAATAGCATAACTCAAAAATATATTTGTGAATTCTTTTCAAAATTCTTTTATTTCTCATAGAAAAGTTTATACTGCTACTTGATGTTTATTTTATACTGCTTTCTTCTTATTTTCTAAGGATGTGAACTCTTTTAATAAAAATGAAGGACAAGTAAATTTGTCATTCTTATATGTTAAACTTACATGTTAAACTTTAAATATGAAAAAAGTTCCTTTATTTACAGTAAGATAAGTTAATGTTTTTTGCATGTCTACTAAATGCCAGGTACTGGGTTGTAGAAATTTATATCAAATTTTTTTCATTAGAGTGAGGAAATGGATGAGAAAGTATGTACATAATAAGAAGTAGGATGTGGTTATTGCAAATAGCTATCAGACGCAATAAATACAATGAAAATTTAAAGGAGATAAATTTCTTGAGGTTAGGCATGCAAGGAGGGTTTTAGAGGAAAGTAAAGAATGAAGTAACATTCTAAAGTGGAAAAACATTCATTCCTCAAACTTCTTAAAAGTACCTCATGTACACAAGGAAATTCTCAAACTTCTGTGGGAGCAACAGTAAACAGGTATGGCTGTGACATGAAGATACTTAGAATTTGGTAGGTTCATCAGTCGTTTATTGCCAGACAATGCTGCATTATGATCATCATAAAACCTTGGTGGCATACAACAATAAACATTTATTTAGTTCACAAGTTCACAGTTTTAGATGATCTTGGCTGGACTCACTTGCTCCCACCTGGGCTTGTTCCTGTGTCTGAGGTCAGCTATGGGTTGCTAAGGTTGCTCTGTGGATCTTGGTAGGGCCTGCTTATATGGATTGGGGCAGAGGGCAGAAGGGAGCTGGCAGTTGCCGGATGCCCTCGGTTGACATAACTTGGGCATATTTCATCCTTCAGCAGGAAATTTTCTGCTTATGTCACCTTGACTAACATCCCATTGGTCAAAACAAGTGACATGGTCATGTCCAGAGTCAGAATAGGAAGATACAGCAAGATTAACAAGGCAAAGAGCATGGATGCTGAAGGCGGCAAAGCACTGGGGCCTTTGATGAAATCTCTCTACCAAAGTGACTGAAATGCAAACTACAAGATTTGAATGCTTAAGGAAGGGATACATTCACTTGAGATTTAAGAGTAGAACCATGATAAATTCAATCTGTGGTGGGTTTGTGAAAAATTTTTCAAAGTAAAAATTATTTAAGAAGGATTTTGAAGAAAGGGTTCGATGTGAGAAAATTTCAGTAGATTTAGTGGAAGAAAGACACAGGGGTCAGAAAGCAATCAGTCAAGCCAGGTGACAAAAGAGACACCAATTTGACTCCAGCCTTAGGTTAGGGTAGTGAAAAATCTTAAGAACAAGATTTCCAACACAGACTCACGTGAGAGTCTAAATTTTTTGGAATGCTTAGCTAAGGAGTCTGGTTTTTATTTGTAGGCAACAGGAGTCTTAAAAATTTGCAAACAGAGGTATGCTTTTTCTCAGGATAGCTGATATCCAAAGGGGAACTTGTGTTCAGCTATATGTAAGTCTGCTACTACTTATGTTCAAAGTATTTATTAGCCCTAACCAGAGCACCCCCACTGCATGGAATTTCTTTAATAATGATATAAACTGAGGTGGAAAGAGTTAAGATGTTAATGGACACTGATGTATGCAATTTTGAAAATGACTTCTGAAGTAAGTTGTGACTCATTCTCATTTCATACACTGCTTTTGCAAAGTCTTGAAATGTTTTTAGGGTAAGTAGAAACGATTAAGACTACTCCAGATAAATAGGAATTGTGGTTACTAGTTAAAAAGTAGGAACTGGAACAAAATACAAAGGAATTTTAGAGTAAGATATATTCTCTTATGTGATATACAATCTAATGGGAAGAGAAAGTATATAGTTAAAATATGTTACCACAATTTTATGTGATAGAGGTACTTGCAAGGTTTTGGGATCACTAATAAGAGAGGTCTTATGGGATTAAATTTTTTTTTTTTTTTTTTTTTTTTTTTTTTTTTTTTTTTTTTTTTTTTGAGACGGAGTCTGGGTCTGTCACCCAGCCTGGAGTGCCATGGTGCGATCTCAGTTCACTGCAAGCTCCGCCTCCTGGGTTCGTGCTTCTCCTGCTTCAGCCTCCTGAGTAGCTGGGAGTACAGGCGGCTGCCACCACGCCCCGCTAATTTCTTTTTGTATTTTTAGTAGAGACAGGGTTTCACTGTGTTAGCTAGGATGGCTACGATCTCCTGACCTTGTGATCTGCCCACCTGGGCCTCCCAAAGGGCTGGGATTACAGGCGTGAGTCACCGCCCTCGGCCTATGGGATTAAATTTTTAGTGAACTACATCATAATTTCATTTGTACTTATTCTAGGACAGCCTAGGACAGAACTGTTTGGATTATAGAGTAGATGCCATCAGTACCCTGTCTACAACCTTCAGATCTTATCACTTCTGTGTCCACTGGCCTACTTTCAACTGCAAGTATCTGCATCACTTTGCTGGAGAATGTTCTCCAAAGCTGCTGATGTCCTTTCTGCTTCATTGCCCATGTACATGGTGATCTGAAAATGACAAGGAAATAATACCCGTAGAGAGAATCTTCAATCAATGATTGAAGGAATTGGCATGTAATAAATGCCTTGCTCTCAATTGGGGTAACTCTTGGGTGTGTGTTTTACACTGTCTCCTAGAGTTCCTCAGCAAGATTGATTTTCAGTAAACACAATGGTTACTTGCAGGATAGCACACCATTTATCGACTCCCTTCTCCTCCATGTCTCACTTCCCTACTTCCGTATAGGTACCTCCTGGATCACCTCCCAGATAAGCTTCTTGCAGCCAAATGCTTATCTTGGAGTCTGCTAATGCAGGCATCCAAATGAAGACATATGGAATACATGTAATGATTTTGTATTAGCCAGTCAAGTCATGTTTGACTGACATTGAAAATGATGCATGTGTGTATACAGAAGTGATGGGAATGACTAGAGAACTACCGAAGCATAAAAGCTCTCCTGAGCCACACTTGTACCAATTTTCTCTCTTAAGATGCTTGAGGCTCCACTTTATCTTCACCAACAAATTTGCATAGCATTATCTTTTATGGTCAATGATATTCCATGCTAGCTCATTCTAATACAATTAGAGCCTATTGAAAGTGATTTTTTATATGTAGAGAGTTTATTCTGAAAAAATACAATTCCATTTGCATTGCTTTTGTTGTCTAGGCAGTACCAAGCTTAAGGTGGGACATGATAACCGGAGATGCCTTCCATAATTGGTGATGAGAGACAGCCATTAGCATAAGTGAAAGACCATTTTCACTTGGTCTTTCACATAGGGCTCATTTTGTAGTCCCTCTCTTTCAGCCATGAAATTTCCAGAAAGAATCACAAATTTGATTTTATAAGAATAATCTCAAGGGGCACTTAGTAACATCTATTTTTTGTATTTCTTTTTGTGAAGTGATAATAATTCCCTCATCTCATGTTAAAATCAGGAGAAGTAAAGGCAGGAGCTACTACAGGGTCATATATGAGAAGCTTATTCATTGGTCATAGTTAATTATCTTCTTGATTCCTAATTACATAACTGGAAGAAAATAGCCTTTTAGCCCAAGAATCAGAGCTGCCGTGGTTTTTCTCAAAATGAATGCCCTTATTAAGACAAAATACAATGAATTAAAAATGTTCCCTATTTTAACCCCATAAAATTATATTCCCAAATTACATTTATCTACCAAGTAAAGCTCTCACACTTTCCAAGTCAGTTTGTTTCTAGCCCCTTGCAGCTTCCTTATCACAAGCACATACAAGAGTATTGAGTAATGTACAGACCTAGAAAATGTGGGAAAATGGACCTCCCATTAAAACAACCAGGGTAAATAAAAAAGTATGACCCTGTCCTCAAAGGAAGGACTAAAGAGATGACACATTAAAAAGTACAACGACTTCCTTCCTATCCCTGGAACATCAAGAGTACTTCTGTCAAAAATTGAACTGGTATCCTCCTTAGCTATAAAATATAATGCCTACATTAAATCAAGATATGAAAAAAAAACAATTTTAAAATATTAGTAATTCTTATGCAGCATAACCTAATTAAACAAATTACTTTTAGAAGTGAGCAGTGTCTGTCAGATGTCCAATTTTTAAACTTGCTATTACTAGTTCCATTTCATAGATAGTGAAACTGAGAAGTTAAGAAACTCTCCCACAGCTTGTATTTCTGGATCTAGAAACCATGTCATTAACCATCATATGACAGCTAAAAAGAAACAGGGTCCAGGAAGAATGTAAGATACCATCTGTTAATTTGAAAAGGAGATGAAGAGATTGGGAACATGAGGTACTGCCCCGCTGGGCTACAGCAACTCTTTTGAACAGAGAATAAGCCAGTCTTAATTTCATTAGATTAGCTTCAGTTATTCATAATTTATGGTATACTCTTAAATTTATGAAAAGAATAAAAATTCAAAGCAGACATTGCCTTTGAAAATACATGAAGTATTTTTTTTTCATGTAATTTGTTGTGTCTTTGTCCTGTGGGCAATTATATATATTTAGGGAGAAACAAAGAAGTAAGGGAAGAAATCTCATTCCAGAAACTTTCTAGTCAGTTACTTTTCAACCTTTCATTACATAAGGTCAGTCTTGAAAGCAAAACATCATCTGATCATATGAGAGTTTTCACATTAATGAAAGGACTGTGATAATATTTAACTAATCATCAAAAGGGACACTAGTTCTTACTTTTACCCAGTCCCACTATTTTTCTTTTTCCATTGTTTATTTGGCTATATCTCATAGATTTCAGGAAAGATAAATGGCTGAGATAAAAACGTAAGCCATCAACACACTGTAAATATCTTTTAGTGATGTTATTTACTTTCTGTAAGGAGCAACATACCTTAGTCAAGTTGTGCCAAATCTACCAATTAAATAATATCAAAATCTTAATAAACCCTGGTAACTTTGGTAGTAAATACACACTCATTAAAGAATGAAAAATGTTAAAGTCATTAAAATAGGAACAATTTCATAGAACTTCTCTCCTGGTACCCTAGGTGACAGGGAGACTAGTCAGTCACAGAGATAAGGAATTCACCTAAGATTAAGCAGTAAAATCCACAAATAATTGAAGTCCAACAAACCAGACACTGGGACTGAACCTATTAGTGGCACTGGACATATAACATGGGTCTTAGATTGCGTTCTCCAGAAGCAAACCGTGAGACCAGGGTACATGTGCAAATGATTTATCAAGTGAGTATTCCCAGAAGAAACTGGTTAGGAAGAGGTAGAAAGAGAGTAGGGAAGGGGAGGAAGTTAAGCAAACGTACAATTTCAAGTAAAGCCTCAACCTTCACTTGAAGGTACCCTGATCCCAAGGGTATCCCTAGAGCTTAAGTTGTATGTTGGAGTTGGTCCTACTTCAAGACAGAAGAAGTGGGGTTGTTTTTTGTTTGTTTTTACTCCAGTGGCAGTCAGTTATTGGCTACAGATTGCCTCTAGGGAGATGTGAAAACCTAAGTGTTTCCGACACCTCAAGAACCTGATGAAATAGCCTCATTGTGGTCCTTTGAAGAAGGTTATAGGTGTGAGTTGTTAGGAGTGAAGCACATAAAAGCAGAGAGATAGGGATGTAAAACCTGTAAAGGTGACCCAAGGGCTTCTGGAGTTGGAGACAGCAACAGCACCTACCACATATACAAGGGGACATGATAGCACTAGTCATAATGCCAATTAATATTTGAGGTTAGTTGTGCTATATTAACCAGCTGTCTTGGTAAAAAAGAAAACCCGGTGTGGCCCTCTTATTGTAAAAAGGGCTGAATTTGGCCCATGCTGTGAGCCATCGATAGCTGATGATCTCTGATCAAGATTAATGGTAAAAAATAAACTTGCTACACAATGGGTACCACTGTTAACACTGAATTCCAAGATTTGCTGCCTAAGCTAAACAAGGCAAATCTACCGTGTGACCCCATTGATGAAGTGTTGCCCATAGCACCAAAAATAGAAATTTAATCCATACAAGTCAAAGTAATTCTTTTTTCTCTTTTTAAAGTTTTCTGTTCCCATTAACTCAGCATTTCCCTGCACTTTCAACAAGACACTTTGCAGGAGAAAGAAAACCTCTGAACTAAAAAGGGAAACAGAATTAAATACACATGTTTCTACTGCAGGACTTCTTACTAGTATTAACGTACGTTGTAAATCCCCAAGAAAGGTGATACTAAATACAAAACTGTTATAATGAAATGACTGTGTAACCCTTATTGTGTGGGGCATCTTTTAAGACTAATAGTCAATGGGCTTACTATGGTGGATTCTTGCTATGAACGGTTAATGTAGAAAAATTACAGACCCATTTGATTTATTTTACAGATGCAAATACCCTAAACAATATTTGTGCATATCGAACCAGTATATAAAACTGATAATATGCTATACCAAGATGAGTTTAAGCTATAACAATATATAAGCATATTTCATCACGTGAAGACATTGAAAGAGAAAATATATGTAATCATTTTGATAGTGGTAGGATAAGCACTTGCAAAATCTATACCCATTCATGAATTTTAAAGATTTATTAAAGTAAGAGTAGAAAGAAATTTTAAGGTCTGATAAATTTTTAAAAACCCTAGATCAAATACAATTCTAAATGGAGAAACATTTAAAATATTATTTTCAAGATTAATTCTGAGGGCTTCCTCTATCATTACTTTTACTTACTGTATTAGAAGTCTTGGCCAGTACAATAAGAGAAGAGAAAGAAATGAGAAACATAAGAATTTGAAGCAGGAATTACAGTACATCTCTCATTAGTTGCACGGGATAGTTGTTGACGTGGAAAGCATTATGAACTCACAGACTGACTATCAGATTTAATAGAATTTATTAAGTTGGTTACTTATGAGATTAATAATACAAAATCATTTATATTTATATATTAATAACAGTGCAAACTATTAGAAAACATATAGAAAAATATACCATATCTTACAAGACAATAAATCTAATGGAAGATATGCATGACCTCAATGGAGAAATGATAAAGTTATATTAATAGATATTAAAGAAGACATAAATAAATGAAGATTTTCAAGATTAAGAAGAGTAATATTATAAGTATTCTATTTTTTCCCCAATGACCTACAAAGTCCATGCAATTCCAATCAAGATACCAACAGAATTCTACTTAGAAATTGACAAGATAATGCTACAATTTTAACAGGAAAATATAATAGGCCAGGAATAGTCAGAATCCTTTTGAAGAAGTAAGCAAAAAGAGAAGATGAGCTGTACCAGGAATCCAGACATATTATGAAAAAAATGGAATTTAGAACAGGAAGGTAGTGATATAGTAGGATAAATATTAAACAAAGGAATTGACAGAAGCACAGTTCCCAGTAAATAATGAACTTTGGTTCATAGCAGAAGAGAAATTGATAGACTGTTCAATAATACTCACAGAACTACAGAAAGTGGTTAGTAATTTGGAAAATAATGAAGTTGGATTTTATATTCCACATCATATTAAAAAAATAAACTCCTGTCAGATTAAAGTCTTAAAAGTTTTTAAAGTTTAGAAAATATAGATACATATCTAGAATCAGTAAAGAAAATCAAGAAAAATTAGGAATATAGGGTTCAGGATGATGGTTATCTATGGTGATGAGTGGTAAGAATGGGACAGGAAGGAACCATATTTACTTAGGTAGTTATCACAATTTTAGCTTTTTTGTTGGACCGTTGGCTGATGAGTATATATTATTTAAGATAATAAATTAAATAACAAAATAAGCCACAAAAGTATGTTATACATGAGAGTATCACAACCCCAGGGTTGTAATTAATCCATTTATGTAAAACTAAGGTCCTAATTCAAAAAGGTACCATTGTTTTTAACATATTTATGCTTCACAATTGAGTATATATAAGAAAAGAAACATCATAACATAATGGCTTTTAGCATGGACATTGGGGTTAGGGCGACATGGGTTGACATCCTGAATTTGCTCTTTAAAGCTAACTGGCTCTGCAAAGTTTGTTAATAATTTTAAGGCCTCAATTTCTTCATCTGTTAAAAAAAAATAAACCAAATACCTTACTTGGGTCAGTTTTGAAGTTTTAAAACAAAAACATAAAATCATTGTTGCCAGTTATTCCCAATATTTCACAAAAGCCTTTCAGATAGAAGAGAAGAGTCTGCATAGGCATCTCTGGGTAGAAGTAGAAGGAATCTTCCACAAGCATGAGCTATCTTTAGACTCTGTTCTACCTCTCTCAAATTTCATGCTAATTTTGACTATTTTTAAGTTCTCTTTCTGAAATGTTTTAAATTTCTTATCATGGTTGGAAATAAAGAAAAATAAAAGAGAAGACACAGTGATCCTCAGTTTGTGAACTCGTGTGTGTGTGTGTGTGTGTGTGTGTGTACGTGCTGTAGCAGGAAGGTCCCAGTTTACACTTGGCTCCAGGGGTAAGACGCCACATGCTAAAAATGTGAATCATCAGGACAGTGCCACCTTCTGGAAAGGTGGAAATGTCTTAGAATATCTAAAGGCAGGCTTGTTCAGTTGGGCCATTAAATCATGCTTCGAAGTTTGATGGGATTCTAATGAACTCTCAGGGGATCAAAAAAGAAAGCAGTCAATTATCCATGTCTTACTAGAATAGATAAGAAAAGATGTTTTAAAATTTGTAAAAGGTGAGTACATGTAGTTCATCACTTCTGTGGTGACAGGGCCTTTGAGGAGCAGCGCTGGCTTCCATGGGTGGAATCCTTGGGGGCCCAAATTAAGAGATCATGTATTCAACACTCAATATGAAAATAAAGAGAGTAATAGATCCTTGCTGGACCAAAATGATCCCAGTCACAGCATGTCTCAGCAGAAAGAATGGAGGAGATCTCAAAAACGGGTGCACTTTGCATCAAGGAAAAACAGCAGCAAGAGCCAAGTTAGAGCTTAAGACACCACAATTCCTACCCACCCAGGAGTGTAAGTCTGAAATCCACTTTATGGATGACCAAATTCTTTCAGCTTCAGAATGCTGTGATGTGGAGACGGCTTGAAGTCACAGGAATTTCACATTGGATTTCCATAGAAGAAGACTTAAAACAAATTCTATTTTAATTTTAGCAAGAAATTAAAATGATGCTACTTGTACTCACATTTTCACGGAAAAATTTATATCTGTTTCTATTATGTTAATATAGGAGAAGTTATGTTGAATCAAGTCCTGCCATATCAGAAAGTTGGGCTAAACTGAAAAGAGCTGATACACAGGCAATGTCTCTTTTCCATTTTCATAATCCAATTTGTAAGAATTCAGACTTGCTCAAACAGAGCATTGGAACCAACTTTATATATAAAGACATAATTTAGAGTAGTAACAAAATATACTGAGTACCTAAGAATAAATGTGAAAAAGCTGTGTAAGTTCTTTTGGGGGAAAAATTATTTAAACAAGTTGGTAGAGCTGGGTGCGCCTATAATCCCAGCACTTTGGGAGGCCAAGGTGGGCGGATCACGAGGTCAGAAGATCAAGACCATCCTGGCTAACACCGTGAAACCCCATCTCTACTAAATATACCAAAAAAAAAAAAAAAAAATTAGCTGGGTGTGGTGGCAGGGGCTTGTAGTTCCAGCTACTCGAGAGGTTGAGGCAGGAGAATGGCGTGAATCCAGGAGGTGGAGCTTGCAGTGAGCCGAGATAGCTCCACTGCACTCCAGCCTGGGTGACAGAGCGAGACTCCGTCTCAATAAAAATAAAAAAATTAAAAAAAAAGCCAAGTTGGTAAAGGAACAAAAGAAAGGCCTGAAAAAATGGTGAGGTATATCCTAACCTGGGTGAAAGAATTCAATATAAAAGATGGCATCTCTCTACACTCTATCCATAATAGGGAGTATATTCAATTCCAGTAGACAGCAAAATTTATCACAGAACTTGACAAACTCATTCTAGAATGAGGGAAGAGAAAAGGTACAAGAGTAACCCCAAGATACCCTTCCCTCTTTATTTTGTTTTGTTTTGTTTTTTTGAGACAGTGTCTCACTCTGTCCCAGGCTGGAGTACAGTGGCACAATCTCAGTTCACTGCAATGTCTGCCTTCTGGGTTCAAACGTTCAAGTGATTCTCCCACATCAGCCTCCCAAGTAGCTGAGACCACAGGTGCACGCCACCACACCTAGCTAATTTTTGTAGTTTTTGGTAGAGATGAGGTTTCATCACATTGGCCAGGCTGGTCTCGAACTCCCGGCCTCAAATGATCCACCCACTTCAGCCTTCCTGCTGGGATTATAGGCATGAGCCATCGCACTGGGCCCCAAAACTTTTTTTTAAAAAGTAGAAGAAGGAGGGGTGATTTGCCTACCAGTTACTAAGATTCATGATATACCTATAATAATTAAGAGAATGTATTTTTAAAAGATAAGGTAACAATGGTGCTCAAATAGAGAAAGACACCAAAAGAAAAAAAGGAAATAAAATCATGCATGGGGCATTGATACATGAAAATAAAGAGACATCAAATTTGTGGGGGCAGAATGGTACTGGGATATTTGGTTTTCTGTATGAAACGGAATACCTTGTAATTCATATCATGAAATAAAACAAAACCTGATAAAGATTAGCTTTAAAACAAAGTAAAACTATAAAAGTCTAGCCTACTAACTACCTCAGAACACAGAATGATTTTTGAACAAACAGATAAAGAAACAATTAAAACAAATAAACAGATTATCATAACAAAAAACTGATATATTGAATTGCATCATAATTAAAAGCTTCTGTACATATAAGAAACTGCAATAGGCAAGTTGTATGATGTACTCCTATTATCTTTCTCTTGGTATTCATGACTTTAGATAATCCCCTCTGGAGTAACTTGCTTCCAACAGACAGAATACCTCCACATCGAGGTCATGTCATTTCCATGATTAGATTACAAAAGATTCTGATCACCATCTTGCTAGCAGCACACTTTCTCCCTTGCTTATTTTACTGAAGCGCAGCTGCCTTGTTGCCTTGCTAACAGCCAGGCAGGAAGTAAGGCCCTCAATTCAGCACTCAACACTACCAAAACCACATAAATGAACTTGGAAGCTGATCCTTCCTCAGTTGATCCTTTGGTTAAGCCCCAGCCCCGAGTAATAGCCTGATTGCAGCCTTGTGAAACACCCTGAAGCCGAGGAGGCCTCAGCTGGGCCAAGTCAAATTCCTGACCCACAGGAAATGTCAGATAATAAATGTGTGTAGTTTTAAGCTGCTAATTTTGTAATAATTTGCTTCACAGCAATAGATAACTCATACAGAGGCCGTGAGCAGGTGGGTGTGAGTCAGAGTGGAACAAGGTATTACAACACATATTACAGTCAAACTTAAACCTTTGACTTAAGATTACATAAGAAACTTCTACAAGTTATTATAACATAAAACAACTAAATAGAAAAACGGGCAAATGAAATGATCAGGCAATTCATAAAACAGAATCTTGCATTGATAATAAACATGAAACAATGGTTATCCTCACTAACATTCAGGGAAATGAAACTTAAAGAACAAATAATACTTCATATCTGTCTAATTGACAAAATTTTAAACAGTTGGATAAAGTCAAGTGTGTTCTGAATATGCAGAAATGAGAATTCACAGACACTGTCGGTAAAGTGTAAATTGTCTCGACTGTTCTGTGAAGCAAGTTAGCACTATTTTGTAAAAATTAAAAGATGCATACTTGTGACCCAGCATTTTCATTTCTAGGTATATGCTGAAGAAGATATGAGCAAGGATATTTATTTTGACATTTTTTTGCAATAGTGAAAAATGGGAAACAGCTCAAAAGCACATCAATAGTAGAATGATCTAGACATGCTTAGATATTCCATACAGCAATTGCAATGAATACATTGGATCTCTAATATTTATATATATATCAAAAAAGGACATTGAAAAAACAAATTAAATAACAATACATGACATGACATTATTTATGTGATTAAAATTTTAAAAAATAATATGAATTAAGTAATACGTGATGATATATAAGAACTTTATTATTATTATTCAAAAACCAACCAAATTCATCAGGGTCATCACCTTGGGAAAGAAAAAAAAAGAGTGATCCTGAGGGAAATCCAAATTTTCTTATTCTATTTTTATATCTGTTTTTATTATTTTTATTTTATTCTTTCACAGGAATTATATTTTATCTATATTAACTATATTTAAATATAAGCTTGTTCAAATTTTGGGTGGTAGTACAGAGATGTTTGTTATCTTTGCCTTTTGGGGGGAGATACTAATTTTCAAAATAAAATGAATTAAAAATTAAAATATTAAAGATAAAATTATTGTGTGGCAATTATTTCCTTATTGCGTGAGTGATACCCAAGAGTGCCATTGAAAAGAGATTTCCAAAAAATGGCTGAAATACATATACGACAGGGTTTCTGACTGCTGTGAGTGAATATGTCAATGAAGAAATTTCCTTACTTGAAGGTCTTATCACATATCACCATAATGTCAGACTGGTAGGTGGTATGTGAATATTTGCTATTTCAACATTAATGTAGCCTTTTTTTCACACTGAGGGATTTGGAGATAAATATTTCTCACTATCAGCTCTCTTTAACTCACCACTTCATTTATCATTCCTATAATCGGATTGTGTGACTTTTCATTTGCCATTGTGTAACAAACTACGTCAAATCTCAGTGGTTTAAAATAACAACTTACTATTTTTCATGGGTGTATGATTCAGCTTAGTGGTTCTGCAGATCTTGGCCAGGCTCATTCATGTATCTGATGTCAATTTTGGGTTTGGCTGGGACTGGATGATTTAGCATGGCTTCAATAGGACCATCTGGATCCAGTCCATAGATTTCTCATCGTACTGCAGGTTAACCCAAACACATTCTTATGGTAATGCCAGGGGTCCAAGAAAGAAAGTGGAAATACCCACGTGCTTTTTCAAAGCTTGCTTGAGTCAAGCCACCGGTTCAAGGAAAGAATCAGTGCAGGATAGCACTATCACAGTACATAATTGCCAGGAGGTGTGAAAAAATGGGGACATTAACACAGCCAATCTACCATAATACTTGAAAACAGTCGGTTTTCCTTGTAGCTCTTGTAGTAAGATTTACTAAGTTGGCCAACTTTGGAAACCACCACATTGTTATTAAATTGGCTACTTTATATTATTTGTGGGCAAATAGCACTCCAGTCAGTCCCCGAATTAACATATTTTATTTCCTGATATGAATAATGGAAGTCCTGCAGGTGAGTTCACTCCCCTCCACAGTTCTAGTCCACTCCAGTAGAGACCAGGAATCACAAATACAAGAGAGAGCAGTCCTGTCCACTTTGGCCTTACAGCATTGGAGGGTTATCAGCTGCCAGATGAAGTTGCCATGTCCTAATTTTGAAGCAACTCTGGATGGTGGGGTAGCACCTTTCCTTATGCTAGATTCTCCTCAAGGTCAAATTGACCCTCTGAGGGGAAGGTCTGTGTTCTTTTAGCCCCTTACTTGGATATTTTCCATGTTCTATTGGGTCCCAAAATGGTAGAGAGACACAATTTGCTGTTGGTAGCCCTTTGGTGGAGATTAAGACTGCAGTGGAACAGAAGTTCTAGGGGCCACCAAACCTTTCGCTGATACTCTTCTACGGAAGGGTGTCCTGCAGGCAGGTGAGATGCTGTCCACACTAGTGAAAGGATCGTTGCTGGTTAGACACCTGGAAAGGGGAGACACTTGCTACCATCAAAACCATAGCTGAAAACATCCTCGGGTTGTTAGGATCAGTGAGAAGAGATATAAATCCTGGCTATTAGAATTCTCAGTGCCCAGGTCTTTCAGTTCACACAGAGTAAAATTATTTTGCTTGAGGCAGACCTAGTTTTACTATTTAAATAATTCTTACTTCAGAAACAGTAGGCTCCTCCATGGATTGCTCTGCTAAACTCAAATATTGGAGCTGATTTTTGGATCAACTTATCTCCAGACTTATAACTTTATTTCAAGTTATCTGTAGCTCTCTGCTGCGACTGGATCTTTGTGGCTGTCACTGTGGTGTTAGCCTTATGAATCTCTCATTTAGCAGGAAGGATTTGGATTCCTTCTTCCCAGGAGATCCAGAGTACCTTGTGTAAATTAACCTGCCTCCTCTATCCGAGACTAGCTCTGACAATCAAGCAATTACCTTCTCGCAGCACCTTCCTTTGAACATTACAAATTTGCCTAAATGATAAGTATTTAAAACACACATTAAAAAACCATTTTTATTATCCCAGTCATTGGATAGGCAGAGAAAACCAGGTGACAGGCTCTTTGAGGTTAAGTGTATAATTTTCAGAGGATTGAAAGGCTTCATTCAGGATGAATACAAATTAGTTCCATTGTAGATGTGGTCCTACATTTCCACACATAAATCTCAGTCCATACTTCATTCACTACACATACACACATGACAATTAATAACACACACATATATATATGAATACATGTGAATAATACAAATTCAGCCTTAATCCATTCATAAACAGTCCTTTGCTCAGTACCCACATGGTGCCAGGTACAGTGCCAAGTGCTGAGTTATATCAAAATAAAATGAAGACAAACATGATATGGTTTCAGTTCTTAAGCACCTGTGTGGTTTTAAGGCAGGAACAGCTATAGGAAAACATGAGCATTTTGGCATCAGCACAGTTTTTGTAATTTTGCATAAATATAAACACATGTTGTTCATCATCAGAACTCAGAGAACATGGATAAGTTGTTTGCAATTCACAAGGCTAAAGCAGTTTTTAAGCCTTCAGAGATGCTTTAAATAAAAGTTCCAGGACAGAATTTATCAGAAGCAGGCCTGTTGCGTACTTGGAAAAGATAACTAAGGTGAGTCAGCTCCTGGCTTTTTCTTTTGATATAACTCAGATGACTGTGATTTTGCCAAAGTTATAAATGGCCAGCAGGCCCTTTGCTGAAACATATTTTCTTTACACTGAACTGTAAGTTTTATATCTTCTACTTTGGTAAATTTTATGCACATCAACTAGAAGAGGCATTTTAGAGAAAAGGCATAGATGCATGTTGAACAGTGATACCTGTCTCACTACTCAACATCCTCATTAGTACCTTGTTTAAATTACATTTTTGGAAATTCTCCATATGGATAATTATGAATTGGTAAAGTATTCTTTCAACTGATGTCTACATTCAGCACTAGAAAGATTATTAAATAATCTCTCCCACATTTTTGCATTAATGATTTCACTTTGAGCCAGGCTTGATAATTACAGAAACAATTGAGTGTTAGTATATCATTTCATTTTCAATAATTTGAAACATAGGATGATACCAGTTTCTGAGATTTATACTCAGACCAAAAGAATGGGGGAAAGAGAGAGAGAGACAGAGAGAGAGAGAGAGAGAATGAATTTCCTATCTAGATTCCAGAGATAGAAAAGGGCTTAATTGTTTAACAATATTAGAAGGAAATAACTTTTCTTCCAACTCACTAGAGTGACCCTTGAAATATGGAAAGAATCTATTATCATTATTTTAAAGGCCTAAAGCAGAACCGTATATTTAAAAGCATATGCCTAACACTTTTAGAAAGCATGAGACATTACAAAAGAATGCAAGCCATAAAACATAACTGTTTCTCAGTATTTAAGGAATTGATTTTACTCCCTTAAGGAGTCAGGAATGGGTATAAATCAGTCCCCAATAATTAGTAATATAATTGTCAAGAAGTGATTATATAATACCTGAAGTCAGCCAAACATGGGCAACCTAATATGGTCAGGAAAAGCAGTAACTTGTAGGATGCTAAACAGGAGGTCTGGTCTACATTTTTAGAAGGGATGTGGACACAAGGTTTAGTATTTCATGTGAGTGTCTCTAAACTTAATATGGGTATTTCCCAGGATGTAAAGAAAGCTAATCACTTACTCTGTAAACATTTGTTTTATATATTTCTTCCAGTAAATAACAGGAATATTGGGCATTGAGTCATTACAAAGAATGAATGTTTGTCATTGATTGGAAGGATACTTGTTTATTATAAAAAGTTTTAAAAAATAAATATTCAACTGAAAGGACAGCATTCCTGTCTATTTCTGAAAATGGTCAATTTTCTAGTTAATTACTGGACAAGATGTGTTCTGCTGGAGGACACTGGTCACGAACTCCCTTTGACTCTCAGAAAAGTCAAGTGGCTGCCTTCCTGTGTCTGCCTCTCCCCAGGAAATCACCAACTAAAGTCAGAATCCTGAACTCACTTATCAAGAACTTTAAGTGCTGGGAGAAAAATCTGACATCATGAGCATCCATATCTTTGCTGCTTTCTGGAAATGCCTGTTGGATCACCCATGGAAACGTGTAGGAGGAAAATGAACAATAGGGATTTTTCAATTTGTTAGGTAGAACTAGTGCTTCCAGTTAATTATTCATTTATATTCCCCCTGTGGCTTTTAGATAAGTTTTATATTATTTATTTTTATTACATGAATTCATATGTAGATTCTATTGCCAAATTTTGTTCCTAAATAGCAAATAAAACTAAAGAGCTTTTGAGCTTATATACCCTTCCATACTGTATCTTCATACAGTATGGTAATACAGGTATTCATACAGTATAGTACTTCATACCATACCCTTCATGTTGTATCTTTTTATTCCTTTTGCTGTGCGCATACATCATATGTGACTGTGTATGGATGTGTGTGTATGCATTCATATACTTATAAACTGTATGTAAAACACATGGTTAAACATTTTTTCCATATAGTTTGGCTATTTGCATTTCCTCTCCATGAATTTCCTATCTATAACATTCAAATGAAGAGCGTATCAAAATATAAATATACAGTGATTTTTGATATAGAAATTATTTCATAGGTTGTATCACTGTATAGGTCTCTTAGAAAGATTTTAGACATCTTTCCTTGTCAGAGCATAGAGAACTACCAATTTCTTTTCAATTGCTGAATAGGTATTCCATAGAGTATATTTAACGTATTTCATTCAAATATTCCCTTTTTTGTGCCTCTTTGCACATGTTTCAGGTTTTTCTAGCATAACCAGAAGTAGAATTGCTCAAAGGAAATACATATTTTAATTCTAATTTTAAAGGAATTCTGTGAAATTCTCCTTCAAAATAGCTGCACTAAATTATACCCAGCAGTCATGCATGAAAGTTAATATATCTCTCATCCTTGCCAGCACTTGAGACTGACAAAGTTTTAAGTTTTTGCCAAGCTGATGCAAATTATTGCATCAAATTTTGTTCAAATTTTCAGTTCCCTGGGTAACAAGTGCAGTTGAGCGTATTTTCCATATAGTTATGGGCCAGTTGCATTTCTTACCTTGAATTTCCAATTTATGGAATTCAAATAAAATGCAATTATTATGTCAATGGGTGTTAGAGTATTATTTTTGTCTATCTTTTAGCTATATTTAGTGAAAGTATTTTCTCGTCAAATTGAATAAATTACTTCTATATCTTGAATATCTATTTAATTTGTGTTATACATGATTTCCCTGGTTTATGGTTTATCTTTTAATTTCAATAATTCCATATTTTATAATATAAAACCTTAAAATTATGATATGATTTAAATTTGTCAGACTTTTTCTTTATATCATTGTCAGACCTTTTAAAAGTCACAAACATACTCTCACTTTTGTTAAAGTTTTGTTTACATATGTTGATTTTAATTCATTTGGAAATATTTTTTGTAAGTGGTGGGTGGAAGGTAGGCTTTGAACTTTTTTTTTTCCAGATGGAAAATCTGTTGCCCAATATCATTTAGTGACTACTTTATTCTCTTGCTGATAGGAGATGCCACCTCACTTACATATGAAATTCTCACAGATGCACATGTACTCTTGACTAATTTCTCCCATTTAAATTTATAAGATTATACCACTTACAACTATTAGAAATTTAACTATTATTGGCAATAATTAATTATGCTCTTCATTCATTTAATAATGCTTATTGCATGTCTATTATGTGCCAATCCCACTATTCTAAGTCTTGGGAGAAAGCAATTAGCAAAACAGACTAAGTCCCTGCACTCATTGCTGTTATGTCTCTAAGGGGTGGTGGGCCAGAGAGCACCACACAACCTATAAGTATGATGTAGCTGAACTGCAGGGTGTCAAACTTAAAAAAAAGTTGACTTTCTCTTATATAGTGTTAAAGATCTCGTCCATTTTATCTTCACCAAGATAAGGTATCTGTTTTTTTTGTTTTTGTTTTTTTTTTTAACTTCTTTCTTTCTTTCTTGTTTTTTGAGACAGTCTCTGTCTGTCACCCAGGCTGGAGGGCAGTGGTGTGATCTCGGCTCACTGCAACCTCCGCCTCCCAGGTTCAAGCAATTCTCCTGCCTCAGCCTCCTGAATAGCTGGGATTACAGGCATGTGCCACCACACCTGGCTAATATTTGTATTATTAGTAGAGAAGGGATTTCACCATGGTGGTCAGGCTTGTCTCAAACTCCTGACCTCGTGATCTGCCCGCCTCGGCCTCCCAAAATGCTGGGATTATAGGTGTGAGCCACCACGCCCAGCCTAACTTACTTATTTCTAAACTTCACATCAGGGTAATCACTATGCAAAACTCTGAAACTATAGAAAAAGTACATGGCAAGTCCTTTTTCCTCAAAAAATTTGAAATCAATCTGAGGAAATGAGACAGCAACAATCAAAAGGATATGATATAAATAGTCAAAGGGCCTAATAAATGCAAGACTTCAAGATAGTATAGCTTTAATTTTAATATTAATAAAATAAACCACAAAACCATGGCAACTTGAGGGACCAGGTCTTTGTGATGTGTACAAATTGGTCTAAATTCTACTCCGGTAATAAGTATACAAATGATTGGATACAAACAGCATGGCATTCTTGATCAGGGGAATTTCATTAGTTTTACTGGAAAAAAAAAGGATGTGTTGTTAGAGAATAGACTGAAAAAAAGTAGTATAGAGAGAGCTTTTAGAGGTCCTTAAATAGCTAAGTAGTTTGTATCTTATCTACGTTAAGGGAAATCAAAAGAAAACTTTTTAGCAGAGCATGGTCAATGTGTGACTTCAATGAACCAGTGGTCCAGGAAACCTTGAAGATAAGACTTCTCTAGACAAAAATCTGTCTTCTTTACCTCAATTTTTCTTTAGATTTTTCTCTTCTCCCAAAGAGGCTCAGTGTCCTTGGGCTGACCTTTTCTCTATAGTAGTGCCTTTTGGTATTTCAGGCACTCCAGAAATACAAAATATTCTTCTCTATTTCTCAACTCCCATGGAAAAATTAAATAGCCTCTGCCACATATATAATGAATCTAAAGATAATCCACAAGCACAGATTATCATGGCTGCTCTCGAACATACTTCTCCTGTAAAATATATTTGCATGTAACATAAGTTGATGAAGAAAGTCAAGAGACAAAAATCTCTTTGCTCAAAAGTGTATGACAATTTCTGTTTCTGGGGTAGCCTGGGAGGAGAGATGCTTTTGTCTCTGGGTAAGCTTTAGGTCCTGTGGTAGCCTCTAAAATGACTCCCAATGCTCCCCACCTCTGAGCTTTCCTCTGTTCATGTCATCCCCTTTTCTGAAACGCAGCCTGGACTTAATGTTTTGCTTCTGACAAACAGGATACCATGAAAGTGATGACACATCACTTCCAAGATTAGGTTATAGAAGACTGGTTTCCATCTTGCCTGTTCTCTCTGACTCTCCCTTTAGGTCATAATGAATGCAAGCCAACTGCTATGTTGTAAACTGAGTGATAGAAGGCCCCCATGAAAAGGAACTCAAGGAGGCCTTACTCTACCAGCTAATGAGGACATGAATACTGTCAACAAACATGAGAGTGTATTTGCCCCTAGTGGAGGCTTGAGCTGGCTGTAACATTAGTTCGATTGCAGCCTTGTGAGAAACTTCCAGACAGAAGACCCAGCAAAGCCACACCCAAATTCCTGACCCAAAGAATCTGTGAGATCATAAATAATTTATTGTTTTGACAAGCTGCTAAGTTTTGGGTAATTTGTTGCTCAGCAAACGTAACTAATACAGGCTACCTCCCAGCAGAACATTTTGTAGCTATTGTAGGACTCACAGAATGTTGGCATAGGAAGGGATTGAAATCAATTGGATTTATGCCCTGTTAGAAGTTTGAGACCCCTGTAATTTCCTGCTTATGATGGTCAAGTCAGACTTGCACATCTCCCATGCTGTAAACATCTTTTTTTTTTTTTTTTTGTTTTTTTTTTTTTTGTTGAGACGGAGTCTCGCTCTGTTGCCCAGGCTAGAGTGCAGCGGCCAGATCTCAGCTCACTGCAAGCTCCGCCTCCCGGGTTTACGCCATTCTCCTGCCTCAGCCTCCCGAGTAGCTGGGACTACAGGCGCCCGCCACCTCGCCCGGCTAGTTTTTTTGTATTTTTCAGTAGAGACGGGGTTTCACCAGGTTAGCCAGGATGGTCTCGATCTCCTGACCTCGTGATCCGCCCGTCTCGGCCTCCCAAAGTGCTGGGATTACAGGCTTGAGCCACCGCGCCCGGCCGCTGTAAACATCTTAACACAACTTTCAGTTGACTCTGGAAATTTCCCCTGTAATAGTCTTTTAATAATGATGAACTTTCATGTCTCTGTGATCAACTATCATTCATGTTGGCTTCTCATTTTTGGTAAGAAGAATTATAACATCAATTAAAATTGATGGGAAAGGAAAAGTATGTCACTTAGAAGATCATCATTCTTGGTGTAACCCATCTTTCTGTAGCTGAGTTTCCCGTGTAACAACATGTAATCTCAGAAAACTGAAATGGAAAATGTCAACGTAATTGTGCTCTGAAGCCATGATAAAAAGTGAAAAATGAATTATCTCTGTAGTTGTAATAAATACCCACAAATATTTCTTTTTTAAAAAAGATAAAATACGTCTAACAAATTGTAGAGTCATGTCAGTGATTTGGCTTTTTTGGGAAGAAAATCTGCACAATGATAATTCATAAACTCATAACATTAATAACAAGCTCTCAATTAATAACAAGCATGAGACAGCTGCACTGCATCTTGAAATCCCACAGCATTTCCCAACTGCATTGCTAACAAATTGAAGTCATACACCCAAATGTGGTGAAGCAATCCATTCACGAGCAGCTGTGAAACACCGGTCAGCTGAAATAGACTCTGAAGATAATTTAACTGGCAAAAGCAATTGAAAAAATACTGCACTCATGGATGATTTGTGAATCCGAGGCTATTGATAGCCTGCCCTTATCCCTTGGGACTCATCCCTGCACTATGAAGGCTGCTTATTTCAAACACCTGTTGCTCTCTGCCTGTGATCTTTAATTCTGACTTATGTTCAGGACAAACCAGAAATGCCGGAGGAAGGATAACGTTCTTTATCCGAGCTTCAACCAGTGTTGGAGTAGAAGTTGGAAGACAGATACACAATCTCCCTTCGTTTCTGTTGGTGTAACTTCAATGTATATTCTACGTTGTCTCTCAGAGTCTCCCCACCCACCCACTCACATTTAAGTAGCAGTTGCTCACAGTAGGAACTGCTTTATAATGCAGCGTTTATTGCCTGACTTTCCTTCATTATTTTCCTACCCCACTCCCAGTGTTTCCTGAGATCACTTCTAATAACTAGCAGTGTTCCTAATATGACTCAAAGTATTTGGACTCAAATCCATGTCTCCACTTCGGTTGCTAGGGAAACCCAACTTAAGACAACTTATTTGGCAGTTGCACGTTTAAATCAGGTATTATACTCAAAGAATTTGGGAAGTTTTATACCCACTGAAATGCTTAACAACAGAGGACACAAAATGCAGCAAGTTTTCTTGAGTAAGGAGCCAAAACCAGACTTGGAACATTACCTGTTGAATTTTTGTTACATTTTCCTTTACCTATTTTCAATTTTGAAGTGGTTCCAGAAGTCCATTAGCTTTTATTACAACAGAGATTTCCAACATAGTCTTCAAACCTTCATGAAACAGAGGGTTAAATACAGTATTCCACAATCCAAAGAGACTGTGGATATTTGTATCCACAGAAAGGTTCACAATATTAGCAATAACTATACCTTAATAAATTCTTATTATGGGACAGGAAATGTGTTATTATACATATTTACCCATTCTGTATCCAAAATAACCTTAAGCTTTAGGTACTGTTCTTGTTGTTTTATTTTGTCATTTTGTAACAGATTTAGTGTTGACATAAATGACATAAAATCTTTACACAAAGTACAGTTTGACAACTCTAGACATATATATATATACCCATGAAATAATTATCACCATTAGGATAGTGAATATACCACAAGTCCCCAGAAGCTTTCTCGTGATCCTTTGTAATTCCTCTCTATTCTTACCTCTTCTCCCCCGTCTTCCTCAGGCAATAGCCAGTATAGATTAATTTACATTTTCTAGAATCTTATGTAAATGAAACAATACAGAATGTACTCTTGCTATCTGACTTCTTTCATTCATAATTATTTTGAGATGTATCCATATGATATATATCTATAATTCACTCTTCTTTATTGTTGAGTTTATTCTGTTGTATGGACATACCACAATTTGCTTATCCATTCACCAGCTGAAAAACTACATTTTTAAAAATCCATCTACCTGTTGACTTATTCTTTCCAGCTTTTGTTATAAATGTAAGCATTTTTGTATAAGATTTTGTATGTATATAGGCTTCAATTTTGGAGATATAAACATTTATATATGTTATATATGTATAACATTTTAAGAAATTGTCATTGTATCATTTTATATTCCCACCAACAATGTATGACAATTCCAGTTTTCCACATCCTTACCAATACTTGATATTATTAGGCCTTTAATTTTTAGCAGTTCTTACAGGTGTGTAGTGGTATCTCACTGTAATTTTAATCTGCATTTACTATTGATTGATGTTGAGCATCTTTTCATGTGCTTATTTGTCCTCTGCATATCTTCTTTGGTGTTCAAGTAATTTGCCAATTTTTACTGATTTGGAGCTTTTTTATTATTTGGATTTGAGAGTTATTTACTTATTCTACATACAAATCCTTTATCCAACATACGTCTGTCAAATATTTCTCACAGTCTGAGGTTCATTTCTTTTCATTCTCTAAATACCATTTTTTGAAAATAACTTTTAATTTTGACGAAGTCCAATATGTCAATGTTTTCTTGTATGAACTATGCTCTAGGCGTCTTATCTAAGAACTCTGCCTAATCAAAGGTCATAAAGGCTTTTTCCTTTGTTTTCTTCAAGATGTTTTAAAGTTTTAAGTTTAATATTGAAATCTGTGATTCATTTTGAGTTAATCTATCTATCTATCTATCTATCTATCTATCTATCTATCCATCCATCTATCTATACTAAGAGATATGGATCAAAGTTTATTTTTTGTTTGTTCAATATATCCAGCACTACTTGTTTAAAAGACTATTCTTTCTCCACTGATTTTCCTTTGCACCTGTTCCTAAAATCAATGGTCAATGTATGTGTAGGTCTATTTATGGAATTTCTATTCTGATCTATTATTATCTTTGTCTACCTTAACACAAACATGACACTGCCTTAATTATTATAGCTTTATAAGTATTGAAATCCAGTAGAGTTACTCCTCCAAATTTGGTTTTCTTTTTAGTTATTTTGGCTATTTCAGGTCCTTTGCACTTTCCTTTGAATTTTAGAATCTTGTCAATTTCACAATGAAATGCCTACTCTGGTTTTGATTGAGATTGCTTTGAATCTATTCATCAAATTGGAGAAATTTGCCATATTAACAATATGAATCTTTAGATTCATGAGCATAAGATACATATTTATTTAGATCTTCTTTAATGTCTCTCAGTAATATGTTGCAGTTAAAACTGTAGTTTTCAATGACTAGCATTGCCACATCTTTATTCAGGCTTATCCTTAAGTACTTTGCATTTTTGATGCTATTGTAAGTGGTGTTATTTTAATTTCTGAATATTCACTGCTAATATATAGAATAATAATTGATTTTTGTTTATTGATCTTGTACTCTGAAATCCTGTTCAACTCAATTATTAGTTCTAGGAGCTTTTTTTTGTAGATTTGTTTGGATTTTCAAGATATAATCTAGTTGTCTTTGAATGAAGATAGTTTTACTTCTTCCTGTCCAGTTGGAACAATTTTAATTTTTTTCTTGCTGTATTCAGTAGATGAAATCTCTAGTACAAAGTTAAATAGCAGTGGTGGGAGTGAACATCCTTGTCTTGCTCTTGATCTGAGGAAGAAAGCATTTAGTCTTTCACCATTAACTATGATGTTAATTGTGGGTTTACTGTATATTTTGTTTATCATGTTAAGTAACTTCTCTTACGTTGCTAGTTTGCTGAGAATTAATCTTAGGAATGGATACTAGATTTTATCAAATCTTCTTTTTACATTTATCAATAAGGTCATGGGGTTCCTTTTGGGTCTACTAATATTGTGCATTACATTGACTAATTTTTTTTAATGTTACATAAACCCTGCAATCAATGGATAAAAACTAATTGTCCATGATATATTACCTTTTTTATTTATCAACTGGTTTCATTTGCTAAAATTTTGTTTAGAATGTTTGCACATGCATTTCTGAGGGATACTGGTTTATAGTATAACATATCTTGTCTGTCTTGTGTATTAGTAGTGTGAGATATTCCCTGCTCACCAATTTTCTGGATGTATTTGTATGAAAATTGGTATCATTTCTTCCTTAAACGTTTGCTAGACTTCAGCAGTGAAGACAGTTAAGCCTGGAGTTTTCTTTGTGGGAAAGATTTTAACTATAAATTCAATTTCTTTAAAAGATATAGGACTATTCCACTTATATATTTTTCTTACATGAGCTTTAGTCATTTGTTTCTTTTAAATTATTTGTGCATTTAATTTTTTGTGGAATTTATTAGCGTCCAGTTGTTCATAATATTTCCTTGTTATCTTTTTGAAGATCTGTAAAATTTGCAGTAATGTCACCTCTCTAATTCGTAATTCTTATAATTTGTACCTTCTCACTTTTTTTTTCCTGGTCTGTCTGCCAAGAGGTTTATCAACTCCATTAATCTTCTCAAAAAATCAGCCTTTGGTATTTATTTTTCTCTGTTATTTTTCTGTCTTTTATTCCATTGATTTCCAGTATGATTTTTGTTATTTCCTTTCTTCTGCTTATGTTAATCTGTTCTTTGTTTTCTAGTTTCTTACACGGAGGTTAAGGTAATTGACTTAGGATCCTTCTTGTTTCATAAAATAGGATTTGAGTACTATAAATTTACCAGTAAGTGCTGATTTTAGAGCATCTCACAAATTTTGAAATGTTTTGTTTTCATTTTAATTCAGTCTAAAATATTTCCTAATTTATATTTTGATTTCTTTTTTAATCCATGGATTATTAGAAGTTATTACCAAATAATTGTGGATTTTTTAGAGTTTTTAATGTTAATGATTTTTATTTTTCTCCCAAGTTGACAGAGAATGTATTTTGCATGATATGAATCAATTTTCATTTATTGAGATTTATTTTAATGCCCAGAATATTATCTATCTTAGCAAATGTTTTCTGTGAACTTGATAGTAATGGGTATTCTCCTATTGTTGGATCAGGTTTCTAGAACTGTAAATTAAATCAAGTTGGGTGATTATGTTGTTCAAGCTTCTACATTCTTTTTTTTTTTTTTTTTTGAGACGGAGTCTCGCTCTGTCGCCCAGGCTGGAGTGCAGTGGCCGGATCTCAGCTCACTGCAAGCTCCGCCTCCCGGGTTCACGCCATTCTCCTGCCTCAGCCTCCCGAGTAGCTGGGACTACAGGCGCCCGCCACCTCGCCCAGCTAGTTTTTTTGTATTTTTTAGTAGAGACGGAGTTTCACCATGTTAGCCAGGATGGTCTCGATCTCCTGACCTTGTGATCCGCCCGTCTCGGCCTCCCAAAGTGCTGGGATTACAGGCTTGAGCCACCGCGCCCGGCCCAAGCTTCTATATTCTTACTAACTTACTGTCTGTTTTGTTCTACCATTTGTTGAGAGAGACATATTGACATATTTAACTATAAAAGGGGATTTGCTCCTTTTTTCCTGTGGTTCTGTCAGTTTCACTTATGTATTTTCAAATTCTGTTATTAGATACATAAACAATTAGGATCATTATGCCCTCTTGATGTGTTGACTGCTTTATCATTATGAAATGATTTTCTTTATAACTGTAATATTTTTTACTATAAAACTACCTTTTTCTGATATTCACATAATCTCTTCAGCTTTCTTTTGCTTAGATGAGCACAGTATATTTATATTTTTTCACTCTTTTAGTTTTAACTTGTTTATTATTTCATTAAATTATATTTTATTTTACACAATATATAGTTAGGGCCTTATTATTTTCCAATATAGTACATTTGCGTTTTAGTAGCAGTGCTTGAATCATTTGCATTCAATGTGATTACTGTTATGCTTAGATTTAAGTCTGTCACATTGCTATTTATTTTGCATTTGTCTCATCTCCTCTTTTCCTTTTTCCATTGTTTGGATTAAGTATTTTGTGATTTTGTCTCCTTTGTTGGCTTATTAGGTAAAATTTCTTGTTGCATTTGCTTAGTGGTCTCTTTTGGGTTTGTAACATGCATCTTTAACTTAACACGTTCTACCGTCAGCTGATAACATACTCAGTATAGAGTTTAACAATCTTAACAGTGGTTTATATCATTTAATTTCTCCTCTCCCAAGTCTTGATTGTTATATTTTTACTTATGTTATAAATCCCACACTACATTGTTATTATTTTTGTTTAAACAGTAAATTATCTTTTATAAAATTTAAATAACAAGAAAAATGATTCGCTTACGTTTACCCACATAGTTACCATTTCCAGTGTTCTTCATTTCTTTGTGGGTCTGTATTTCTACCTGTTGTCATTTTTCTTTTGTTTAAAGAACTTCCATTAAGATTTCTTGTAACATAGATCTGTTGGAGATGAACTCTTTTGACTGTCGTGTATCTGAAAAAAATTCATTATTTCATATTTGTTTTTAAAATATGGTTTTTTTTTTTTTTTTCTGGGCATTTGGAACTCTGAGTTAACAGGCTTAGGGGGAGAATGGGCAAGGTTTCAGAATTTTCAAGCTGTTGCTCCCTTGTCTTCTCTCTTGCATTGTTTTCTGAGAACAATATCTTTGTTCATCTATATAGATATCTTTTTCTTGCTAGTTTTAAATCTTTCTCATTATTACTGAGTTTGAGCAATTTGATCATGCTGTACCCAGGTATACTTTCTTCTTTTTTTTTTTTTTTTTTTTTTTTTTTTTTTGGTGTTCATTGAACTTCTTGGATTTTTGGTTTTTCAGTATTCATCAAATTGGGAAAAAATATCAGTTTTGTTTCTTTAAAAACCCTGCCTTTTGGCGTCTCTATTTACTTGTGTAGGTAAATCACATAAAGTAATTACATAAAAGGACAACAGTAATTCAGGTACAGATGTTAAAGAATTTTTTTCAAATAAAGTTGAGCAAGAAAATATGGATCTAAATCTTAACACAATAAATTCAGATTAGGCTTCAGGAAGAAATTCTATTTGTGGAACATTTTAGAAACCTTTACTTGGGTTGCAAAAAGCCAACAAAACATTTTAGAATATTTAGAAAAAAACTGAGGTCCTCTGCATTTCACACTAAGGCCATTGCACAGCGTCAGGGTCCTTTTGCTCCTCTTGGGAGTCCCTTTTCCACAGCTTCTGCCTTAGGGAAAAGTCATCATCCCAGTTTTTCTCTTGCGTTATTTTCACCTTTATCTGTTTCTTCCAGAGATTCTAGTGAAAAGTTGAAAAGACTGCACTGTGAATCAGATACACATACATATATCCCTGAAGGTGTTCTCCAATGAGGACTTTCCTGAAAGCCACTGACTTGAACCTTCTCAAGGCTGATTCCTGGAAAATGTAACTAGCTCACTTTCTGGAAATCATGTGAATGAGAGGCCCAGATGATAATGTAAAAGCATTACCAGAGTTAAGGGGAAAAAAGAAGGTAGGTCAGTAACCAGTTTATCATCACATGTGTTTTATTTTTTTAATGAGGCATCTTTACCATTTTGTTTCTGATGAATGTATAAAAGTATGTACTGGACTACGCTCTCTCTATATATACACATGTATGTACATATATAATATGCACAAATACACACACACATGCGCGCGCACACACACACACATACATATCCACAAAAGGCTGAGAAACTTGAAGTGACAGCTTTCAATCTCTCCTCTAGTCCTTTGATTCTGTCTAATTAAACCTAACCATTTCTCATAGATTGCAGAAGGTGGCAGGTAATACTCCTCATTTGGCAACCAAGAAGGTGATGTTTATTGCAAACCTTGAAAGTGAGAAGAAATACTGTAATAGTTCCTTTTCTTCCCCATCTGCCTCCATACAGCTAGAGATTAAAATTAATTCATGTAAAACATCTGGCATGGTGCCTGGTACAGAGTAGGAGTCTAATAACTGGCAGCATACATTTCTATGAGTGAAAATTTTGGGGAAATAAAAGTATTACTGATGGAGGGAATTAAGTCAATTGTAAAGAAAAAGAAAGAATGGGGAGGACAGGGTAGCATGGCACTCAGAACAAGTTTTTGCTCCATCAGAAATCGGAACATGGGTAGAATGTATAGATAAGACAATGATGAACATAAGCAATCAATTTTTTTGTTTGATTAAGGTCAAGTTAACAACCTATCCCAATGGCCTAAAAGTTACAAGGTGCTCAGTAAGCGTAGTTAACCACCATCTCAATGGACCCTTGGGACAATCTCTATTTTCAAGAGGATTTGGAAACTCCTGAATCAAGAAGTGAAGTGCAAAACTAAAGGTTTCAATAAGATTAGTGGAAGGGAGGAGAGGGTGAGTATTGTTACAGAAGATACTTAAGGATAAATGATAAATCAGGCTTGGAGGACAAACGTCTCTCTCACTATAACCTTTTCTCATCTTTGGTAATTCCATACTGACCTGAGTGGCTTTATTCTAACTTGCTTACTAATGCTTCAAATTTTAAAAAATGTTTTGCTGATTTGACCTGATTGAAACAGGAATCAAGTATACAAAACACAACAAATATTTAATGGAATACTCACGTATTTTATCAGACAATTTTACACAGTAAATATAAACTTCCTGTTACTTTTTCCTTCAAAAGAAACTATTCTCAAATATATCATAGCCTATCTCATATCCCCACCACCATGAAATTTTTGGACTGAGATTTGCTCTTTACTTTTGCACCCGATTAGTAGCTTTGTTTCTGAATCCACTGAACTGAGTTACCACATCTGTAGAGCTCTCATGGTTTTTCCTAACCTTTTCAGACAATAGAAATATGATCGTTGCAGGCAATGGGTTGTTATCTGCAACTCCCAGGAGGCACAGTTCCTTAGATATCCCAAATATTTCGTCACAGGCCACAGCATTGTACATTTAGGAAAGAACGGGAAAGAATTGCATATCCACCTGTGCATGATATTTCTGTAGTTACAAAAATTATTCTAGAGAAATTGCATTTTTCCTCCTCCTTCTTATCATTTAATAGCATGCTTTGAAGTGCACACACCCTCTGGGAAGATATGCTGTCTGTCCAATGGGATTGCTGCTAAGAAAAGGCCCTGACTGACCCTTTCCATCAAACCCACATCAACCCTTTTTGTAGACCGAGCTTTTAATCATGTATGTATTTAGCTCTGAATTGAAAAATAAATGGTATCCAGGGCTGAGTGACTTAGCAAACAAATGATGCGTGGAAATTACATAGCCATGTACTCTCTTGAATTGTCCCACAGAATTGGTTTAATAAGATGGAGATGACAATTTAACTTTTTCCAATTAACATGCTCTAACTCAACATTCAGTTGCTGAATGTCAAAGAGAGCTCCACAAATCATTCAGGGGTTAACAACTAAATGTTATGAGCAGAGTTTTTAATGATCTTACTTTCTCATTTTAATATGAATTTCAATATTATATTAACATCCTCTTCCCATTTCAAAATATTAGAACAGTGGCCACTGCCCCTCCTTTTCTCCAAAAATGCAGAGAAAGCAATATCATTTAGAACTCTGAGAACTTCAAAGAACTTCTTTATTTTCGTCTAGATAGGAATAACTGCAACAGTCTAAGTCCATGACATTTGGGGTCAAAAGAATTGGATTTGAATCTTGATTCTTCCCTTCCTAGCCAAGAGGCATTCTGCAAAGTGCATAGTGTCTGGTTCATTTTCTGTGAAATGGGAGAAATATTAACCATTTTTTTACAGAGCTGTCATGAGGATCAAATAAGTTAACATACATAAAATGCCAGACAACGTCAATTCCTCCGATTTTAATATAAACACAATATTGTGAGTTCAAATCTTATTAACTGCCAAAGTTAGAGGAATCAGGGTGATGTCCATATTTCCCTGCCAGAATTTATAGGTTGCAGTGGCATGTGTCAACTTATTATTATAAGGAGTCTTGTCCTCTGTGCGTAGATTTTCTCTAAGGAACTTTCATAATTTTTCTTAGTATTTCTCATTACAGTTCTGTAGGCAATTGTCATGTGATATAGAGAAAAGCTAGAGAAATACTTGATAATTTATCCAAAGCTTAGCAGATTCTTTGACTCTTCTAGTCTGTCCTGTGGCATGTTCTGATTCAACTGTACTTTTAGTTTCTGGGTTTCTCCAAATCACACCTTATCCTCTGAATCTATGATATTGAATATTTTAAACTCCAAGTGCTCATAAGTAAAAAATAACTTATACATATTTATTTATAAATGATATGTATGCACTTCTGTACTAATACAATCCATGCATTTTAAAACATGGATTGCAAAATAAACATAAATAGAAGTGTTCATATTTTCCTTACATATTATGGTAATATGGTGTGCATTTCTTCTGAGATATAATGCTTCTCCTGTTGAAACTTGTGTGATGGTGGGGAATTAATGAGACAGAGCAGTTGATGCCAGAAACTACCATTGCTTTGTCTAAAGTTGTTAAAACTTTTTTATAAGGCTATACGTTGGCCATATTTTTGCTGTAGCAGATTCTTTTACTCTCATTTTACAGGCAGCCAAATCAGGCTTCTTTACTTTGCCAACAGGAACTGGAGGGAACTGGGTTCTTGGCTGAATGCCAGTCAACACTTTTACTAGCTTCATGTTTTTGTTACCAAACATTACATCGTGTCCTTTGAGATTTACAAAATTGGCTTAGATCCCCAGACTGAATCCTGTGCGAATTTTCTTGCCCTTCCTAAGATTTCCACAAGTTCCACAGAAAGTTTATATCCCCATGGTTATCTCTCCCTTCACTTTCTCACTGTGAAATTCTCTATCTTGTTTACTTCTTGCTACCCTGCAGGGGTTCTCGCCTCTCACCTTAAACATACGCAGGAGAGAAATATGGGGCACCGGCATAGAAAATGACTATAATAGCTGAAAGAGCTATATCACACTGCAGAGGAGCAGATATTTACAAAGAAATATTACTTATCCTCTCATCTTTATTCTTAAATATTTCCCCAGTCTTGAGCAAACGTTTTCAACGAGGTGAATTGCAGGACAATGGAGGCCAACATTAGAGTTGTGCAATAGCACTTTAAATAACAATTGTTGATCCTTGCATCACTACACCAATATGACACAATCAGTTGTGAAGTGTGATACAAGTAATTTATTCTTAACAGACTATGACTAATACATATTATTACTAAATCAGAATGGAATCAGGGCTCATAAAAATGCCATTTTCACTTCCTTGAATTGTTACACCAATTACAGTGTAGGAGAGAAAGTGGTAGCATTGCAACAAGTGTGCTGGGAATGGTGCATAAAACTGGTATATCTCTGAGGGTTGCCCCGTATGTGAACATTAACCATGCTTAAAGCTTTAGCAAGGAAATGTTAACTCTCACTCATTTAGACCAATGAATCTCCAGTATGCTATCCATAATCAATGAGCAAGTAAGTTGATTCAGTGGGTCAAAAATTAAATATTACAATATATACTAACACTTATTTTTATCTCATACTTTAAAATGTATCTTTTGTTTGCATGTAATGTACACACGCAAAAGTTTTAAAATGCAGCCATAGGTTATTTGACATTTTCTCATCAAGAGTTGGGTCTATGTTCCCTCCCCTTGAATTTATATTTTTGTATCAATAGAGGGTGGCCAAAGAGAGGCTATGTGACTTTCAAGGCTAGGTCATAAAAGGTGATTCAGGCTTCATCTTGTTTACTGGAACACTTGTTCTTGCAACCCTGAACCACTATGTAATGAGTCCAAACATCCTGAGATCCCATGCTGTGACGGAGCCCAACTTACAAGGAAGTTCTCATGTAGGCACTCTGGTCCATCACAAATCCCAGGTGAACCCAGCCTAAGCACCAGACATGTAAGCAGAGAAGCCTTCAGATGATCCCATATGTCAGCATTTTGAGCCACTTTCAGCTATTTGAGATTTCCTGTTGAAACTCCAGGCATTATGGAACCAATACAAACTATCCCCTGTCCACATTTCTGACTCAGAGTACATGAACATAAAAAAAAAGTTTGTTGTTTTATGCTATTAAGTTTTGTGGTGTTTTTTAATGCAACATTAGATAATCTAAAATCTAAACAATATATCAATATATTAGTACATTTAAACAATTTACAGATAGATTTACGTTGTTACAGTGTACACAAAACAAATTTTACTGATGGAATGAGAGCAGGATCAAGAGGCTTGAAGACCACTGAGCTCGATAGCAGAGAGTGAGCCAGGGCACATAGAAACTAAAGGTAGACAGGAAGAATGTGTAAACAGATGGGCTAATGTGTTCCGAGTATAGAGCTGAATATCAGATAGGAAATAGTATATTGGCTAATTCAGTTGGCATAAATCAAATTGCCAAATGCAAGAATCAAAGACGTGACAGAGATTAGGTAAAACAAATCCAATTGCATAGGTAGACAACTAGGTAAGAGATCTCAGAGACTTTCAGGTGACGTAGAGACAAAGACAAAAATTCAGTGCTGCCAAGAGCTCACATGCACTTTCTATTAGAGTAGAAACAAACTTCAGGCTTGTGAAGCAGTGGAACCAAGTGAATAAAAGCACCAAATTGAAATGAAGACTGTACAGGCAGTACTGAGAATGCTGGCAAGTAAGGATTTTCTCAACCAGGAGTTACCTGTTACTTTGTCTTAGGGCTCTCCACATTTCCTTGAAAGTAATGAGATATAATTCATTGATCCTGCACTCACTCCATCAGTAAAATTTATTTTGTATACACTGTAACAATGTAGATCTATCTGTAAATTATTTAAATGTAATAATATATTGATATATTATGTTGTTTGGATTTTATGTTAATGTTGCATTGAAAAATAACATAAAATACATACCATAAAATTTTACCTATTAAAAGAGTATATTTTAATAGGTAAAAAGTTATGATATTTGTATAACTTTGTGACTACAACAAAAACAGTGTTTTTTAGTATATTCACAAAGTTATGCAAACATCACCACTATCTAATTCCAGAACATTTTCATCATCCCTAAAAGAAACTCTATCCATCAGCAGTGACCACAGTCCCTTCTCCTCCCAGCCCCTACCAAACTCAAATCTACTTTCTGTCTCTTACAATTTGCCTATTCTGGACATTTCATTATAAATAGAATCATACAACATGTGGTCTTTTGTGTCTGGCTTCCTTCTCTTAGCCTACAGTTTTCAATGTTTATTCATGCTACAGAGGTACCAGTACTTCACTAATTTTTGTAGTTGAATAATACTCTATTGTAGTACATTTTGTGTATCTGCTCATCAGTTGATGGAAATTTGAGTTATTTCCACTTTTTGGATCTTATAAATCATACTTTTATGAACATTTATGAACAAATTTTTGCATGAATATCTGTTTTCAATTATTTTTGCCATACACCTAGGAGTGGAATCACTAGATTGCATGGTAACTTTAACTTTTTGAGAAACATTCTGTTTTTCAGAGGTTGAAAATTTTACATTCCCACTATCAATGTGTATAGCTTTCAATTTCTATACATCCTCAGCAATTGTCACTTGTTATTATCTATTTTTTTAAATTGTAGTCACTCTAGAAGTTGTGGTATCTCATTGTGGCTTTGATTTGCATTTCTCTGATTAGCTAATAATATTGGGGGTCTTTTCATGTGCTCATTGGACATGATTAAGTTTAATTTAGCTTTTGAAATGTATGTTTTGTACAGCAGGTGATAAAATTAATGGATGAAAGAACCATGTCTGTTTTGCTCACCTTTCTTCCCTAACGCCTGGTGCACAGGAGAGCTGTGTCTGCTCGCTGACTGAGCAATTGATAAGACAAATGTGTGAATGGACAGGCATCCTCCTTTATAATGGTAAAAGAACTCAAAGTTGCTCATCATTAATGGTGTGGGAAAAGAATAAAAGATTTTGTCAGTTTGCGTAAACTCACTTTTTCTTGAAATTCTAGCTCAGGGTTTCTTTCCAGTACAAAGGATACAGCCATTAGGAATTACACAATGTTCTATCCATCCTTAGACTGGTCAGTCTTCTCAATGTATTTCAATAAGGGGAGAACAATTTATTTCAGACATTGTCAAATATGACAGGGTTAGTTTGCTGTGGCAAATGATCCCCAGCTACAACATTATCATTGTGTGTTCACACTGGGATCTGCCACACTTGGTCATAGAGTCCAGTGGGGGTTATAGTCAAAGACTCACCTATTTGGTTCTTGTTCACCCACCATCTCCCATTCAGTTAAACCTGGCGAATATCCCACAGAAGATGCTTAATATCACTTAAAGACAGCTGATTTAGGTTTATGGCTGGCCTGTCTCTATTATAGATTTCTTGCTATTACTCCACAGCATAGATAACCCACATGATTTGTATTTTCAGCATGACACTGAATAATTCAGGAATATTGAAAATGATTCAGTCAAAGAGATGACCGGTTCTTACTGAAGGACCACTTTCTTTTTATCATGGCCATTGTAATAAATGGCATTCTTATAAACTCTTTGAAACAAAGGATTAAAAATAATCTTTTCTTCATGCCCAACAGCAGCAAGAGTTACCTGTTTGCCCTACATTAAAACAATAATGGATAGTACCAGATTGTTCACACTTTTACTTTTAAAACTTACTGCAGTCTTCAAAAGCTTTTTGCTCTTTGATAGAATATTTCAACGTGATCAGAAAGACTACCGTGTTTTGAGATGAAGCTTAGGCCTTGTCTTTTGAGAAGTACACCCAGCAAGACGGTAAAGCCAGAAAACTGCAGTTGTTCAGATTTAACGCGTGAGTTTGTTTTTCTGTTGAGCAGTTGTTATATAAAGCCACCCTATTAAGCCAGGAACACTGGAGGAAATGGTTTATCTTTGACTTTTGAATTTTGGGGAAGTTCCAATTTCCCACAACTTTTAATCTTTCTATGTTGCTGATTTGTAGGAAGTCATGTTGTTTCATTATCACTCAATATATTAGTATCTATATATTATGAACATGAGCCTGAATCCTCCAAACACTTTTAAAAGGATGTTAGCCTATCTAATATGAAGTTGAACTGTCTACCTCTTATATTGTTTTTCCCAGTAAACACACAGAATAGTATATACCCATGCATTTTCCGGTACTGCCTAGTGAACTCCAGGGTGTTCTTTATATAATCTATCAGCAGTAAAACATCCTGAAACATGTAGTAATCGCTTAGGTCAAATAATGTAATATATCCTTGATGTGCTGAAACAGACAATGAAGAGTACTAGCTTTTCAGTGATGCCTAGGTGCAAACACACTTTCACAAATTTCTGTTGAGGCCATGTCTGAATGCATTCATGGAGGGCAGACAGAATCACATGTCTCTGTATGTTGAGAAAAACTCGACGGTGTTAGCTTTCTGCTACTAGTGCTTCATGAACTATTCTTAATTTTTTTCCAGTGGACCCTTATTGGAAAAATCTCATGCTTACATTTTCCTGTAGGGGGGATCTAGCACTGGATTGGATCAATCTCTTTAGGCCTCATTGATCAAGAGTTTTTCAATGACTAAAAGAATAGCTTTCCATCATGCTTATGGTGGCTAGGAAATTACATTTGACTATGAGAGTTGCTTTTTTTCATATTCTATAAAGTCAACTGGCACTCAATAGTACTTTGGAAGAGTGACTGGATGTTTGCCAGTGATCTGATGACATAGTGGAATCAGAACATTTTGTTATTCCTTTGTTTATTTGGGATTTCGTCTTCAAACTCCATCAATCAACATGTAAAGAAAAAGATGGAAATTCACATTAACAATAGCTTACTTTCAATTGGCTTGTACTAGTATCTATTAGAATTTTTTAAATGGTGTCCTACAACCTTATCTTTCAAGAGGTGCTTAAGTTAATGGTATGCTTGGGCCAGCTCGCACTGTCTTGCAAAGCCAACTGGGATGCATCTCTTCATGACTAAGAATTCACTTACGTCAGGTTGGCAACTTGCAGTCATCAGTGGATAGAGTATTAACAAAACAGAAATTGGCGAATGCTACCAATCAGGGTGCTACTTTCTTCTAGAGTGTTAGTTGTTAAACATTTAGTGGTCCATCACTGATTATACCACTGGTTTCTAAGAAAAACTATTTGGAGAGGACCTAATGCATGACAATGTGATTTGTGTCATATGACCTTGGTAATCTGCAGTCTTAATTTTGATACCTCTAGACACTAAGGCAAGTATTGAAATACAAGCAATTTTGGGGGAGGTTTAGAGAACAGCAGCTGGGGGACTAGGGAGCTGAGGCTGGGAACAGAAAGCAACCAATACAAGATTCATTCTGAAGTCTGCTACCAAGGTGGGCAACTCCTAAAACTAAAAATTGAAGTCAACATGGTTACAGGATTCAAGATAAACACATTAGAATCAATTGCATTGATATACTAGCAATAAACATGTGAACACTGAAATTAAAAATGTAATATCACTTAAAATTGCTCAAAAATATAATTCTTAGGAGTACCTCTAAAAAACATGTACATTATTTATAAGATGAAATTTCACAATGCTGATTAAGGAAATCAAAGAAAATCTGAATAAAGATGCATACTACATTCATCGATTGAATGAATCAACACAGGAAAGATGTCAGTTCTCCCCCAAATGACATACAGTTTTAATGTAATCCTGTCAAAATCCCAGTAATTTCTTTAGTAGATATGGATGAAACTATTCTAAAATTTGTATGGAGAGGGAGAGAAACTAAGAGGGATCAGTCCTCTTGATTCTAGGAATTTTTACAGAGCTATAGTAATCAAACCCGTGTAGCACTGACAAGAGGAATAGACACACCAATCAGTGGAACAGAACAGAGAATCCAGAAATAGATTCATACAAGTATGCCCAATTGTTATTTTGACAAATTTACGAAAGCAATTCAATGGAGGAAAAATAGCCTTTCCAATAAGTGGCAAGTGGTGTTGAAGCTATTGGAAATCCAGAAAGAAAGAGAGGAAGAGAGGAAGAGAGAGAGAGAGAGAGAGAGAGAGAGAGAGAGAGAGAGAGAGAGAGAATGAAGAAAGACAAAGGGAAGAAAACGAAAAAGAACCTCAACCCAAACCTCACACTTTATCCAGAAATTACTCAAAATTGATCACAGATTTAAATACAGTATAAAAATCTATAAAATTTTTAGAAACCTAAGAGAAAATCTTTGGCATATAAGACTAGGCAAAGCACTCTTAGATTTGACACCAAAAACATGATCCAAAAAAGGAAAAAATTATAAATAAAACTTCAAATTTAAAAACTTTTACTCTGCAAAAACCTTGTTGAAAGGATGAAAAGAGAAGATACAGAGTGAGAGAAAATATTTGCAAACCACATATGCAATGAAAGACTAGTTTCTCGAATATACAAAAAGAACTGTCAAAACTCAGCAGAACTAGCAATCAAATTAGAACATAGTCAAAAGACATGAAGAGACATTTCACCAAAGAAGATATACAGATGGTAAATAAATACATAAAAAGTTGTTCAACATCATTAACCATTTGGGAAATACAAACTAAAACCCCAATGAGACATCATAGCACGCCTGTCATAAGAGCTAAAATAAAAAATATTGATAATACCAAATGCTGGCAATATTGTAGAGAAATGAGATCACTCGTACATTGCTGAATAGAATGCAAAATGGTACAATTACTCTAAAAAGCAGTTTGACAGTTACTTTAAAAACTAAGCATGCAACTCCCATATACAACCCTGCAATTGTACTCCTGGGCATTTATGCCAGAGAAATCAAGATTTATGTGTACAAAAAAACCTGTATACAAATGTTTATAACAGCTTTATTTATAATAGCACAAATCTGGAAACAATCCAGGTGTTCTCTAACAGGTTAAAGGTTAAACATTCAGTTATATTTTCAAACCATGGACTAACAATCAGCAAAAAAAACAAGCTATTGATACATGCTAACACCTAGAGGGATCTCCACAGTATTATGCTGAGTGAAAAAAAGGCCAATTTGAAAAGTTCATATACTATATGATTTCATTTAGATAACATTGTTGAAATGACAAAGTTAAAGAAATGGCGAACAGATTGGTAGTTGCCAGAGTTAGGGAGGGCATGGAGTCCAAAGCTAAGTGAGTGAAGCTACAAAAGGACATGAGGGATTCTGGCAAAGTGATTAACCTGTTCTGTATTTTCACTGTATCAATGTCAATATCCAGGTTGTGATACTGCATTTTCCAAGATCTTATCTATAGGTAAACTGGGTAAAAGGTACTCAGACTCTATGTAATTTTTTAAAACTTGATGTGAATGTACAATTATCTCAAAAATAAAAAGTTAAATTTAAAAAATTTGGTAAAGGTGGAACTGACATTTACAATAGAAATAATTTAACTTTTGTCAATTTTGTTTTTATTTTTAGTTATTGTATTGAATATATTTCAAATAATATACTTATTTCTGGTTCTCATTATTTTCTTGCTTCCAATGCTGTCAACATTCTTGAATTTCCTCTGTATTCAGCTGAGTTATATTCTCCAGCAGAATTTTCAGAAAATCTAGTTGAGTCTTTTCATGTCAGAAAACCTCTTTATTTTCCCTGACATGTATCTGATTGATAGTTGGGCTGAATATGAAATTCTTTAAAAACTCCTTTAATGTTTATGGGTACATCGTAGATGTATATATATATGGGGTACAGGATATATTTTGATACAGTTACACAGTATGTAATGATCACATCAGGGTAAATGGGGTCTCCATCACCTCAAGCATTTCTCACTTCTTTGTGTTACAAACTTTCAAATTGTACTCCCTCAGTTATTCCACAATGTACAACAAATTATTGCTGCCTGTAGCCACCCGGTTGTGCTATCAAATACTAGATTTTATTCATTCTATCTAACTATATTTTTGCACCCATGAATCATCCCCATTCTCGACCCCCCCACCCCAGCCCCCGCTACCCTTCCCAGCCTCTGGTGACTATTATTCTGTCCTCTATCTCTATGAGTTCAATTGTTTTAATTTTTAGCTTCCACAGGTGAATAAGAACATTTGAAGTTTGTTTTTCTGTGCCTGGCTTATTTCATTTATCATAATATCCTCCGGTTCCATCCATTTTGTTGTAAATGACAGTATCTCATTTATTTTCGTGGCTGAATAGTGCTCCATTGTCTATAAGCTCCACATTTTCTTCACTCATTTGTCTGTTGATGGACACTAGTTTGATTCCGTATCTTGACTATTGTTAACAGTGCTACAGAAAAACATGAGAGGGCAAATATCACTTCAATATATTAATTTCCTTTCTTTTGGGTATATACCTAGTAGTGGGAACACTGGATCATATGGTAGTTCTATTTTTAGTTTTTTGAGGAACCTCCATACTGTTCTCCATAGTGGCTATACTTATTTACATTTCCGCCAACAGTGTATGAGGGTCCCTCTTTCTCCACATCCTCGCCAGCATTTGTTATTCCTTATCTTTTGGATGAAAGGCTCATGCCTGTAATCCCAGCACTTTGGGAGGCTGAGGCGGGCGGATCATGACGTCAGGAGATTGAGACCGTCCTAGCTAACACGGAGAAACCCCGTTTCTAAAAATTGAAAAAGTTAGCCAGCCGTGGCGGCGGGCGCCTGTAGTTCCAGCTACTCGGGAGGCTGAGGCAGGAGAATGGCGTGAACCCAGGGGCAGAGGTCACAGTGAGTAGAAATTGCTCCACTGCATTCCAGCCTGGGCGACAGAGTGAGGCTCCGTCTCAAAAAATAAAAATAAAAATAAAAAATATGCCAGGCACGGTGGCTCACGCCTGTAATCCCAGAGCTTTGGGAGGCCCAGGCGGGCAGATCACGAGGTCAGGAGATGGAGACCATCCTGGCTAACATGGTGAAGCCCCGTCTCTACTAAATATACAAAAAATTAGCCGGGCGTGGTGGCGGCGCCTGTAGTTCCAGCTACTCCAGAGGCTGAGGCAGGACAATGGCGTGAACCCGGGAGGCGGAGCTTGCAGTGAGCCGAGATTGCGCCACTGCACTCCAGCCTGGGCGGCGCAGAGAGACTCCGTCTCAAAAAAAAAAAAAAAAAAAAGAGAAAGCCATTTTAACTGGGGTGAGATGATTTCTCATTGTACTTTTGACTTACATGAAATTCTTAGTTCAAAATAATTTTACCTCTAAACATGAAAGGCATTATATTATATCATCTTCTGGCATGTATTGTTACTGATGAAAAGTCTGATATTATTCTCATTCTAATTTCTTGGAAAAATAACCTTATTAGAGTTTTTATTTTGAAAGCTTCTAGGCATATACATGTGTGTGTGTGTGTATATATATATATATATAATGTATATATTATTTATTACGCAATTTCCATAAGTGTAACTATGTATAGTAAAAGCCTCCTCATGTGTTTGGGCCCTATAGATGGTTGGCAAATCAAAAGTTATTTAAAGACAGGAATACCTTAAACATTTGTTTAAGTTAAAGCATACACATGTGTATTAGCCAATCCTCAGATACAAACTGAGTACCTTTCCTGTGAGTATATGTCTACTGTTTGGAATTCTGCCTCATCTTTCTGGAATAAATCATACATACAATGTGTATTTTAAAAATTCTAGTTTCAGTGTCTTAGTGTCTTTAATGTATAGAAAAAACTTGCAGGTACTTATGAAATTGAGTGCAGAATCATCCTACGTTTTTATGATTCCCACATCTACCATAATTTTTATAATAGTTTTTATCATCTATACAACAAACCCCCATGACACAAGTTTACCTATGTGACAAACCTGGACTTGTACTCCTGAACTTAAGATAAAAGTTTTTAAAAAGAAAATTAATTCAACTGCTTTTTTCAACTTTTATTTTAGATTCAGGGAGTAAATGTGCAGGTTTACCTGGGTATATTGCAGTCATGCTGAGGCTTGGGTTATGAATGATGCCATCACCCAGGTACTGAGCATAGTGTACAATAATTAGTTATTAAACCTTTTCCCCACTCCTTGCCTTCCTCCCCAGTACTGCCCAGTTTCTATTGTTGCCATCTTTATGTCCATCAGTGCTCAAAGTTTGGCTTCCACTTAGAAGTGAGAACACGTGGTGTTTGGTTTTCTGTTTCTATGTTAATTTGCTTAGGATAATAGCCTCCAGCTGCATACATGTTGCTGCAGAGGACATGATTTCATTCTTTTTTATGCCTTATAGTATTCTATGGTGTATATGTACCACATTTTCTTTTTCCAGTACACTATTGATGGGCATCTAGATTGATTCCCTGTCTTTTCTATTGTGAATAGAGTTGCGATAAACATGGAAGAGCAGCATTGCTGGGTTGAATGGTAGTTCTGTTTTAAGTTCTTTGAGAAATATCCAAACTGCTTTCCATAGTAGCTGATTAATTTACATTCACATCAACAGGTAAAAGGATTCCCTTTCCTCTGCAGCCTTGCCAGCATCTGTTGTTTTTTTTGACTTTTTAATAATAGCCATTTTGACTGGTGTGAGATGGTATCTCATTTTGGTTTTGATTTGCATTTTTCTGATGATTAGTGATTTGGAGCATTTTTTCATATGTTTGTTGGCTACTTGTATGTCTTCCTTTAAGAAGTGTATGTTTGGCTGGGTGCGGAGGCTCACACTTGTAATCCCAGCACTTTGGGAGACCGAGGCGGGCAGATCACCTGAGGTCGCAAGTTCGAGACCAGTCTGACCAACATGGAGAAACCCTGTCTCTACTAAAAATACAAAATTAGCTCGGTGTGGTGGCACATGCCTGTAATCCCAGCTACTGGAGAGGCTGAGGCAGAAGAATCACTTGAACCCAGGAGGCAGAGGTTGCAGTGAGCTGAGATCACGCCATTGTATTCCAGTCTGGGCAACAAGAGCGAAACTCTGTCTCAAAAAACAAAAACAAAAAAAGAAGTGTATGTTAATGTACTTTGCCTATTAACTTTTTGGTGTGCTGTTGGATTCAGTTTCCTAGTATTTTGCTGAGGATGATTGCATCTATGTTCATCAGGGATATCACCCTGTAGTTCTCTTTTTTTGGTTGTGTCTTTGCAAGGTTTTGGTATTAGGGTGATGCTGGCTTTGTAGAATGAGTCAGGGAGGAGTCCCTCTTCCTTGATCTTTTTGGAATAGTTTCAGAAGAATTGGTGCAAGGTCTTCTTTGTATGTCTGATACAATTTGTCTGTGAATCCATCTGGTCCAGGGCTTTTTTTGGTTGGTAGGGTTTTTTTAATTACTGATTTAATTTCAGAACTTGATATTGGTCTGCCCAGGGTTTCAATTTCTTCCTGATTCAATCTTGGAAGATTGGGTGTTTCCAGGAATTTATTCATTTCCTCTAGATTTTCTGGTTTGTGTGTATAGAGGTATTCATTATAGTATCTGAGGATCTTTTGTATTTTGGTGGGATCAATTGTAATGTCACCTTTGCTGTTTCTGATTGTGCTTATTTGGACCTTCTGGTTTTCTTGTTAATCTCGCTAGTGATCTATTGATCTTGTTTACCCTTTGAAAAAGTCAACTTTTGGTTTTGTTGATTCTTTCTGTGAATTTTTGGGTCTCAATTTCATTTGGTTCTGCCCTGATTTTAGTTACTTATTTTCTTCTGCTAACTTTGAATTAGTTCTTTCTTGTTTTGCTGGTTCTTCTAGATGTGATGTCAGATCATTAATGTGAGATCTTTCTAACTTTTTGAGGCAGGCATTTATTACTATAAACTTTCCTCTTTACACTGCTCTGCAGCATCATAGAGATTTTGCTATGTTGTGTCTCTATTTTCATTTTATTTCAAAGTGTTTTTTTTTTCTGCCTTAATTTCTTTGGTTACTCATAAGCCATTCAGGAGAAAGTTTGTTTAATTTCCATGTAATTGTGTGGATTTCAAAGATCTTCTTGGTACTGATTTATGTTTTTATTTCACTGTGGTGTGAGAGTTTGCTTGGTATAATTTTAATTTTTTAAATTTATTGAGACTTGCTTTATGGCCAAGTGTGTTTTTACCAAGCATGGTAAATCTTGGAATATATTCCATGTGTGGATTTAAAAAAAAATGTATATTCTATGGTTTATGGATGGAGTGTTCTGTAGATGTATATTAGAGCCAATTGGTCAAATGTTAAGTCCAGAATTTCTTTGTTAGTTTTCTGCCTCGATGATCTATGTAACCCTGGCAGTGGAGTGTTGAAGTCCCCCACTATTAATATGTGGCTGTAAAAGCCTTTTCATTGGTCTAGAAGTACTTATTTTATGAATCTGGGTACTCCAATGTTGGTTGTGTATATACTTAAAATAATGAAGTCTTCTTGTCGAATTCAGCTGTTTACCATTACGTAATTCCCTTCTTTATCCTTTTTTTCACTGTTGTTGGTTTAATATCTGTTTTATATAGTATAAAAATAGTGACCCCTACTCTTGTTTGTTTTCCATTGTATGCTAGATCTTTCTCCAACCCTTTACTTTGAGCCTATGGATATCGTTACATGTGAGCTGGGTCTCTTGAAGACAGCAGAAGGATGGATATATTTTTTTAAAATCCCATTTGCCATTCTGTGCCTTTTAACTGCAGTGGTTTGGATGATTTATATTCAATGTCAATATTGATGTGAAGTTTTGATCCTATCGTGAGATTGTTAGCTGGTTGTTTTGTAGTTCCTATTGTGTGGTGGCTTTGTAAGTTCTGTATGCTAGACATTTAAGTGTGTTTTTATGGTAGCAAGTATTGTTCTTTTATTTCCATGTTCAGAACTCTTTTCATGATTTTTTGGAAAGCTGGTCTAGTGGTAATTAATTCCCTTAGTGCTTGCTTGTCTGTAAAAGGTTTTATTTCTCTTTTGCTTATTAAGCTTAGTTTGATGAGATATGAAATTCTTGGCTGAGATTTCTTTCTTTTTTAAGAATGCTGAAAATAGGCCCCCAATGTCTCCTGGCTTGTAAGATTTCTTCTGAGAAGCCTGCAGTTAGTCTGATGGAGTTCCCTTTGAACATGATCTGACATTTTCTCTAGCTGCCTTTAAGAGTTTTTTCTTTAGTGTTGACCTTGGATAGTCTGGTGACTATATGCCTTAGTGATGCTTATTTTGTATTGTATCTTGCAAGTGTTCTCTGGATTTCTTGTATCTGGACATCTACCTCTATAGCAAGATAAGGGAAAACTTTATTGAATTATTACCTTAAATATGTTTCCCAGGTTGTTTACATTTTCTCTTTCTCCTCAGGAGTGCCAATATTTTGTAAGTTTGGTACACAATCCCATATTTCTTGAATATTTTGTTTATTTTAAAAATGTCTTTTTTCTTTACTTTTGTCTGACTGGGTTAGTTTGAAAGGCCAGTCTTCAAGTTCTGAAATTCTTTTTTCTGCCTGATCCAGTCTATTGACAACACTTTCTATTGTATTGTGAAATTCCTTAAGTAAAAAATTCAATTCTAGAAGTTCAAATTGATTTCTTTTTAAGATGTTTATCTCTTTCTTCATTTCCTGGATTATGTTAGAAATTCCTTTGTGTTGATTTTCAACCTTGTCTTCTATCTTATTGAGCTTCTTTGAAATACATGCTTTGAATTATTTATTGGTCACTTCCGAGTTTTCATTTTGGTTAGGGACTTTTGCTGGAGATTTAGGGTGATCCTTTTGTGGTGTCACTACATTCATATTTTTCATGGTGCCAGAATTCTTGTGCTGGTTCCTTCTCATCTGGATATGCTGGCACTGCTAATTATTGTAATTATTTTCATGTGGGTAGGATTTTTTTCCTTTGTATTTCTTTGTCTGTAATATATATATATATATATTTTTTGTTTTCCTTTCCCTCCTGTACCTCCCATAGGGGATGCAGCTGTAGAAAATGCTGGGTAGGGTCTTTTGGCATTGCATCTGTAGCCCTATGTGCTTCTTTTGGCAGGTTTTATTTTGAGCTGTGCAGTTTGACTACAAGTGCTGTTTAATCCAGGTGCATACAAAGTCAGCCATTCTTTGGTGATCTGGTGGTGTGGTTGTGCAAGGATTTTAGTTTTGGGGCAGAGATTGGAGCACTTGCTCTAGAACAGGGTAGGGGCCTGCACAGCCGGAACTGTGGAACATGTCCTGGTAGGCACTGGAATTGTGTTCTCCCCTGTCATAAGCCTGGAGTGGGAGAAGAACTGCTACAGCTGTAGTTTCTCCTGGGTGGTGAGACTTGCAGCCAGGGCCACCTTGGTAACCTGAAGCTAGTCTGTGTGTGTCATTTCTGGTGCTTCAGGCTGTTGCCCTGAGACTTTGGTACAGCAGGACTGTCTTCACTCCACCCACAGGCAGAAATCCAGGCATTTGGACACCCACTTGGCTGGACCAGCAGCCTGAGTTGCCCCAACCTTCCTGGACATAGATCGTGGTGCAGTAGGGCCATTGCTGATCCATACCCAGGAAGATCTCTAGACATTCAGAGTACCTGCTTGCCTAGTTCAACAGCCTGAGTCATCCCTTCTGTGTAGAGATCCTGATGCAGAAGACCTCTCTTTGCTGTATACCCAGGGAGATCTCCAGTCATTCAGAGTACCTACTTACCTGGATCAACAGCCTAAGTTGTCTCACCCTTCATGGACATAGATTGTGGTGCAGCAGGACCCTCTCTGCTCCATGCCCAGGAACATCTCCAGGCATCTGGAGCATTCACTCTCTGGGAGTAGGAGTCTATGCCACTCCTCATCCGTATGCAGAGAATTTGGAGCCAAGAATGTTTTCCAGCTCTATGCCTAGACACTTTTCTGTGCACTTGGTGGTTGCTCACTGGATTCTCCCTCAGTACTGGTGCATTCTGCTCTTGGTCTTGGGTCTAGGAAAATGTCTGCAGCTTTTACCACTGTCTTTCCCTCACAGCATCTCCGAGCCTCTCCCCAAGTCAGCTCCAGGGCTTGGGAGAAATAAAGTGTTCTCCCTTAGCCTGGGTTGCATGGAGCCCAGTGGAAATGTGAGTTTCAGTGGAAAGTTCTCTGCCTTTCTCACACACTGAAGTTTTACTCACTTTTACTAGCCAGATGCCATCATGGGATCTGTTTGCTAGCATTCTCCTCCCTGGATCTGGGGTGTCCTTCACAATGCCAGTGAATTCCCATTTTCCTTCTCGTATTAAAGCTCACAGAGTTGATCTATATGCACGACCTTGCCTTTTGCAAGTGGCTGAGGCATGCTACAAGCCTCACGACCACCATCTTGAGGGAAAAACACAACACACTCATTTTTTTATTGATTTTAGATATGAATCTCTTGCAGTTTATCCAGATTTCAGTGAGTAGTGAGCCTTTTGGGAAGACAACATATATTTAATTTGGCAATGGAAATTGCCCCATTTGGCAATGGAAAATTGTCGGTATAATTTCTGTGGTTATTTCTACCAGTTCTCAGTTTCCCACCCCCAATTTCTGTGTTATCTTTCTGAGTCTTCTATTATGTAAATATTGTCCCTCCTCAACCGACCCTTGTTGATTTTAACTTTCCTTTAAAATAATTTTTCTCTTTTTTTTTCCTTCATATTTGTGCTATTAGTTTGGGCATCTCATGGTGTCTTCCTAACACAATAGCAACAGAGTGAGCCAGGTTGAACACAAATCAGATTAGAACATTCTTCCTGCAATTCCTGTTCCTCCCTATTTTTCTGAGAACCAAAACTGAAGTCCTTGCATTCACCTATAAAACCCTTCCTGATTTGCCTCTGGAACCTCTCTGGCTCCACTTTCCACTACTCTCACCCTCACTAATTCCACTCTAGCTATACGGCCTCTTTGCTCTTTCTCCAGTGCCTCAGCACACCACTGCCTTATGGATAAATTCTTCACAGGGTGTTCCCTCTCCCTGGAACTCTATTTCCCCCATATATCCTCTTGATCCCACTCCCTTGTTTCTCTCAAGTCTTTGTTTGTATCTTAATGTCACAATGATGCTGACATGATAGTGCCATTTAATTCCAAAATCTGCCTCCTTCCCCAGTATCTCCCACATCCATTTCCCTGCATGTTTATTTGTTGCCTGCCATACTCTGATTTTCATTTGTTCATTATGTTTGTGTTTGTTGCCTGTCTCCTGCAGCTAGTAGGTCAGTTCTGCAAGGATGTGATTCTGCGTATGTGTTGTTCATTTGTATAACCCAAGCCCCTAGTACATGGTATCAGAACAAGGCACATAGTAGGTATTTAATTAATATTTGTTGAATGAGGCCGGGCGCGGTGGCTCAAGCCTGTAATCCCAGCACTTTGGGAGGCCGAGACGGGTGGATCACGAGGTCAGGAGATCGAGACCATCCTGGCTAACATGGTGAAACCCCGTCTCTACTAAAAAATACAAAAAACTAGCCGGGCGAGGTGGCGGGCGCCTGTAGTCCCAGCTACTCGGGAGGCTGAGGCAGGAGAATGGCGTAAACCCGGGAGGCGGAGCTTGCAGTGAGCTGAGATCCGGCCACTGCACTCCAGCCTGGGCGACAGAGCGAGACTCCGTATCAAAAAAAAAAAAAAAAAAAAAAAAAAAAAAAAAAAAAAAAAAAAATTTGTTGAATGAATGAATAACTTTTTTTCCTAGGAAATGAAATTATTTGTTTTGCTTCTAACTCTTCAATTAAACTTATTCGGTAATTCTAGGTACATAAACTCTTTATTTTTCTTGAATTGTTTCTTAATCATAGCTTCCTATTTTGTTACAGTTGCAAAATTATTTCATATTACTCTGAAAATTATAATTAGAATATTTCAAAATTCATTTTTCCTTACATTTTCTTAAGAGAAAAGGTGAATTTAAATTTAAATTTCTAATTTATTTAGTCTTTTTCATTTTAAATTAGATGTCAATATGCAATAATCTGTCAGTGCCAGATACTTAAATAAAATTTGCTTAAGCAAAGAAAGAATTCTTTCATTCCCCACTGATGTACTAGAAAAGTCCATGGGTATATATGTCTTCATGTATGTCTGAATTATGTATTTCACTGTCTGTCTTTTGGATAAGCTCTGTCCTCATGGTTGGCAGGTTGGCTACCAATAGCATAAGATTTTCATCTGTCAATGTGCTAACTTCAGGGTCATACGGGAGTTTTTTTCTGTTAGTTGCCACAGAATAGCTTCAATGCAGATCCTGATTGGCCCAGCTTGAGTCACATGACTAATCTTAAGCCAAACCTTGTGACCAAGTGTTTGAGATTCTCTGCTTTTTCAGACCTGGGTCTCATGTTCACAAGGTAGAATGAGGTAAGTGATGAACAACCCTTGCTAAGATAGATTAAGTTCTCCAAAATGAAGAGACATTTTTATTACTTTAAGAAAGGGTAGGCAAAAACTGTACATCAGACATAATCTTTGTGCATTTTAAGAGTTGAAAACAATTCTTATTTTTTGATCAGATATCTTTAGCTGTAATCTAGAAAAGGATACAGAAGAGGTTATCTTCAGGGATAGCTACTCCAATACAACCAATTAACTATTTTATTAATTACTATTTCAACTAATAAAAGCAGTATACAGGATCTTCAGACTCCTATCTGGGAAGTTATTTATTGTTCAATAGAATCATCAAGATTCCATTAACTTCATGACTATGTAGTCTATCACAAATACTGCTTGTTGAATATGAGATTAAATTTATATAATTAGATGTTCAAGGTATTCATTCTTATTTCCATAAACCCATGCTAAACAAAATTTTTCCTGGAGGACAATAATGTCTAAGTTGCTGATACTGTCAGAAACAAACACTATAATTAATTCATTTTAAATCAGTAAGGAGTAAAGCAGATAACATAATAACATAACATGATAGTAATACTTCTACTAGTAATAACTTTACTGTTAAATACTCTTAAATATTTCAAAATATTTTCACCTGTATCATCTAATCACTGAGTATCTCGTTTCATGAAAATTGGCAGGAAAACTGAAGGTCACTGTGAGTAAATATAACATTTATACACACCACCACATAGCTTTTATCATATTATACAAGATATCTTTGCTTTTATCTCTATCTCACCTGTTAAGATTAGGAGTTAGATGAAGGTGAATATCTTGTATTACATTTTTTTTTAAATTTCCAGGTCCTAGCCAGTGCCTAGCATAGGTCAGATGATTTTTCCCAAAAAAAGTTTTCAAAATAGAATTTAGTTGTCTGTGGTCGCAAAGCTAAGTCACATATAGCAAGAATGAAAACCAAGTTCTTGTGCTTTTCAATACAGCATGTAGATTGCTCTTTGAAATGCAATCAACACATCACATCTGCTTTTAAATAAGTGAACAGAGAAGCCTGGAGTGGATCTAGTGAGATGCCATCCAATGGAGTGTGAATCATGGGTCTTGGCAGGAAGCAGATGAAACATTCAAGCTGGGTGATTGATGAAGGTCAATAAAAGGACTATTACAAAGGTTAGAGCAAAAAACAAGGGATGCAGGACCCTGGCTGAGCCACGTAATAACATCAGGGAGCTACTACCACTCCTAAACCTGAAGAAGTAAAAAGAAGTGGCTCCCAGAACCTGTGGAGAGAGCTGTGAGGGCAACTTGACTGGAGCTTGACAATAGATGGGATCAGCAAATTTATTGAGATCCCGCTGGCAGGGAGCCAGGAGAATACTCTGAATTCACGCTCCTTCCTTCCTCCCATCTCATCCTGATGTACCCTTTGGCTGAAGCCACCAGAAGACAGAGAGCAAGGTAGCCCTGGCACCTTGAGATGTTCATTCAGCTTAGTATCCCAAATGCCAGGGCAGATAGCAGGGTAGAGAAGGACAGGGTTAGACCTTCAACATGGAGAATTTGCTACCCTAACCCTTAGTGATAGAAGTAAAAATTAACTTGACTGCTTGGCCTATGCTTGATTGGAGACTGAGGAAGCTGATGTACTTGGAAGGACCTGGTGTGCTAACTAGGCTGCTGCCAACCTTTGGAAGAGTAACTTGTTCTTGCTAAGAAGCGTAACTAGATGGGGTCCATGGTTTAACTTCCCACTTTCATGGTGTGCAGCTGTCTGTTGTGGCTACAGTCCTGTGTTGCAGAGGGTTGCAGGCTGTAATTTTGTGTCCAAGACCTTCCAGAGAGCAACTAGCATACTCTATGTACAATAAGTACAGGCTCGATCTAGTCACACTGCTAGTATCAAAGCATATTCTTCATTAATTGAATGTGACAGTGCACTTACCCCTCCTTTTTGAGAGAACAAAATACTGATTCAAAGATTGTTCTGACTATGAACTCCAACAACACACACAATAGAAGCCAATGAATCAGTTTGGTCTATTTCTTTATGAATAGATTCTTCTGTGTAGTGTATCACAGTGAGTCCTAACTTGCAAAGTCTTAACACTGCTCACTCAAGTTAAGCCAGCAGTAGACTTCCCTTTAACTTATTTGGCATGACTTTTCCTCTTGGGCTATGATGATCTCAGCTACATTAGTGTGCAACTTGTATACACAGAATATTAAGGAAATGACCTGAATAAATCTCTTTCAAGTAAAGGGGCAGACTCAGGCTTCTGGTATTTGTGTCTAAAAAACTGTGATGAACCATATCTGGTTCCATCATTGTATGATCCTGGTGACCTCATTAGCCCCTCTAAACTTTGGTATTTCCTTCTATGGAAAGAGACATTTAACTTCCCTTCCTACATCCTCAGGGTTTTGAAATCTTACAAGTGCCACCAAACTGAGATAGTATAACCACATAGCATACCGTTATCAAATGTAAATATTAATACTAAGTATCTGAAAACATGGACATTTGTCTTTTGTTTTCTGCTGAATAGTGCATGGGACTCATAAGGTATGTCTTAGCTAGACTAAAGGAAAGGTCTTTTATGAAAAGTTGCATGAAAATGGAAAAGTCACTTACTGTTAAGATTCAGATTTCCTATGTAAGAAATAAGTATGATGAGAATATTTACCTCCAGAATTTTCTCAGAAACTGAAAGAAAACAATAAGTACTTAAAAAAAAACAAGTCATAAAAATGAAATTTGCTCATGAAGTTACTGTAGGTGATACGTCAATGTATTTTCAAGTTACATAAATAGCGTTTGTTACCCTTGACTAATATTAGAGTCAGGATCTCAGTCTATAAAAATGGAAGGTTTCAGATTTCAACAAAGAACATATGAAAGTCATGACCTGAATAACTTTGGTAAAGTAGGAGCAAACTCTGGATTTGCAAAGAGAAAGAACGCAAAGAACTAATTGAAGACAAACAAAAAAGTCTTTTATAGGTTCAGTGAGATTTTGGTTTAATAGTTAGTGATATCCATATGTATATGATTTATCTATTGCTATTACACTGCTGTGTATAACCACCCCAAAACTCAGTGGTTTAAGACAACAGACATTTATTAGTGCTAATGAGTACGTGGGTTAGCTGGACCGGTCTTTTGGTATTGGCTGAACACACTCACACATCTGCAGTCAGATGCGGGGTGGAAAGGCAGCTCCCTTGAACTTGGCTGGGCTATCTCACATATTTGGGAGTGGGCTGGCCTTAAAGCTGGTCTAGATTGGGCTCAGCTGAAATGACTAAGCTTTTCTCCACTAGTTTCTCACATCCCTCCAGCAGGCTCGCTAGGGCTTATATCCTTGTGGTCCCTGGGCGTGGGTGAGGCTTAGGCTCAGAATTGACCGATTTCACTTTGGCACCATCCTTCTGAACAAATCAGTTACAAGACCAGCCCAGATTAAAGAAGAAGGCAAAAAGACTCAATTGCTGAATGGGAGTAGGTGCAAAATTACATTGCAAAAGGTGTAGATACAGGGAAAGGAGGAGAATTAGGGCCAGTTTTGCATTCAGTCTACCATACTACTCTACTTGAATTTCCTTACGAACAGAAGTCGAAGGCTTATAAACATCTGGAAAGCTTCAGAAATTTGGACATTGCTGCAGCAGCATGCCACCACAACCGGCAGGCTGTGTAGAACAAGCCAAATTTGTACTTAGAGGGATCTATAAGACTTGCCAACTATTTTTATGAATGTACAAGTTTGGCTGACATACATTTTCTAATATCTGAAACATCCCATTTGTGCCACTTTAGCAAACAAATCAGATGCAATAACTGGTGGTATGATCCCCTTCTCAGCCATCCTTGTCACAGGAGAATTAAGTTGCTATTTATTTTACGTATTCGATTTAATTTACAGAATACAGTTATGTCATTTTCAATTTTTGTCTTACTTGCTTATATTTTTAAAGGAAGGAAAGTTACGTTTACCTACTCATATTTGGAAACATGGCCCCTAATACAAAGGGTAGTTGTATAGCACATTTACTCATATCTGTAAACACCAAAATAGTATGTGGGGGGGAAGAGTACTTACAATTCTTTGCTTCTGCAGCTGTTGACAATTTCTTCATTTAAACATGGAGTTCTAAAGAGGAATTTAGATCAATTACAATAATATTTTGTTGCCTGGCCTTGTTAATAACCAAGTTATTCAATCTATCATTGATGGACATTTGGGTTGGTTCCAAGTCTATTATAAGGGCAGGAGAAAGAGGGGAGAGGATGGTGAAAAAAGAAATTTCTCATATTCTATACTGAGAAAGCAAAGATAATGAACAGAGTGAATCAGTAACCAGCAGTATATCATTTTGCAATATGTGGCTAACTGCCAAAGAATCAGCTAGAATAATTAAAAGTACTTACATCTGAAGAGAAGGAAGTTGTGTAGATGTAGGATAAGCAGCTGCTTCTATTCCCAAGTATCTTTGTAGATTTATTTGATTCTTAAAAGTTGTTGGTATAATTTGATGGAAATAAAGCCTAAACGTTGGAAACAATGCATCTATGACATTACTCTTACTAGTTCCGTGTTTTGAAAAATAAAGACAAATATTTTTCCAAATAAACAATTTGATGGCATTTTAAAACATGAACATATTGACATATAGGCACACACACGTGTGTTTCACACAAATTGACATCATCATCATACAAAGCAACTATTTTCTAGATGTAAAACATTTTTTTTCTGTGAGTATGGCAGTGCTTGTCTAACCTTTATCTGTAGATTTTATTGTACATGAGAACCCAAACCTGTTAAACAACTTTACAGCTAAGTCTTGACAGCAGGAAAGCAGTGGCCAACATTATCCTCTGCATCCTTCCCCTGGAATAAAAAACAGAGTGAAAATATAGTATATATTTTATTACTAAATATATATATACACATATAAGTGTGTGTGTGTGTGTGTGTGTGTATATATATATATATATATATATTTGAAAGCATGCATATGTATGCTTCCAAAACTAGACCAAAATAATAACTGGTCTCATTAAAATATACAAAAGCCTTCAACTAAATAAAAGATCAAAAATTAAATATGTATAAAGGAGACAAATAATTACATAAACAGTTAATCTCCTGTTTAAAATTCAAATATCAAGTATTATCAACTTACAATCCCGTAGTGCCATTTTTCTAAGTAGCACTGGTCATTGTACTATGAGGCCAAAAAATCAATTCTCTCAACGTTCAGGCATTAAAAACGAGGGAAGGCATTCAGATAAATTAACTCTCTGAGTATAGAAATTAGGCAGTGTGTTAGCTTTCTCATGTGGTTCAATCTTAATTTTCACCACAGCACATAAAACGATATTCTAACATGAGTAACTAAGTGATTGGTGTGTTTCCCATGCAATGTGGTATCAACGTAGATATTTTTGCCTGACCTCAATAGCCCATCAAAGCTCAGCATGTTATTCCAGTAAACAGAGTTGGTCTCAGCTATTCTGTAAAGCATGAACATTTTGGGAAGTAAGACTTGATATACATGCCTAGAAGACACTGTGATTATTTTATGTATAATAAAATAGTCAAATTTTCTGCAATGCCAAGATATTCTTTGATAAGAAATTAGTTCCTAAGGAAGTTGGAACTAGGATGCCAGGACACTAGAGAATCACTTACCTGACTGTGGCACTAATAGATCCCACAGGTGCTTCATAACCCCAATCTGTAGACAATCCCCTGGGCTTCTGGTACCAAAGGTACCCTCTAATACAGTAGGATTGGAGAGGGGTCCAAGATTCTGTATTTCTAAGAAGCGCCAAGCAATGTTGATGCTGCTGGTCTATGGACCACACATTGAGTAACAAGGCATTAAATGATACCATAAGCTGCTCATTTATTACATCGCCAAATTTCATATGTTGGCACAGAAAGCAGAAATCTAATAATAGAGTCCATTAGATTTTCTATCACATAGCAGGAACTCAGCATATTTTGGGTAACTATACTACCCTTGGAAATGTATAGGGAAATCCTAGAGAACAGGTCTCAGCTCTATTTAATGAGAACTAGGCTATTATCTATATATGCTTGGTGCAGTTTTACATTTACAAATAAAGCTAGTGAGAAGTGCTATTAACTGAATTTCTCAAATATTTTCAGAGATTGATTGGTGTAGTTATAAATTAGATGCCCCAAATATTATTATGGGTAACATGTATTTTGCAAGATGATTCCCTTAGAGTGTGTGTGTGTGTGTGAGAATTTGCTGTTGCAGACTGTTTTTGTTGCTACATGGTTGTTATGGGCCAAAAATCTTATATTCACTTATCTTTACCTAGTTTGGTCTGTTGCCTATCTTCAATATATAAAACATATTCTGCTTCAGATCTGCTGTAGTTTATGGATTTACTTGTTTATAGTATAATAGTGGAATTAACTAAAGCTACATATTATATACAACAAAGAGATAAATAAGTGAGACATTTATAAAGCAGTAAATGCTCAATTATTTTAGGGTAGATTGTGAAAGTTTCAAGTAATCTTGAAATTACTTCTTGTAAGGATTGGCAAACGATTGCCCATGGGCCAAATCCAGCCTGCTACCTGTTTTTGTAAATAAAGTTTTATTGGAACACAGACACACTCTTTCATATACACATTGTCTATGGCTGTTTTTAGTCTACAATGGTAGAGTTGGGAGAGTTGGGTAGTAATGATGGAGATCACATGGCCCACAAAGCCTAAAATATTTCCTCTCTGACTTTTGCTGAAAGTGTTTGTCCATCCTGCCATACAACTAAAGATTATATTCTAATGCTTTAATTTGCAAAGGTACAGGAGATAGCTTTATAACCTTCACTTGGTAAGATTAGAATTAGACTGTAGGATAATTACAAATCCTACTTTGTCTTACTCTTTGGAAGATGCAGTGGCAGTATAGCTCAAATCACAGAATAGAATCTGTTAGGGAAGGGGGAGGTTCTCTTCATTGTCTTTATTTGCAACTTAATTGTTCTTTACCACTCTAAAAAAAGGGGACTATTTGCTTTTTAAGTGTTTTCAATTATTTTGTCTATAGTCAAGAAAAAGGGGTGTTTTATGCATCTTCATCTTGATGATTTAAATTTTTTACTATAATTTTAATTTAATCATTTTTCAAGTTATTTTTCTTTTCCCTATGTGTAATATAACCATTGCCATCTGTTGCTTGGCTTAGCTGTTCTTTCCTGCTCTTTGTAGATGTGTGCATATGTGCATTTGACATTTAATAGGTACCAATGGCCATAAGATAGAGTAAGGAAATGTATATACATTTAAAAGTTATCTGGATTTCCCCAACATACATAGGTACAATTTGAATTTAGTTCAGTTGATCAAAACTTTAGTGCCTTAAACTGCTAACCTAGAACCTCTTTTTGTGAATGCAAAAAAAAAATCCCAGCTCAACATTATTCCTTATCTGTATGATTCAGTTTGGCATTACAAAACTAGGTCAACAATGATGTAGGATTATTTATTTATTTCAGTTTTCACAGTCTGAGAGAACCTGGAATAAATTTCTTTTGAGTCAGGCTATTTAGTTAAATGAAGAATGAAATTGTCCAAAGCCTTGTTCATCAATTCCCTAGCATATTATAATATCAACATTAGCAAAAAAGATGGGTATTCAAGTGAGAAAAAGCTAAACTTCATAATAGAGTATCTGTAAATCACCATAGATTGACATTCATGGTGACACCTACTTTAATCATGTAGCTGCTACAATAGCATTGGGACTAATTTTTAAATAAAATGCATCACTTTGCAAGTTCCTTCATTACGTACCTTTGCAAATACTTTGTGTACAATTATTCTCCATAAAAACCAATATTTCTATACTGATCCTGGGGAAGCCAGGCAGGGCAAAATTATTTCAAATTTTGGAGTAATGAATGAGAACCAGCAATTCATTCAGGAACAGAACCTTGGGGAAATAATGGAAAAAAAAAAGACATTTTTCCCAACCTGCTGGCGCCGAGCTTAGAAAGGCAATTGAAGAACTGATGTGAAACAAAGCAATAGCACTAGAAGCTGCTGGTGTTCGGTATTTGCTGCTGTATCAGTGAGAGTTGGTTGTGGCTGCATAGGATGAAAACCGCTAAATTATAGGGGTTTAAACAAGCTAGGAACTTTTTTTCTGTCATTTAAAATCTAGATGATCCAGGATGGTGTGGTGGCTGGGAGACCCAAGGATTTCTTTCTTCTCTACTAGTCTAGCTCCTGGTTTTCATGCTCAAGGTCACCTCCAGCTGGAGCTTCAGCCCTTGAGTGGCCATTCCAGGCCACAGGAAGGAGGAAGGGGGAAGGTGAACAAAACGCACTGTGACTTCAAATAAATTGGGAGTCCTGCTACTAATGGACACTAGGAAAATAGATATTGGATGGCAACTAGAAATCTCTAACACAGCTCCTGTGAAAAGCGACTTTACCCCCTCCTTTGCATGCTAAAGAATAATAGGAATAGTTATAACCAATAAAAAAGTCAAAGAGTTTACTTTTAGTTTCCTAAGGTGGTGCAACTACAGTGAAATGAGGGAATGCCAGAAAGAGAAGTCCTGATGAAGCAAAATCATGTTTTTCTTTGTTAAAATTTCTAGAAAAATGTGAAAAGGTGATTATTTTATAGTTGTCACTGTATCAGTAATGGTGGTTGAAGTCTTTGTATACAAAAGGGAGGCATGGAAGTGTAGAATTTAACTCCAGCAAAATTTGGAAGAGGATTTTTACCCCAAACCAATTGAAAGGCAAAAAAGATGTTTTTAAAAATGCAAACCTGTTTATAATGCCCTGAAGTGAAAATAAAATGAAATTTCCTTTAAATCCTGTTGCTTACAACAATAGATATCATTAGAGACCTAAAGCTCAGTGGTTTTATTTGAAGTGAGAGAGAATTGGGGGTATGCTGTTTATTTTTACAGAACAGGGAAGATACATATCTGAAAGATAAACTGACTCATGAAGATTATATATTTACACTGGCATGTCTCAGTCACTATGTCTGAGGGCCCAGAGATGACAGAGAAGGAAATAGGGTGAGGTGGGTGCTTCTTCCCATCCTGAGGCATTGTTTATGCAGTCTTCTCCGCAAACACCTGCATTTTCCGTGATATCTGGATTGTGCTGAGAGTGTCTCTCCTTAAACATTTTTGGATCTGAGCTTCCAAATTCTTTTTTTGAAATTGCGTTTGAGGCGATCAGCCAGATTTCAATGAAAGCCTTTGCTTTATATGAAGCATAAAATAGAGCTTAAATGAACAGAAGGTCATTTGTCTTGTTTTTCAAGTATTAAAAAAAAAAAAAATCTCACCATTTTTGTAATATAACTAAAGCAATCTGAAGGCTTTTTTCTTTTGTGTGATAGAATTTAGAGAAACGTATTGTGCTATCAAGAAAGGGTTCTAATAAGAGCTTCTAAGGAAGATGTTCTTCTCCATGTGTGGGTGATAATTTTAAGTTGTCTTCCTTTGAGTCTCTGCCTATGTCAGTGTTTTATTTGATAACAGAACTCACTGAGTCAGAAGCTGGCAATTTCATCATGATGCATTTTCTTATTTACCATTCAAGAGGTGTAAGCCTTATCTCTTATATTCATGTGAAATGTAATGAAAATAATGATGCCAATGGCATTTAATTCTTGGCTTTAATACTTTATAAGTGTGCCTCTTGTTCACATAATTGTACTGGGCAGGTGAACAAGTCATCAGAGTGACCTTTTTCCATGGAGTTAATCAGGGACTCAAACTAACAGAAGCTCTGCCTTCTTCAGTGCGTGGCTTCCAAGGTCACCACGGGGATCACCTTCATTCTGGCCAGTCAGGCAGGGAAGAGCACGGATCAGCACACATGGGAGGGTTTGACCTGACAAAGGCTACTGACTGTAACCTGGATGTGGTTATTATAAAGCTGGTTCTGGGTAGTTTTTCTCCATATCTCTCTTATTTCAAAAAAGGTGAGTTAAAGGAGCCCTGATTCTCAGATGCAATTAGAACTCATTTTTTTTTTTTTTTATGATGGAAAAGAGCTTTTCAATTCTAGAACGTTAGAGATGAAAATGAGTATGATTAAAGTTTATAGAATCAATGCAGCCAAAAGAAGTTTACTCAATCACAGACCACAGAATTAGAATGCTGTCTTTTAAGACTAAACGAGTTATTCTAGGGCATAGAAAGGGAATATAGTAGAATTTTAGAATAACCATGTGCGTGTTAACTACTATTGATTACCACTGTGACAGGGACTTAGATGTATGATTTCATTTAATCTTTGCAATACCTCTTTAAGACAGCTTAAATATGCAGGCTCTGGGGTCAGACTGCCTGGTTTAAATTCTGGTTCATTCACTTACTAGCTGGAAAATGTTGAACAACTACTTTACACTTCTCTGACTCAGATTTCCCAGGTATAAAGTGGAGATAATAGTAACCCAGCTCATAGGGGTTAATATGACAGTGAATGCATTAAAAATGTAAAACCCTTAGAAGGGTATGTGACATAAAAAGCTTTGACATTATTATTATTTCTCTATTTACATATTAGGATATTGTGTTTCAGAAGAGATAAGAGACTTTCCCAGAGTCACATACCTAGTAATTGGTAGAACTGGCTGTTAAAAGATATGTCTATTCAAATCAAAACACTGTCCTTCCCACTGTGGCAGGCCTCAAGTGAGTTATGAGCTGACAAGAGACTGGAGTACATACCACAATCTAGTTTCTAGGGAAATTAGGACTATTTATATTACACTGTAGTTAAAAGGAGAGAGAATCTACTCATATCTGCCTTGTAAGTTCTAGAAGTATCTACCATGGTAGTTAAGAGTCAAGGTTCTAAAGTTAGACTTCCTAGGTCTCAATCTCAATTCCGAATTTTGTAACTGGAGGAGGTTAATTCATTCTCCAAGCCTTAGTATATAAATCAGTAAAATAGGATACAATAATATTATCTACCAGATCAGCTGAGACTAACAATAAAGCTTAAATAATAGATTTATTATCTCACTCATTAAGAAGTCTAGAGAAAATTTAAAGGGTTTAAAAAGCTCATGAAGGATGAGGTCTCTTTGCATCTTTCTTGTTAGTGTCCTCTTTACATAACAATATGAGACAGAGAAAGAGAATTTCCCTGAAGACATTAGTCAGAACTGAGCCCCCCATGTAGCTCCTAAACCAGTTACAGACAAAGGGGAATGGAATGATTGTCATTAGTTTTTTTCCTTGGAAAGAGAGAGGGTGCCCTTTCTTAAACATGACTGCCCCCCAAATTAAGTTGGGGTTTGCTTACAAGAAAAAGAGGGTGGAGAGTGGTGTTGAATAGGAAGGGTTATGTTTTTGAGTGTATGGGAAGTGCTTAGCTTAGTTCTCTGACCCACAGTGAGTGCTCAATAAAGTTTAGCTTTGGCAGCTCCCTGAGGCTGACATTCCCAGAGGGCAATTCTGGCTCTCACAAAAAACAGACACCTTCCTATTGTTTCAAAAAACAGTACGCAGCACCGAACTTGATGGATCACAGGCCTGGCTCACACAATTTTGGATTCTTACAGATCCCTTTGCATAGCAAAAATCTCTACACTTTAAAAACGTTTCTATCTTGTATACTGAACAAAAGGTGTGGAAAATGAGGGAGTTAAACCATGCTGCTTCAAGACTCATGCTACGTGTTGAAGGGATTTATCCTGTAGTTCTCCTTTAACAAGCTGCGTCATTTTGCTGGCTGAAGATACTCTTGCAGCCCATGTTTGTCTTGAAGACAAATCCTGTTCAGATTTCTACAGCATTCTCTCCTTTTTACATCCACGTTCACAGCAACAGCTGGGAGGAATCAGGGATGCTCGATGAAATACTCAACTATCCATTGCCAATAATGGTGGTTACCAAATGACTCCCAACTCAGTGCCATTCAGCAATGAACATTTATTATCATGTTCATGAATCTGCAGGTTGGCTGAGTCTGGCAGATCTAGGATGGTTTCTATTGGACTTGTTTCCAAGCTGTAAATGGGGCTTGGGTCTGTCCTGATTGTCTCCTTAGATCAGAGGCTCCCTGAGGCATGTTTATCTCATGGAAATGATAAGAAACCCAAGAGGGAAAGCCCAACCTCAAAGCATATTTTGAGCCTTTGCTCATATCACATCTTCAAACATCCCATTGGCCAAAGCAAGTCACATTGCCCAACATCAATGGGATGGATAAATAAATAGGGTGTCTAGTAAAAACTGTGAGGTCACAAAGAAAAATTTGTGGACACAGGAAGGAGCAGGGAGCGGAGAACTACGATGCAATAAGCTACCACAGGAGACTCAGTCTACTTTCTTATTTTGCTTTGAGCTCATTTTAACTCTCCAATCTCCTTTTCTAGTGAGCTCAGCCTTGTCTTGCCTTCCTAAGCCACTGTGATAGGTAAAAACTATTTGCCCAGTAAATAACAAAGAGATGGAAGGAAAAAAGGAAAAGAAAGGAAAGGAAAGGAAAGGAAAGGAAAGGAAAGGAAAGGAAAGGAAAGGAAAGGAAGGAAAAAATTGGTATGATCAGTTGCAAGGACAATTGAGAAGTCCTGGAGCCCTGGAAGAAGAGTTTCATTGCAGTACTCTGAAGTAGAGAAAATCGATGTGAGAAGGTGACTGGTACCTTCTGCGAGGTAATTAGCACGCCAAGGCTGCTGGCTAGAGGAACTGTGGACTATTCAGGTTTTAGTTTAGGGACATGTGATCAAAATGAAACAAGTCAGCTTTTCATGAAATTCTTTGTAGCAAGTGGCTTCCAAGCACAAGGCAAGACCCCCAAATAAGAGCAGGGAATCATGGGTCTTGTTCACCAGGTTATCCATGGTGATTACAATAGTGCCTAGTATACAGCTGGCTACCAATAAGTATATTTTAAATGCATTGAAATATTTAATAGCAATTTTCTGTATTGGATTTTGGTAATCTTTTGACTGAGTTCTTAAACATTGGGTCTTGGAGTCCTGAGGGCAGAGAACAGGGAGAATGAAGAATTAAGAGAAAGTAGTGTTTCTCTCCATTTTTCTCTCTTCATATTCTTTCCTCTTTTAAAAAATCAACCTTTTTGAGATATAATTTACTTAAAACAAACTGCACTCAATTTAGGCACTTACAGAACGTACAGGTTTTGATAAATATACACACGTGATATAGAACATTGCCGACATGCTCAACAGGTGCTGGTAGCCCTTCCCTGTCCATTTCTACCTATCCCTGGCCACAGGCAAGCTTTCTGTCAACATAGAACATGTTGCCTATTCTGTAGTTGCTACACATGGAATCA